>NC_139480.1:2178336-2858511 GCF_008360975.1 Lichenostomus cassidix
CTGGACAGGGACATTTCCACTGTCCCAGTTTGCTCCAAGCCCTGTCCAGCCTGGCCTTGGCCATCCCAGGGATCCAGGGGCAGCCCCAGCTTCTCTGGGAATTCCATCCCAGCCAGGAATTCCTAATTCCCAAGATCCCATCCATCCCTGCCCTCTGGCAGTGGGAAGCCATTCCCTGTGTCCTGTCCCTCCATGCCTTGTTCCCAGTCCCTCTGCAGCTCTCCTGGAGCTCCTTCAGGCCCTGGCAGGAGCTCTGAGCTCTCCCTGCATCCTTCCCTTCTCCAGGGCAACATTCCCAGCTCTTCCCAGGGAAAAGCCTGAGGATCAACCAGTGGTGCTTTCCTTTGGTAAGCCTGGCATATGGATTAACTCTCTCTGTCTTCTTTCTCAGCACTTTTGCTCTCCTTCAAGCTGGAAATTGCTGGTTTTTCTGCTGGATTTCTCTGTGTTCAGAGCAGTGCTGGTTGGAAATTCACTGAGCAGAGCCTCTGCTGCTGCTCCAGCCGTTGGATCCACACTGCCTGTGTGGCTCAGCAGTATTTAAATTCCTCATTAACTCTTATTTTCCCTGCTGATAAGATTCTTTGTTTGGTTTTACACCTTGGGCTCCATTTACCATTAGTTCCTCACCTCCTTCAGCTGTTGTCACCAACAAGGAGAGGAAGCTCTGCAGAAACACCTGGGAGCTCTGGGTGTTGATCTGTCATCCCCATTTCCTAATCCTAAATTCTCATCTTGAGGGTGGGAGAAATAAGTTGTCAAGGTAGATTTTAGGCTTTTTTTCTTGTTGTTTTCCTGGCTGTGTGAAAACATCATCAGAGCAGCTGAAAAGAGCTGAAATTTGGGACTTAATTCATGATTTTTGTCAGACACCACAAGAACTAAAGTAGTTCCTTGAGGCAGTTTGTCACAGAGCTGGGATAAAAAGGAGTTTCCTCCTCCTTATAATCTCAAATAATTGCCACATGACAGATCTCAATATTGTTAATTGTTACATAATAGCATTCCATTGCTAAAGAATGGAATTATTCTGTATTAGCACTTCAAGGAATCCTGAATTCAAGTGCTTCAAGGAGTCTGAGGTAGCTGAAAGGCAAAATTGTGGATTTTTTCAGAGGTAACACAAACATCTCAACTTTTTTGGGGTTTTGCTGAGCGATCAGCTTCGCTGATAACTTGTGGCAACGAGTTCTGCAGGTTAATTATGCATTTAATTGGTTTCAAATTTGTTGCTTTTCAATTTCACTGTTCACTGAATATTTCCTCGCTCTTGTATTATGAGCAGGAGTAAATAGGAGAGCCTGGCTCACCTTCTCTGAACATTTAATTATTTTGTGTGCCTCTCTGCTGTACACAGAGCTCTTCTCAGGGCTTTGCTCTTTATCTGCCTCCAGCTGCTTTCTTTTCCAAAGGTTTTCTCTGCAGTGACCAGAATATAAATATACTGAGAGTGACCAGAGCTCTGGGAGGAGCTGGGATTTTATTTGTGTCAAATATTGTGATCTCAGTTTGTTACTCCCTTTTCCTTTTCTTCATAAATATCCTGGTTTTATTTTGCTGTTTTAACAATTTTTCCTTGGCTTTTTCTGCAGGAATATCAACTTTTTCTCCAGGGTTTTATAGTCAGGATGAAAAAGCTTCACTTGGCTGGTGAATAACTTTTATAACTTTTGCTTCCAAGTTATTTTCCACTCATTCTTATTGGATCCTTTATTATTACTTGCTTTGCATTTTTCTTTGATTAAGACACTATGGAAGTATTTTTGAATATCCCATCAGACAGCTGGTTTATTTTTACCAATTGTGACCAAAATTTACACTAAAATGTATAAACCTTTTAGCAGAACCATGTTTTTGGAACAATTTCTGCCATGTTAAACTTTTCTAATGTTGTGTCAGCAAATGTTTGATGACAAGGATGTCAGAGCAATAGAAATGTCAGCTTCAGTCCTTTCTGCCTCTAATTACTTAATTATATTCATAAGTTTGAGGGTTTGTTCAGTTGCCCAGTCCCAAACTCCTGGCACACTCAGCATTTAAAAAAAAACTCCTTTTCATTTATTTTCCTACCATAACCTTCACAAAACTCAAGTATTTGTTTCCATTTCTCTCTCTTGTATCAAATCTCCTTCCCCCCTCCATTTGGAATATTCTCCGCGCTCAGAATATTATTTATTTCTGTTAGAACAACACAAACCCCAGCAGAGCTTGAAGCAGAATTCTGTTAAACACTGCACAGATGTGGAGTGAGTTCCAGGCTCTGCCCTGGAGACTCTGCAATCCAACCAGAAGAGAAATAAAAAGTGCACTGGGTGGAAGTTGGACACAGAAATTCAATGACACGTGTTACAGGATTATACAAAAGGAAGATGCTCACCAATAATCAATGCATTAATCAATCCCAACCCCTTTCAGAGCTGCTCTGCTCGAGGTAGTAATTCTCCCGTGGGTTTGCTGCAGGAGAAGTTGTTAAATCTTTCAAGAAGATGCTGAAAGACCAGCATTGTAATTTAGTAATTAACATACAAAGAGCATGAAATCCTGCTGTGTTCTCCCACTTTCCCAAGGCTTTGCTGGGTCTTGGTTTGGAGGTGGTAATTTAGAGAGTTGTGGTAAATGTGTGGTATTAACTGAGGATTTTCACATTTAGTGTAATATTTTGGGGATATAACGTGAAGAGCTGCAAACTGTCCTGTTAATTGTTGGAATTGAGTTTTCAGAGTGTTGGAAAAAATTAAACAGAGCTGAAAACTGACTTATTAATTGGGATGAATTTTGTGTCGTTTGATGTAGGTGCACAGCAGTTACCTGTAAATATTTTCTTTACCATGGGAATTTTTTGTGTATCATCTCGATGCCAAAAGGATTTTTGGGAAAGTTGGAGCATTCCCAAAATTCACCTAAATGATGTTCCCTTGAGGTTAATCCCTAAATTCCGCTGTTAAGTCAAATATTCTGTTCAAAAGATGAACTTGTCTCTGAGTTACATCTTCAGTCTCAAATTATCTGCTGGTTACAGTAATTTTATTCTCAAGCTGAATAGGAAAACCTCAGTTTGGGAATAATGGGAAATAAAATGGCTGCATAATTTGGGCCAAAATCAATGAGTTGTGACACTTCCTTTATTACTAAACAGAAGAGCTCAATTTAACAAGATCAAATTTCCAAAAAATACAGATGAAATACCTTTAAGACAATAGATTATCTTCAGTTTTAAGTGCCTTTTTGAGCACCCAAACCCGAAATTTCTGCCTGTATTGGATCTTTCCAATTGAGAAACACCTGCTGCAGTTCCAAGTGACTCAGTTCTGCGTCTTAAGCAGAAATCAATACCCTGAATAGCTCAGCAGCAATAAATATCCTCTTATTTGCTATTCCAAAGTGGATTTACCTACTTGGCCATCATCACTTTTTGGTTTTTTTTGCCTTGAGTGGAAATTGCTTCCCAGGAGAACAGCTTGAGCAGCCACTTCCAATGGCTGGGAGGAAATGATATCAATCCACGCAGAGCTTGAATATTGTTTGATAGAAGGAGTGGGAAATTCACAGATGGAAAATAACTCTGGAGAAACAACCCCTGATGCCGAGAGACCTCTAATAAACTGAAAATCCAGGAGGTTTTCGATGGGATTCCGAATGAGATTGGCTTTGAAGTGCCTTTGGATGGGGTGTTGAGTTTTCACTGCTGATATGAATGCAGCATCCCCTGGAATTATTGCCCTGTTTGGGTTCAGCCCGTTGAACTTTTCGTTTACAAAACGTGAGAACTGGGGCTTTTCAAATGATAATAATCTGATATTGTTGACGAGTGATGCTGGGGTTGTGACAAAAGAGTGAAGAGCCCTAGGTGGAAAGCTTGGATTTCAGCGTTTTCTCTGAATATTTTGGGGATGAGGCAAATGAGGTGTGAATTTCTTCCCTCTGGCTGGTTTTGGACTTCAGTGGTGACATTCTGGAAAAGTGGTGCTTCCTTATATTTTGCTTTGTTTTCCATCATGTTTTGTTTAAAAATACACCAAATATTGGCTCACAGCGCTGAGCTATAACTTTTCTTCACCTTTCTGTTGTTTCATCCAGGAATTTAAAAATATTGCTGCAAAACCATCATTAATATCAATTCTGAACACGATAAAAACAGCAAAAATATTTATTACTTGTAGCAACAAATACCAAAGCAGAACAGAGTCCTAAATCAGTTTACTGGCAGTTTTCCCCTGAATTTTACAGGATAATAGTCCTTTTGCTCCGTTTTACAGGGAAAAATCCACTTCAGCTCAGATGGAACAGCCTCTGCTTCCTTCAGTTTAGTGCAAAACTACATATTTGACATACGACTGAAACATCAGAAGCTGTCAGCCACGGTTAGAGACAATATTTGAATTGCTACAAATACCTGGCAGCAGTACAGCTAGTCTTTCAAATGTTTGATCTCCTTGGACTGTGTTGGCTGCCTGAAAAGCATGGGTAGAGTTTCAGGAACAAGTCATGCCTTCCTTTCATTCCCAGTGACATGCAGAGATGTAATTCAGATTTGTTTCGCGTCTCTTTTCCCTTTGAACCACGCTTGGATGGGAACACGAGGCTTTTTTCTGCCTGTTGCTGATGAATAGAAGATCCCCTGAATGTGATTTTAATTTTTATTTTTCGAGGAAATAAGGGCTTCGGAGGCTGTTGGTTTTGAAGCTGAGCAAAGCAGATGGTTCTGAGTTTAGGGAGAAATTGCAGCTTTTCTTTAGTGCTGATTTTGGACAGGTTGGACAAGGGATTGGAGCAGCCTGGGGTGGTGGAAGATGTCCTGGTTGGAATGAAATGATCCTTTGAGACCCAAACCCTTCTGGTTTTCTGCTTTTTACAGTTCTGGCATTCTGGAATTGCTCATTTCTGGTTGTTTCGTACAAATCAGGGGTTTTTCTGCCCAGGGAGGTTTGGATTCTCCATCCCTGGAAATGTCCAAGGAGTTGCTGGACGTGTCACTCAGGGCTGGGGACAAGGTGGGCATTGGGCACAGCTTGGCCTTGGTGACCTTGGAGAGTTTTTCTAACCTCAGTAATTCTGGGATTTTCCTTGTTCAGCTTTTTATTCTGACATCATAGAAGCTTTTCTTGTTGGGGCAACACCATCAATGAATTTCTGCCTTGAGCTTTTCTTGTTGAGGCAACACCATCAATGAATTTCTGCCTTGATGGAGAATGATGTTCATGTGGGTTTGAGTTACATATTCCTGTGACTCACATTAGGATTGGAATCCTAATTGGAATGTAACTTTTCCTTGGCATTTGTACATTTGTTTTTTCCTCCTTTGGTCTATAACGAGATTCAGTAACTGAAGCTTCACGTCGCACGTTCTGTTCTACACTAGATCCTCCCTCCTTCAGAAATCCAATTTTTTTCATTTTCCCCATTAGCCTGCTCCTCTCAAGGTGATCTTCTTTATCTGCACGACTCTTCTAGGACTTCCTTATTTCTAGAAAATGCACTGTAGCACATTTAGCGGTAATTACCAAAGCTTGCTTTAATTACGCTTGTCAAAGGCTCCGTTTTATGAACATTATTGGTGCTGCTGTTTGGAATTCCTAACAATTCTCCACCTTTACAAGTGGAAATGAACATTCCTTTATTTCGAGGATGATTTCTTGTGTTTAGGGATGATTTTGTTCCTGGTGGTAATTGAAAAAGGAATTCTTTGACGGGAAAAAGAGCAGCATGTGTTTGTAGGAATATCCAGAATTTATTGGTGTTGCCTGTTCAGAATGATGGGTGTATTTATATCCTGAAATATAAGGTTAAAAATTAAAACTCCAGCAGTTCAACATCCGTGAAATGTAGAAATTGGGAATTATTTTTATTGGGACACTCCATGAGGATGAGGAGTTTTGAAATGTAGAAATTGGGAATTATTTTTATTGGGACACTCCATGAGCATGAGAAGTTTTAAAATGTAGAAATAGGGAATTATTTTTATTGGGACACTCCATGAGGATGAGGAGTTTTGAAATGTAGAAATTGGGAATTATTTTTACTGTGACACTCCATGAGGATGAGGAGTTTTAAAATATAGAAATAGGGAATTATTTTTATTGGGACACTCCATGAGGATGAGGAGTTTTGAAATGTAGAAATTGGGAATTATTTTTACTGTGACACTCCATGAGGATGAGGAGTTTTAAAATATAGAAATAGGGAATTATTTTTATTGGGACACTCCATGAGGATGAGGAGTTTTGAAATGTAGAAATTGGGAATTATTTTTACTGTGACACTCCATGAGGATGAGGAGTTTTAAAATATAGAAATAGGGAATTATTTTTACTGTGACACTCCATGAGGATGAGGAGTTTTTGCTGATCATCATAATTTATGCAAATAATGAAGCTTTATCTGATTTTTATCAACTTGCAAATGTGAATTTCACTCACCCCACTCTGCCAGCTCTCGCTTGGGACACCTTGATGTCCCCAATGTCCTTGGTGGGACGGTGAGGAGATGAAATCAAGACCTTCAGAGGACTCTCAGATAATTAATAAATTGAAACTGGGGTATTATTTGG
This sequence comes from Lichenostomus cassidix, assembly GCF_008360975.1. Lineage (NCBI taxonomy): Eukaryota > Metazoa > Chordata > Aves > Passeriformes > Meliphagidae > Lichenostomus > Lichenostomus cassidix. The sequence continues at coordinate 2,184,884 of NC_139480.1, forward strand.
AAGTGGATCATTCTTTCCCCAGCAAAATGCCAACTGGAGCCATCTCAGCACTTCCACTGGACATTTTTGGGATGTTAATGAATTGGCTCTGAGCTGAATTTAAAATCTCCCTACAAACTTATATTAAACCACCTGATAATATTAGTTTTTTCTTTATCAGCTCCTTAAATAATGGCAATTTATGACCACAACACACACCTGGAATGTTGTTGCATCCAGCTGACCAGATGTCATCCTTTATTTTTAATATTAAATTATTAAACATAAGTTTTCAGCCAGCTGCTTGTTTGCTGTGTTGTGGACAAAATAAATGTGGTTTTGTTGGATGCAGTGTGAGCAGAGCTTGGATTTGTCACAGCCGAGTTTGAGGCAATTCCTGGAATTTTTTTGTAGGGAAAATATCAATTTTTCCAGTGCTGGCAACTCCTACCAAATCCAGGTGCTGCTTTTAAAAACAAACCCAAGTTGGCATTGAAATTTTGGCCCAATTTCCTTGGGATTCTGAAAAACCTGAGTTTAATATTAGTGATAATTAATTTGGATAATTTGGGGAGCCAAATGGCCTTTTGAATCTATTCTTTAGAAAACACCCAAGCAAATTATTAATTTTTTTTTTGTTTTATTTAAAATTTCTTTGTGAAGAAGCACCAAACCTGTTCCAGTGTCTCATTGACACCTGAAGTGCAGCATTGCAGCTAATTGAAAACATGGTTTTTCTCAATTATTTCCCTGCAGCTCATTGACATTCACAGGGATCTTGTAGCTGCAGCCCCATAAATATAATATTATTTACAGGTTTTTATTTTGGCACTCAGTTCTCCTCTATTGGTATATTTATAGTCTCCTGTATAAATGAATAATTGTATTTATTATTTATTCATTTGAACTTTGCTGTGTCTGCTTTACTCTACAAGTGTCAGGGGTGGAAAAAACTCTTTTTTGCTGATTTTTTAACCAAATCTTCCAGTTACTTCCACAATACAGGGAAGCAAATATATTTTTTTTGTTGTTTGGATATTATTTCAGTTTTTTATAATATAATTCATATTATAAAACATTATTTTCTATTATATTAATTTTCTATTATATTAATTTATATTATAAAATATAATAAAATATTATTCAGTATTTTTATAATATAACATTTCTCCTTTCTCAGTGATTGATCAGGGCAAGGAGTGTCACTGTAATTTTATTTTCGTGCAATTTTATTTAGTAAAATCCAGCTGGTTAGATGATTAATTCTTTTGAGAGGAGACAGAGAACGAAACCCAAAAATCAACCCAAAAAATTAACTTTCCAGGATATCAGGAATTATCTATAAAAAGAAACAAACCACCATCAACACAAAACATCTGGAATATTTCATGGAATGAGCTCTGGAAAAACTTTAATTAGTAATTAAAGTCAAGGTTGTGCTCTGTGGAATTCTGATGGAGTGGCTGGCAGAGGACAAAGTTTGCTTCACCCAAAATGTGACTTTTTTGGGCTATTTTTGGTGAAGTTGAATGAAAATCCCAACAATTTCCAAGTAGTTTTCTGCATTTTTTTAGCCACACCTGACATACATGTGGGTTTTTTTTTTGCATTCTTTCTGTTCGCTGTGATACAATAAATTTAATTAGAATTTTAAAATTCTTTACATGCTTCAGGACATAGATATAAAGGTAAGTGGTTGAATAAGGAAAAGAGGAAAAATCCGAATTTTTTCATGTGTTCCTTCGGTGTTTGCTAAAAAAAACCCCAAAAAACCTAATTTTGAGAAAGGGATTGAAATCTTCTAGCTGTACAAGTCTGTGCAATATTTGGTGTAATTGTAATGATCATAATTAGATAATTATTAATCACTTAAGATATTACGTTAAAAATCACGGAAATACTAAAAAAATTTAAAAAATACCTGGAAAATATTTGCATTAAATCCTTCAGAGCTTGTTAAAAAAAAATCTCTTGTCTGCTATTTACATTGCAGGACTTCCAGCTTTATCTATTTTTCATCAATTCCTCTGTGCCATGTGTGCTTTCTAAATGGATTTTCCCATTTTTAATGAGTCTCCTTAATCCTGGAAATTGGGAAATAACTGCAGCTGAAAAGCCAAAAACCATCAATTTGCTGCAAGCAGTGTCTCTTAAATGAACAGTGAAGTCACGCTGGTATTGAAAATATAAATATTTTAAATTATTCTGTATTATTTTAGATTGTTATTGGACTTGGGAGTGATGCTGTGGTGGAGTTTTTCAACTTAGTGGATATTTCAGCCCATCTGGGAATTTCCAAGGAATGATTCCTAATTAAAAGAGGACCAGCAGAGTTTTAGATGTACTTTTTAGCAAATATATAAAATTATTTGGTTCTTCCCAAATTATCCACCTGGTTAGAATTAGCTTTTCCTTGAGTTCAGAAGTGATTTGCAAAGTTGAATTCATATAAAAAATTAACAATAAATCCCAGTTTGGTGCGTTTTGGTTTCATTTTGGTGACTTTTCCAAAGCCATTTGGACAAATTTTGGCAGAGCTGTTGAGGAGGGAAGGAAAAAAATCCAGAACAATGGAAAATATTTTAATTTTTCTGCTCTTTTTCTAGGCCAAGCAGCTGGAAGAGAAGGACAGGGAGCTGAAGAAACACGATGCTTACTACAAGGAGCAGCTGGCTCGGCTGGAAGAGAGGGTAAAACCATTTTTTATTTCCCCTTTTAATGAAGATTTTTCCTGTTCATTTCTCCTCCTGGTTTTATTTACAAGGTGAATTTTTGAAGGGAGATAAAAAGCTGAAAATTCTGGCCAGAGGGGTTATTTTTGTATCACTGTTTCTGGCTTCATCTTGACAAGGTGGAAGGTTTGATGGGGAGAATATTGTTTTCTTTGCTAACAAAGTTCTCACGTTCTCAGTGGGATTTCATCTGTCACGGTAATTACAGGCAGCAAAATAAAATAATGAGCTTCTTTTCTACCAACACTGATGAAGAGCTGGTGGAAGTGACTAAGTGTCATCAAGTAAAAAAATTAAAATTAAAAAAAAAAAATAAAGTGAAGTGTGAAGGGACAAAGTGAATTTTTTGCTTCCAGTGGGTGGAATTAGTGATTCCTCCGTCAGCACACGGAGAGTTTCATTTTAATTCCAAGTTTATCCCGCGCTTAAAAAGCACTTGTGTGTCTTTTTGTCGTGAAATTAAGCTGCAGAGAGCAGCTTGGGAAGCTGTGGGACTTGCTTACAGTGGTTGAACATATTGCTGTGAACATCCCCCGTTCTTTATGGGGTATTATTTTTATAGGATGTTAATTTCAAATAATTCCTGCTGTCATCCTTTGCTGGCTCCCAGGTTGGTTGTAACCTCCAGCCTGAATACATTTGCCTCTTTTTCCCCTCTGCCTTCTTCCTGAGCTTATAGATTGTTGATTAATTTGGATTTTTAATTTTTTTTTTTTAAGTTGTGAAAACTGTGAACAAGATACATATTCATTAATGCAGCTTAGCAGGCTAGAAGAAAACCCCTTTTTTTTTTTTGCATGGATTAGGAGGAAGAACGTGTTGCATGAATTATCAGTGTGTATAATTGGGCTTAATGAATATTTTAAATGGATACCATCTCGGTGTTTTGTCCTCCCTCTTTAAAGATGACATTAATGAAGTCCCAACGTTCTTGGCAATGAGGAGGAATTGGAGAGGGTGAGGGGAAATTAGTTTAATGATTCTAAATTGGTGCATTATTTAAACAGCTAAAAATTAGGATCTTTCACCAAAAAAAAAATCAAAAATCCACAGAATACTTATATTGTTTTCCAATAACTGGTTTGGTCTTGGAGGAAAAATCATCAGTGGGATCTCATCCAGACTGGATTTTTTGGGGTTGCTCTTAGTGTGGAATAATTCATGGCAAAGGATGTTTGATAAAACATGGATCTTGGAAAGTTTTTTCTTTCACCTTTTCTTCACCTTTTTTCACCTTTTTAGAGGTTTTTCTTCATTATTTTTCGCAGTCAGGTGGATCACTGACTCAGTGCCTTTGCTTGCTGCTGTTCAGTGGAGATTTCCAGTGTGGAATTGTGTGTAAATACATCCTTGTGGTGTGTGAGGGAGATAATGGGTCATATATTGATAAAATAGATTGATAAAGTTATTGATAATAACTTTAAATAACTTTATTTGGAGCGTCAAGCCCAGGTAATGAGAAACAGGAAAGTTCTGCCATCTCTTGGTGTCTTTTCTTGGCTTGGAAATCTCCAGGATGACACCAAGTGGTTCTGAATTCTTGTCTCATCCCATGTTTTATGTTTCCTCTGTCTTCAGAGTGGAGTTTTTGTGATGCCAAACTTTGTCTTTTCATTCTGACTTTCCATTTGGGAGGTAAAACCCCTCTGCCTGTCCAAGCTGTCATCCACTTTGTCATCGAGGTGCATTGTCACCTCTCTCCTACACAAAAAAGTGCTGCTCCAACTCTGAAAGGAGTGAGCTCAGAGCTCAGATTTGCAAATCAGATCCCAAATCTGACTTGGAATTTCTTCAGAGAGGTGGAGGTTGCAGAGTGAAATCCTAGCCAGGCAGGGAGGTCCCAATTCCTGCAATGCCACCTTCCCAAGGCTGAGCCTGCAGCCCTCACTGGGGTCACCTGGGAGCTTCTGCAGCGGGAATTCCCAAAATTGGGATGGAAATAGAGATTTTTAAAACAAAAATCAGGTCTGGAAATGACAGAGGCTGATAGTTAGTTCCCAAACTTGTCCTGATTTCGGTGGAAGGTGCACAGAGACAGAGCAGAGCTGCTCAGCAGAGGGAAGTTCAGAACAAGAGGTGGGCTGGGAGCAAGTGGAGCCTGCAGGAGGAATGTCAGGATGAAGAAATGTTCAATCCAAGTCTGTCACCTGTGACAAAGAATGCTAATTACCATCTCAGATCATCCCCACATCAAATAAGCACACTTTAAAAACCACTCCAGTTATGCCTATGTGGTATTTCTGTCTGTTGCATCATCGAGTGTCAGAGCTCATCTCGCTGATTAATTGGCTTTTTGATTACTTAGCCTTTTCAATTAGAAGCTTCGTATTTGTGTTCTTCAGTGCTGCTGCAAAAACAATGCAGACGCTGATAATAGAGGGAGATGACAACAGAACAGATTAGTGTCAGCACAGCGTGCTCCTGATGGAGAAAATGATCCATATTCAGTGCCAGATGAAGCCTGTCAATTATAAAATATTTCAGTGACTGAGGGAAGATGCTCAACCTTTGCAGGGCATTAATACAGGACAGAATAACTGTGCACCAGTGACAGCTGCGAGAGTAAAACATAAACAGTTCTGTTCTCCAGGGGAATAACTGTTCATAAATTTGGTTTATGTGCTAAAAACCTTTTGATACTTCCCCAAAACCCAGCAATTCCCCTAACAGCTGGCAGTGTTTCTAGGTCAGAGATAGCACATAAGCTATTAGTTATTACATGCTCCACAGCAGCAGAGCAATAGCAGAGAGTTGAACAAAGGAGTTAAAGAACAACCTTGCTCTGGAGCTGGCTGGGATGTGGAGCTGCTGTTTAACTGTTCACACACTGAGCTTGGAGGGAAATTTTCACGTTTTTTTCCTTGTCCACCTGTGGGGTGAAGGTGGTTCTGGATAGCAAAAAAGCAGAGGTGACAGTGGTGGGGTCACTGCCCTGTGTGTGCCTCACGCTGTCTGAATTATTTGATCAGAAGTGCAAGGTCCTGCCTGTGGCTCAGGGCAATCCAAGCACAAATCCAGCCTGGGGGGGAAGGGGTGGAGAGCAGCCCTGGGACAGGATTTGGGGATTTTGGGGAATGAGAAGCTGGACATACCCTGGCCATGGGCACTGGGAGCCAGAGACCCCTGGGCAGCAGGGAGGGGAGGATTCTGTCCCTGTGTCCCTTAGGTGAGACCCAGAGCTGCCCTAACCCTGGGGACAACAGCACCTGGAGCTGCTGGAGAGTCCAGAGGAATCCCTGGAGCTGCTCTGGAGGCAGGCTGGGAGAGCTGGAAATGTTGCCCTGGAGAAGGGAAGGATGCAGGGAGAGCTCAGAGCTCCTGCCAGGACCTGAAGGAGCTCCAGGAGAGCTGCAGAGGGACTGGGGACAAGGCATGGAGGGACAGGACACAGGGAATGGCTTCCCAGTGCCAGAGGGCAGGGATGGATGGGATCTTGGGAATTAGGAATTCCTGGCTGGGATGGAATTCCCAGAGAAGCTGTGGCTGCCCCTGGATCCCTGGGATGGCCAAGGCCAGGCTGGACAGGGCTTGGAGCAACCTGGGATGGTGGAAGGTGTCCCTGCCATGGCTGGGGTGGGTTAGGGTGATCTTTTCCAACCCAAACCATTCTGTGACTCTGTAAGGAGAAAAGCAAAGTCATTTTGGAGTAAGAGAAGAGCCCCAGTGTGCAATCAGAGCTCCAGGAGCCCTTTTGGCAGGGCTTGCCATTCCTCCCCTGTGTGCCAAAGCTCAGGAGCTCTGTGTGTCCTCACTCAGTAGCTGAAGTTGTTCCATTTGCTGTGTTTAAATGAAAAACTGTTGATATCTTTTCTCTCTTGTCCCTCTAATTCCATTGAAGAGCTGCAGCATTTCTGACTGGTTTCAGGCCAGTTCCAAGCCTCAGTGTGTGGACTTTATTCACCACCATCTCTGCATCTCCAGTGTCCCTTTCCTGGGCAGGCTCCAGTCCCCAGCAACACTTGCACTCAATTTTCCTGCAGAGCAGGTGACACCCCAGTTCCCCTTCCCCCCTTTTCTTTTGCTTTACACCATTTTTGTGAAGCCAACATGACCTTCTCATGCTTACTCGCTGTAGTTTTGGCATCACACAGCTGCTCAGTGAGCTGTGGCTGTTGCTGCTCTGTCTCTGAGACTGATGGGACTCCCCAGTTCCAATTTCCTCCAGCAAGCCCAGCGATTTTCATGTTGCACTGCTTCCTAATGCTAATATGCATCATTAGGAGAATCCTGCCCCAAGTCATGGCAGCAGAAGGAAATTAATTTTAATACCCTGCTGCATGACACAACTACTTAGTTTATCAGTGTGAATGAGCAAGATATGGATCTCCATATTAATCATAGTATTTTCCACTGGAGCTAAATTTTTGTGTTCCTGAGTTTCCTGGAAATAATTTAAAGTGTTGAGCAGTCTGTGTGTGATTGTGGTTATGGGGTGAGGAAATAGGATCATTGTGGAGTGGCTGAGGGAGCTGGGAAAGGAGCTGAGCCTGGAGCAAAGGGGATCAGGGGGACCTTGTGGCTCTGCACAGCTGTGACAGGAGGGGACAGCCAGGGGGTCAGGCTGTGCTCCAGGGAACAGGGACAGCAGGAGAGGGAACAGCCTCAGGCTGGGCCAGGGGAGGGTTAGATTGGATTTTAGTGAAAACTCCTTCATGGAAGAGGTTGTCTAGCCCTGGTGGAAGTGGAATCCCCATCCCTGGAGGGATTTCAAAGCCATATGGATGTGGCATTTGGGGACATGGCTCAGTGGTGGCCTTGATGATCCAAGAGGGCTTTTCCATCCCAAACAATTCCATGATTCTGCCATTCTGTGGGCATTAGGGAATTTCAGTATTCCGTTGGATTCCCCACAGATTGAACAGCCTGCAGCTCACTGCCCTGACAGTTCTTTGCCCATCCCACAATCCCCACACAGCCTCGGGGCTCTGGTGACCTTGGTTTGGTGACATGTGGGGACATCCTGCCCCACACAGCCCTCAGTGCCACATCCAAACCTGGCAGTGCAGACATTCATTCCAGGAAACCTTGATCCACTTCCCTGCATCCCTTTTTTCCCCCTGATTTAAACATCGAGGAAGGATTTGCAAATCCCAAGTTGGGCACTTAATTTGGGGATTGTGCTTTCCATGGAGGCTGTCAAGGAGCATTAACCTTAAGGTAAGATGAGCACGAGGAGCACAAAGCTCTGAGCTGATGGCACATTCTATACCAGGTGTTAAATGGTATTATCCACCCTGCTTGCTACAGTAAATAGGATTTTGCTATTATGATATGTCAGGATTTTCAGGGAAATCAAATTTGCTAGACACTAAACTGCCATCCTCACTGCTGAGCAGCTTTATTCTGGGATCTTATATTCCCCCTAATCCTGTTGGTAGGAAATGCTTATACCAATTGTGTGGGGAAATTATAACTTAATGATCTCTTCCCTTTTTCCTATGCAAGGCTTAGGATGGCCCAACATGTTCTGCATGACAGTCCCAGTGCTGAGCTGAGCTGCAGCTTCCCAGGCAGAAATTGGCTTTTTTGGGGAGTTTGTCATCAGCAAGAGTGCTCAGGTGCCAACAGTGCCAATCCCCCATTTGTTCAGGTGCTCCAGAGCCTTGTTTACCTTTCCACATCTCAACAGCTCCAGAATAAGAAGTGTTTGCTGGGCTTTTTGTAAAGTGGAGGTTGCAAGATGTAGATAACAGATTGGGGATTGTTACCGAGCAGGATAATAACCACAAACATTTTCATTCCCTACAAGGTAATTTAGCAATTTAAAGGATTTTTTTTGTTGTTTCTATTTGTGTTCAGCTATCAGGCTGTTTACTCTCTGTGATCTCACTGTGGCTCTATCAGCAAGAATTCCACGAGCAGAGGAGGATTCTGCTCTCACCTCTCATGTTTATTAGTCTTGATTTGCCAGAGCAAACATGTTTGCTCTCCCCACATCTCTGAGCATTCCTTCCCACCTTCCAGAGCCAAATAGCAGGGATGGAGGTGCAGGAATGGAGACTGGAGGCTGCATCCAGCAAATTGGGAATTATTTTTAATTAAATTGGGCACTTAGGGGAGAGGCAGGGCCAGCTCAGCAAACCTGGTGTCCTTGTTGCCATGAAGACATGGAATTACTCAGTATTCTCTCAATATCCATGGTTGGAAGGAAAATAGTTCCATCATTCCCACTCTGCTCCTATTTCTGAGATACTCTCAGTGGTTTTGCCCTGTTTCTATTTGGCTGGCTCTATTTCTCTCCCCATATCAAATAAATAAATGTATATATGCACACACACACACAGAGTCAATACTTTAAGTCTATTTCCAAACACTTTTCCAATAGAGGCAATAAAATACATTTCAGCTCCCATTTGATGAATTCCACCGACTGTCATATCATCTCCTTGTTAATGAATTGTGTTATTTCTGTGAAGTTATTGGGGCCTTTTCCATTTTTTTAAATGGATATTCAGCTGCCACAGCGAGTTCTCGCCTCTCTCCCAAATCGCTGCAGTGGGAGAACCTGAGGAGAAAATCAAGATATATTAATTTCTCATTTTGTACTCAGGCCAAGAGACTTTCCTATGTCTGAGCTCATGTGCTGCACCAGGGAGATAAAAGTAGGAGTTCATCAGACTTCCCCAGTGCTTTGTGTTCCCACATTTCCCCTGCAAACCACCCTTTTTAGCACTGACCAGAGCCTAATGTTTTTGTCAGTTTAGCATAATAAAGCTGTCAACCCACCCTGTGATCTCTCTCAGCGTTGCCAATATTAGAAAAAAATGTCTCTTTTCAGATTCCATTCTGTTTGGGGGGGACAGAGCTTTTGTTGAATTGCTTCTTGCCTGGCAGGTTGAGATTAGGAAACTTTGCTACCAATTACAATATCTGAAACCTCCACCTGACTGACAGCCCAGGCTGGAGTGTTGCATTCCCTGCTCTGCCTCCATATCTTGCTCTGCCACAATCATTATTCTCAACAATTGGGGCTCAGCCTTGCTTGCTTTTTTTTTATTTAATTTTTTTTTTCTGCTCATAATCTTTTATTTACCATTCCTGACTAAGGAGCTGAGATGTTTATTATTAAACACACACCTCAGCCATGTATTCTTCCCCCCCTAAGTGCACCAAAAATGCAGATTTTCGTGTTTGCAGTGAAAAACACCTGGTTGAGGCTCATCTTTCACTATCACATATCCAATCAATAGCCAGGCTGAAATGCTGCTTAATAACAAAATGAGGAGCTGTTCCACACTGAATAGCAGGTATTGATGTTCCTCTAAATGTTTGTTTATAGATTATTTTTCCATTATGTATGTTGTGTCTCTATAGAGAACAAAAAGTCCTGTGATAACCAATATTCCAGGGTTTTTTTCCCCTCCCTGTGCACTAAAACACCTGATAAATGTGTAACCACAGCTTCATACAGGTTGTTCCAGTCTTTCTCATTTCTCCAGGATATGCAAAACAAAGATTTAGACAGACTTTTGATTTTTTTGTAGTTGTTTGTGAGAAAAGATGACTGAATTCCATGGTTTTTTTGGGAAGAATTAGCAGAAGTCTGGGGGTGATGATATCTGAATGGAAACTGATAACTCAGAGCCCTGGAGCAGGGAGGATTTTATGGGATCCCAGAATGGTTTGGGTTTAGAAGGACCTTAAACCTCATCCAGTTGGACACTTTCCCTATCCCAAGGTGCTCCAATCCACCTGGGAATGTTCCCCTGGAGAAGGGAAGGATGCAGGGAGAGCTCAGAGCTCCTGCCAGGGCCTGAAGGAGCTCCAGGAGAGCTGCAGAGGGACTGGGGACAAGGCATGGAGGGACAGGACACAGGGAATGGCTTCCCACTGCCAGAGGGCAGGGATGGATGGGATCTTGGGAATTAGGAATTGCTGGCTGGGATGGAATTCCCAGAGAAGCTGTGGCTGCCCCTGGATCCCTGGGATGGCCAAGGCCAGGCTGGACAGGGCTTGGAGCAAACTGGGTTGGTGGAAGGTGTCCCTGCTCATGGCTGGGGTGACACTGGATGATTTTAAGGTCCTTCCAACCCAAACCATTCTGGGATTTTGTGAAAAAAGCCAATTTGGAGGTTTCAAGACATGCAGAAGGATTGGAGAGATGATAAATTGGGTTTGGTTCCTTATGAAAAGAATTGAAAAGTGTGATTTCAATTCCAATGCAGTGAATTCATTCAAGTGGTGTGAGTCAGGGTGGGACAGACAGGAGACAGAGGGACCTGGGGACAAGGCATGGAGGGACAGGACACAGGGAATGGCTTCCCACTGCCAGAGGGCAGGGATGGATGGGATCTTGGGAATTAGGAATTCCTGGCTGGGATGGAACTCAAAAAATGGGGTTTTTTTGAGTGTAGCTTCATCTGCGCTTCTCCCCTTCCCCTTCTACAGAGCAAAAAAAAAAATACTCTCACGAGAGGGAAGTGTTTTAAATAGGCAAAATGGAGCAAAGTGAAGGAATTTGTCATTTGAATGTTCAAAGCTGTGTTTATCGTTTCGCAGAGGATATGGCAAAATGTTTTAACATATGGGGAGTTAATGAATAAGCAGCTCTCGCCTCACCCAGGTCTGTTCCCTCCTCCCACCATCCTCCCAGCACTGGCTGAAGTTTGGGAACAAATACTCTGCTAAGTTAGCAGTGTGGCAAAGCAGCTCTCAGGGTGGTGCTTTGCAGGAGTTCTTGGTGGAGGTAACTTAATTAGAAATTACTGCAGTTCTGGATTGGAGTGACAATTCCTGCTGAGGGACATCAGATCCTGGGGCAGCTCTGGGGACAAGGAGGACGTGGAGGGAAGGGAATGGAGCTGGGAAGGGAGTGGAGAATTCCTGAGGGAGCTGGGAAAGGAGCTGAGCCTGGAGCAAAGGGGATCAGGGGGACCTTGTGGCTCTGCAGAGCTGTGACAGGAGGGGACAGCCGGGGGGTCAGGCTGTGCTCCAGGGAACAGGGACAGCAGGAGAGGGAACAGCCTCAGGCTGGGCAGGGGAGGTTATGTTTGGTTGTTAGTGAAAATTCCTTCATGGAAAGGGTTTTCCACCCTGTCAGTGAGGAATCCCCATCCCTGTTGGGATTTCAAAGCCCTGTGGATGTGGCACTTGGGGACATGGGACAGTGGTGGCCTCGGCAGTGCTGGGAATGGTTGGACTCGATAATCTCAGAGGTTTTTTCCAACCTTAATGACTCAATGATCAGATGAAAACAGTCCCTTTTTGCCTAAACATTAGTTAGTAATTATTCTCATTAGAAAGCAATAATGTTTATGAGAAATTATAGCTTTTTTGTTTGTTTTTTTTTTTGTAAATAATCTTGTAAACTCAACAGCTGAAATCACAGAATCACAGGAATACCCTTCCTGAGCGCTCGCTGCCTTCATTTCCACTGCTGTCACTCTGAGTGATATTTTCATTTCTCCTGCCCCTAAAAATAGTCCAGTCCCATAACTGATAGATAAATTAGAGAATCCCCAGGAAATGCTGCTGAATGGTTCTGTTTGCCAGCACAATAAACACAGGAGGCAATAAATATCCTCTTCCATCGGGAGGAGGCGGGTGATGAGTAAACGATGGGAAAAGGAATTATTTCAGAATTTCAGAATAATTTCAGAAATAACTGATCATTCTAAGCTGAAGAAGAATTTATTAATAACTTGGCCTTCAGTGGGATAAAAGATCTGTGCAGCCAGAGGAGCTGCAGATGAGCCATGGACATCTGGCAGCGATGGATTTTGGGAAGTTGGGTTAGTTTGATGAACAATAAGCTGTGATTTCCACCCAACTTCCTCCGTGAGTTTTGCTGCTTCACCATTGTGTTAGAGAGAAAAAACAAAAGACAGTGGATTTTTGTTTCTGTGGTGGAAGCACAGAGAATGCTGGGTTTGGGGAAAGCTTTGTGTCGAGAATTCAGTTCTCACAATGCCTGAGGAAATAGCTTTTTATAACATTATTTGTGGCACAAATCCCAGCTCTGGCCAGGCTTTGCCACAGGAATGAAAGCTGAAGTAAAGGGTTTTTTTTCTGTTGAGAATTCAGTTCTGAAATGCCAAATTCTATATTTTTCTGTATTCTGTGAAACTCACCTGAAACTAAAACAGTAAAATTGGGAGAAAGAACTCTAATTGAAGATGACCAGAGGGAGTTGTAGGACAAAAACTGGAGAAAATAGGAGAGGTGAGAGAAAAGCAGAGTAATGGACTCAATGACAAACCCAGTGACAACTTCTTTTCAAGGAATTTTTTTGCTTTAAGGAATAAAACCAATTGGTCTTGGGCACTGCCAGTTTCCTTAAAATCCCCATTTCCCCTTTCCTTCAAAGTTTCTGTATTAGTGAGATCCTTCTTGGAAAAATGATGTCATTTTTACACTAATCCTTCCGAGGTGGAAGTTTCTCCCCTTTTTTTATTCTTATTATTTATAATAATTTTTAAAATAAATTAAAAAATTTATTATTATTTCCCACCCATTTTGTGGGTTCTGTGTCTGATATCAGTTTGGTGTGAAATAGAGTCAGCTCTGTTGGGCTGAGCTTGTTGGTTTTAATTGGGATTTCAATGAAATAATTGGGATTTCAATGAAAACCACAGCAGAAGATGATTGAACCCTCCGAGCTGGGAGAAGGGACAGAAATGCTGCTACTGGTGGCATTCAGGGAGAATTGAAAATTTCCTCATCTCTCTCCTTTGGAACCAAAAAAGCATTTTATTTTCTACCTGAGAGCTGGGAGTTGTCAATGCAGATCCATTCACATGCATATTGCTGTGCTCAAAAGGCCTTTCCTGCTGAAACAGGCAGAGAATTGGGTTTGAAAGAAGGAGATTCTCTCCTGCCACTTCAGAAATCTTTATTTTTTTTCCCCCCCCATCTCAGGGAGTTTAACCCTTTGCAGGCCATAAGCACTCAGGAAATAAGAGATTTATGCCCAGAAAAAACACCAAACTGGGGTGATTAGAAAGCAAATCTAAATGAACCACAGCAGATTCTGTCTGATTCTTGAAAAAGAACTGTAATTTTTTTTTAAATAATAAGGTGAGAGTGTTTTTCATATCTGGTACCACTTTGATCCAGTTCAGAGATTTTTTTTTCCTGCAACAAAAATGATTTATCTATATATTTATCAACTTAAAGCCCCAAAGAAGATACTCCCTCTTTCCCACAGACTGAGGCAATAACACAGAATATTTTTCGATGTTTTTTTCATACCATATGTGTTTTTCAAAAGCACTGTAGATAATTTTTCCTCCATGCCAGCTCCAATGTCTGTTCATGCCAAGCTTCCTATTGATCTCAGGAGTTCACAGAATCATGGAATCACTGAATGGTTTGGCTTGGAAAAGACCTTAAAGCTCATCCAGTTCCAACCCCAGGGACATTTTCCACTATCCCAAGGTGCTCCAAGCCCTGTCCAGCCTGACCTTGGACATTTCCACAGTTTCTTTGGGAAATCTCTGCCAGGACTTCACAGGATTTGCTTCTGCTTCATCCCTTGGATAATTCACCAGTTTTTCACTGCTTCAGTTTCTCCAAACCAGAGAACAATAGTGGAATCATTCAGATATTGGGTGAATTTTCTGAGAAATTCTAGCAGGAGACCACACACAATTGATTATTATAGACATGAGTTAAATATTATTATTATAGACATGAATTAAAACGTGCCACCTTTCCCTTTAACCATTTCATTCAGCAGCTTGTGTAGGAATGTAAGGCTGTGACTTTAAATGACTATTTACTCATTTCTGGCACTCCTTGTCTAACTTGTGCATCCTGCTTCCCTTTCTGGATCAGATTCTGACTTTTAGGATGGGGAATTGTTGTTTTTCCTGTTGATCAGCTCCTGTTCCACGTGGATTTGCTGTTGGGTGCAGTGAAACAGCAGAATGAAGGTTACAAAACTGTATTAGGGAATGTTGGTTGGACTGAAACCTCTCATGCATCAGTTTGCAGCAAACCCTGCTGTGTGGGATTTGCAGCAGCATTAGGGGCTGGGGGTGTGTGTGGCTTTTTGGGATTACCACAATAATATGGAGATTTTTCCTCTTTTTCTCATTCCCATCTCCCTCTGGGTTTTGGTTTTGAGAGTTTTGCATTCAGCAGGTAGAGCTGGAAGGAAAAACAACACACTAAAAAAAAATTTTGGAAGCTTTGGATTGTTGTGTAAAGAGTAAGAGGGGAGGGAATTCTGTCCCTGTGCCTCCTCAGGTGAGACCTCAGAGCTGCTGCAGGGCTGGAGCTGCTCTGGAGGCAGGCTGGGAGAGCTGGGAATGTTCCCTGGAGAAGGGAAGGATGCAGGGAGAGCTCAGAGCTCCTGCCAGGGCCTGAAGGAGCTCCAGGAGAGCTGCAGAGGGACTGGGGACAAGGCATGGAGGGACAGGACACAGGGAATGGCTTCCCACTGCCAGAGGGCAGGGATGGATGGGATCTTGGGAATTAGGAATTGCTGGCTGGGATGGAATTCCCAGAGAAGCTGTGGCTGCCCCTGGATCCCTGGGATGGCCAAGGCCAGGCTGGACAGGGCTGGGAGCAAACTGGGTTGGTGGAAGGTGTCCCTGTCATGGCAGGGGTGACACTGGGTGGCTTTGGGTTCCTTCCAACCCAAACCATTCTGTGACTCTGTAAGGAGAAAAGTCATTTTGGAGTAAGAGAAGAGCCCCATTGTGCAATCAGAGCTCCAGGAACCCTTTTTCCAAGGATTGCCATTCCTCCTCAATGTGCCAGAGCTCACTGTGTATCCTCACTCAGTGCAGCTCCCTGTAGCTGAAACTGTTCCATTTTTTTGTTCCATTTAAGTGAAAAACTGTTGATATCTTTTCTCTCTTGCCCCTCGAATTCCACTGAATAGCTGCAATGTTTTTTTGATTGAACACTTCCCAATAATTCCTTGCCAGCTGAGCACACCCTGTGAAACAAATCCAGCCCAGACTGCATTCACTGCACCTTCAAACAGCTTTCAGGAGCCTCCTTCCTTCTCCTGAGTTTACTGCTGCTGCTGTCACTGAATTTTTTTGGAAACTTTCTTTAATTATAGGTTTGAAATTACGTGCAGAATGCTGATGACTGGAGAATCTCTTGGAGCTGAGAATTTTTCTCAGGCAGGAGTTTTTCAGTAGGATCTCAACTGAGCAAAACAAACTGATGCTGTGTATGGGTGAGATGAATTATTGGATAATGGGAGAGGTTGGGCATCCTTTTGTTCGGAAATGTGCAGAAATTGGGGTTTTCTAAAGGCTTTTTGAAAAGCAGAAAACGACCCTTTTAAATGCAGCAAAACTTCAGTGAGTTTCTTCCCTTTTGAATTGTTGCCACGAACTGACAAGAGATTATTTCAGCTACTTGGAAAATTGAAAGAACTTCATAAAAAACCCACCAAATCCTTACAAGACCTGGGCTTTTATATTGGAAAATCAAGTGGAAATGCTGTGTGTGTTTGTACCATGCCGTGTGGGGAATATTTTTTGAAGTGGGAGTTGTACCAGTGCTTGACAGAACAAGGATTTCGTGACAGTGTTTGAGGGGACTTTTGATGTCTTTTTACTCGAGTAGTTGATGCAATTAAAACTTTGCAGACACATGAACCTCTCTTGGTGTGATTGAGTTTACTGGCAGTATTTTAGTCCTCTTCTTGCCCAGGCTTTTAAGGATTTGAAGATGGAATAAATGGGGAAAAAAATCAGAGAAGAGGTGCCATAAATACAATTCCTGCTGGCAGGAATTCCTGGCCCTGCACAGGACAACTCCAAAAATTCCAGCATGTGCCTCAGAGTGATTTCCAAATTTTAATGGTAGTAATTAAAGGGATTTTTTTCCCTCTAGCTGCCCAGATCAAAGGTGTTGGAGCTTTTAAGGAGTAACTTTGGTACTTTGGAGGGAGAAAGAAGAGAAAAAATATTGATGATATCAAGTTTATCCTCAATTCTCTCATATTTTACAAAGTCAAATACAAAAATCCAAACTTACAAGCATTTCCATGTGTTATCAGCTGGGCAATCAATACAGAGATAGAATTTATCTATCTAAACCTGTTGCTGTGAGGAATGAAGGAGAATTATAAATGATTGTTGTTTTCTTTCTGGCTTTTTGAAAAGAGCTGCAGTGTGGGACTCTTGTCTCAGGTGTGATGTGTTACTTTGCTGTTATTGGGCAGAACACAAGGCTGTAACAGAGAATTTTTGGATATAAATTGTGGTTTCTTTGTAAATCTCAGAGTGGTTTGGGTTGGGAGGACCTTAAATTCCATCCCTTCCCATCCCATCCAGTCTGGCCTTGGACACTTCCAGGGATAAATCCCATCCTGAAACAAATGGATTTGGCACAGGGATTGGCAGATCCTTTACAAACCCACCCTGGGAAATGTTAAATTCACTGATTTTGCCAAAATAAAAAGCCCTGGTGGGGAAGGACAGTGTAATGAACACAAAATTCATCCCCAAAACCACCTAAAATCAGTTCAGAAAAGCTGGAATGTCTGTCTGGGGCTGCCTGGAGAAATGCAGGTGTGCAGCACAGGGGATCACTGAAAAAGGGAAGGAAAAATAAAGGTTACAGTGGGAGAACAGCCATGGGTAGGACAGAGCATCCCCCAAATAGCTCTTTTTTGGGGAGCTTCAAAATCCCAATTTGGGAGCTTTTTTGGGAGCTTTTGGGATTGATGAAATGCAGAATAACAGCTCTGCCTTGAATGATGCTCTGCAGGAGGGAGATGGAAATGAGCAGTGGGGATAAACAGAGGAATTCTGTGAGGAATGCAGGGAAAAGGAGCCCAGGAAATAGTGGGAATCATCTTCAGAGCTCACAAAACTTATTACAAATTAGGAATGTTTGCAGGAGTCTGTGGTTGGATTATTTGGCCTCGTGTATCATCCAGCTATAGGAATTTTGTGGATTTTGTCTTAATTGAGAGCAATGCAGTGACTTTTTTAACTCCCAAATCATTGGGTTTGGTGCTGATGATCACTCTGTGTCATGCTTTCGTTTTCCTAGCTCCTGGATTTTGGATTTTTCAGGGAGAACCCACCTGCCTTAAGCTGCTTTTCCTTCCTAAAGCAGTTTTCTGAGCAGAATGGCTCTGCTGGGATCCACTCTTGGAAGAGCACTGAAAAATCCTCACATTACTTTGATTTAAACATGCTCAGAGCTCGTTTCCTTCCTTGCTTCACTAAATATGAGCAGAGTTCTCCATCTAATCTGAGTGTAAAGTGTGCTTTTCTTGCATTCAGCTGCTTATCACTCATGCAAACAAATACCTACATTGTTTTTCATCAGGGGTTTTTTATATCCTCAGCATTATTGCTGATTCCTCCTCGCTGCTCTCACCTGGTGTTCCAAGCAGCTGCCAGAGACCCTCCTTGAAGTGTTTTAATTGCTTCACCATCACCAAAACCTGTTATTGACATGCAGATTTTCACAGTTTGGCTTTTGCTGTAGCAGTGCCAGCTGTCAGGCAGTTGAGAGCAGATTTTCACTTGGATCGTGAACTTTGCACAGTGAAAAATCTTCTCTCCATGTTCACCTCCTCTTTACTCTCATCCTGATCCTGACCATCTAAATACCACCTGACAGTGGCACCAAAATTCAGATTATTCATGGCATCAACATCCAAAGAAGTTCATTGCTCTGACCAAATACAAATATTAAAGTAGTTCTGAATACTGAACTCATCCTATTTGGATGCTGCAGCTCACAATTCCACAAAATGGGGATTTGGTAGGATGGACCAAACTGGTTCCTGAGGAACGTTCCCACAAATATCAGCTCAAAAAACCAGACAAAACTCCTTAAAGCAGCAAGAGAGAGATGGGAACAAGTTTTGCCATGACACTGTTGCCAGGGCTGTTGGATTGAAAGAGACAGAATATTTCTGAATTCCTTTCAATAACTTTATTCAGCGTCTCTCTGGAGGGCTGGTGGGTGAATGTGATTTGTGGCAGCATTGTGCTTTTCAAAAAATGGAAATCTTGCCCTCATTATGCCCCAAGGCAGCCAATCTGAGGCAGCAGTGCTAGTGGGAGATCTAATAAACACAACTAAACCAACTCTCCTCCATTGATTGGAAAGGAGACAGAGCTAATCTGTGATTCTTTCTGCTGGCCTCCTGCCACAAGATGAATTTCCCCTCCAGCTGCAGAGCACATTGCACAGCTACAAGCCAGAAGAGATTTCCATCCTGATAGCAGATCTGAGTTTACATATTTATGGAGTTGTTGCTGCTGGAAGGAGCTTTGGGAGGTCCAAGCAGCTGCTCAGAGCACGGCAGGGACACAGAGCAGATTGTCCCAGGGGGATTTTTGGGGATCTCTGTGGCTGGAGATACCACAGCCCATTGGGATCCCTGTCCCTTAACTATCCGTGGAGGGAAATACCTTTTTGGCCACTTTCATGGGATCTCTGATGGAAATGAGTTGGGAACAAGTGGTGGTTAAAGGGATTTTCCCAGATTATTTCTCTGACTTTGAGATTTCCTCTGGAAATCATGGAAGAGCTGCCCTGGACTCAGCGCTGTCTCTGCTAAAGTTTTGCCAAAACAGCTCCATGAATGACCTCAAATTGTGTCCCCTTGAGTTTCCAGCACCTCAGGACCTTGTGGGAGTTGTTCTTGCAGGGAAGAGCTGAGCTGTGCAGGAATGGAATGGAATGGAATGGAATGGAATGGAATGGAATGGAATGGAATGGAAGATGGAGGCTGAGCTGGCTTTGTGCTGCTCTAGCAAAGCTGTGCATTTACAAATTATATGTACAGAATGGACAGCTCTGTACCTTGGAATAAATCCCTGGAATATCCCTGGAAGTGACAGCCATTCCTGGGTAGGACATCCTGGTCTGCTGGAAGCTGTCCCTGCAAGTGGCAGGAGATGGGAGCTGGATAATCTCGAAGGTTCCTTCCATCCCAAACCCTTCCAGGATTTTGGGATTCAGGACTCCTGCTGGTCCTGGTTTGTTTGGTTTTGGCTTGGCATGGTTTTTGCTTTGCATGAGTGACCCACTGGACCAGCGTTTAAAAATTAATTCCATAAAAGCAACCGACAATGGAAATTTAAAATCCTTATTCCTCTGCTTCTGTCCATACCCAATACCACCAAAATAAGGGATTTCCCAACTTTTCTTTTTTGGGCATCATCACCCCTGGCAGCAGAAATTCTATACCCAATACCACCAAAATAAGGGATTTCCCAACTTACCTTTTTTGGGCATCACCCCTGGCAGCAGCAATTCCCATTCCTTTGTGCCTCAAAGATGTGCCACTTTTTGAGGGGCAAAGCCTGCTTTAGGACAAATAACCCCACTAGTTCCTTAGGAAGAACATAATTTAAACCATGGAACAGCGACAGGGCTGAGCTGAGAAACCAACCTGCAAATGGGAATGATTTAAATGAATCTCCTTGTCCTCAGCAGGGCCATGAATGCAGTTGTGCATTTTCAGGTGCATCTCCAAGCCTCGAGCCCATTTGTATTAACACCAGGACTACAATTACATGCAGATTAGCTGCTTGGCTGAATAGCTGGGAGAACTTTGAATAGATTTGTCCTTTTCACAGAGGTTTTCATTTTCTTTGGCAGCTCTGAGTGTTAACAAATTAGAGATCGATGTTGTAGCAGGGCAGAAAAGGGAGCTGAAGCATGGCTGGGGAGAAACTTCAGAGCCATTAAGAGCTGCAGTTAAAGGCATTAGTTAGTGCTGCCTGAAAAACAAGAGGTGGAAATTCAAAAGGAAAGGTCAAAAAACACTCTCTTTCCCCCCATTTTGTGCTCATAACTGAGTTAAGTATTCGCTGGGCACTGAATAGCTTTTTTTTTTTAGGGCTTTTCTTTCAGTTTTAATCCCACCTCCCTGCCTTGCAGCTCCTTCTTTCACTTCTTGCACATTGAAAAGTTCTCTGCTGTAAAAGTTCATCCCCTGATCTGCCCATTCATCTTTATCTCTGAGTTATCCTGAATTGTGGTGGAAGGATGTGTTGGTCCTTCTCTGAAGGCACCTTTTGTGCTTCAGTTCACGGTTGAAAAACTTTGCTTTGGGAAATGACCATTTTTTAATAGAAAGATGTTCCATTCATTGGGATAGATTCCATACAAGCCTAATTTTCTGCCCTTTGGAAGGTCCAGAGAACTTTCTCCTCCCCCCAGAGGGTTCTGATGACAACCCCAGTGAGGACAATCAGTCCCACCATTCCAAAAGAGCTCAAAATAAAGAAAATAATAATAAAAACTGTGTAAAAACAAGTTTTAAGTGTCCTGTAGGATCCCTGAATGCAGATTTGGACATCCTTAGCTCCACCTCTGGAATAAAAAACTGCAGCAATCGACTGGCTAGAGCAGCTGGATCAAATGAGAGCAGTCAGAACTTGTAGAAAAAATAACTTATCTCAAAATTCAACCGCAGGCCTGATCTGCTGACATTTCAGAAGAAATTCCCTCATCCATAGATCATGTGGAGTCAGAATGAAGATGCAGTGTTGCTCGGGAAGCTGTCTGATGTTAAATGCTTGGTTTTCCATAGCTTATTAAAATCAATTCAGAGACAAATAGAGGCTTTAGACTCAGATGAAAATGCCATCAGAATGGCCATATTTATAAAGCTGTAATTTGATGTCGTTTGGAGCTGGGGTGGAAGCACAAAACAGTTGATGGTTTTATTCTCTTTTTGTTCTCTCTTCTTCCCTAATTCCTCCTCTCCTCGTTCACTTGGTGCTTTTTGTGGCAGTTTCAAAGATAGAACATGACTGGAGGTTTTAGGTTTATTTGTTCTCATTTTGCCTTTTTTTTTTTTTTTTGTAGTCCAGAGGAATCCACAGAGCTGCTCTGGAGGCAGGCTGGGAGAGCTGGGAATGTTGCCCTGGAGAAGGGAAGGATGCAGGGAGAGCTCAGAGCTCCTGCCAGGGCCTGAAGGAGCTCCAGGAGAGCTGCAGAGGGACTGGGGACAAGGCATGGAGGGACAGGACACAGGGAATGGCTTCCCAGTGCCAGAGGGCAGGGATGGATGGGATCTTGGGAATTAGGAATTCCTGGCTGGGATGGAATTCCCAGAGCAGCTGTGGCTGCCCCTGGATCCCTGGGATGGCCAAGGCCAGGCTGGACAGGGCTTGGAGCAAACTGGGTTGGTGGAAAGTGTCCCTGCCATGGCTGGGGTGACACTGGATGATTTTAAGGTCCTTTCCAACCCAAACCATTCTGGGATTTTGTGAAAAAAGCCAATTTTGAGGTTTCAAGACGTGCAGAAGGATTGGAGAGATGATAAATTGGGTTTGGCTCCTTATGAAGAGAATTGCAAAGTGTGATTTCAATTCCAATGCAGTGAATTCATTCAGCTGGGGTGAGTCAGGGTGGGACAGACAGGGGACAGAGGGACTTGGGGACAAGGCATGGAGGGACAGGACACAGGGAATGGCTTCCCAGTGCCAGAGGGCAGGGATGGATGGGATCTTGGGAATTAGGAATTGCTGGCTGGGATGGAATTCCCAGAGAAGCTGTGGCTGCCCCTGGATCCCTGGGATGGCCAAGGCCAGGCTGGACAGGGCTTGGAGCAACCTGGTCAGGCTTGAGTTGGGATTAAACCAGGTGAACCAACTTTCTCGTGGCTTTGGAAATCAAGGCCCTTCAGATCTCTGTGTCAACAGGATGATTAAAACCAAATGTTTCCTATTAGCCACAAATGGCTTCGTTAAGGCTCCCCAGGTGAAACGGCCAGAAGTACAATTAAAGGAGAAAAGAAGCTTAACTGCGGCAGAAATGGATTCAAAAAGAGGCAAAGAAAAACTTCCCAATTTGCCATTCGGAGAACAGGATAATCTTTGCCTGCCGATGCTTTTGAGTCTTTCTGTGGGGGAGGATGAGAAGGAAAAGAGAAGTCTTTAAATTAAAAATTCTCCCCTGATACTCAAAGGTGCCAAACAGCCCAAGCTCTTGGTTCCTTTGGTGGGTGGAGCAGGTGCTGAGCTGAGCTGGAGTCAAGCTGAGCTCATTTTTGTCTTTCACAGCCCTGACTCGAAGCAAAGGGCAGATCTGTCTCTTTTCTATGGGAGTCAAATGGCTTTTTATTTTTTCTTTCCTTTGTCAAATCAGCTGTTAACTGCGTAACTATTAGATTTAATTAAAAAAAAATTAAATAGATGGCGTGATTGTAACTCTCCTAATGAATCTCTTCAGGGCTTTAAGAGCTGAGGGGCTTAAAAAGCAGCAATTCAATGCCAAAATAAGTCTTGTCTGCAGTAAAAAAACCAGCTTCACCCCATTTTTAATAAAATAGTGCATATAGGTGAAGTATCTGTGTCGAAATTAAATGAGGGAATCTCAAGTTCTGCTGGCTCTTTTGATAATCTTTTATCAGCTTGGATGACACAGGAGCTTTCAGAACTTTGCCTGGCTGCAAATCTGAAGATTTTTCAGCCCAGACTAAAACATCTCCCTGTGCTTTGAGGTCCCCCATGCAGACAAAACAGTGACCTTCTGAGGAGCTCCAGGAATTTATTTTCTTACACAGACCTTTGAAATCAGAGCTGGCAGGAGAAATAATTTTTTCCTCTTATTCCTTCAGCTTTGAGAAGCTTCTGGTTCCTGCTTTTTTCCAGGGGGAATTATTTCAGTGGCAAATGTGGTGAAAACACTTCCACTCGTGGTCAGATCTGGTTTTTCTCTTCCTGACTTATGGCATCATTTATATTTTCTGTGCCTCTGTCTATGCATCAGGGCAGATTGGATGGATTTAGAACCAAAATTGAAATTCTCTTGGATTTCTCTTTCAGGCTGTGCTTCAGTTTGCTTTGAAGGTGGCTCTGGAAAAGACACCACTTTTTACTCTGTTTCATTGCGATATATTCATGATTTTTGGGCCAAAACCACTGGATTTGGGTTGGAATGGAACTTAAAAATCATCCAGCTCCACCCCCTGCAGTGGCAGGGACACCTTCCAAAATCCCAGATTGCTCCATCCCCATCCAGCCTGGCCTTGGACACCTCTAGGGATGGGAATAATAAATGTATATCTTTACCTGGAGATGGAGAAATGACATTACAGCACCATTTTTAATCTGTATTTAGGAAAATGACCACTGCACTTTTATCTGGAGGATTAGGGCAGACTTGGAAAACCAAACTTCATCTCTGGATTACGGAGAGTTTTATCTCTGAAAGAGAATCCGAGTGAGTTTCAAAGCCACCAAACACAGCACCCAACATCTCAGATAACAAATGATTCCTTGATAGCTCGGGTCTGCTGCAGGATTAAAACTTCTCGGCACACCTAGCAGCTCCGTTGATCACTTGAGCTGCAATTAAAAAGCAGAACGAGCGCACCAAAAAAAAATATTGTTTTTATGTCAGGAACGCTCCTTCATGCTTGAAAATGATAAAAAATTGCAATCGATCCTTACAACTGTTGTGTTCATCTTTATTGACCAGAGCCAAAGGAAGATAAATGGCAGCCCTGATAAGATCCTGGTAAATGTTGGCCTGGGAGGGGCCAGGGGGTGATGGAGAGCTATTCATCATCTCACCGGGGGCTAATCCCAAACCCATCGATCCCAATCCCCATCCCAGCACCCTCTGCATGGTTGGGATTGCTGAATTCCAGGGATTCACTGGGCTGAGGAGAATTCCTGTTTCGTTTGCTCTCCAGACCAATGATGATTTATGAAAAAATAAACGAGCTCCGGATCGGAGCGCGGAAACCTCGACGGGAGTGCAGATGGAGGATTAGGAGTGGCTCTGGCAGTGGGGAGTGCAGAGAGCTCTGTGCTCCTCCTGACCTCTGCCTGCAGTGCCTCTCAAACCATTTGTTATCATTTGTGGGGAAATATTAGCCCTGCAGGACAATTTTGCCCCAGCGAGGAGCTGGCGGTTTATTCACTGATTTTGGTACATTTTTTGAGTATATTTCAAGGTTATAATTCACGAGGAAGAAGCTTGGAAGGTGAAATCCTTAACTGGGAAGGGAAAATATTTTTATTTTCGTTCTTTTTTCTGGTTGGTGCTGCCTGTTTTGGGATTTCAGCAGTGGTTTTGCAGGAGTGGGCTCTGTTAGCTGCATTGCTCACAACGTGATAAATATTCCTCAGGACATGTTTTTTCTCACCCCCTGAGCACAGACCTGTGTCACCTGTGACTTTTATGGAAGAGTGATCTTTGCCATTGTTTTCCCCCCTAAAAAAATGTTTTCATCGTATTGCTCTTCCATACATCAAATGTCTGAAGTGAAACTGCTTCATTTGACCCAAAATTAAAATTGGAATGATGCTTCCCATGGAAAAAGGATCATGGCATTTTATGTTTGGAATGATGGAATAGTTTGGGTTGGAAGGGAATATAAAGAGGGACATTTTCCACTGTCCCAGGGTGTTCAGTCCTTATCCAGCCTGGCCTTGGCCATCCCAGGGATCCAGGGGCAGCCACAGCTTCTCTGGGAATTCCATCCCAGCCAGGAATTCCTAATTCCCAAGATCCCATCCATCCCTGCCCTCTGGCAGTGGGAAGCCATTCCCTGTGTCCTGTCCCTCCATGCCTTGTCCCCAGTCCCTCTGCAGCTCTCCTGGAGCTCCTTCAGGCCCTGGCGGGAGCTCTGAGCTCTCCCTGCATCCTTCCCTTCTCCTGAGTCATATTAAACATTTGAAAATTCAAAACCAATATCGAGGCATCAACAGCTCCAACCCATGGGATAAAACCCCAGGTTGTGAAAATGAGGATTCAGATGGTTTTGATGGAATCACACAGTGTGGGTTTGCCAGGATTTTATTGCCATGCTAACATCACTCCCTGGGATGCTGATGACTCAAAGCTACACAAGTTTTTTACAAGTGCCAGTTTCACCATTTTTGCCTCTCCATGCCCTGTCTGCACCAATATTCAGAGAAAAAACAGTTCCAGAGAAGTTTTGAGCTGCTTTCCCTTCCCTTCCTCCCTCCAGCTGGGCAGCCAGGTGCCTTGGTTATTCCAGCTGAGGTCCAGCTGTGCTGAGGCTATAAAAACCTCCTGAAAAATGCCACTGATGTGTTATTCAGACACGAAGCATCACAACCTTGCAGGGATTTGTCTCAGGCTGGAGGATCACAGAATTCTTTAGGCTGGAAAAGACCTTTAAGATCATCAAATCCAACCATTCCCAGCACTGCCTCATGTCCCCAAGTGCCACATCCACATGGCTTTAAATCCCTCCAGGGATGGATGAGGATTCCACCCTGCCCTGGGCAGCTCTGCCAGGCTGGAAAGTCTTTTTGGGAAAAACATTTTTCCTAAAATCCAATCTAAATGCATCTCTGGAGCCTTGCAGGAAGTGGATGAAATTCCACAATTTACAGAGAGAAAAGTTCTGTTGCTCTGTGCTTTGGAAATGAATGATTTTGTAGAACTGAGTGAAAGCCATTCCTGGGTTTTGGGGAAGTTTAATTTAATTTAAAAATTAAAATTAGCAACTGATCAAAGTGACCTGGGAGTTTGGAATATTCCAATATCTCCTTAGAGGGACATCTTTAAGGCAAAGAGCAAAAGGGAAAGTGGAGCAATAGTTGATTTGTTGTGTGACTTTGAGGATCACCTGGGAGGCAGGAGGGGAGTTGTGTGTGAGTAACAAAAAGAAGGAAAAAAATCTGTATTTTGAGTTTAATTTCTGAGGAAGAAGTGTCAAAGACTCCAGGAACACCTTGTGCTAAATGAGGGATTCTTACCCTGTGTTCCTTTAGAGTTTCCTCACCAAGAGCCATTTGTTTTGCATAATCAAGACACACTTATTTTTAAAAAAAAACACTCCCAAAATAAGTAATTTCTGAAACTTTGTTATTTTGTGGTTAGATTTTGGGGATTTTTTTCCTAAACAAATGGATGAATCACCCAAATTAGCTTTATTTGCAAGATATTAGCATGCCTGTAAATGCTATTAACTGAAATCTGATTTATTTTGGTTTTTTTTTCTTTTTCCAGAGTGCCCAATTCTACAAAGTCACCACTGAGCAATACCAAAAAGCTGCTGATGAAGTCTCAGCTCGTTTCAAGTGAGTCCTTTCTGGTTTTTTTCCTGCCAGCTGAAGGAGTTTTTACCCACATTAAAATGCACAATAATTCCTCCCTCACTGATCCTATCAGTCCCTGTGGTTGTTAAAAGGAGGGAATTTGGGGGAATTTGGATAGCAATGCATAGGAACCATAAACTGCATAGAAATAGGATGAACTCTTGGTATAAATGTATTAGAAATTATAGTATTATAAATTATAGTGTCTAGTATAGTGTATAGTATAGTATAAATTAATAAATGTATACATTTATTAATTTCTAGTTAATAAGGAGCCTGGAAATATTCCAAAAATAGATTCCTTTCTCTGGTGGAGCACCAAAAATCCCAACTTTGCATCACAATGGGATCCACATGAGGGGAAGGATTTAAATGAAGAATTTCACTCTGCCCCTCCACGGTGAAGGTCAAATTAAATAATTTTTATTAGTCCTGGAGAAAGTTAAATGAAGATCTGGTAATTGATGGATCAAAGTGACAGTGACCCTTAGCCTTGGACTCAGCAGGCAGGAGGGTCCATTTATCATGTTAGTGAGGATACAGAACTTTCCACAACCTCAATTTTCTCCCCTAACCCAGAAATGCTGCAGAAAATGAATTATTCTGCGGTGATGTTTGGATTTGCAGAGGGATTTTCTTCTGGGTTTGTGTTTTGGTTTGATTTTTCATGAGCAGGGAAGAGAAAAGTCCTTTCTGAGCTGCTGATCATGATACAAATAAAAATTTAAACTAGAAGAAAAACACATTTTTATCTCTTAATAGCAGGAATTGCTGAATATTCTCTGGTGGATATATCAAATTCTTGTCCTGGTTAATGGTGCAGAGTGTGCTGAGCACTAAATCCATCTTTCCCTTCAACAAGAGGGACAGGATGAGCATTGATCAAGATTTAAGCATAATTTGGGGTTTTTGTTCCATTATATCTGGAAATCCAGGTAGGTTGGGATAAGATTCTCCTCCCTTTGTTTCGCTGGGATATTTTCAGCTTTTTTAATCAAACGATTGCCTCATTTCGCTTTCATGATTCCAAAAGGAGGTTTTGTTGGGATTTGAGGTATTTCTGTGGTCAGAGGTGGGAAATGGGTTTGGGATTTGGTTTTTCCCTCCTGATAGATAAACAATTTCCTGAGGAAATCAAATACTTTGGGTTCGTTTTTTTCCCCAAATGGAGCTGATTGATGGAGCAGCACTGAACATCACAGAATTTTCAGAAAAGCATTTTAAAGGGTGGTTCAGTCTAACTGCAGAAATCAAGGAATATTTACTGAGGAGGATTTGGAATCACTTTCCTGACACTTGATGGGATTGGACTTCTCTTAATTTTCTAGAAACTCAAGGTATCAATTGAAAAACTGAAGTTATCAATTGAAATCATCCATTTGACTGCTCTGTTACAGCAGCACTGCAAGTTTCCTAAAAATTATTTGGAATTTGGTGCATCCAGTATTGGTCCATTGCCCTGAAAGAAAACAAAAGGAAAAAAAACCCAGAATTTTCAGAAAAGCATTTTAAAAGGTGGTTCAGTGTAACTGCAGAAATCAAGGAATATTTACTGAGGAGGATTTGGAATCACATTCCTGACACTTGATGGGGTTGGACTTCTCTTAATTTTCTAGAAACTAAAGGTATCAATTGAAAAACTGAAGTTCTCAATTGAAATCATCCATTTGACTGCTCTGTTACAGCAGCACTGCAAGTTTCCTAAAAATTATTTGGAATTTGGTGCATCCAGTATTGGCCCATTGCCCTGAGAGAAAACAAAAGGAAAAAAAACCAGAATTTTCAGAAAAGCATTTTAAAAGGTGTTTCAGTCTAACTGCAGAAATCAAGGAATATTTACTGAGGAGGATTTGGAATCACATTCCTGACACTTGATGGGATTGGACTTCTCTTAATTTTCTAGAAACTCAAGGTATAAACTGAAAAACTAAAGTTATCAAGTGAAATCATCCGTCTGACTGCTCTGTTACAGCAGCACTGCAATTGCTGTGCTGCTTTTGCACTGCAAATTTCCCAAAAATTATTTGGAATTTGGTGCATCCAGTATTGGCCCATTGCCCTGAAAGAAAACAAAAGGAAAAAAAACCAGAATTTTCAGAAAAGCATTTTAAAAGGTGTTTCAGTCTAACTGCAGAAATCAAGGAATATTTACTGAGGAGGATTTGGAATCTCATTCCTGACACTTGATGGGGTTGGACTTCTCTTAATTTTCTGGAAACTAAAGGTATAAATTGACAAACTGAAGTTATCAATTGAAATCATCCATTTGACTGCTCTGTTACAGCAGCACTGCAATTGCTGTGCTGCTTTTGCACTGCAAATTTCCCAGAAATTATTTGGAATTTGGTGCATCCAGTATTGGTCCATTGCCTTGAAAGAAAACAAAAGGAAAAAAATAAAACCAAACCAGGAAATAAAAAAGTGCCTGAAATATGCACATAACTTGTGGCAGACTTGATGTGTGAAGTACCAACATTACCTCCTCATTTAAAGTTTTTTTTTCCTTCCATAAAACCCTTTTAAACCTCTTTTTTTTTACCGAAGGTTTCAATCCAGGAGCTGTTATTTCATCGCTGCCTCTTTTGTGAAAAGGCTGATGGATAAATGAGGAATGATTTAGTGAGACCTAAAGATGCTCTCTGGGTGTCACCAGGCACTTCTCATGTGCAGTTTAATTGCACGTGAGGATTGAGAGGACAGAGGCTCCAGGGGTGTTTAAAGAGTTGTTTAATTGGCTGTAAAAAAGAAGAATTAAATCAGGTTGAGCTGCTGTATTTTGTTAATGCACAGAGCCATGTGCTGCCTGTGATTTCGGGTTGCAAGTGCAAGATTAATGGAGCTAATTGTGGTGTTATTAGCAAATAGTCTGACTTTATTTTGGGGCATGGCTGGAATTAGGCACCCAGTTTTAGTGATATAACTTGAATTTCTTCCACTTTTTAAGCTGCATCTCCTCCAAGAGTGAGAAGTAGGTGGTGTTGTTATATATTAAATATTCCCTGGATTTTCCTTCCTCCATTTAATCGCTGTGCCTTCATCAGTCTTTAGGGATAATTAACCCCATTAAAAGGGGAGGGAAAAATCCAAATATCCCACATGGATTCCTATCAGAGACCTGGCAGCTCTTGTGCCTGCAGCTCCTCTTGCTGCCTGCATCACCCTGATATTCCAAATATCCCTGACAAATGTTCCCTCTCCACCAAATCCCTGATTCTCGTGGATCAATTCGGGGAATTACCAAACGCCTCATCTCTTTAAGACCCTCCTTGCCATTGATCAAACCCTGAGCTGAGGCGGTTCAGGCAGTTCCTGCCGTCCCCAAATCACATTAAAACCACATTATAGGGCCAGGCTGCCCCTCCTCACACCACAGCCCTGTTCCCACAGCTCCATTAGAACCCCAATTATCCCATTAGGGAGATGACTCTGTCCTAATGAGAAGTTGACACAAGAAGAGAAGAATGCAGCGTTGCAGGAAGAGGATTTGGGCGAGGATTTGAACTTTTTCCTAATCAAATTCTCTCCCCTTTTGTTTTGTGGGGTTGTTTTTTTTTTTTTTTCCTTAATTTGAAGGGCTGGGAGGGGGAAATTCAGCAGCTGCCTTGGTGACAGTTGATTCCCAGTGGTGTCTGGAGCTGAGGAACATCTTCATTATTCATTTGAGGAGCAGAGAGAGGGCAAAGCCAGCCTAAAATAAATGTTTTTCTCTTCTGTCGGTTTTGATTTCTGGTGGTGTATTTAGAATTCATAGCTGTGCATTAGTTTTTTTTCCTAAATATTCTGCCATTCCTCCCCTGCTCTTGGAATTTCCTGCTCATGGAATTGCTTCTTGCTGCTGCTTTTTTTTGGGCAAAAACTTAATCCCAAGATGACCAAACTGATGGGGATTGATCAATTTGGTGATGGGATTTTCCCCAATAATGGAATTAATTAATGGAATTAATTCCCCAAAGTTTGCTTTGACACTGAGTGTTGTAATCCAGAGGATCCTTTGCATCATCTGAAAGTTTTGGGTGTTTATTCTGAATCTCAGATTTTTGGGGAGTTTAATCCCTTTATTATGAGCCTTTTGGACATGACTCCAGCAATTCCCATAGAATGAACAGGAATAAATGACAAATCATCAACATCATGTCTTCTTTTAATTAGGATTTCTGTATCACAAAACCTCCTTCATCAATGTTTACTGAAAATAGAATTTAAGGCATTTTTATCATCAGAAAATCAGAGTGGTTTGGGCTGGAAAAGACTTGAAGGATCATCCAGTTCCACCCCTGCCAAGGACAGGAAGTTCCACATGAAATTCTGTTTGATGCTCAGCTGTGAATATTTGGAATATTAGCAATATTTCCTTTGTGTTCTGCCTGATGTTGCTGTGAACTGTGAAGCTGAGAAGGTAATGAAATCCCATTGAATGAACAACAGCAGCACTGTGATATTCAGATATAATTGTCTCACAAAGCAGTGGTGCCAATCCTCTGGACAGTGAGGGGAAAAAAAAGCAGGATGGAGAGAAAATCAGCTTTTTATTGATGACATTGGACTGAGTCCAGGGAAGTGTGGCTTTATTTCCCTGTCCTCATTACCTTCCTGATGTTGGGGCACATATGGGGACTTGTGAAAGACTCTTCTTCACTATAAATTAAGAATATTGATAGTTTCTTAATGCAAATAGCCTCAGTAGCCATCAAGTTCCCCTCACATCCCCCTGTAACACAGAAATCCTTGTTGCAGAGAGCCAGGCAAAGGATTTGTGCTTTATTTCTGCTTGTCCAGATCCAAACTTGCAGTTGGTGGCAGTTCCTTTTGTGCCCTAAATAACATCATTGATTCCCAGAATGGTTTGGGTTGGAAGGAACCTTAAAGCTCATCCAGTGTCACCTTCAGCCCATCCAGCCTGGCCCTGAATTAACATCAGCAGCTTTGAAAAACTAAAATTAAAAGTCAGATTATCACTTATTTCTGAACACCTACATTTTATTTTTTCTGTTGTTTCAATAACAGAAAATAGGAAACTACTAAAAATCCTTTCTGCCTGTAGTGAAGCTCCTTTTGCTCAGCCAAGTGAGCTCTGCACAGAAACATCCTGAATTCTCTTTTTTCTCTTACAAATACAGCAAATATTGGTGGTGCTTTGTCAGGAAGGAATCACTGGAGGATTGTTTGCTGGTGATATCCTTGATTTTTTGTCCCATTTTATGGCTGGAGATGATGATCCCAAGTTACTCCTGACATCCCTTAGAGAGCTGTGAGCTGTTGGTAAATAATTCTGGAAATGAAAGGATTAAATACCACAACTCAGCTCAACCACTGAGCTTTTCTCAGCAACAGAGGACCTCAAAGGTCTCATTTCTCTTTCTACTCCTGCACCTCCTCACACTCAGTGAGTTTTTTAAAGTGCTTCAGGCTGGAGGTTCTGATCTCAAACCCATTTCACTCCACAAGCCAAGTGTATCTGCATTTTCCAGCATGGAAATGATGTTGTCACTCCTTTTAGCTTGAAACCAATCCTGATTCTGAGTGCACAGAGCTGCTTCAGGCAGGAAGAGAATTGGGAAAGAGATTTGAAGGAATCTTGCCAGAATCTGTTGTTTGTATGCACATCCAACTCCTGCTCCTTTTGAATAAACTTAATTTTTTGCTCAGTTCCTTCAGCCAGGGAAGTCCTCACTCAAGGAATTTTTCCACTTCTTTGGAAAGTCCTCTCTCAAGGAATCTGTTGGATTTTCCACTGCTTTGGAAAGTCCTCTCTCAAGGAATCTGCTGGATTTTCCACTGCTTTGGAAAGTCCTCTCTCAAGGAATTTTTCCACTGCTTTGGAAAGTCCTCTCTCAAGGAATCTCTTGGATTTTCCTCTTTTTCCAAGATATTGTGCTTTGACCCAGAGACCTTAAAATCGTCCAATTCCAACTTCAGGAGAGGACTTGGCTGGGCAGCAGTTCCTCTGTCTCAGATTATAGATTTCTCTGCATTTCCAAACAAATAAGAGAATCCTCTGACCATTCTCCAGTTCCCTGGAATCTCAGAATTCCCCAAAGCCATTCCTCAGTGTGTTTACCTGCGATTGTCACTTCACACAGGACAACTTTGGTTTTTCCCTGCAGCAAGGCAGATATTTAACTTGCTCCCTTTGATCAGTGCAGTCCATGAGGAGCGAAGGTGCTCAGCAGGATGAAATATTAATTTCACTGGGGCTGGATGCAGATTCATCCTGAAGGAAGTGGGAGCAGGGGAGGCTGGTGGAATATCTGTGTGTTTTTCTGCAGCTCAGAGTTGTGAGTTTGGATTTCCATTGAGATCTCTGAGCTCTGGTGGGAAATTTAAACGTGTTTGTTTGGTCAGAAAGCAGGACTGAAGCGCTCACTGTGGTTTTTGGGAGTTACATTAACTTTTAAAAGCCATTGTTCAAAATTTAGCTGGCACATTAATGAAGAGGGCAAAGCAATTCTTTCCATGTTTGGCATAATTTTTTTTTTCTTTCTTTCTTTCCCTTTCTAGAAATCATGGATACATTCATTAAATCTCCCCTCAGGCAGTTTTTCACACAGTGAGATCTTTTACTGTCTATAATGGAGAAAGCAATCTTAAAAAAATTAATGTTTTTTTAAAGCACCAAGTCAGAAGTAGATTTTTTTAAAAATATGAATTAATACATAAAATAACAAAAAGATTTTCTGGGAGGTGGGACAGGTAGAGGAGGATAGTTATTGTGGGATATTGTTGTGGGGGGATAACTTCGTAGGATATAGTGGGATAACTGTGTAGGATATAGTTATTATAATATATAGGTATTGGATAGTATTATTATAGTATATAGGTATTATATTATTATAGTATATGGGTATTATATATTATATTATTATAGTATGTAGGTATTATTATAGGTAATATATATGATATTATTATAGTATATAGGTACTATTATTATAGTATATAGGTATTATAGGTAATTTCAATTTATCTTCTAATATTGTTTTTATTTTAATTTCTTATTGTTCTTATTTTCCTCTTTGCCAAGAGCAGTCTAAATTGAGTCTAACACCAGATTTGGATCAGGTCTGGAATTCCCAACAACTCCTTTATTTTCCACCACCAGTGGGATAACTATGTAGGATACAGTGGGATAACCATGTGGGAACACTTGCCTGTGGTGGGAGAGTTGGAACTCAATGATCTTGATGTTCTCAAAGGTCTTTTCCACCCCAAACCAATCTGTGATTTTATCATCTGAAGGTCCTTTTCCTGTTCAGGTGGATGTGTTGGAAGGGAAACCACACTCCAGCCACCTCTGCTTTTCTGTGTTTGCTTACAGAGAAATACTCTGTCATTTTCTAGACTTCCCTGTGAAAGCAAGAGAGTGAAAAGAGAAAGTGAAATATTCAGTCATTTTCTAGACTTTCCTGTGAAAACAAGAGAGTGAAAAGCAAGAGAGGTAAAAGAGAAAGTGAAATACTCAGTCATTTTCTAGACTTTCCTGTGAAAGCAAGAGAGTGAAAAGAGAAAGTGAAATATTCAGTCATTTTCTAGACTTCCCTGTGAAAACAAGAGAGGTAAAAGAGAAAGTGAAATAGTCATTTTCTAGGCTTCCCTGTGAAAACAAGAGAGTGAAAAGCAAGAGGGTGAAAAGCAAGAGAGTGAAAAGAGAAAGTGAAATATTCAGTCATTTTCTAGACTTCCCTATGAAAGCAAGAGGGTGAAAACAAGAGAGTGAAAAGCAAGAGAGGTAAAAGAGAAAGTGAAATATTCAGTCATTTTCTAGACTCTCCTGTGAAAGCAAGAGAGTGAAACTCTGCCTTCACACCTCCAGTGAAACTGGTGAGTTCCTCCTGTGCTGTGCTGGGATTCAGCCCAATCCTGGGAAAACGGATGGATGTTCTCATTAGGGACAGCCCTCAGGTTTGGGAGTTTTTCCCAAGGAATGTTTCTCCTCCCAGCGTGTTTGGCACTCCAGGCTCCATCTGGCTGCCTGCTCCCTCCCCAGGTTTATTCCAAACACAAAATAAAGCCTCTTGTTTTAATACATGCAGCGTCCTTGGTTGGGATTTCCTCCAAAACACTGATTTCCCAATTACAGCATTAAAGCTGGGAAGGTTAAACCCCCCAGCATCTCTTTTTTGTTATTAATTTGTTCTGTATTTCATAATCTTCCGTGGCTGAGATTTACAAATACCTTTGCTGAGGATGTTTTTAATGAGGCCAAGCCATCTGTAGGATCAAATCCTACAAATCCACTTGGGGAGCTCAACAGCAGCAAACCTCCCTTTGGAGAAGGAGGAATATTTCCCAGAGCTGGTGGTTTGATTTTTTTTTGTAAGGAGAATTCACCAATTCCTGGCTATGGGGTGAAGAATGAATTACCAATGATCTTAGATAAAATTTCACATATTGGGAGCTCATCCTGTTAATCCCCAACTCTGTCCCCAGACAGGAAATGGGTGGAAAAGCCCCAGTGAGGTTTGTAAAATGAGTTTTTAGGTGTTTTTATAAAGGGGTTAAATCTTAGGATCACAGAATGGTTTGGAAGAGACATTAAAGGGGATCCAATTCCAACTCCTTCCACTCCACCAACTCCTTCCAGCCTGACCCTGAACACTTCCAGGGAATTTCCAGGGAAATGTTAAACTCTCTTGATACCTCCTGGTTTACATCAGATGAGTTTAAAAAGAAAATTTTAAGTGCTTGGGAATAAAAATTGTTAGTTGGAATGGAGAATGGTGCCATCTGGCAGGTGTGTTGTACCTGCCTTACTCTGTTCCTGAAAGGTAAAATGGTATTAAAATCCTAAATGCCATAAAAAATATTTATTTTTTTCTGCTATGGGAAATAGGTGAGATTTTAGGAGAGCAGGCAGGATGTAAAAGCTGCTTCTCTGAGCAGAGCTACGCTGGTAATTGCAATTTCTCTTCCAATATTGTTTTTATTTTAATTTTTTTAATTGTTTTTATTTTCCTCTTCGCCCAGAGCAACCTAAATTGAGGTGAATCTCAACCAGATTTGGATCAGGTCTGCAATTCCCAACAACTCCTTTATCTTCCACCACCAGTTGCTGTTGCCTTTCCATTTTTAAAATAATTCCACATTCTCAAACATTGCAGTCCTGCCTGGGATTAATGATTTTTTTTGGGGATTACAATGCCAACAAATCACCTGCATAATGGAAATTTAGCTTTAATTGGCTAAATTTTGGCTTTAATTTAATTTAATTTAATTTTGGCTTTAATTAGTCCATCTCTGCACTGCTTTTATATCTGTTTTTTATATCCACCTGGATAGTGGGACACCAGTGGGATCCCTTAGGGTTGTGTCCAGAATCAGAGGGACAATAATTCAGGGATTAATTAAGGGGTTAATTAATCACTGCCATTTTTTACTTCCTGATATATTTTTTTAATTCAGTGAATTGATTTGAGTCTCATTTACAGTAAGAAGCTTTTAAGTAAACTCAAGCAGTGATATTTTGGTTTTATTTGTTGATCTTGGCTGGAGCATTTCCAAGATAATTTGGTTTTTCTTTTTTAACCACAATTTCATTCCTTAAGCTGTTCTATTCCCCAGGAGTTCACCAAAATGTAGTTTTTCACACAACAGCAAAAATCTTCCTCTCATGAGCTTTACTTCTTCTTTCTACCCTAAAATTTCCAGGATTTATCAATTTTTTTCCTTTGGTCAGGGAAAATTTGTAGTTTTTGACAACTGAATTATAGACAGGAGTTGCCTTTTATAAATATGACCATTTTGAAATTATTTCCCAAGAGATACCAAACCTTGACCAAAAAAAAACCCAACAAACCACCCACCCAAACACCAAAAAAAACAAAACAAAAAAAACAAAAAAAAAAAAAACAAAAAAAAAAAAAAAAAAATTCCTTTCTTATTTTAGCTGGAAATTTCCAGTTTTTCCCTTAGCTTTCCTAATGAGCATCTCTAAAAAAAGACTGTGAAAATCAATTAATTTTGGATAAATTCATTTATTTAATAATAATTTAAATTTTTAAAATTTCATATTTAAATAATTAATTATTTATTATTAACAAATAATAAATTTACAAAACAAAAAAAATTCCTTTCTTATTTTAGCTGGAAATTTCCAGTTTTTCCCTTAGCTTTCCTAATGGGCATCTCTAAAAAAGGCTGTGAAAAATCAATTCATTTTGGATAAATTCATTTATTTAATAATAATTTAAATTTTTAAAATTTCATATTTAAATAATTAATTATTTATTCATTCATTTCATGGTATTACTCTGCCATGGATGGAGCTAAAGGTTATCCAGGGTGCTTGGAAGGACTCAGATCCAACCAAATCCAACCTCCCTTGGCAGAAAAATTCAAGTTTAATTTATTTCCCTTCAAACGTTATGCTGTCATTTGATCTTCGTCCTTTACAGGATTTTTTTTCCCTGATATTCTGCCTGTATTTTCTTCAAATTTTGTCCTTTTATTCTCAGTACTCCTCGATGCAAAATACTGAATTATTTTCTGAGCGCTTTGTTTGATTCTGTCAGTGGCTTTTTGGGAGCAAAATGCATATATTGGACATGAAATTTTTGGCTTAAAAGCAAATTTTTTAAGCTTTTTACAATGTTTGGTGAATGCATTTCCCAATTTTCTTGAGCTTGAGCTTTGTTCTGAAGCAAATGAACTCTTCCTGCTGGTTTTTAGAGAGGATTTGTGAACTATTTGTGGTTTGCTTTGGCATTTTTGGTTTTTATAGATGTGACCTGAGTTTTATATTCCCTGGAAGCACAAAAAGCACATCATCTTCTGTCCCTAAAAGAGGATAAAAGGACACAAATTTTTTCCTGCTCTGTAGGAAAAACATTTATGAAAAATTAGGAAAAATTTTTCCCCAAGGGTTGTTTATGGAGCAGTTAAGTGTTAGTTATCCGAGAGATCCAGAGGCTCTCAAATTGAAATTGCAAAACTTGTCAATGCTTAAAACCTAAATAATTATAATTACACACTTTGTCTCACTGTCCTTTGCCTTCCCATCCATCTGCCTGGGATATTAAACCCAAGAATATCCTGAAACATTTAAATCCAACAATATCCTGAAATATTTAAAGCCCACCTTTAAGCCTGAGGAAAGGAACTGAGCAAAATAAACTAAATAAAATAAAATTAAATTGTGTGTCTCAAAGGACAACACTGGAGTGCCCTATGTGTGGCTGTTAAGTCATTGTAGATATTAAAAAAAAAAGAGGTTTATGGATAAATTCAGTGTCAAATTGAGGCATTTCAGCAGTTTTTCTCTACTAAGGGCAGCCACAGCTTCTCTGGGAATTCCATCCCAGCCAGGAATTCCTAATTCCCAAGATCCCATCCATCCCTGCCCTCTGGCAGTGGGAAGCCATTCCCTGTGTCCTGTCCCTCCATGCCTTGTCCCCAGTCCCTCTGCAGCTCTCCTGGAGCTCCTTCAGGCCCTGGAAAATACAAATTAATCCACATCAGGTCTCCTTTCTCCCCTTTCAGAGAGTGTGTGTGCTACTGAAATAAGTTTATTTCCTTACTGAAATAAGTTTATTACTTCTTTAATAAACTAATAATGAATAAGTTGATTAATTCTGGCAGATTCTGAGTTCAGTGCTTGAGTATCAAAACCCTCAGTCCCACAGATCTCTGCTCAAAGGAATGACCAAAATACTGATAATTTCCACCTCTTGCTGCAAGGAATGACCGAAATACGGATAATTTCCAATGACCAAAATACTGATAATTTGGAATGACCAAAATACTGATAATTTGGAATGACCGAAATACGGATAATTTCCAATGACCAAAACACTGATAATTTCCACCTCTTGCTGCAAGGAATGACCAAAATACGGATAATTTCCAATGACTAAAATACTGATAATTTCTACTTCTTGCTGCAAGGAGTGACCAAAATACTGATAATTTCCAATGACCAAAACACTGATAATTTCCACTTCTTGCTGCAGCTCCCTGAACACAACCCACATTTTCCTGGGATCTCTTATTTTCTGTATGAAAATCATATCACAATCCACATTCTTCAAGCCAGAAGGGGAATCATTTTATCCTACATTGAAAAAAACCATGAGAAAAGCAGTTATTCCTTACAAACTTCCCTTAACTTCTCTGAATTCCCAAGCCATTTAGGATCCCCATTAATGCACTGAGTTGCTCCTGTGAATGCATTAGGGCCAGAGCTGGGCTAATATGGAATATTCCTGCTGCATCATGGACATTTTTATGATGATTGATCCCAGCCAGGGCTCGGTGGTAACTTTTATTTTCAAACAGGCTACGGGAAAAGCTGCCTGCTCTTGCTGGGGTTTTGATTTATGGAAAGAAAAAAGAACATCCCATAAAGCAGCTCTGTTGGCAGGAGCATTGCAGAGCTGGGTTGTGAGTAAAGTAAATAATAACTGACTGGAATTATGTGCATTATTGTCTCTCTGAGCTCGCTGTACCTTTTTTTGGGGTTTTTTTTTTGGACTTATTCCCAGCTCAGCTTTAAAGTGGACTCACCTTTGTCACGGAGTGGGATGAACCTGAGGAAATCCTGCTGCTTTCTCCCCAAAAATGCCTTTTTTTTTAAATTTTTGTGCCTAGGAATGAAAGAGGGCATTGAAATGGTATCTTCTTGCTCAGGTGATGCCAGGAGGAGGAGGAGGAGGAGGAAGAGGAGGAGGAGGAGGAAAAGTCTGCAGGGAACAAAATGCTGTTTCTCTCACAATTTCCATCACAATTTCCCCTAAATCATACCTGTTCTCCTGTGAGGCTTATTTCAGGCTGTTCTATTTAGACCCCTTAAAAACAACCCCAAAAATCCACCCCCAAAAAAACCCCAAAAATGATGATGGCAAAGATCACCATTTCCATCTGTGGATGGAAAGAACTATTTTCCTTCTCCCAGCCTTTGTGACGAGTTGAGCCTCAGCAGCAGCAAGTGGAATTCTTCAGTCAGCAGCAATTAGCAGGAAAAATTCAGTGAGAACCAATTGAAATCGAGGGGCACGACCTGAACTGGGAGAAATGTGAGTGGTTAATCTAAACTTTGTCAAACTTGAGCTGCTTGAACTTCAAGGCATCTCTCTACCAAACTGCCTGAAGACCTGGGCAAAAAGAAATAAAAACTTGAAAATCATCTGTGCTCAAGGTTATAAAACACAGGAATGACTTTCTTGGTGAAGTTGTGTTCAATAAGTCGGTGTTTAATTAATGCTGAGTGGGTGAGGAGAGAGCTCTGGAACGGCTTTGTGGGTTGACATTGAGGTTTCCATCAGCACCTTCTGCTGGGAACTGCTCTGCTGGTGTCCTCAGGGAGTCAGGGGATGGTTTGGGTTGGAGGAGAAATTCCAGAGCATCCAGTGCCACCCCTGCTGTGCCCAGGGACACTTTCCATGTCCCAGTTTGCTCCCAGCCCTGTCCAGCCTGGCCTTGGCCATCCCAGGGATCCAGGGGCAGCCACAGCTTCTCTGGGAATTCCATCCCAGCCAGGAATTCCTAATTCCCAAGATCCCATCCATTGTTGGGGAAGGTGAAATAGGAGAGCCTTATAAATATGATTACCTGACAAAAGATGCTGAGAATATGGAGATTGAGATGCAGACAAGCTTTGAGTTACCAAACCCCAGTTACTGAACAACTAGAAAACAATGGTTTGGCCAACTGGAGGTTATCAATCCCCTCTGGATGGAACAATCCCCTCTGCCTGCAGACAGTCCAAGGGTCAGAGCAGAGCCTGCCTGATGGCAGAGGGGCCAAAAAGGAGTTTTTAGGGTTTAAAATACAACCCAATATGGTAATGGGATGATTCTTATAGGTTGTGTGTAAATGTTGTAGGGTTTGGAGCTTGTTCTAGATTAGTCAATGAGAATTAGAATATTCAACACAGAAGATGATTTATTGTATTGTAAATGGCGACCAGGAATCTTTTCTTTTCTCTCTCACTCTTCTCTGCCCTGCTCTGGGCTGTGTCTGGCAGCCCCTGGCAGCTCTCCTACACCCACCCATGGGGTTTATTTATTTATTTCACAACAAACCCCATGCTCTAAACCCTGACTGCAGAGATCTTTCATCTGTGTCCCGACCGTCCAAAACCGACAGACCCTCTAATCCTAGTGTCTCCATTCATACAATCCATCCCTGCCCTCTGGTAGTGGGAAGCCATTCCCTGTGTCCTGTCCCTCCATGCCTTGTCCCCAGTCCCTCTGCAGCTCTCCTGGAGCTCCTTCAGGCCCTGGCAGGAGCTCTGAGCTCTCCCTGCATCCTTCCCTTCTCCAGGGCAACATTCCCAGCTCTCCCAGCCTGCCTCCAGAGCAGAGGAGCTCCAGCCCCTCTTTGTTGTGTCTTACAACAGCCTGAGGGGAACCCCCACCAATAGGCAGTGAAAAATTATGACTTGAAGAATATTTTGAAACAATTAAAATACTAAAAAATGTGAATATTATCATTTACAGCTCATCTCTCCAGCTCCAGTTCCTGATCTGCTCCCAGTGGGAGGTGAATTTTCCCTACTCAGACGCCAAAAAGGATGTTGAGGGCATTATGTTTTAATGTTTCTGCCACACAGTGTACAAGCACATTAAAGCTAAGATATATTGGGTCAAGGTCCACTAGCCACTCATTGTCAGCATGTTCTCTGTGGGATTATTGTTCTTTGTTGGAGTTGATGACACTTTATTATTGTTGTTGCTGCAGCCCAGCTGATTGTATTTCATGGAAACAGCGGCTTGGCCTCCTCCCACTCCAAGACCTGGGGATTCACACCCAGCCTCTGTGGCTTAGCAGAGTGAATCCAAGCCTGTTCTCTTAAACAACTTCACGCCCCAAATGAAAAATTGGCATTTATTCTGCTATCTCTTCAGATTACGACCTTCAGTTCCCTCGAGTAATCGCCACCCGCGGGAGCGGCGGTGCTTGAAGGGTTGAGCTGGTGATTGCTTTTCCTGGACGCTGCTCCTGCCCAGAACATCTTTTATTTTTGTGGTCAGTTAACAGGGTTTGGGGGGCCTTTTATAGCTGCAGAGAATAGTTAAATATATATTGCTCTGGAGAGTCATATTTGGATAATAATGTGCCGCGAGTTAGTGTCTCGTGGCGCTTTGTGTGGAGTGCTGCAGTTGACCTTTGCTGGAGAGGAGAAAAGTGGCTGCTGGTTAGAACATATTATTTAACACCTTTATAAAGGCAAAACCGGTTGGTTTGGGTTTTTTTTTTTTTGGTTTAAAGCTCAGTGAAGGTTTTTTATCACCACCATTTGGGGACGATGGTGTCACTCGTGCCTTTACAAAGCCTGCAGTGAGTTGTAGCTCTTGGGAAATAAGTGGCAGCAATAAATCCAGAATGTGCTTTGCTGCCCTGGGTTTGGTTTATGCTGCTCATTTGGGCCTGTCTGTATTTTTTATAATTTTTTTTGTGTGTCTGTGTGCTTTACACACACAGTGATGGGATATTACTGTGGGAAAATTAATGTAGGGACAGGGATAGCACTGAAATGGATAATTGAAGTGGATGAAATGATATATTTTTTCCACCTTCATGTAAAAGCAGGTTTCAAACTGTTGCAGAACTATTTTTTTCCTTTAAAAATTAGAAATACTGAGGTTTAATATAGCATGCAATGGTAGTTAATATATCCAAAACTGGCATCAGCCAGTTCTGTCAGAAATATCAGCAAAGCATCAATTCAGTCTCCCAGAGCCTGATCTGCTTTTCCATGAGCTGGAGCTGAGGGGAGCCTTGATTCCTTTTTCTTCCCCAAACCTCCACAAACCTCCTCCAAATTCCTTATTAGGAGTAAATAGTAAGGAATTCTAGCACATGGAGCTGTTTGCAATGATGATCCTTGACTTGTGTTCTCCTAAACAGCCAAGTGGAATCTTGCCAGTCTTCATTAAATAAATTTTTTTTTCTTTTTTTTTTGGATGGAGTAAGGCTGAGCTCGAGTGAT
The DNA here is from genome assembly GCF_008360975.1 of Lichenostomus cassidix. NCBI lineage: Eukaryota > Metazoa > Chordata > Aves > Passeriformes > Meliphagidae > Lichenostomus > Lichenostomus cassidix. Next base: position 2,227,492 of record NC_139480.1, read on the forward strand.
ACCACATGCAAGCTCTAAAAATAATTTGTGATCTGGGTTTACACGATGAGGTTTGAAAGGCAAATCACATAATTGTGGAATTGGAGGGGTTGGCTCTGTCCACACTGAAAAAATCAGACTCTGCTGCTGGGAAGAGTTTGAATTTTGCCCTGACCAGAGCTGGAAAATCATTCTTTGTCTCTGAACTGTCAAAATTAGGAATTGGTTTGGATCTATGCAAGCCCAAGAAGTATTTTTATATATTTTTTCTATATATAGCATATAGGTACTACAAAATATTCCACAGAGCTAAAACTGCTCCTCCTCGAGTTCCTTCTAATTAAAGACTGCAGTTGCTAATTTATCTTCCCTACTCTCTAGCAGCATCCATGCCCCTGTTAGAAGGAATTTGTATCACTGGGATTGTTTATTTTAGCATCCTGCTATTCACTAAAATCTGTCCCTTGAGCTAAAAAGAAATGTGCATCCGAAATTTGGGGAATTCCCTGTGCAGCTGCAGGAACCAGCTGTGGGAGAGGTGGATTTGTGCATTAATTCTGGTGTACTTTGTATTTTAAGGGGTTTTTTCTGCTTTTTTTTTCTCGGAGAGGAGGGGAATTTTATAAACAAATAGTGGTTTGGCGTAGTGAAAGTCAGTTTATGTGAATTTAAACCGAAGTATCCAAGCTAATTTTGTCTGTCAGGGTTGATGGGAATCTTTTCTGTATTTATGGTTTGCTCCTCAAGATATTTGGAATAGAAGCAGCACAGCAGTCAGAGCAGAGTGCCCTGAGCTTGCTGGGCAACAGCTGGGAGTGCATTTTTAAGGAATGTTGTAAAAATGAGGGAAGTGTGTGGTGATTCTGTTCTGCCTTCAAACAAGTGGGGCTTCCCTGAGCCAGATTTTGGTTGTGATCTCTTGATGGGCATCTCACACCTTGCTGTGTCATTAATGAGCTTTTGAACCCAAATGTGCTTTTGATGATCCCAATATCCTCTGACACTGAGTCCCAGCTTTTCACTGCTGCTGGTTGGGAAAGGTTTGGATTATTTTTATTCATTGGAAAACCTCTCTGCTGTAATCCATTGATAATTTCCTTCTGTAATTCATTGATAATTGAGATCCCTCTGTGGTCCTAAAGGACCTGAAGAATTCCTTTGGCAGCAAGGTCATCCAGCTGTGTGCAGTAAATAAATTCTTTAAATAGAAGAAATATTTATTTAAATAGAGCAAACATTTATTTACTGTGTGCAGTGAATAAATAAGTAAAACAACTCACAGAAATCGTTTCCACTTTGCTTTTCCAAGAGGCTGATCCAATACCCAACCAACATTCCATGTGTTTTACCAGGTGGGAAACACTCACTGGGTTAAAAATCCATCTCTCTCAGGGTCAGTAGGACTTTCTGCCAGCCATCCTTGTAAAACCAGGATTTGTCAACGTGCTGAACTTGCCTTGGTGCTCCCCACAGATAATTCAATGTCTCTCTTCATGCTCTGGGTGTGTGAATGTGCTGGAAGGTCTTCCCTCCCCTTCTCATTGCCATCCCTGAATTCCAAAGGGCAGAATGTTTGAAATGGATCTTTATTTGCTGTTGAGAAGGCTGAGTGAGAGGTGAGGTAAAGGAGAGGATGGCAAACATTTGCCTGTGATTTGTTGGGATTTTTAGGAGAAAAGATCTAAAACAACACAGGGAATATTTACACTGGACTTGGTCACGAGTTGCACAAAAGGTGGAGTAAATTGTATTCCAACCTTTAAATAATTTATTTAATATCACTCTGTAGATTTTACATCCTCAATTGCAGAGCACAAACCACCGAGATTCTCTTCCCTCATTTCATCAGAACTTCATCAGGAAAACTCTTCCTTTTACACCTTTTGGAGAAGTCACACTCAGCATTGGAGTGTAAATAAAATTTCAACTCTGCCGCGCTTGATCTTTTGCTGGCAGCACTTCCCACGCAGGGATGCTGAGGGCTCTGTGTGGGCACAGCCTGCTGAGGAGCTGCTTCCACCAGCACGTGGAGAAATTCAGCAATCAGATCTGAGTTATTCCTCCCAAATCGTTCGGAGAAGGACAGAACCGTTTGGTTTGTGCCTCGCGTGTTTTTCTCGACGCTCCTGCCAGTCATCACCTACTCCATGTGCGAAGGGAATCGTTAAAAATAGTGTAATAGCGAGAGTGAATTAATGGGAAAACTAAAAATAATGGTGCAGCAATGAGGACCTTCATTACCATATGCCCTTTTGTCTTTTATTCTCATTTTGCAACTATTTTCTGCGCTACAAACAAGTCCTGTGGCTTCCCTCAGCTGGGTTTCCTCAGTTGCTTTTTGGGTGAGGTGATGTTTAAAAAAGAAGAATCCTCTCCCCAGCGCTGTTTAGGGTGATGATGGAGAGCACAGAGCCTTGCTGCTGTTCCAGAGGTTGTTCACACTTCAGCTTGGAGCTTCCCCTCCCTCTGAGTCCCCTGAGCTGAGCTCACGTTTCTCTTTCACTGCCTCTTTATGAGAAATCCCTCCAGCGTGGCCTTTGCTGTCCATCTGCTCAGCTAAATCCATCTCTGCTCAGGATACCAGATTTATTTTATTTTTTTTCCTCCTGGCCAAAAGAAATGGGATCTTGCCCTGGCTGTGTGTGGTGAAAGCAGCGCTGCAGGTTCTTTCCTACCCCAAATTCCATCATCCCCTTTCATCCTGCAGTGGATTCCCCATCTGTGTTATCCCAGAAAAATCAGACATCTTCACTTTCCAAGCCCTCTGTATCCCATTTCTGCTTCCCTGCTATTTCCAGTTCCCAACTGAATTTCTCTCCAAAGTTTTGTGACTCCACCTTTTATCCTCACTCATTCTCTGTCCAAATTTCCCAGAGAAGCTGTGGCTGCCCCTGGATCCCTGGAATGTCCAAGGCCAGGCTGGACAGGGCTTGGAGCAACCTGGGACAGTGGAAGATGTCCCTGCCCATGGCAGGGGTGACACTGGATCATCTTTTAAGGTTTCTCCCAACCCAACTCATTCCATGATTCCATGAAATGCATTTTATTCTTTCTCAGAAGGAATTTCTGCTGGACACAGACAATGTTAATTGATTAAATTCCCACAAATCCCTCTGAAAACCCTCTTGGCTTGAAAAGACCTGGAAAACACTTAGGCTGTTAAACCCTTCATGGTTGCCCATCGTGAGGGTGTGGATGCCTCAGTTTCCTTTTATTTCATCATCTGTTTGCATCAGTTTTGTTCTTCCTTATCTTTGTGTTTATTCTGAGAAAACAAACCTTTCCTTTCCTTTCCTTTCCTTTCCTTTCCTTTCCTTTCCTTTCCTTTCCTTTCCTTTCCTTTCCTTTCCTTTCCTTTCCTTTCCTTTCCTTTCCTTTCCTTTCCTTTCCTTTCCTTTCCTTTCCTCTGTCTTTCAAGTGGCTCTTCTCCTCCATCAGTAGAACTAAATAAATCAGCTCAGAACATCATCTCCAACACCCCCTGTTCTGCACCTTTGGGGCTCAGGGGATCATGGTGATTTGTAGGGTTTTGTTTTCGAGATAAGAGTTCCCTGGACATCCCCATTTTGTGGTTTGGATGTGCTGAGCTGCTCTGGGGAGGAGGATTTGACCCTGAGAGCTGCAGGCTGGGCTGTTCCGTGCTGCTTGGAGCAGTCTGGGCTGTTTTATTTAGTCCTCCAGAAGCAGCCAAGGGTTACACAAATAAAATCAGCTGCCTTTGAGAGGTGTCAGCCCTTTAATGAGGAATTAAATGAAGCCCTGGGTACTCCTGCCCATCTCACGGCACTATTTTTATCTCCAACACCTCTTTTTTGTTGCTATTTTTTTCCCCCATATTTGATGACAATTGCCTCAAGTCCTGATCTGGGGGGGATTATTCCAGATACCTGCACAGCTGGAAACTCATCAGCCATTCTGATTCCCTCAGTGAGAGTGTCAGTTTTAGCAGGGAACTCGCAAAGCTCGCCGTGGTGATTTCAGATTTCCTCTTTAGTAGACATTTTGTTTGAATGCCATGAAGGGACTCCTCTCCCCCAGCCCCCAGGAGTACAATAAGCTATGCTCTTTGAGAGAGCCCAGATGAGTACAAAGTTGCCTTCATTAAATTTTCCTTTCATGCTCCGGCGTGGAATATTTCTTTTCAAGGCTCTGCCTCGTTTCCTTTTGTGTTTTCATCCTGTTACCTTTCTGAGGTTGTGATGCATCAGCTCGATGCAAAAGGTGGGTGCAGAGCTCCCTCGGAGCTTTATTCCAGCACAGAAAGATTATTCTGGCATGGGAGGAGCTTCAGGAGCAGCTGGAGAAGGAAAAGCAGATCAAGGAATTGCAAACTTAATGAAAACACTTCGTTCCTGGCGTGCCATGTGGCTCAGGCTGCTGCTAGTATTGACTTTGGCTGAGAAAAGCGTTTGAGATTTGGGGTGTGTTGGTTCTGTGCAGGAGTTGGTGAGTTGCACTGAATGTCAGCATTCCCTGCAATTCCTGCTGCACTGCCACAGTTTGAGTTTTTCCTTCAGTTTAGCTGTGAAATCCCTGAGCAGTTAAATGAATAAATACAATGTGGGACACAATCTTGTTTATTTTACATGGGCAGAGAGTGGTGGGACACGGGGCAAGGGATTTAAGGTGAAAGAGGGGAGATTTAGATGGGATCTTGGGAAGGAATTCCTGGCTGGGCTGGACTTTCCAGAGAAGCTGTGGCTGCCCCTGGATCCCTGGGATGTCCAAGGCCAGGCTGGACAGGGCTTGGAGCAAACTGGGACAGTGGAAGGTGTCCCTGGATAGCAGGGGTGGCACTGGATGGGCTTTAAGGTTCCTTGCCTTGGGACCTTGGCCATCCCAGGGATCCAGGGGCAGCCACAGCTTCTCTGGGAATTCCATCCCAGCCAGGAATTCCTAATTTCCAAGATGCAATCTCAGTATTAATTGATCTAATCATAGCAACTTCTCTGTTAGGGAGATACTTCATTCCCCTTTGGTGGAGTTTCCTTGCTGTTGATTATTTCCAACCATCCCAGAGTCCTGTGATCCATCACTGACAGAAATCAATGGAAAACCCTTCAGAGGAGTTCCCACAATGCAGGATGAAACCTCCTTTCCTGGATGGGATATCCTGCTTTATGGCCCTCCAACAATGCCAGGCAATAATTTCATTTAGTGCTTTCCCAAAAGTGCCAGCAGAGCATTAGGGGAGTGAAACAGAGCAGATCAATACAGAGACAGTGCTCACCTTCCGTGGATTCTTCCAAGAAAATTGAAGGAAGTGGCCTTGTTCCCATTGAGCTGCAGTGCCTGGAAGGACAAGGGTGAGAGCAGGATTTTAAAAATCCCCCCTGAAAAGTCAGAGTGTGAAAATGAGTCACTGAGGGGTAGGTGACAGCATTTCTCACAGTGCTCCCATATGGTTGGCCATGCATGGAATCCTTTGAAGCACTGAAATAAGGGATAATACCTGGATTTTGGGCACTGATGGCGTGGCTCTGGGAAAAAAAAGCAATCAAAAAGCTCTTTATCATGGGTTACAGAGTTCCCCTATTGAAACAGCTTTAAATACATTGACAGAATTTATGCAGCGAGGGCAGAGCAGCCCATTCCCTTCTCCCTTCACCTTTTTATACAAAGTCACTTTAAAATCACTGTGAATAAAGGCACAGCGAGGTTTACTGTGGGTATTTTTAGTTAATTCATGCACTTTTGTATTGGTTTATCAATTCACACCAGGGGTTTGGGCATTTTAAACGAGCTCTGGTATAGCTGGACCTAAATCCTCCCTGCTGGGAGACACCCACAGAGAACATTTGTGGTGCTTCTCCCCTTTCCTGTCCCAGTCCAGACTTTTCCATCCTCTCTCCGTGTGTTTGTGAGTTTTTTGGTGGTACATTGGGATGCCTCACATGCCTTTGAAGCGCGTGCTGATCTCAGCAGAGGGGGGATTAAGGGAAAATCCTCCTCCGCAAGCGCCGGCAGAAGTTTGAACTCGGAGATCATAAAGTGTGTAAGCACCTGGGACTGCATTTAGATTCTGGTTTAGATTTCACAGAGGCAGGGTAATGACTGGAAGGAGAAAGAGATGTTTAATATAGGTACATACTGTAAAATCAAGGTGACTTAACATTCCCTTTTTTTAGCACAATATCGTGAGTGGCTGTCAAGGAGTGAATTCCCCGGAGGAGCAGCGTTTGTGTTTCATGTTTCGTTTCCTTGCTGGAGGAAAAGAGATCTGCCTTGGCCAATCAGCCAAAAATGAGGAGATTTTGAATGAGAATGAGAATTTGAGATTATCAAAAAGAGAGTCAGAATCACAGAATGGGTTGAGTTGGGTTAGGTTGGGTTGGGACCTTAAGGATCATTTCATTCCACTATCCACATCTTCCACCATCCCAGGTTGCTCCAGCCTGGCCTTGGACACTTCCAGGGATCCAGGAGCAGCCACAGCTTCTCTGGGAATTCATTCCAGGGCCTCACCACCCTCCCAGCTAGGAATTCCTTCCTTTGGAAGTGTCCAAGGCCAGGTTGGACAGGGTTTGGAGCAGCCTGGCATAGTGGAAGATGTCCCTGCCGTGGCAGGGGGTAAAACAGGATTGTCTTTATGGTCCCTCCAACCCAAACCGATTCAATAATAATATTAAAAAAACAATACAATATTTTTGTCTTTCCTGAGGTGTTTTTCAAAGCAAACCCTGACACTTTTCTCTGTTCCCACAGGAGATATGAGGCCCACCCCATCTGTGGGGATCTGCAGGATAAAATCCTCCAGTGCTACCGGCAACACGCCCAGGAGACCCTGAGCTGCTCTGCCCTGGCCAGCCAGTACCTGCACTGTGTCAATCATGCCAAACAGGTGAGCTGCACCTATTCCCACTCAATCCTGATGGGATGAGGAGGAGAAGCTGATCTGATTATCCAATTAGTCCTCGTTCCGTGCCTGAGCATTTCCCAGCCCGTGTGTTCTCACAATCTCTGTGGAGACCACTTGGAGTTGATTGAGATGCTCAGGTTTCCATCTCCTCCCCTGGGAAGCTGTTGTTCAGTGCAGGAGATCTTGCTGTTGGCAGATGGTTCCTGTTTTCTGCTGTTTTAGCAGTGAAACAAAGGGGATTCAACTACCTGGGACTTTTTGCTGTAAATGTGGGAAATTCTTGGATGTCTCAAACTAGGCTGGTCACCAGTTGGAATTTGTGATTTCTTCTGTTTTGTGTTACCTAAAACTGCCCTCCTCTCTTCCAGTTTTTTAGGGCATTTGGTCACTGCAGACTAAAATCTTTATGCTATATTAGTGCAGCATGAAGGAAAATACAGTAATAAAAAAAAATCACTGAGTTAAAAGAGCTACATTCTCTCAATTTTCCTCTTTTTCCTCAGCTTGCATCTCTCAAAACACAGAGATGCAACGTTGACCTCAATTGTGTTCTCAAACAAACCGCTTGGAAACGTGCTCAGAGCCCGTGTGCAGGACGTGTAAAAAGTGCTTAAATCAGTCTGTTGATCTTGATTTCTGCTCAAATCTGTGAGTTAATATTTGAACACGTGAGGACACCCATTTTTCCTGTGACAGTGGAGACCTGGCGAGCACGTCTGCTGTTTGATCGCGGTAATCGTTTTCGCCGCGCTTAATTCTGCCCGCGTGGGAAAGCTGGGAGACGTTGGCTCTGATCATTCTGACCTTTTGCTGGAAAATGCTGCAGCCTTTGGTATTCCCGAAGTTCTGCTGGAATTAACCCTACCTGTGGCGCTGGGAGGAGGCAGTGCTGGTGTGGCTGGGCTGGAGTTGTTCCTCAGTCCCTGGCAGCTCCCTGTCCCCTCAAATTCACCTCCTTTCACACATCCTTTGTTGATATTTGTTGTCCCATCCCTGGCAGTGTCCAAGGCCAGGCTGGATGAGGTTTGGAGCACCCTGGGATGGTGGGAGGTGTTGTACTAGATGGACTTTAAGGTCTCTTCCAACCCAAACCCTTCTGTTATTCCATGATTTCTCCTCCTGCCCATTTTTGAGAGCATCCACCTCCTTTCCCTAAGGAAAAGTCCAGTGAATAACATTAGAATCACAGAATCGTTGAGGTTGGAAAAGATCCTTGAAACCATCCAGTCCAATTATTCCCCAGCACTACCAAAGCCACCACTGCCCCATGTCCCCAAGTGCCACCTCCATGGGGCTTTGAATTCCCCCCAGGAATGGGGACTCCACCCTGCCCTGGCTGGACAAGCCTTGCAGTGATGAAATTTTCCCCAATATCCAACCTAAAGCTCCCCTGGTGCAACTTGAAGCCATTTCCTCTTGTTACCCTATATTGGATTGTTCTGTAGTTTATTTCCCCACAGCCCTGCAGCAGCTGCAGCACTAATTTACTGTATTTGTAATTTTGTATTATTTTTTAAAGCAACTAAAAAAAAAAAAGGATTAATTACTCAGACATGTTTAAGCTCCAACTCGAGTTTGTATCTGATAGGGATTTCTTCAGAAGACTCTGATGAGGATGAATTAATTCATGTTCAGAAGGTGCAGGAAAAGGAAATTGCATAAATATGAGCATTAGGTTTTTGAACCCTTTTAAACACCTTTTTTTTCTGTTGAAGATCTTCATCCAAGCCTGTCAAGTAGTTAAAAGTGTTTCCTAAATGTTTCTTATTCTGTTTCACACATGCTTCAAGATGAGAATTCAGAGAGGTTTCTCTCATGATAACAGAGAAGGAGAAGCCTTTCATGATGGGAATATTTGCAAGCAGGAGCAATTGTTTTTCATAATGAACACCAATCCTCCCTGGCCCATCCTCCACCGGGCTGCAGCTGTAATTGTAATTATTTTTACTCACTGTTTGCCCACAAGTCCACACAGTCACTTTGAAATAATTCCTAAACGCTGTTATAAAATAACTTCAAAATTACCTTCTCCCTGCGCTTGGTTGGGAGCCAGAGGAAGGGGGATAAATGGCAGGTTCAGAAATGAAAAAGTTAACTGACACAGCCTACAAGAAACAAAGGAAGAAGAGAATTTGCTAGAGGGAATAGAGCAAGATATTGAAAACCAAATAAGTGAACTAATCCGATTTCCTGGCGGTGAGTCTGGGCACTTGTGCTCGGGCTGAGCACACTCTGTGCTTTTCATAAATTGAATTTATTGACTCCTCTTTCTTTCCTATCTTGCTTATAATTATCTCCCCCTCTCTTCTGTGTGCTCCTTATTTCTCATCCTGTCTGTAATCTCATGTCTCTATCTGTCCTTTTCTCCCCTCCTTAGAAAAGCCCAGAGAGTTGTTAATTCAGAGGGGTTTGACACGTTGGTGTATCTTCCCTTGAAATCTCTTCCCAAAGTCAGGAGAAGCTGGGGAGATAAATTAAACTCTCTTTATTAATGTTTGCATTTTATTATAATGATAATGCCAGTAATGGAGAGGAAACTTAACCTAATGGAGCCATTAAGGGGAAGATACTGGGGTTGTGTGTGGTATTTATTTGTGCTGCCAGTTCTGAATTAACTCCAGCCAGACCATCCCTGGCTTTTTATTCCTTTATCCTCATCTTCCAGCCATGGATATGGATAATAGCTGTTAAAATATAAATTTGGGGTTTTTTTTTCAGTTTTGTCCCCCACCCTGGGCTACAAGAAGTTCTGATTCTTACATAAAAACACAACTAGTCCATGTTTTAATGAATCTGTGAAATAGTTTCCTATTAAACCACTGAATTCCAGAAGGATCCAGCTCTCTGCAGGCAGGTGAGATTTAAAAGTGCTTCAAAGGACAATACCAGCTGCTGCTGCTGCCTGACAGCCTGGCCACAAAACCTTATCCTTCAGCCTTTTAAGTATTTAAATTTGTTGGATCAAGTGCTCCTTAATTATGCATCCTAATCAGAATAAAACCAGGATTTTTGCCTGGTCCTCTAGTATTTTTCCTTGATACCAATTGCCAGTCTAAGAGAAAAATAGTGGAATTTGTGTGTGTGGAAAGACTGAACTGAAATGAGACAAAAAGGCCTTGACAGTGAACACTGTGCTCACTGAATGGATTTTGTTATGTAAAAACACAAGGAAAATATTTTGAACACATTAATTTATTAGCTGATGTTAAAAGTCAAGCCAGTAAAAAACATTCAAACCCCCCAAAATGTATAGAAAACCAAAGCAACATCCCTGTTTATCTGAAGGGGAAATAATTTTGTGGGCAGAAATATGGATATGATGGAAAAACACCTGTGATTTCTTTCCTTAGGACACTGAATAAAAAGAGCCCATTTTTTCTCAGATCCTTTGGGAATTTCCTACTTAAGTTGTGCAGTGTTCAATTGACACAAAGTTAATATTCAGCCCAGGGATGGCTTGGAATGAGTCTGTAATTCCAGTGCAAAAAGAATTTTCCAGGTAGAGGAGTCTCCCTCAGTTTGACAGAAATCTCCATGGATCTGAGACTGGAAGTTTGGGTAACTGATGGAAATTCCCAGATTTTTGTTTGGAAATCTGTACAACTGACTCCTTTAATTCCATCAGCCTCTTCTCCTCCTCTGTGGATCCTGGAGGACTTTGAGGTCACCAGGACCTTCACCATCTGTTCATGTGGACACTGTCCTGCTCCTTAAAAAATCCTGAAATTGTTAATCATGGAAAAGACCTCCAGGATCATCGAGTCCAACCATTCCCAGCCCTGCCAAGGCCACCACTGCCCCATGTCCCCAAGTGCCACATCCACATGGCTTTAAATCCCTCCAGGGATGAGGACTCCACCCCTGCCCTGGGCAATCCTTTTGGGAAAAACATTTTTCCTAAAATCCAACCTAAGTGCACCTCTTGAGCCTTGCAGGAACTGGATGGAATAGCACCAGGTTTATTAACCAGGTTATTTTTAGGAATAATGTGAGAATTTGGTTGAAGCCAAACCTGGCATGGTTTTAATTCCCTACATTGTTAATTTTCCCTGATTTCCATGATTGTGACAATGCAGTCCAAGGTGTGTAGTGTTGCTCAGACACCTGAATCAGCTGTTTGGAGGTCACCTGTAAGATTTCAAGGTTTAAATTTGGGTTTGTTCCTGACATAAAGCCTCAAAGTTATCTAATCCCTTCTTACTGTTTCTTGCAAAGAGACTCGTAAATACTCCTTACTCGTTTTATGGATTTTTCAGGCAGCAGCAGTGGTTTGGGTTTGAAAGGACCTTAAAGATCATCTCATTCCAGCCACTGTCCTGGGCAATGACACCTTCCACTATCCCAGGGTGCTCCAAGCCCTGTCCAGCCTGGCTTGGAACATTTCCAGAGTCAGGAAATTTGGTCTTGTGAATGAATTAGAAGAATTTTAATTCCTTTCCAACCCAGACCATTCCATGATCTGTGGTTCTGTAATGAAGCCCAAGATGAGTTCAACACATTCAGACTGTTGGGGTTTGGGTTTTGCCTCAGAACCCAGGAAGGAGCCAGGTGAGGGAGATACTCAGTGTTGGATATTTTCAGGATATTTTCCCTCAAGAGTGTAACTGCTGGGAATGGAGTTTATCTTATTGCAGGGTCAGATGTTTTAATTTCCTTTAATAGCCGTGGCAATAAAGCCATGATAGCACAAGGGGGGATGAAAATTCATCATTCCTGAGACTCTTCAGGCCTCCAAACCACTGCCTTGTTGAGTCCTCAGGGAGCTCCATTCTGCCTCTGTGACTTGTCTCTGTCACAACGTGTTTATCAACAATGTCTCCTGCTCTATATTTTTATTTTTAAAATTGCAAGTCCTGGGAAGGAATTGTAGCCAAACTTCAAGGAGTGTCTGGAATAACTTGGAGTCACTGAAATCTGTGTTTCTCCCTCTCTCTCTCCCTCCCCTCTGATGGATTTTGCAGCAGAGAATGCTTGGGCGAGGAGGATAAAGGCATCGTCCAAATCAAGCACAAGACCATCAACTAATTTCAGCAGAAGAGCTTTTTTTTTCTCCCCGACAACGATCCAGCAGGGCAGCCCAATAAAGAGAAGCAGTGGAGGAGCCTTTTGAAGAGCAGCATCATCACAGCTCAATCAGCTCCAAAAGCCAAGACCTGGATCTTATTCCATCAGAGCTCGCCCGGCCGAGGCCACTGTTCCGCCTTATCAAAGCCCACTTATTGGTGATTGAAGGAAGGAAAAGAAAAGAACCTTTGGCTGACCTCAGGCAGGGGGAAAATATCCTTCAAATGCTGCTATTTCGCTGTAGAATCTCCTCAGAAATTCAGTCAGAGGCGCGGGGGGTTAACCCTTGCCGTGCCGGGATGTGGGAGCATCCTGCTCCCCGAGTCAGAGTTCTCCTCGCAGTGTGGAATTGCAAATTGTGCTTTAACTTATTGCCCAAATTCCCTGACTTAATGAAGTCTCTCCCTGCAGGCCTTCTGCTGGAATGGTGTTCACAATCCAACACTTTGGGGGTGCCATGGCCTTTATCTAGTGGGATGGTTCTGTTGTGCTCCTCGCCCGTATCAAGTCCTGACGAAAATGCCTCGCTCTGTACCAACAATAAATCTATTTTATGCACAAGATTGATGCTGCAGTCTGTCTCCCTTCCCACTCCTCGGGGGCGGATGGTGTTCCCTCTGCTGTGTCAATCATGCTCTCCCAGCAGATGTTGTTGCTGAAGCTTTCAAGCGCAGACTTTTATGCATAACCAGCCCTGGTGTCAGAACGGGGCTTGGATTGAGCTGTTTTCCATCACAGCCCCCTAAAAGGATCCCACGTGATGGGAGTGTTGTGATTTATCCTCCACCACTTCCCTTCCTGCAGGATCCTTGTGAATGGAGCATCACAGGCTCTCGTTGCTGTGGTTTCCCCATCCCTGGCAGTGTCCAAGGTCACACTGGGCAGGGCTTGGAGCAACCTGGGATAGGGGAAAGTGTCCCTGCCCATGGCTGGGATTGGAATTAGATAATCATTAAGTTTTCTTCCAACCCAAACCATTCTGGGATCTTACAAAAGGGCAGAAATCCCCCAAAATCTCCAAACCAGCTTTGTGCCAGCACCCAGTCTCCTTTTAACTCTTTTCATTCAGGTATATCTGCCACATTCCTTGTCCCAAGCAATCTCAAAAGGAGCTTTTTCCACAATAGTGGAAGTAATGATGTCAAATGAGCAGCCTTCTGCTGTTTATTTACCTGTTCTCCCCTCTAATTGGCTGTGCTTGAACCTCATCCTCGTGAACAACTGTGAGTGCACCTGTGGATCTCATTCATTATTCATGCAAAATACTACCAGTGACTTCCCTAATTATCAAGATGCTTTGTGAGCACCGTTTAATTAAGGATTATTTTTTTATTACACTACCCAAAGAAGCTGGGATTTTTAAAATTTTTTTTTACAACTGCAGTGTTGGTGGGAGGGGAAGATCCTGGAGTTCAACATCAGGTGCCAGGTAAACTGCTGGGGAGGAATAACAGGGACAAAAGCACCATGTTTACATGGTGCCTTGCTGTAGTGTTTACAAATCAGCTAACTCACAAATCCTTCTCTCTAATGTTCTCCTTTGTAACAGAGAGCCAAGAAGTTGGCAGATCCAGCCTTGCCAGACTCAGAATTGGCAGCAAAACGCAGCACAGAGGAAAAGCAGACGTTTTTCAGGCCAGATGATGCTGTAAAATCAGGGGAAGAGCTGTGTCGGGAAGGAAGGTCTCTGTTAGTGCCAAATGTTTATTGGTTTCCCATCCTGACAGCCTTGAGCAATGGGAGTCAGCCTTGCCTGCTTTGTTCCAACTGTGTTTGAGGTGTTGTGTTCTTTAAACATCTTCTGTGGCATCCCTGGTGGCATCTGCAGCCTGTGGGGCTTGGGGGAGGCTGCTGGCAGCCAGCAGGGGAGGACTTTAGAGCTGTCTGTGGTGTGGGGTTATTAGAGCTGTCCATGGTGTGGGTTTTAGAATTGTCCGTGGTGTGGACATTAGAACTGTCCACGGTGGGGACATTAGAGCTGTCCATGGTGTGGGGTTTAGAATTGTCCATGGTGTGGGGTTTAGAGCTGTCCATAGTGTGAGCTTTAAATTTGTCCCTGGTGTGGACTTAAGAATTGTCCATGGTGTGAATTTTAGAACTTTCCATGGTCTGGACTTTAGTGTTGTCCCTGGTGTGTGGTGTAGAGCTGTCCATGGTGTGGACTCTAGAACATTCCATGGTCTGGACTTTAGAAGTGTCCATGGTGAGGACTTTGGAGCCGTCCATGGTGTGGACATTACAAGTGTCCATTTGTGGGCTTTAAATCTGTCCCTGGTGTGGACTTAAGAATTGTCCATGGTGTGAACTTTAGAACTTTCCATGATTTGGACTTTAAATCTGTCCCTGGTGTGGACTTTAGAACTGTCCATGGTGTGGGCTTTAAATCTGTCCCTGGTGTGGACTTTCAAACTGTCCATGGGGAGGATTTTAAATCTGTCTGTGGTGTAGAATTTAGAACTGTCCATGTGAGGACTTTGGAGCTGTCTATGGTGTGGCACTGAGAGCTGTCCATGGTGAGGACTTTAAATCTGTCCATGGTATAGATTTTAAAGTTGTCCCTAGTGTGGACTTTTAAACTATCCATGGTGTGGACATTAGAACTTTCCCTGGTGTGGATTTTAAAACTTTCCATGGTGAGCACTTTAGAATCATCCCTGGTGTGGACTTTAGAACTGTCCATGCTGTGGACTTTAGAACTTTTCATGGTCTGGACTTTCAAACTGTCCCTAGTGTGGACTTTAGAGCTGTCCATGGTGTGGACTTCAGAACTTTCCATGTTGCAGACAATCTTTGCCTTTAAAGTAGAGCAGCAGTTCTGAATACTTCTGGAATGATCTTCATTTCACCACCTCCCTGCTTTGGCCACCTCAGCTGTTGTGTACCTGCATCCCCATCCTTCTGGAGGTGTTGGATTTCTTCCTTCTTCCCACTTCCTGCCGTGGGTGCTGAAATCTTAAAATCTTGGAAGTTTCCTGGTGTTTTTCAGTATGGAAAACCTATGGAGAGGTTTCCCTTTTATTTATGATTCTGTGACCTTTTTTAGCACCTACGGATCCCAAACCAACACCAGCTGTTGGTGCTGCTGGGACAGAGCAAAGCCACCTTCCTTCACAAGCAGCAGGGACAGAGAGAGGGATGGAGTGACAAGATTTTTATCCAAGGTGTCAAATGTCATTTGCAGGACCCAGAAATCATTGTTTATCCTGTTCCAGGTGACATTGCAGCTCCCTGCCCCTGGTCAGTCCTGTTCCACCGGGAGCTGAGTGCTGCCAGGTAAAAGCAGACAAGGATTTCGATTTGGAGGAAAACAGCTGCAGATGGGAATTTTGTGACCTGGTCAGTCCATGATTTATGAAGTTTTGTGTTGAGCTATCCCATTTTGGTTGAACACACAAAAGAGAGGATGTGGAAGGAGAGAGGTGAGGCAGCTTGGGGAGGTGATGCTCCTGCTGGCTTTGCTGGGTGAGCACCCTGCTGGTTTCAGCTCTGTCACCTCCCTGGTTGCCATCAAAAGTGTCAAACAGGGCCTGGGGACATCTTGGGTTTGATTCTCAGCGTTCAGCAGCCCTGGAACTACAGCAGCACCTGGGAACAGGGAATAGGAAGAGGACCTGAGTTTGGCTGTGCTGTGAGGATGACCTGGGGTTTGAGTCATTGAGGGATGCAGCAGAATTCCCCTAAAACAGGGGCACAGAGCCAGGGCTCCTCTGCAAGCATGTCAGCTCCATGTGAACAAAGACACTGGGTAATTAG
The DNA here is from genome assembly GCF_008360975.1 of Lichenostomus cassidix. NCBI lineage: Eukaryota > Metazoa > Chordata > Aves > Passeriformes > Meliphagidae > Lichenostomus > Lichenostomus cassidix. Next base: position 2,243,147 of record NC_139480.1, read on the forward strand.
AGAGGTAATTAGTTTGGTAATTACTAAGGTAATTAGTTTGATTCCCTCTCAAGCCAGTAACTGCTGGGAAGTGCTGGAGGGAGCACCTTGAGGTTAACCCTTCACCCCCTGCATGGGGAGCTGCAGCTGAAGCTTTCATCCCATTGGTGAAAATGGGGTGGTTGGGAGGGAAAATAACCCTAAAAATCCAGCTTGGCAGAGGTCTTGTGCCCAAAAACTTTTGGGCCACCTTGTGATGACATCCCAAAGTGCTTCTGCCATAGTCAGGGTAGGAGTGAAGGCAGATCACCCAGCAGTGCTGTGTTTATTACAATATTTTATTTTCCTTAAAGAAGCTGGGGACACCTTTTGGGTGGGGACACTTCCTGGGAGCAGTTTGAAAGTTTCCCCGTGGCATTGCTGAGGTTGATCCCCTGCTCCTTGCATTGGATTCCTCACATCCCTTCACCCCTGGGCTGCTGGGGTTCAGCACAGGCACCTCATGGAATCCCAGAATGGTTTGGGATGGAAGAGATCATCTCATCCCAACCTCCTGCCATGGCAGGGACAGTTTCCACTGTCCCACATTGCTCCCACAGGGATAATTTCCACTGTCCCACATTGCTCCCACAGGGACAATTTCCACTGTCCCACATTGCTCCAAGCTCCATCCAGCCTGGCCTTGGAGCCATTTCCAGTTTGGGGTGCAGATCAGCACCCTGAGGGCAGTTTTTTCTGCCTGTATAATACAAACCCACAGGTATTTTCTGGCCACCCTACCCAGGAAAACCATCCCTCCTTCCCTGACAGTCCTGTGGGTGGCCAGGGCAGTGCAGCTGTCCCTGTGACCCCAAAATGAGGCTCAAACTGCAAGTTTGATTCTCAGACTTCTAGGAAGTGCCTTGGAGCAGCAGGAAGTGGATCTAATTCCCAATAAAAACTGCAAGCTAAGCATGTTCTTCCTCACATTCATCTGTTGCTGATACAGAAATAGCACGTGCTGGAGTCCACTATCCATAAAAACTGATATCCAGAAATTCACAGCTTCCTGCTGCTCCTTGCCACGTTGTTCCCAGTTCTGATTGTGTTAGAAGGATCAGATCCCAAGTCTGATTGTGTTAGAAGGATCAGATCTGCAAAGGGTTCAGTGGGTGATCAACAGTGGGAGCAAAGAGATGAAAGTCCATTAATAGCAAACATTTTTGCTAGATGTGAGAATTTATTGTGTCTCTCTCCTGTTTCCTATGTCAGAGAGGTTTTTTTCCCCCCTCTCAGTTTTAATATTATTAACACTTGGGTTGTTTTGTAAAGGTCAAAGTCAGCTTTGAATGTCTTCTAATCTGACTCTTGGTGAAAAGCAAGCAAACAAAAATCTGTATCCCAGAGCTGCCTTTAAACAGCAGAGCCTGGTGTGTTTTAAAGGAGTTTTCTGCATTGAGTGAGGTCTGGCTGGTGGCCAGGGAGTGCTTGTGGGCAGGAAAAAAACTCTGATCCCTGTTTGTGCTGAAATTCCCACTCCTGGAATCAGGTGGACAAATGAAAACCTCTGCTTTTGCCTGAAAAAAAAATTACCTTTGCCACGAGAAGTGTGTGACCAGGAAGGAGCAGAGCAGAAGTGGATTTGTGGCTTTAAGCTGTGAAAGTTGATCCTGTTGTTATTGGGAATAATTGAATTGCTGGGAATGGGACACACAAGTGAGGCTGGAGCAGGAAGATGGCACTGATTTAGAAGGAAAAATCCTATTTTTTTGGCATCAAATAGGAGGGAAATCTCCCAGATCCTGATCTCCCTCAATCCCAGGTTGATCTTGGAGGAGCAGTGAGGGAATATTGTGGCAAATGAGTTCTTTGTTTCCTGCAGGTTTGGGGGAAACTGCTGGAGAGAGGAGGTGGGAGAGACACAGCAAGGAATATTAAATAACCTCCAGTAAAGCAGGAGCTGGTTGTGACCCACTCCAGGCTCTCTGGAATGGGGATTTTCCCAGGAAATGTGCTCTGGGATCTGCCAGCCAACGCTGTGGCAGAGAAATTTGCTCCACAGTGAACTCTGTGTGCTCCTTGGATGAAAAGTTCACCCTCAGGGAGCCTCCAAAGCAGCATCACTGTGAATCACCAGAGTCTCTCCTTCTGCTGGTTTTATTTCCTTTAAATTAAAGGTTTTTATTCTGACGTGGCAGCACTTTGGGGGGTTTGAGCAGAGCTGTTACCAAGGAACCAGAGAGAGAATGAAAACCTTTGTGCTGTCAAACCTCGGTGACTCAGAGCTCTTTGTTGTGCTGCTCTCCTGCTACCTGAGGTCACTCCTGGGCACCTGGTGGCCTTAAATGTCCTTCCCTTCTGCTGCCCAGCGAGGGTGGAGCTTCCTGCAGATCCCTGGGGACTCTGTGCTCAAGGGGAGATTGTGGAATTGTTCAGGTTGGAGAAGGAGATCATCAAATCCAACCATCAACCCAGCAGCAGCACCAAGCCATGGCCTCAAGTGCCACATCCAGCTGGTTGTGAATATTCCAAATTCCACATCCAGTTGGTTGTGAATATTCCAAATGATGGAACATTCAACTATTCAAAATTCATAATGTGGTTGGGCCCAAGACAAAGGGTCCAGAACGTTTTGGTTTCACCCTCGTTGAGCCAATCAGAATTTTGGTGCACCCAAGGGATACCAAGTGGGAATCACCCAGGGTGGACATCAGCAGGAATTCCCTCATGGAAAGGCTGGTCAGGCACTGGAAGGAGCTGCCCAGGGAGGTTTGGAGTGTCCATCCCTGGAGGTGTCCAAGGAATTCCTGGCTGTGGCACTTGGGGACAAGGTGGGCACTGGGCACAGCTTGGCCTCGATGCTCTCAGAGGTCTCCAACCCCACTGCTGCTGTGATCAGGGGATGTGGTTTCTGTTCTGAGCATCACTAAATGCATCATTCAGCCTTTCCATGCCTCTGTTTCCTGGTGGAAATAACTCTGCCAGGCTGGAAAACTCTCTGTGGGCACTGGAGGAGACATGTGGGCATTAAATATTTAAGAAATTCTCTCGTATTTCTGAGTTTTGCTGGGAACAAACTGAATCAAGGAATGGTGTTGGATTGTCCTGGAGCTGTGTGGTCATCCTGTCCTCCCTGGGACACCTGGGATTTTAGGAAAAGCTGAAATGGTTGAGCAGCTCTGCCCTTGAGCTCGGCAGGGGAGAACCAGCAGTGTCCAAACAGCCACTTTGCCCAGCTTGGTTTTAAAACACCCAAATGTCTGCTTGTCACTGCTGTCCCTGATGCCCTGTGGATCACCTGGTGGTGTTTTTTTCCTTGGATCTCAGCCTGGAATAATTCCCTGTTCAACACTAAGAGGTGCTGAGGACAGGCAAGAGACCCAAAAGTTGCCTGTGGGAAGTTCAAGCAGAGACAACCTTTTATTAAATGTGTTCAATGTTGTTGGATTAGGGGGAAAACTGCCTTTTCTCAAAGATTATTTAATTTTTCGGGGGTGATGTCACACTTTGACACCCAACAAATTAAAGACAAGGAGCAAAAAACCACCAAACTGATGTTGTGGAGGTTCAGCTCTTTTATTAGATTTGTTCTTCAGTGATCTCTCCCCCTAGCCACAAGTTATTCTGCACTTGATTTAAAAGATTACAAACATTCCTCCTGCCCAGCTCCATCTCAGCTGCCCCTCATTTCCTCCTCCCTGCTGCAGGAAGGAGAAGCCTCTGGATCCCAGCAGGCTCTGAATGAGCTTTTTCATTTTTAAATGCACTTTCTGCTCAGAGGTTCAGCTCTGCCCCTCCTTAAAAGTGGTGCTGAATCCCTTCACGTGGCTCATGGACAAAAAACCACCAACTGGGCATTTCCCCCCCAGTAATGAGAGTTATTGATAACCCAGCATCCCTTAAAGATTCCAGTTCCATGGAGGAGACAGCATTGTTCATAAAAACAGCTCAGAGGTGTTCTGGCCCCCACTTTCTGGTGGGGAAAAAGTCTTGAGAGGGAAGTAATTGTTGGCTTTAAACTTCAGCCTGCATTCAGCAGCAATCCATCACCTCCCAGAGTGGTTGGGAGCTCAGCTTACTCAATATTCAGCCTGGGAATCCTCGGTAGGAAAGAAGGGACTGGGGGCAGCATGAAATATTGCCAGGGAAATTCTCTTTAACCTGCTTGCGTTTCATGCCCTCCTCTTCGCTGAAAATGGGGGAAAAAGGAATGAAATCGAAGCTTTTTTCCTGTTCCAGTGCTGGGAGCAGCAGCAGGGGGTGGGGATGGGGAGACCTGCAGTTCCCACATTTCTGCATTTTCCCACATTTCTGCATTTCCCCCCATTTCTGCAATTCCCCCATTTCTGCAGTTCCCACATTTCTGCATTTCCCCACATTTCTGCAGTCCAGCTCCATCCCTGGGATGCAGAAAAGTCCCTGCTCCCTGCAGAGTGGCTGTGCTCCTGCAGGAAGGACCAACCAACCTCGATGTCACCACAGAGAAGGGAGTTAGAGGAGGAAAAGCTTTTTCTGCCCAACTTTCCTACCATTTCTGAGCTCTGTCTGTAGGGCCTCTGCTGAGGCACAACCCTGACCATTCAGGAGGTCGAGGCTCATTAGCCAAGTCGTTAATTACAAGCCCTGCTGGTCTCTGCCCTGCCCAGGGCTCTGCAGTTTGTGCAAAGGTTTCTGACACTTTAGGACATTTGCAGAGGCTGATTTGCCACAGACAGTGTCTGCATGGAAAGAGGGATGTGGACAGGAGAAGCCACATCCTAAAACTGGGAATTTTCTCCTTTCCTTTCCTTTCCTTTCCTTTCCTTTCCTTTCCTTTCCTTTCCTTTCCTTTCCTTTCCTTTCCTTTCCTTTCCTTTCCTTTCCTTTCCTTTCCTTTCCTTTCCTTTCCTTTCCTTTCCTTTTTCCTTTCCTTTCCTTTCCTTTCCTTTCCTTTCCTTTCCTTTCCTTTCCTTTCCTTTCCTTTCCTTTCCTTTCCTTTCCTTTCCTTTCCTTTCCTTTCCTTTCCTTTCCTTTCCTTTCCTCTCCTCTCCTCTCCTCTCCTCTCCTCTCCTCTCCTCTCCTCTCCTCTCCTCTCCTCTCCTCTCCTCTCCTCTCCTCTCCTCTCCTCTCCTCTCCTCTCCTCTCCTCTCCTCTCCCCCTCTCCTCTCCTCTCCTCTCCTCTCCTTTCCTCTCCTCTCCTCTCCTCTCCTCTCCTCTCCTCTCCTCTCTTTCCCTGAAACTTCCCTCCCTTCCCTTTTCCCCTTTTCCTTTTCCTTTTCCTTCCTTTATATAACTTTATTTTTTTCCTAAAACCATTCCTGCCCAAGCTCTTTTCTCTTGGCTGTTCCTGCTGAGGGCTGTCAAAGGGCAGATCATTTTCCAGCCTGGAGGAACACTTTGGAGGAGTTTAAATGCTCCTTTTCCAGCACTGAGTCATTTATCTCCATGTGTGTCTTGGAAAAACCCAGGTAAGGATGCACAGAAACAGATTTCAGACTTTCTCTGCACAAAAATAACATCACTTTGCACTCAGGGAGGACCTGGTGTGGTTTCCCAAATATCCCTGGATCCCTGGAAGTGCCCAAGGCCAGGCTGGATGGGCTTGGAGCATCCTGGGATGGTGGAAAGTGTCCCTGGATGGGGTTTAAGGTCCTTTCCAGCCCAAACCAGTCTGGGATTCTATGAATAAATCTCAAATCATTGTTTTGTCCCCCATGGTCCATCCTGCAGCTGATTGGTAGATTGATTGGGATGCAGACAGAGCCAACTCCTCGCTCTGCTCCAAAATCTTCATCCCCTCACTCCTCTCTCTCTGGGATAAGCTGACCCTGCTGGATCTCCATCCCTTCAGCCCTAGGAATTCCCAATTCCTGACCAGCTCTGCTCACATCCAGAGCAGCCTGCCAGCTCCTCTTCCCCTGGATTGTCTCCCACCCCACTGCAGCCCCAGCCAGGTAATTGATCAATAATCTGCAGCACAAAACTGGCCCATAAAGCTGAGTTATGGGGTGGAGCACAGAGCAGGGTGATTGAAGGGCTGTCACTTGGGCCATCGCAGAGCTTTATGGCTGGTGATATCTTGTGGAATAAAAATCAAACTGACATAACATCCTGAATTATCCTCTGCTGGGGAAGAGAGCTCCTGGCTGGACACACTTGTGCAGTGATGTCCATATTGTTATTTTTGCCCATAATTGATTCCCCTGCTGGCAGGTTGAGCATGGAATTTGCTGCTGACTCCCCTCTTGCCTGAAGCAACAGGATCAAGACATGCAGAAGAGAATATTCCCAACAGGGAATTTATGCTTTTGGTGCTGTTCATTCAAACCCTCTCGCCAGGATGAAACAGCAAACAACACAAAGTTTTCTCTCAGCTCTTTGTAATGGCAAGGAAGGAACAAAAGCAGCGTTTCTTACGCCCCCACAAGTTGTTGATTGGATTGGATTGACGCTTCTGGGAACAACCTGTTTGCATACCAACCCCTAGTCTTGCTAAACATCTTCATTAATTAACTCCATCTGGCTCGCCTGCCTTTAGATAGAAAAGATCTATTGCTTTGATCATTTGCTGTTTACGTCTTCCTCGCCGTTTGGTAAAACACACAATAAATACTGCGTGGCACAAAACAAACAAAACAAACAAAAAAACCCAACCTTGAAACATGTTGGAAAATTGTCAAACACCTACAGATTGTGCATCCTGATCCAGCAGGAGCTCAGCTTCCCTTGAGGACAGTGAAGCATCAGCCTAAAGCCACCTGCAGGCTCCAAGGTGGGGTTTGCCACCTCCAGGTGTTCCTCAGCACCTCCAAGAGATGATGGTGAGACCCCAAAATTCCTCTCCTGCAGGCCTGGCCTTGCCAACACTGAGGTGATGGAGGAAAGGTGATGGTGAAGGATGGATCTCCTCCATCCTTCCTTTCCTGCTTTTCTGGGAGGTAGAGAGGGATTTGTGTTGCTCCCTGTGACCAACCAGAGAGTTTGGGGTGTTTTTCTGTGCCCAGGAGGGTGTTGGCTCGAGTGTGGGGTGGGCAGAACAACCAGGGGCTGGGATAGAATGAACTGCAGGGCATTTTTAAAAAATATTTTCACTGTGCTGCTCTCCTGCTTTTGCATCCAGGAGCAGATTGCCCGTGGTGGGTAACTCCAGAGTAAGGGACCAAAGGATTTCCTTCTGACCCTTTATCAGCTGGCAGCACCCTCGGCTGGCCCTGTTGTCCCTCGTGCCTCCCAGGATGTCCTTGCAGGCTCCTCAGAGTGCCCAACCCTCTGGGCAGTGCCAGGGCTAAGGCAGGGGTCAGTTTGCCATGCTGAGCTGTGCACACTGACCCTGTCCTGCTCTCGGGGACAGTGACACCTTTCTGCTCCCCCTGCCCCATTCCCTTCTCTTCCCTCTCCCACCCCATACCAAGAGCATCCCTGGGATGCTGGGGAAGGCGTTTCCATGGCGACAGCGCACTGAAAATCTCTCAGCATGTTCTTTTCCCCATTTTGGGTGGCAGGAGGGGATGGGAGAGCCAGGATTGCCCTACAGGCTCCCCACACACCCCACACACCCCATTCCCATCCCAGCCATTCCCCCCAAAATGGGAATGAGCCTCCTCTGTCTTTCCAACCCTAAATTTGAAATATAAAACCATCAGGCACTGAATTTTGGGGTGCAGGGGGGAGGGATTGGTCACATCAAGCACTGAAGTTTGGGATTTTTTTCCAGCTTTCCCAAACCTCTCCTGAGGGTGAGTGAAGCTTTTCCCTGTGCAGCACCAGCTGATCCCTGGGCAGGGCAGGAGGGAGGCACTTGAGGGCCAAGCTGTTCCCAGCTTTTGGAGCTCCTGGGGTTTGTTTTTTCCACACAGAATTCCTCCTTCAGCCCTCTCTGCCCCTTCTGTCTTTGAACACTTTCCACCCTTGGAGTGTGAGGAAGGCTCTGCAGAGAGGTGGCATTTCAGAGAATTCAGACAAGCCCAGGGCTCTTTGTCCACCAGAAATAAAATGGGAAAGAGACCATTCACCAGCAGAGTTGTGTCCCCATGATGAAAATCCCTCATTTTCCCCAGCAGGGTGACCAAACCCAGTCTGTGTTTCAGGAAGGTCATGTTGGATGGGGCTTGGAGTGACCTGTGGAAGATAAATTGGAACAAGATGAGCTTTCAGATTCCTTCCAACCCCAACCACTCCATGACTGAGGGTCCTTCAGCCCAGCTGAGACCTCCCAAGTCTGCCCAGTGACTGGGAGGCTTCTCAGGGTGGTCTGAGGCTGTAACAGACCTGCCAGAGCTTTACAGGATGTGTAATTGTGAGCTGGAGTGTCTCTGTGCCCTGACCTTATAAAGGATGGAGCTGTGCCTGTCTGCCCCTGGAATGACAACAGGGACTGACCTGAGGACACATCTGGCCACAGCTGCTGGGCTCTGCCTGGCACTGAATCTTCCTGTGTGCCCTGAAAAGGCAAATATTTATTCCAGTCATTTTCTGAGTGTTCCTGAGGGGTGGAAGTGATGTAAGAGTTAATATATAGACAAGAACATGATATTGGGGACTTCTGTATTGAAGATATGGAGCAAAGGAAGGCTGGGGTGAGAGGGATCAGGACTCAGGTTTTGGGGTGGGGGCAGCATGGGGTGCTCAGGGAGAGTTTTTGGGGTAGCTGGTGTGCACTGGTTTGGTGTTCACTGGTTTGGTGTTCACTGGTTTGGTGTTCAGTGGTTTGGTGTTCAGTGGTTTGGTGTTCACTGGTTTGGTGTTCAGTGGTTTGGTGTTTACTGGTTTGGTGTTCACTGGTTTGGTGTTTACTGGTTTGGTGTTCACTGGTTTGCTCTGCACTGGTTTGGTGTTCACTGGTTTGGTGTTCAGTGGTTTGGTGTTTACTGGTTTGCTCTGCACTGGTTTGGTGTTCACTGGTTTGGTGTTCAGTGGTTTGGTGTTTACTGGTTTGCTCTGCACTGGTTTGGTGTTCACTGGTTTGCTCTGCACTGGTTTTCCTTATTTGCTCTGTGCTGGTAAAAACAGAATATCAGCAGGTGAGCCCAATGGTGAGGAGAGATGCTGCTTTGGCTGAGTGTTTGTGTGAGAATGGAAACACAGCCCTGTTCTGCAGATTTCAGAGCTCCCTGCAATTTCAAAATGACAAAAATCTCCTTTTCTTTGCATCCAGAACTGTTGTAATTTGCAATTCTAGGGGCCTGGATGAATTTTCTGTGACAAAAGGAGAACCCTTGGCCTGTGGGGGCTGGTGAAGGGGAGGTTTCAAAAGGAGATGTCACAGAAAAGACGTCACAGATGTCACTTTGGGTGTTCTGGATGAAGCCCCTGTGTCCTTGCAGAAGATCCTTTCCCACCCTGGGACAGGATGAACTTCACCTCACCCCTTCCTGGCAGATGTTTAGCCACTGCACCAGCTCTCATTTGGCCCATTAAAAGGGAATTATTTGTGATCACTGAAGCCTCTCTGGTCACGCTTTCGTGGTTGGCACAAAACCTGCTCCCTAAATCCAGGAGTTTACAGTGTCCTTGATGAGTCCATTTCCCAAACCTTCTGTTTTCACGTCAACATTGGTTCAAAAAATCCTGCAGTCCCCTCCTGGGCTGGAGAAGTGCAGAAGAAGAGCTGCATCCTGTTTTTGGGAGAAGGGAGTGATTGATTTATCTATAGGGTGGAATTCCCAGAGGAGCTGTGGCTGCCCCTGGATCCCTGAAGTGTCCAAGGCCAGGCTGGACAGGGCTTGGAGCAGCCTGGGATGGTGGAAGGTGTCCCTGCCATGGCTGGGGTGGCACTGGATGGCTTTAAAGTCCTTTCAACCCAAACCATTCCATGATTCTGTGATAAATCCAAATGTGCATTTCTGCATTATCCTGGGCAAATTCAGGCCCCAAAGTGTCAGCAGGTTGGAAATGTCCAGCTGGGTCTGCAGACTGAACCTCTGCAGGAGACTCTGCAACACTCAGATGACTTCTGCAAGGCAGGAAAGTCTCACTAAATGACTCCCACTATTAAGAACCTCCTTATTAAATCTGATTTTTATCAATTTATTCCTGGTTCTTAGGCTCTCTGAAATGCTCAGAGCAGTCTGATAGCCATGATCTTAATCAGCTTGATAAACTGCTGCAGCAGTTGTTTATTAGGGTGGATTATTTGGAATTTACAGGGCTGTAGAGCTCTGTGGTGTTTCAGACATCCAGACTGGGGAGAAGACAACTTCCCCCTTGGTATTGCCACAGTGTCAGGAAAAACTGACCAACCAACCTCTCTGGAATCCACTAAAGCTTCATTGGCATGCCCAGGACTCCTCCCAAATTATGTTAATCACTGAGCAAAGGAAAAAAAATCAATGTTTGACAGAGCTTCATAAACTCGAGGCTGTAAACTCCTCAGTGAATGGGGACAGAGAGAGGGACAGAAGGTCCCTGAGAGCCTCTGCCATATCCCAGAGCTAAAAACCTGTGAGGATCTGGGGTTGTGGTTTGGCTTCTTATCCCTCTGCAGCTCCATGTATTGAATCCTGCAATGGTTTGGGTTGGAAAGGACTTTAAAATTCATCCAGTGCCACCCCAGCCATGGCAGGGACAGTTCCACTGTCCCAGTTTGCTCCAAGCCCTGTCCAGCCTGGCCTTGGACATTCCAGGGATCCAGGGGCAGCCACAGCTTCTCTGGGAATTCCATCCCAGCCAGGAATTCCTTCCCAAAATCTCTCCTAACCCAAACTTACTATTCCTCTCCAAAGCTCAGATAGCTCAGAACTTATCCCCTCAGCGTCCTCAAAGTGGGGCTAAATCCTTTCTTTAAGGAGAAATTTGTGTCTCCCAGTGAGAATGCTGGGAAGTATTTTCCTCAGGGAAGGAAGAGAGACCTCCCATGCTGGTCATTCCCATCCCAGTCTGCCCCAGCCCAGCTTCTCCACTGCTCCAGAGCTCTGCCAGCTCTCAGCCTCCAGCAGACACGAGGGAGAGTGGGATGGATGTGTTGATTTTCCCTCTCTTTCTGGAGCTCACACACTTTGCAGTGATTTGTGTCCTTGTTTGGGTGCTGGAGGAGCAGCTGGGCTGGGAAGAGGCTCTGCCTGTTGTCCATCAAACCCTCCCAGAGCTTTGTTTTCATTCCCACTGTTCTGCTCCTTCACAGAATTGTGGCTAGGCCTCTGGTGGGGCTGCTGCTGGGAGCTTCACCACAGGCTGGCGAAACAGGGACAGAAAAATGACATTTAGGATGTTCAATCCAGAAAAATGACATTCAGGACATTAAACCCAATTCTCTGCTCACTGTGCTGAGTGCTGAGCTCAGCTCACTGATGATCCAAGATCTGGGAAAGCTCTTTTCCCATGGAAAGGGTGGGTGAGATGCCTGGAGGGTGAGGATGGTGCAGTGCCTCTCTGGATGGAGCTTTTCCACTCTGGACATGGAGAGATTGATCTCTTCCCCTTCAGTTGTCTGCTGCAGATTGTTCTCTATTGATGAAAATCCCTATTTTCATCAAACATTTTACAAAAGCAAGGGGAGATTCAGCCTTTGTGCTGAAGGGGACTGTTTGGGGAAAAAAAATCCCATCCTGCTGATCTTTGCTGGAGACAGCAGTTTTCCTTCATTTAGACCACTTTTGGTTTTTAATTCATTCCCAAAAAAAGTTGGACAGGGAGAACCTGGAGCACTGAGGGCTCATTGGATGCTGGGTTTGGTCAGTGCCAGGGCAGCCTGGCAGGAGCAGGAGGCTCAGCCCCACCTCAGGGACTCAGAATGCTCACAAAATCATGGAATCGTTTGGATTGGAAAAGAACCAGAGGATCCCCTGGATCCAGCCCAGAGGGGTTTGTACAGAAGAGCCAGGAGCTGAAATATCCAGGGATAATTATCCAGGGATAATTCCTCCTTCTGCTTCCCTTTCCCCACTGAGGAGCACTCAGGCTCTCCCTGCTCACAGAGTTTCTGGACACAGAAAACATTGGCTGCAAAAACATGAAAAGCTTCTCTGAGGAGAAATCCCCCAAAAATCCCCCAAAAGCCCCCAGAAATCCCCTGCTAGGAGGCACTGAGATAAACCTTCCCCAGCCAGGCCATTGTGACATCTCTTCCTTGGACACCAAGCCCTGATCTTAAAATCTCCTGCCAGGAGATGGTGTGGATTTCTGGAGCACTAACATCACCAATTCCCAGGAAAATCAATCCCATGGGAGACCCTGCAGCTGGAACACCCTGGGCTCTGTGCCTTGGGGCACAGGAGGTGTCTGCAGGGTGGCTGGGGTGACTCTGGGGACATCTGGCCACCCTGGCAAGGCCAGAACTGGTCAGAGCTAAACAAAAAGTCAGATTTGTGAACTGGGGTGCATCAATCCTCCCCCTGTAATGATAATTTTGAGGAGTTTCCGCCCCTCCTGCCACCTGGGAAGCTTTATTAGGGCGATTGATTAGGATTTATTCATTAAACAGCAGTGGTGGGAAGTGGAAAACTCGAGATCCTGGTGAGGATTGGAGGTGCAGAGTTCCAGCTCAGCTGTATTACAGCTTCCCTCTGCTCAAGGTGTGGGTTTGAGGTTTTATTTGCTCTTCTTGAAATGCTGTTGTCTGTTAGGATTTTTTTTGGCTACTCTGAATGTTTTCCACATTAAAATCTTCCCCCCCCACCCCACCCTTTTTACATTTTTAAAAATTTTTTAAGAATTTTTTACTCTCAAGGGATGTGCTGGATGCTTCAAAGGGGTTGGGAGTTATGTAACACCATTTGATTTTATTTTTACAGCGAAGGGCTAAGCTCTTTAAAACCTCCATGAGCTTAAAAGTCACAACTTCGAGCATCCTTGTGTTCTTTCCATGCCACCCAGCCCTGGGCTATCCCTGGATTTTATCCCAGCAGCTACATTTGCAGCCCTGACTGAGCAGGGAATGTGGTTCCCTGTGCACAAACCCCTTTCCTCACCCCATGGGTTTGGGATTTGGGCTTCCCTGTGTCACCCATCAGCTCCACGTAGCTTAGCAACTCTCAAATCCGTGTTTTCCAACGTTTACACTCCCAGAAATTGGGAATTTCATCAGCCCATTGACTGTGGGATGCTCTGTCAGTGCTGAGCTGCCCTGGCTGTGGATGTTCCCCTGGAAATTTCGGGGTTTTCTGGGTGGGTTGGAGCAAATCCCAGCCTGTCCACCCCAAACACACAAATCTGGGGAAAACCCACAGGTGGGTGTGCAGGAGGCTGATCCTGCAGGACCTGCAGGGAAATCCCACATTCAGCTCCCTGGGATATCAGGGAGGCTTTTCCAGCACAAAGAGGAAAAAAAAAAAAAAGAAAACAAACCAAACCCACAACCCAAACCCTGAGGGAAAACAAGATCTGACCTATTTTTGTCTCATGAACTGACTGCAGATGAAGATTTGACTCCCCAGAGAAAAGCCACTTCTCCAGGCCAAATGTGACTTCTTGTCACAAAATGTGGTTTTCCACTTGGAGATCCTTCCCTGCCTGCTTGGTGCTTGCAGAGATGTAAAGATATTTTCAGCTCTGAAATTCTGACCAAACTGAGTGGACATGGAGTGGTTTAGCCCAGCTTGGAATTGTCCAGAGTGAGGAATATTTTGTGGGAAAGCTCAGCCCACGGTGCCTGCTGTGGGGTTGGGCAGAGAGCCATTTATCCATTTATAAATGAATATAAAATGAGGTTGGATGCTGTTGTAATACAGAGATGACATGGAATAAAAAGTAGGAAGTGACTTCAAAGCATGGATTTCCTCTGGAGAAACATCAGGGTGATCCAGCTCATCCATCAGGGTCACAGGCCAGGTGGGAATTGTCCTTTCAGTCCTTGTTTTGCAGCCCTGGTGGGATTTTTTTCCCAACCTTTTGAAGCAGCAGCAGCTCCAGGCTGGTCCAGGAGAACCCTGCAGATGGAGGGGTTGGAGCTTAGTCCATCTTGGAGAGTTTTTGGAGATCCCTGAGGAGGAAGAGGAGGAATTTGGATTTCTTTTGTTTTCTGTTTTGCCTATTTTTGAAGCCTTTTTTTCTTCGAAAGCAAACAAAAATTACCCACATGTTCCTCAAGCTCTGAAGTGCTCTGTGCCAGGAAATGACCAAAAATATTTATTATTTGCATGTTAAATCTTTATCCCATTTGCTGCTCTCTGCACTCAGATTAACTCTTCAGTGGGACATCAAGAAATCCCAAATAAAACAAACATTCTGTAATGGGAGAGATTCTGACTGGGAGCAATTCCTGGCTGAGCTCTGGAGTCAGGAGAGGCAGGATTTGAGTGCCATTTACTGGCAGCACTTCCTAAAGTGCATTGCAATTTGGCAAACCCTGGGGTTTGTGATCACTGGATGTATAAAAACTGTATTTCATAGATTATTCACATATTTAATCTTCTTTCATTCCTTTTTTTTTCCTTCATGTATCGCTTTTTCCAAGCCTGAGATTCCCAGGAATGGAGAATAAGGTTGGAATAAACAAAATAAACAGCTCAAGATGAGACAGTAGAGATTGGATCTTCTGGGAATCACCTGCAGCCTGCACCTAAAAATGAGTGTGGATGAAAAAATAATTCAACCCCAAAATCTTTAATCACCATTTTATTTTATCTTATTTTTAATAAATGGGATCTCAGACTGAGACCATGAGCAGGATGAAAAGCAGAGGGTGGGAAGACAGGATGGAAATTACTAATTGCCCTCCAGGAAAATTATCTCTCAGAAATGTGCCCAGCAATGGGAAGATGGCAATTCTCAAATAATTTAGCTTTGGATGCTAAACACAAAGTCCCTGCTGAAAGTTTCACCCAAATCTAACTGTGGAAACTGTTTGTTTAGAAATATTGGCGTTTTGCACTGAATCCCAATGTCTGTGCAAAAGTCCTCCTGGAATATTTGCCATGAATTCCCCCGAGCCTGTGCATTAATCCAGGTACCATGTTCATTTTTATCAGGTTTATTCTTCCCCAGAGGCTGAGCCAAAGAGCTTCCAATTTACCCAGGTCATTAGTGATTTATATGATAATTGGATCTAAGTTGATTTTAACTATTTGCTTTAAATCTCCTGGGATTTGTATTCCTGGACATTTTAATGCCACTGGAAATTTCACTGATTAAGCAAAGACAAGTATATGTACTTAATTAGTCCTGAAACCAATTAGTCCTTTGTCAGTCAAATTAATCTTGCATCTGGACTTTAAATGAGTTCTAAGAATTTGGGGTTCGACCTTTTTGGGCTGGAGGGTGGAGTCAGACCTGGAGTTCAGTGCATTCCCCAGGGATGATCAGCTCTGTCCCCATTTGCTCTTCCTGCCATGGAATGGTCTGAAATGAAGTGATGTGAGATCATCTCCATGGAGAAATGATGATGGAGCTGAGAAATTATAATGGAGAATTCCATGGGAATGATGATGGAGCTGATTTCCTGAGGGCAAGGAGATAAGCTTTTCCTGCCATGGAATGGTCTGAAATGAAGTAATGTGAGATCATCTCCATGGAAAAATGGACATGGGAGTGATGATGGAGCTGATCTGAGGGCAGGGAGATCAGCTCTTCCTGCCATGGAATGGTCTGAAATGAAGTGATGTGAGATCATCTCCATGGGAAAATGGACATGGGAGTGATGGTGGAGCTGATCTCCTGAGGGAGATCACCAAAGTGCTCTGTGGGGTTTTCCTGACCTCTGTGGGGTTTTTCTCAGGACAGGATCCATGGGTTCCTGGGGTCTGACTGAAGCCTGGGTGTAGGAAATGTGATCTTCCCATGCATATTGCAAATGAATGTTTTCCCAGTCTGCATTAGGATTGGGATGGTTATCCCAGAATCCCAGAATGGGGAAGGTTGGGAGGAACCACTGGAGGTCACCCAGTCCAATCCCCCCTGCTCCAGCAGCTGCTCAGGATTGTGACCTGACAGCTTTGGAATCTCTCCAGGGAAGGACACTCCACAACTCCTCTGGGGAGCTGTTCCCAGATCCCTCCATCCTTTCAGGACCTCCTTGGGATGGAGATGACCACCTATATTTTCTGCTATTTGATTATGACACCCAGAAGGACTCTGGCATGGTCAGCACCACATCCCCACTCATTAAACTCCATCATTTTCCTCCATTTGGTGTGATCTGGTTTTGCCCACAAGTTTTTGTGTATAACACCCGAACTTCCCCAGAATGTGGCCTGTGGACTGCAGGCTGTGTCTCTGGGTTGGATTTAGCAGTCTGAAGCTCGAGAACTGCCAAAATTCTGGCTCTTTTTCAGGTTTGAGGTGGGCAGGAGCAACAGGTGGAGTGGCATCAGTAAGACCAACATCCCCAGAGATGAGGAGGAAGGGCAGATGTGGGGTTTGGATTTAAGCTGCCCAGAGGAGGAGGAAGCTGTGCTGGGAAGGGCTGGGATGTGGTGATGGGAAAGCTCTGGGAGATGAAGAAGGTAGGGCAGTAAATCTGTATAATTCCTCTTGTTTCCTCACAGTTCTTGGCCATCTGAAATTCTGGAAAGCCCAGAACTGGATTTTAGGCTCGAGTGCAACACTTTTCCATCCAAATTTATCCTCCACCCTTTGATCCTCCTGCTGCTGTGAGCAATTCCAGTGGATTTCCACTGCAGCAGGACACAATCCCAGGAATAGCCAGAGCAGGTCACTCTGCCAAGGGTCAGGAAGGAAGTCTGAGATGCAGCCAAGAATAGATCCTTGCTCTGTTCAGCTCCCTCTCCTGTCTTTCCTCCCAGCAAGACAAACAGCTGGACACATGCAGACTGCTGGGATCAGGAGCTGAGCCAAAGGTCAGAGTTTGGGCACAAAGATCCTTCTGTTTGCAGGGCTCTGACCTGGGCTGAGGCTGGGAGTCAGAGCTGGTTAAACACAGATGGGTCTGGGGGTGGAGGGCTGAGGCAGAGCAATGATTATCTGCTTTGGGAAAAGAAATTCGGAGACCTTTGGATCAGGGGAGGATTTAAGAGGTCCCTGCAGCTGATAGAATCAATTTTGGAAGGTGAAGGGCACAGCATCCCCACAGAGATCCACCAGAGTGACACCAGGGAGAGCAGACAGGGAAGGAAGCCAAACCAACCCTGTTGGCTTTGAGGTTTCACTCAGGCTCTCTCTCTATAGCAACTCTTTAGTGTTTTTAACCACTGAGAGGCCTGAAAACACACATGAATTAATGAATGGCCATTGTTATCCTCTGATAACTATCCCCAGTGTGCAGCACAGGATAGTTCCTGCCATCCCTGCAGCCTCCCCCACTCCATCCCACATCCTTCTGAATCAGTCCTTGTCTCATCCTGTGAACTGACCAGAGGGCAGAGCTGGGCTGGTGCTCTCTGCTCAGGGGTTTCTGTCACTAAACAGTGACACCTTCCCCCTCAGGACAAGCCTTTTGCAAATCCCAAATTAGGGAATTAGGAAATTTATCCTGCAAACATTCCCAGCCTCTCAGACCCTGTCCAGCTGGAGACGAGCTGTCTGCAGAGAGCTGGGGTTTGAATCCCTCCCGAGCCTGGCTGGATTGTCTGCTCCCACATCCAGCTGAAAACCCTTTTCTGGGATGCCTGAGAGCTGTCATTTATTATCCCCAGCAACCATGAGATGAAATCTATAGCTGCAGCTCCAGTGAAGGGTAATTCCTGGTGGAGCCGGGAGCTGATGCTGTTAAAACAAGACTCTTCCTGCAAAAAGCAACCCTTTAATGACTCTCAAATGCAGCTCAGACAGCAACCACACCACTTACACCCTCTCCAAAGATCCGGGCTCTGCTAAGTGGATTAACTGCTTAGGGAACTCACAGTGTGGTGGCCAAGCTCTGACCCTATAATGGACCAATTAAAAGTTCATTGTTACTTAGGGCTGCAGCTTCCTTGCAGGAAGAGCTTCCCCACTCCCCTCTGCCACCCAAGGCCGATATTGATGTTTTAATGAGTTTATAATAGAGCAATAAATTCATCCTTTGGGCTCCTCTGGAAGGCACTGAAGAGTTAATGCCAGCGATGTTTGCAAAGCTGGGAAGCACAGGCGGCAGGAAAACCTTGTCAAGGCTTTGTCAGGAAACTCTTTCCATGGGGACAGGTTCCCTGTCACCTGCTCTGTCACTGAGCAGAGCCAGGCTGGGTTCACCCCAGGCAAAATCTGGATTTCCCAGCCAGAAAAGGCATTTCATGTTGTTTTGGCAGCACAAAACCTCCACCAATCCTTGGCCACGGAGATTATTCCACCCTGGCACTCACCCACCTCACCACGGGAAGGTTCCTTTCCATCTTTGGAGGATTGTCCATCATCCTTTCCTTTCAATATCCCTTGGGCAAGCAGGGGGATGGGTTGGGGGGTTAATTCCTGGCAGGAGCACAGCAATCCTTCTGCTGTCACCTGCCTGTCTGCTCCCTAACCCTGACTGATGCACCCTGGCATCCCCAGGGACTTCCTCTGACTGATTGATGCCTATCCAAGCTGGCTGGTGAAGGAGGATATTTACTGCACCACGCAGAACCCTTCAGAAAGATGCTTTATTGAGGCTGCTCAGAGAGCAGGAAACACAATAAAGCACCCAGAGACAAATGAAGAGAGGTAAATAAACCTTGCTACCTGTTGGGAGAGAGGAAAATACACCTTGCTACCTGTTGGGCTGGACCAAGAGCTGGAATAACCCAGCCAGTCCCCTCAGAGAGGTCACTCTTTGGCCATCAGCTGCAGAAAGGGCTGGCTGATGCTTTCCAGCTGATGTATTGACCCAATAAAAGGCATTATTACATTTCCTATCAGCACTGGCTGCAGCAGAGTGCTCTGGGGAGAGGGATGGCTCCTTTTGGAGATGCTCAGAGCAGGAATAAATGGGAGATTCCTCTGTCTGGAGGGAGCAGAGCTCTCCAAAGGCATTCAACAAGAACAGCTGCTTTTTTCTTTTTTATTTTTCTGGAGTGGATTTTGGAGAAAGGGGAACCTCAGTTTTAGACTGAGGTGCAGAGCAAGTTTAGATCCCGAGGATGGAATTCACAGCTTCTGTTTGTCTCAGCAAGGCAGCTCTGAGCCTGTTTTTGTCAGCAGAGTGAGTCCTGGGGATGATGGGAGGTCAGAATGGTGCTCTTTGCCAGCCCCAGGTGTGTGTTTTTGCACACTCACACTCACCTTTCCCCACACAGCTCACACTTCCTCCACAGCGATGAAGAAATAGGGGATTTAAGAGTTTCTGGGATTTCTCCCAAGTTTTGCTGTTTGTTTGATCCAGGGGCTCTCAGATCCATCTGCTCTGAAACTTCTGGGGAAGCCTTTTCAATAACCACGTATCAGTGTCCCTCAGTACTGAAAAGTGTTTTATAAACCAGCCCTAGGGGCTTGATTTACCTGAAGGGACCTCATACATGGTTGGGAATTTTTGCCTTTCCCTCCTAGCTCCCCAACAATTACAGATGTCCTGGACTTTTTGTCCATCATGCCCAGGGTAATTCATAATTAAAAAGCAATTTTTTTAAATTATTTTTTTTTATGATGGGCTGGGAAGGGATTTCACCTCGTAGAAGGATATAAAGTTGTGGTTAGCTGTTCTCAGGTGCTGGAGGAGATGGTTATCTCATGGGTGAGATGTGTCACCCACACTGTCCCCTCTGCAGGGCTCAGGGCTCTGGGGCTTCCCATTGCTGCTCAATGGAGTCACCTCTGTGCCACCATTATAGGGACAAATGTCACATGGACAGGGACTCATTCCTGGAGTTCATTACCTGGAATTTGGCCTAACGAGGCCCCAGCTGTAAGGACACAGATGTGTTCTTGCTCTTGCCATAATCCATCCTTCGTTCCTTCCGTTCCTTCCTTCCTTCCTTCCTTCCTTCCTTCCTTCCTTCCTTCCTTCCTTCCTCCTTCCTCCTTCCTCCTTCCTCCTTCCTCCTTCCTCCTTCCTCCTTCCTCTCCCACCCATGGATGGCTTCAAAGCCCAAGGGGATTATCTGGACGTGGCTTTGTTCCCTGCTCTGGAGGTGCAGGGATTACATGGAGGGACTGTGGCTAATTATCTCATTCACAAAAATGCTCCTTTTAAACTTCCAATGGTGCTCCTGAGCTTTGTGATTCGAGGAGGAGTCACAAGGAGACAGCGAGGGATGCTAAGTGATTCAGTCCACAGCTTTTGTGGTCAAACACCCTGGAAATGCTGTGGTAATTACAAAACTTGCTGCACATTCCCAAGCCTGGCAAACACCCCTGCCCCTCCCTTTTTTGTTAGGTTTGATTTTTATAAAGGTTTCTATTATCTATATATGACATACACACAGACATGCACGCTGCAAGGAGCTAAAACCAGCTTTAAATTACAAATGGGTTTTCCCTGCCCATAAATCATGAAGGAAATTCGCTGTAACAACAACCCTGGAGACAGAAGGCACCCGGGGTGTGCAGGACTCCCTGGCAGTCACCCTGCCCCGAAAACACTGACAGCAGAGGTCAGAGCTGGTGCAGCAGCAGCCCCAGGTGATTCCAGGCGAGTGCTGACCATGACCCAGAGGTGAGAGGAGGAGGAACAGGAGAGGAGCTGTCAGGGAGGGAGTGCTAATGGAAGAGTTTCCACTGTGTGAGCTCGGGATGAAGGCTCCTGGTGCTCTGGAGTTACCTCTGACAGGTCCTTGTGCTGCTGGGTGTCAAATCAAGTGCCAAGGGCAGGATACAGACACAGGGGCTGTGCTTGGGGTTGATGCCCTCCCAGCACAGGGTCATGCTGAGGGCTCTGTTCTCCTCCTTCCTCCCTTATTTTTCACTCTCATCCATTCTCACCTCATGCTGTCTCTGCAGCTTTGTCTCTTCTTTTTCCACGAGAGCTGGAAGGAGGCAGAGCAGCTCCCACTCCCTCAGGCTGGGGCACAGGGCCAGACAGAGAGGACACATTCCCTGCCAGCTCCTCATGCAAAATTCCTGTGGTGGAACCAACCTCTTCCTTCTCACATCTCCAGCCTCAGGAGCCCAGATCTTCTTCACTACTGTCCATCCTTCCATTCCTGGTCATCCATCCATCCATCATCCATCCATCCTCCATCCATCCATCCATCCATCCATCCATCCACCCATCCATGGGTCCTCCAGCCCTTCCCTCATAGGATGCAGCTCACAATGAACTCTTGGAGGCTTTTTGGGATTTTCTGCTCTGGGACTCTGCCTCTCCCCTCTGTGCATCAAATATAGAACGTTGGGAAGTAGCTGGACCATTGGGATATTCATCACTCTCCCTTCTGATCATACCAGGGTAGTTTATGTATTTTTAGGACATGGCCATGTGATGAATATTGGGATTTTTAAGCCAGTTTTCTGGGATTCTTGGATGAACAGGTTCATGTGTGTTTGCCAAGTGGGTTGAGGATTGTGGAACAGCACTTCCATCACGTGAACTAGAATTAATACAGAAAACTCTTAGAAATAATTTTAATGGCTACCTGGAGTAAAAATTGGTAAAAACCAAAGTGAAATGCAGGGCATTGTAATACCTTCATGCAGAATGGGACGAGCCTGCCACCAACTCCAACCCCTGCCAGCACTGGGTTTACTGGTGAGCCACCAGCAACACCTCCTGGCATGGTGCACAACGAGCAGTGCTGGCCACGGCTGAAAGGGGCTGTGGGGAGGGCTTGGTGCTGCAGAAATTCCCCAAGTTTTGCTCTCCAAGCCATCCAGGGATGGCTGTGTTGGCAATTCCCCACGCTCAGACCACACTGAGCCACTGCATCATCAGGGTACTGCATCCTTCTGACACCAAGTGGTTGTTAAAAACCCCACTACTTTCAAAAGGTGCCTTTAAGGCTTCATTTTTCCTCACTTTCCTTGCCAGGACTTTTTTTTCTTAGAGGAAATACTCCCCATCTCCTCTAAAGTATCACTTGGAGCTGACATCTGCTCTGAAACCTCTGCCACACTGTACCCCTGAGGAAGCCATTTCAATAATCACATATCAGTGTCCCTAAGGACTGTAAAATATTTTTAAAAACAGCCCTAAGGGCTTGATTTACCTGAAGGCACCTCTTGCATGGTTGGGAATTTTTGCCTTTCCCTCCTAGCTCCCCAACAATTAAAGTTGTCCTGGACTTTTTGTCCATCATGCCCAGCATAATTAAAAAGCAATTTTTGGCTTTTTTTCTTTTTTTTTTTCTTTTTCTGCAGTGTCTTGATGATTTATAGACAACGAGATTTTATCAGCAGAGCACCACATTAAGAAAACGCTTGTTAATTATCTTCTGCTTAATATGATAATTTAGCAAAAAAACAACACCTATTAAGAGCTCCTCATTAGGTGAAACGCTTCTCATTTTTAACACACAAAGTGTCCAAGTTAATGAGGTTCACCTTCGATTTGTCGCTGGCTCGGAGATTAAAAGCTCCCTTCATTTATAACTCCTCATGTAGCTCTGTTTGGAAAGGCTGAGGTTCCCAGCTGTGGCTTTTCCTCTTCAAAGGAGAGGTGACAAATCTCCTCCTCCCATGAGAACCTTCCCAGCCTCTCCCACACTCTCCTGCTGCTGGTTTTGTGGTAGAGGTTGGACAGGAGCAAAGTGAGCCCGTGGTGGCAGGGACAATGTGGGACCTTGTCACCGAGAGCCATCTCTGATCTGTGTGACATCTCACCAAAATGGGGGGATTTTGTCACTTTTCAGGAAAAACAGACGTTGGCTGCATGGGGTGGGATTCCCTCCTTTCGTTCTCTGTTTGAGGAGAAACTCTTTTGGGGAGTAAATCTTGTATTTGAGTAAGGGAGTTTTACCTCAGGGTGGGGATTATTTAGAAGGAGGAGTCTTGCCTTCTGGAAAAGTGACTCCTCCATGAGATCCTCCTTGTGAGTGTCATATTTATAAATACAAACTGTGTTCAGGTGTAGCTTCATCCTCTTCTCCCTTTTCCAGGCACTTTCACCTGGATAAGGCCATGGGATTTTTCCTGCAGGACCACATTGTATTCATGGAAACCTGATCTTTTCAGGTGGAGCAGGAGGCTGCTACTACTCATCAGGAGAGTTTTTGTAATTCCAGCCTTACCCACTTTATCCAGCTGGAGAATGCTGTTAAACCCCAGTAAATAATCTTAAATTACACCTCAGTTTCTTCCTTTTTTTTTTTTCTCCCTTGCCGGGAGTTGAACTTGAGGGCCTTTGTGGCTCCCTTCTAATGCAGGTTATTCTGTGATTATGATTTCTCTGTGGAGCAGACAGAAAATTCCATCTGTGTCCCAAAGACAGGCATCATCCAGCATTTCCATTATAAATATTTAGGGAAAATATTTGTAGCCCAACTTCCCCAAGTTAAGATTTCCCACTGCCATGTTTTTCCCCCTCACCGTTTCTCCCAAACTTCGCCGCCCACCATGAATACCCAACCTGGCTTCGTACAAACCAAAGGATGAAAAGAAATTCCCCCATCCTCCCCTTTTCATCCCTCAGCCATTCAAGCCTGGCCTCTATCCGAGCAGATCAGCCAGTTTAATTTCATAGTGGCCCATGGATTAACGATGGTATCGAGCCTGTGAAATGACTGTGATAATCAGATTGAGAGCCCCACGTTTATCTCCCTTGGCGAGCGGCGGCTTTGATAAGCTCCACGCTGAAGAGAAGGGCTCGTTCTCATGTGGGTGTATTTTATTTTTTTTTTCCTTTTTCACTCTTGCAAACTCATCCTGAAACGCGAGATGCGAGCTGGGTCCTCTCTGTCTTACAGCACGTCACGAGCAATAAAGGCTCGGCAGCCCAAATGAAGAACTTCTTGACAGCTCTGTAAAATATCCTGTCTTCAAATTATGCCTTTGGGGACCAGTCTCCCACCTCGCTGCTGTCAAGAGCCTGGTGAGCGTGGAGCTGCCTGGAAATGAGTCAACAATTCGAGCGGGCAACTGGAAGGAGTAAAAACCCAGCGCGGGCTGTATTTGATTAACGCCAAGGCGATGAGAAGGAACAGGGGAAAAAAGCTTCCTTTTGTCGCCGCAGTTAACAAATCTGTCTCTGAACGCAGACAGCAGCTGCAGGAAGAGGGCACTTTATGCATTGCCCTTTTTTAGGACAGATCACTTGAAACACTTTAGTCACGCTGCTTTAATCATCTTCGGCAAAGCCCCAGTAATCAGAGTCTTCTCACGCAAGGCTTGTAAGCGAGCCCCTCCAGGCTGCACAGGCATGTAAATAAATAATTACAGCCCAAGTTCGGCATTAAAAGGACATTAAGGCTACAGAGATGAAGTTGGGAAAGGGCAGGATGCTGGTGGCCCGTGCCCACGTGGGGACAGGCGTCAGGAGGAGAGCTCTAATTGCACGAGGGGAGGGGACGGGGAGGATGTCACCTCAGCTGCCTCTCATGAGATGTTCCCGTGGCCTGGAATGTCACCTTTGTCAGCCCTCTGGCTGGGGACATGCTCAGCACTCGTTTCTTTGGCATGACATTATATTGAGCATGTAATGAATGCAATTAAATGTGTTTTGGATGAGGGCTGTGAAGTTCTTCAGGGATAGCAAGGAACATGGCTCCTGGTTATCCCACCTGCAGAATAAGGCAGTTTTGGTAAGAGTTCCCAAAGTTGGGACATTTTGGGATTAGGACAGGGGATGGACACACCCACAGATGGGATGTGGACAAGGCAATTCATTGCTCTGGTGAATCAGGACACATTTACAGCCAAGAACCTCCTGAGCAGAGGTAGAAGAACCCCTGGAGACAAGTGTGTCCTCATGGCTGAGGAGATTTCTGAGGGGAATCCCTGGTTTTGGCTGGTGTCAAGTAAATTTTTTTCATACTCTCTGGAATTAGGCTGTTTTGGATTTGTGTTGATAACACAGGGATGGTTCAGTATTGCCCAGCAGCTCTTTCGGAGTCAAGGCCTTTTGAGGTCCTCACCCCCCCCAGCACTGAGGAGCAAGGGCTTGGGAGGGCTCAGAGCCAGGACAGCTGACCCCAGTGACCAAAGGGACATTCCAGACCAGGAGCTTGGGAGGAGCCAGAGCCAGGACAGCTGACCATAGTGACCAAAGGGATATTCCAGACCAAGAGCTTGGGAGGGGTCAGAGCCAGGACAGCTGACCATAGTGACCAAAGGGACATTCCAGACCAGGAGCATGGGAGGGGTCACAGCCAGGGCAGCTGACCCAGTGACCAAAGGGACATTCCAGACCAGGAGCTTGGGAGGGGTCAGAGCCAGGACAGCTGACCCAATGACCAAAGGGACATTCCAGACCAGGAGCTTGGGAGGGGTCAGAGCCAGGACAGCTGACCCAATGACCAAAGGGACATTCTATAGGGTTGTCATGCTCAGAGTACAAAGCTGGGAGCAGAAGGAGGACGTGGGGATGGTTGGAGTGATGGCGTTTGTGTTCCCAAGTCACCAACCCGTGTGATGGAGCCCTGCTGTCCTGGGAATGGCTGTGATGGGCAGTGGGGAGTTAATTCTTTGTTTTGCTTTGCTCATGAGTGGCTTTTTCTTTCCCTATCAAACTTTGATGTCACCCCATGAGTTTTTTCACTTTACCCTTCCTGCTGTCTCCCCATGGATGTGTGGAGCTGTTTCTGGCTGGGGTTAAACCACGACACTGCATTAATTCTCTGCTAAACCCACAGCTCAAGGAGATGGCCTTGAGCAACCTCTTCTAAATTCAAAGCTGATCTAACCTTGGAGTTGGCCTTGCACTGAGTGGGGAGCTGGGCCAGAGGTCCCTTCCAGCCCAAGTTACTCTGGGATTCTCCAAGTTATTCTGTGCTTTCTGTTGACTTTGTTGTGTTTTTGCTTAAAACTTTGGAGTTTGCCAAATCTCCTGTTTCCCTGTCCTATTGAAGGAAGAAAAACAACTTCTAAAGACTCCATTTTCTTAAACAGGGTCTGTCTCCTTGGCTGCAGGGGAGCTGTGAAGGCTCTGGTCTGCAGCAGTGGCTTGGTTCAGATCAGGAGCTAAATCTTGGCCAAAGCTCATCCCAGAAATTCAGCCTGGCAACAACTCCATTTCTTTCTGCCCCCTCATCCTTTGCAGAAGATCTCAGATTCATTAATATATTTTAAACATTTAAATCTTAATTATTCCTTTTAAAAGTTAAATCTTGTTTTTTTTTAATTTCTCCTCCTTCAAAAGAGAATTTTTGGGTTGTGACCAGCCCTATTTCAGCCTTGGCTCTCCCACAGAAGTCCCTTCATCTCACACACAGAGAAAGTAATTTAGACTAAAACCTTCTTTGTTGACCATTCATTGAAACCAAGCAATCTACTTTGTAAAAATGTTGAATAGTTAAAATCGCAGCTAAAAATTAACGATACCTTAGAGATCTAAAAAGGAAGGCTCTAAAAAAGGCTCAGCTTTGGAAATAAATGAGTCTTTGCAGCTCAAATCAAGCAGCCCTAATGGATGTGTGTTTTTTATCTGTGTATCTCAGCTCTAGATTTTACTGTGAGGATCACACCACAGGGAAAAGGAAAGGGAATTCGTAATCCCACAAAAATATGGGATTTTTAAAACCCATGGGATTTCCCCTGGGATTTGAAATCAGGGATTCTCCTTGAATGACAGGGAGAACTCTGTAAGCAAGTTGTGTTCTGGGAGCCAAACTCTGCAGGCAAAATCTGTTCAGCCACGTAATCAAGATTATAATATAATGAATATAATATATGAAAGGAAATATATATTTCATGTAATATATGAAAGCAGTTGAATTCAACTATCCACACTGGTATAATTTGGGCGTTTTCTAGCTTTGATTTTAAAACACCAATATTCTTTCTCTTCGGGGTTATAAATAACTTCTTTCTCCTTCTTATCTCTTCTCCTTTTTTTTCCAAGGAAAAAGGCTACATTTCCATGAATTCCTCCTTCGTGGTTGTCACCAGATTTCATCTCTGAGATTCATCCTGTGCTGAGTGTGATGGGGTGCTCTGTGTTGAGCAGCAGGTGAGAGCAGAAAAGTCTCATTTCTGTCTCCTGACGGTGGAAAAACCGTGGGATGGGAGCACCAGGCTACGTCAGTGCTGACAAACACTGGATTTGGGCTGGGAGTAGGATTCCTGGAGAGGTTTTGGCTCAAGCCCAGCAGTACATCCCAAAATGATGCCTTGTCAAGGTTTGGACACTCAATATCTGTCCTATCAATCCACAGAATCTCAGCCAACTTCTGCTTGTGTCAAGTTGTTCTCTCTCATTCCTTCTCAGTTCTTTACTCTTCCTGGTGACAGGGCTGCAAGGAAGGTCCTGTGATGGATGTCAAGGACTTTGGGTTTGTCTGGTTTGGAGAAAAGGAGGCTGAGGATGGAAGGCAGAGAGGGAGGTGCTGATCTCCCTGGATCCACTGATAGGACATGTGGGAATGGTTCAAAACTGTGCTGGGGAGGTTTAAACTGGATATTAAGAATTTCTTCACTGAGAAGGTGGTCAAACAATGGAAAAGACTTGCAATGTCCCAGACCTGTCAGTGTTTTAGAGGGATTTGGACAATGCCATTAAAAACAGGTTTGAACTTTTGGACAGTCCTGGACTGGTCAGGCAGTTGGACTGGATTGTCCCTGTAGGTCTCTTCTGACTGAAATATTGTATTGTATTGTATTGTATTCTACTCTACTCTACTCTACTCCATTCCATTCCACTCCATTCCATTCCATTCCATTCCACTCCATTCCATTCCATTCCATTCCATTCCATTCCATTCCATTCTTTCTTCAGTCATGGCCTGAGAAGCCAAAAGGCGCCCTGATGAGTTTATGGAGAAAATTGCTCCAAATTCTTATCCTAAACTGAGATAAGTACTTGAGACTCCTCATTGTGGTGGCCTAGCAAAGCCAATATTCCAGGGTTTATCCAGCTGATTTCCTGGCTGGGTGAGGGGAAGGAGCATGGCCAGTGCAGACTAAGGACCATGTAATAACAAGCTTTTCTTAAATAATTGGAAAGCTGAAGTTTTTGGAGGTTTTTAGTTTGGTAAATACATGACCACCAGGGAGTGGGAAAAGCCATTCCCCAGGTATCAGAATGACTCCATCTCTCTTTGCTCATGTCAAATTCCCATTCCAAAGCAAGGAAGAGTCAGCCCTGCTCCCCTAGAAAGCTGAAACAATCTTTTTAAATGGCTTGTTTGATGCATTTCGACTCAGAACAAGCTGCACTCACTTCTCATTGAAACCCGAGCTTCCTCCCCTCCTCCCTGCTTCCACCTCCTCTGGCAAACCACACAAACAACAACACAACCAACCCAACTGCCCAGCCTGCAGCAGACACCCAGCCTGGGGAGCATCAGCTGGGCCAATTAAACTTTGGCAAAGTAATAAAGATCAGGAGAGGGGGTGTGAGCAGCCCGAGGTGCCTGACAGCTTTAAGGAGCAGCTGAGGATGGAGTTTGGCATCAGAAAGGGAAGCAAATGAGTCTCCTTCTAACTACCTTCGTGGTCGTTAGCTGAGCCTGCTGCTGCCCTCACCTGCTTCCCCTGTTGACCTCCTGACCCCCCAGACATTATGTTACATCACTGTGCAGTGTTGATTCTGCTGGGGAAGTCTGAATTTTGCTCCTTTGTGTTGCTAATTCAGCGTGGTTTAAATTGCGCTGGACTTGAGACCGTGAGTCACTTCACGCTCAGTCACATTAAATTTCAGATTCTGCCTCTGTGCCTCTTCACCTTCTCTGGGAAGAACAGCCTGCAAAATGGTTGTGTCCTCCTGAATCCCAACCACTGCCCTCATTTCATTAACTCCAGGAAATTCAATGGTCTCCCATGTCTGAATCAGTAATAAAAAAAAACATTACAGAGTGTAAGCCTCAAATTAAGATCCTTGTGAGATTTGATGCTTTTGCAGCTCTGCAAAACACACCATTCCAAATGACCTTTGTATGAGCCAAGATTAAAAAGAATTAAAATTACAGAATCACGGGATGGTTTGAGTTTGAAGGGACCTTAAAGAGCATCTTGTTCCCTTCTGCCATGGTCAGGGACACCTTCCACTAGACCAGGTTGCTCCAAGCAGTCATGCCTGCATTGCTTCCTTTCTATATCTATATTTTTATTTATCTATATCTATATCTATATATCTATACCTATATCTGTATCTATCTATATGGATAATGCTGCTATAAACATCTTTCCCTGCTTTCCAAAGGAATTGTCTTCTCCTCACAGGATGTTGCAGCCATGGAGGGTTGTGTAAAATGTGAATTTTTGTCTAGCAAAGACATATAATTTTGGCCCCAGCCGTTCATGGGGTTGGGCTGGTATCAGGTGTTGTGGTTTCTGTTTATGGGTCCCAAATGAGGTCAGAGGTTTTTCTTCAACCCCTGTAATTCCAGACTGAGGGATCAGCTGTATCCCAAAGACAGGCCCTGCTGTTCCCAGCTGATATGATGGGAAGAATTTGCCAGGCCACTGCCTTGCTTTAAATTGGCCTGACTTTGCCAAGGCTTGGGCTAGACATGTGACACCCTGGTGCCATCCTGTTGTGTACCCACAAGGTGTCTGCACATGGTGGTGGCACATATTTTGGGTAGAAAACATTGTTTTCTGGGATGATCTTCAAACAAAAGCAATTTTCTCTTGTGCAGCTACCTCTAAAGGACCCAGTATTGGTAATTTGGCACAGTATAACCTGTATTATTTTGACAAACCCAAGTTATTCAGGGAAAGAGCAGCTAGAGGATCAGGGAGCAGGTGTGTAATTCCACCAGGCAATGACAGGTAGGAGCACATCCTAAAACACTAAAGACCTCTGAAGTGTGTAAAAATCAGAGAAGGAGAGAAAATGATGATGGGCAGTAAACTGGATTATGACTGGAGAGAGTAGCACTTCAGGCTAAATATCAGAGATATCACTTTCTGATGCCCAAGGTGCAGAACAGACTGAAAAAATGAGAAACTCTCCAGCACCTGGAATATTTAAATATATTCCCAAGGGGACAGTCTCACCATGCTGCTGTGATTCTGCCACCACGGTGGCATTCCCAGCCTGGAACTAATTTCCAATCTGATTTTGGAAAGCCGACTCACCTTCCCAAACCTCTTGTTCCCTTCCCACACTGTCCTGACTATTTGAATTTTAAACTCTCCAGGGCAGAGACGATTTCCTTAAACCATGTTATGCCTCGCATAAAGTGGCCTTGATTTTTTGGCACTGCTGAAACCAAACCTGTGTTTTCCAAGACGCTCTGAGCGGCAGCCAGACTGCCTGAGAGGAGGCTTGGTTTCATGAATACAACATCGAGTTTGCCCTTGGGATCCTTCTGTCTGTTGCTGCTAATGATCAGTGATTTTCCTGCTCATCCGCTATTGAGAGCAACAGGGAGAAGCCGTGAGCAGCCCAGCTGCATTATGGATGAGCTGGACAGGCGGCTGGGATGGAGATGGGCTGCCCTGTGTCACCCAGATGTCACCCTCTCTGCTGTTGTGGCATCGGTCACCGATCCCATGGCAGCCATCCCTTCCCGCTAATTGGCTCCGTGGATGAGGAATTTGGAACGTGGCTGCCCTGGGTGCTGCTCTGACAGCAGAGAGCAGGGGGTGGAGAGCAGGGCTGGAAGAAAAGCTGCCCAGCATCGTCAGAAAGAGCACAAGCAGCCTCCAGGCTTGGCTGGACTGCAGGGAAAGGCGTGTTTGTGGAGGTTTGAAGCTCCGGTATTGATCAGCACCTGAAAGGAGCCCAGAAACAAAGGCTTCCTCCTCTTTAAAGTTCACTCGCAGAAAATAGTAGGACTTGTTCCTCCGGAGTCTGCTTCCCAGGGAAAGGTTGATGTGCTGCATGTTCCTGCTCTGCACAGACCCTTGGAGGGTGGGAACAACACTTTGTAGCATGGAGGAGGAAGCACTTGAAAAGGAGAGAGATTTCTCTCTTCAGTCCCTTTCTCCACCTGAATTGAGAAGGAGAGCCAGGGGTGGTCTGGCAGTGAGATTATTTCTCTCTAATCAACTCCACTGAGCATCTGCCACAGAAATCCTCCACGGTGGTGAGGGATTCCCTCGCAGAGACTCCCTAAGGGTAAGGCACTTGGTCAACTTGGAGTTGGCTTCTTTGATGGTAAAACCCCCATTCTTCTGTCAGGCTGCTTTCAAATCCTGAATTCTGTGTAAAAGTGAGGTTGCAGATGCAAATCCTGAGGAGAGAGGACACCTGGATATTCTCTATGTTGTGATGTGGGTTATGATGGGAACAGGTTGCCCAGAGGAGCTGAGGCTGCTCTGTCCCTGGAAGTGTCCAAGGCCAGGTTGATGAGGCTTGGAGCAACCTGGGATGGTGGAAAGTGTCCCTACCCATGGCTGGGGGTTGGAATTAGATGATCATTAATGTCCCTTCCAACCCAAACCATCCCAGGATTCTATGACTGGAAGCCAAGCCAGCTCTCCAGTGCTGGCAGCCCCCAAATCATGAGTGTTGCTGCTCAAAGCATCAGCAGGGAAGTGGTTAGAGTTGGATGGAAAGCAAAAAACCAGTGGGGAGAGCAGGAAACAAAATCAAGGCGCAGGGAGGGGGCAGAAGTTGGCATCAGGCACTAGGTCAGGGAAAAGCAGCAGGCACAGCTGAATTCCTGGGCAGGGACAGACAGCAAGGAGCAGAAGGCTTCAGTAAAGAAGGAATATGGACTGGGGTGGGTTCAGAGCAAGGATTCAAAGTGCAGGACAGGGATTCAAAGCTGCACATCCCAGAGATGTCTCCCACAAGCACCTATTGGTGTCTGGCTGGTGGGGTTTGCTGTGGGTTCAGCGGGCAAAACCAGCAACTCTGTGCCTCTCCAGCTCTGTGGTGCCCTGATTGCTGTGTGGGCTGTGATAAAGCCATATCGTCACACAGGCTGGATTCCACCTCCCAGTGGGCTTTGAGTGTGTATTTTTCAGAGCTGATTTGTCACAGCGCTGCGGCCATTTCATTTGTAGGAGTTGTTGATAATTTTTCATAATTCATCGCGCCTCCGCTGAGCCTCTCTCCAAGAATTCTGTGTGCTTTAAGAGAGGATTTTTCTCCATAACAACCCCTTGTCCCCTTCTGCCACCAACCCTGGGGTTTCCCCTCAATGGATTTAATAAAAATGCTCTTCAGGCTTTCCATCAGCTGAGAAAAATGAGCCTGCCTGCCTCGCTGCAGCTCTGCAAACTTTCCAGCTGATCTGGGGACTCTGCAGCCAATTCTGCTCTAACTCCTCGTGCTGTCAGAGTGCAGCTTTGAATTCGCTGCATGCTGAGAGCAAACGGGGGCTGGAGAGGAGGTTCCCATGCAGATCCTGGTAATTGCACCGAGGATTCACAATAAAATGCAATTGTGGCACTGTGACAAGCTGGCTGGAGCAGATGGAGTCCCCCTGGCTTGCGCTGGCCTGAGCTGAAACTGCTCCAATGCGCACTGCGTGCCCTGCGCCGATCCCTGTGATGGATTTTCCCTCTAGCCCAAATAACAGACCCATAACTCTGTGTCTGAGCTCCAGCTCGAGGGAGCAGCACGGGGTGAGCTGTGGATTTGCTGGTTTTTCCCCCCCTAAATGGATGGTGGTCCAGAATTTACCCAGGCTAGCTGTGTTTTCTGATTTGGAAAGGTTTAGGAGGGGGTTTGATGGGGTGGCTCCACTCCCTGAAGCTCAATTGGTGGTTCTGCCCCTAAAATAATCCAGAAAAGGCAGTTCCCTCGTGGATCTTGTCTGTTGTCTTGGGAAGGTAGACAGAGATGCTCAGCTGCACAGCCACAGCCTTTAGGGCGAGGTGGCTGACAGGAGCGGGATGATGCTGTGCCCATCTCACCCCCATCCAGACTC
This sequence comes from Lichenostomus cassidix, assembly GCF_008360975.1. Lineage (NCBI taxonomy): Eukaryota > Metazoa > Chordata > Aves > Passeriformes > Meliphagidae > Lichenostomus > Lichenostomus cassidix. The sequence goes on from NC_139480.1 coordinate 2,275,720, forward strand.
TCACAAGATTCCAGTGCCTGCCAGTGCCCTGCAACCCAAATAAACTGTTTTTTCTGCAGCTCAGACCAGCAGCCTGGTGTTCCTTGCAGTGGGATCAGCACGGAGGGAAAGATTCAGAGCTGCTTGGGGGAACTTTCACCCCTTGAGAGCAGCGTGGAAAGCTTGGGGCTGCCAGGGCAGGAACACAAAGCACCCAGGGACCAGCAGGTTACACCAGGACAGGGATTGGGGGTACTGGTGGAGTGGCTGGTGCAGATCCAAAGCCATTTCCTCTTTGCAGGTCCCCAGTCCCCTGCTGGGACAGGGACAGAGACAGGGGCAGGGGCAGGGGCAGGGACACTGAGCTGTGACCACGGAATCCTCTCTGCTCACCCAGAGCTCAGCCAAGGTGACAATCAGTTCCCAGGGAGCCAAGATGTGCCTGCTGGTTTCCCAGACCTGGAGCCTCTGGCAAGCTGCCTGCTCCACATGGGGATGGAGCTGAGTTAACCCCATTGCTGCCACCAAGGCAGGGCTTGGAAATGTCTGTGCTCCTCCTGCTGTGCTCTGGCTCTTCCCAAACGCCTGAGGTTTGCTCTGAAGGGTTGGGAAGGATTTTAGGGATCAGAGTTGTCCCCACAACCTCGTGGTTGTCTCCAGACCCACCAAGGCCAACACCATCAGGACTTTTGCACCTCCTGGGTTACAGAAACAAAGTAATTTCATACCTTTTTTCACCTCCCAAGGTGACTGCAATCCCAATCCCTCCTCACCCGTAATTTCTTCTCTAAATTAGTTCTGCAATGCAAAGAAAATGTACTGTTACATCTGAATTTCAGGCTGTGGCTGTCTGATTCTTTTTCCTTGAATTTGTGGTACCTTCTGCCTGTCCTGTGTTGCAGGTTTTCTCTTTATAACTCCTTTTCCACCCTCTCCATGTTATGTGTCCCACCTGTGAGTGAAGGATTTAGCCAAAGGGCTTCCCTAAAGATAATGGAGAAGGAATGATGGTTTTGTTAATCTTAAATAAGGACTTTTCACAGCTTTGTTTGCTATCCTTGAGCACCACCAGCTCCTGAGCAAACCAGTGTGGACACACTGGCAGTGCCATATCCAAATATCTTTTGAGCACTTCCAGGGATGCTAATTCCCTGGGAAATCTGTTCCAGGGCTTGACCACCCTTGCAGTGAAGAAATCTTTCCTAATATCCAATCTAAACCTCCCCTGGCACAATGTGAGGCCAATTTCTCTTGTCCTCTCAGTATCATATCCCCATTCCTAAATTGTTCTCCTGCGAAACAGGGTGGCTTCATCCAAACAATTTGCTGGAAACATCCTTTGGCACTAACTTTCCCCCAAAAATGAGCCTGGGTGTTGTCCTCACACAAAGGACATCTTTCGTTCCCTCAAAACCTGACTCTATGCTTGAGTTTTCTGAAAATACTGGACCAGCTCTGAAGGGAAGATATGTATTTGTGTGTGTACAGATATATATTATATATACTTTTGAATATTTTATATTTTTATTCTTAATGTGCTTTAATTTTTCATGCATTATTTCATATCTCCATTTGATCTCTTCTGCTCTTTAGGGCTAAGACCCAATGTAAGAATGTCTGCCTTGTGGTTTCTGGCCATATGGAGTTTCTGGCAGAAGCTTTAAGATTTTATCTTTCCCTTTCAGGGCTATGCACACAAATGTCTTTTGTACATCCTTTAGCTCTTCCCTGGTCAAAAGCGAATATAGAAATCCTAATGTAAAAGTTAAGCCAAAAGTGGATCTTCTTTGATGGCTCATCCCTGACAAATCAAAGGCAAGTGTGCCTGCCACTCCCATTTCTGGCAAATTTTCCCTCATTTTTCTGTCTGTTACTGAGAAATTGTTTTTCCAAGGAAGGGTTTTATTGTATAAAACCCACTTGAGACTGATGCAGCCCCTTCCATGGGCTGGCTGAGCCCTTTCCAGAGGGCAGCACTATTTTCCATGTTCATATCCATCCTACATTCCAGGATCAAACCTGCTCTGCTCTGGCATGAAATTCTTACTCCTCTGAGTGACAAATTTGCCTTCCATCTCATCTGTACTTTCAAGAACTAAGACTGATGATGATCTTAGGCTGATAAATCTCTGTCCATGAAGCAAAGCACTGAGATTTTCTGTAGGACACTCAGGTGATACCCATGGTGACACAAGATGATGACGAGAGGCACTGCTGAGGTGTGTCCATCCTGAGGCAGAGTGTGTAGGAAATCAAGAAATGTCCCATTAAAGCTGAAATGAGAATCTGGGCAGTGGGATATGTAGTGATTTCTTGGATAGGCATCTGTCCAGCCTGGTATCCATTCTTCTGCTATCCCCTTTGGTGTTCTCAGGATCACAGAATCATTTGGGTTGGGAAAACCCTCTGAGATCACCAAATCCAACCATTCCCAGCATTGCCAAGCCCACCACTGCCCCATGTCCCCAAGTGCCACATCCACATGGCTGTTAAATCCCTCCAGGGATGGTGGTTCTTCTACCTGGGCAGCTCTGCCAGGGCTTGGCAAACCTTTCAGAGAAAACCTTTTCCCTAATCTCCAATACAAACCCTCATTGGTGCAATGTGAGGCTGTTCCCTCTCCTGCTGTCCCTGTTCCCTGGAGCACAGCCTGACACCCCAGCTGTCCCCTCCTGGCAGCAGCTGTGCAGAGCCACAAGGTCCCCCTGATCCCCTTTGCTCCAGGCTCAGCTCCTTTCCCAGCTCCCTCAGAAGTTTTCCATTCCCTTCCCAGCTCCATTCCCTTCCCTGGACACTCTCCAGCCCCTCATGAGGAGCCCAAGAGTGGACATAGGGCTGTCCAGCTGAAGGATGACCATGAGGCAACCCCTGACACCACCTGGATTCTGTCCTCAGACTGACAGGGATCTGAGTGTCACCAAGACTCAGCACCTCTGGCTTCACCCGAGCCAGGTGGCTACTGGGCTATCACTGTGCTGGGCTGGTGTGACCCAGCAGGCATGGAGCCAGGAGGGATCTGTGCCTTTCCCGTGGGGTGGGAGGCACTGCATCCCAGGTCTGCCTGCCTCCATCCCTGCCCTTGGAAGCTGAGCACTCCCTGTGGAAAGACAACACAAAGAAAAGAGAGGAGGATGCTCCTTATAATGGAAGCTCTGCTGCCCTCCCCCTGGAAGAGCAACTATTTCCAGTAAGTGAGCAGGAAGACCAGCCCAGGCCACCGGAGAGTATTTAGAAGTAATTGAATCACTGGATTAGCTAATGCAGCATCCATTAGGAGTCCAGGCCATCCCCAGAGGACTCGGCAGACATAAAGGAGCTCAAGGAAGCCGTGAGCATTTCATGGATGTACATAAACCTCCTGCTTCCAGACCATAACTTTCCTCCCGGCTGACAACACCAAGGTGCTGCTGGCCTTCCTCCATCCCCCTCGGCACGAGGGCTGAGCTTGTCCAGATGGCCCTGGAAGGTAGAGAGAAGCCAAAGCAGCACTCACTGCTGCTACAGCTGAGGTGGGGGTAGGGGGATGGCAGCAGAGCTCCCGAGTTGGCTCCTCTCGGGGTGGAGAGGAGCAGTTGGAGTGTGAGGAAGAGCCTGGGCAGATCCAGGCTGGGGAAGGAGGGTTTTGCGCCGGCAGGAGCAGCAGCAGGCTCCAGACTTGGCCCGGGGCACGGCGCGCCTGGCAGATGGCGGGGAGGAGTGGGTGTGCGACGTGAGGAAAGATTTAAACACACAAGGCCAACTCCTCACCCAGCCAGGGGAAATGTGCTTTCCCGAGGATCCGCTGGCAGCCATTCCCGCGCGGTGGCCGGAGCTGGTGCTAGCCCACAGTGTGATCTCAACTGGTTCCTGGCACTGGAGGTGTGTTGGGAATTTGCTGTGTTTGGAGCTGGTTCTCCTCCTTAAGGAGCAGCAACACCCTACAGATGCTGCAAACTTGAGGCTGTGCTTTTGGATGCTGGAGGAGGAAAAAGGAGGAGCTGGCTTGCGTGGTGGAGCAGGGATTTGAGTGCTGCAGGTGGGTTTGAAGCTTCACCTCCCTCCAGCTGGGTCTGCCGGGTTCAGAGTGCATAAAATTACTTTAAACAGTATGGATTTCATGCCAAGCTTTCCAAAGAGAGGAGCACAAGTCCAGCTACGTGAAAGGCTTAAATCAGCAAAACAACACATGGGGCTGCTAATCCTAATTCACCGACACAAGCTGCTCCACCCTTTCCCGCACTTTGAAGTGTCCTTATTTAACAAGCAAAATATCTGAAAATTTGCAGGGCCGAGCCTTTCCCATACTAGGTGAGCTGTTTCTGTCTCCCTCTGCCATGGTGACCAGTTCACAGTTATTGTGGGCAGGAGAAGCCCCGTGGCAACCTAAATATAGATGCACACAAGGAAACAAATGCTACCCCCAGTAAATTTTGCCATCAGCAGCTGGAGTGGGACACACCATTGCTTAGCAGGAGATTAGTTTTGCAGGCTCCGTGCGTCTAAAGGGAGAATCATCCATTGTTTGCCTTTTAAGATTTATGGCATCTCCGTTCAGACTGAATAATTTATCCTGAATGAGCCCTGAAACCCTTTGGCAGTTAAAGGGAGAAAAACACACCCCAGGAAAAAAAAAAAAAAGTTTCACCCTAATAGGAGAAAATCAGCGGGGGAGGGAAGGGTTGGTTGCTCTGTTGGAGACCTCGGTGGTTCTGTATCCTTTGTCATTGCTTTATAATGATGAACTCCGTCGTTAGGAGCCATTCATTCCCACTCAGCCTGTGTGATCTGATGCTGCCTTGATAGGATCCAATTTAGCGTTTCACTCTGGGCTCCATTCCATGGCCATTTGGGTTTGGAAGGAAAAGGCAGTTTGATGACGCCTTGATGGTGTTTTAAACTGCCGTAAAAAACGCTGGCGAGGCACTTCAATGAGGGCGACATCATCCTGGGCCTGCTTTTTGAGGCAGCTGCTTTTCTTTGGCCTAGAACTTGGGTTTAAAGTGGATGGGGATGCTTTGGGCCCTGTTTTGGGTTGTTAGGATCATGTTTTGGATTGTTTGGATTCGGTGTTTTGGATCATTTGAATCCAGTGTTTTGGATCATTTGAATCCAGTGTTTTGGATTGTTTGGATCTTTTGGATCCAGTGTTTTTGGATTGTTTGGATCCAGAGTTTTGGACTGTTTGGATCCAGAGTTTTGGATTGTTTAGATCCAGTGTTTTGTATCATTTGGATTCAGTGTTTTGGATCATTTGGATTCAGTGTTTTAAATTGTTTGGATCCAGTGTTTTGCATCATTTGGACCCAATGTTTTGGATCATTTGGATTCAGTGTTTTGGATCATTTGGATCTAGTGTTTGGGATTGTTTAGATTCAGTGTTTTGGATTGTTTGGATCCCATGTTTTAAATCGTTCGGATCTAATGTTTCGGATCATTTGGATCCAGAGTTTTGGATCATTTGGAGCCAATATTTTAGATCATTTGGATCTCATGTTTTGGATTGTTTGGATTCAGTGTTTTGGATCATTTGGATCCAATATTTTTGATCATTTGGATCCAGTGTTTTGGATAATTTTTATCCAGTGTTTTGGATTGTTTGGATTAAGTGATTTGAATAATTTGGATCCAGTGTTTTGGATCATTTGGATCCAGAGTTTTGGATCATTTGGATCTGGTGTTTTGGATTGTTTATGTGGTGAAGGAAGCAGAAGGAAAAGGGTGACTCTGCACCAGTCCCTGGGGTTCACCCACATGGGAAAATTTCAGAGGGAAAATTCTCTGGAACTCTTCTTCCAGCTGGGTCCGCTGGGTTCAGAGTGTGTAAAATTGCTTTTATGCAATTTTTAATGCAGGAGACTTCTCCACCACTGAGATGTGCCCCTGGGAATGACTTACAGTTTCACCCCAGTCTAAGACAAGAGAAGTCATCTGAATTTTCCTGGTTTTGGGGAAAGAAAATGAAGCATTCAGGAGCTACCTGGGTTGTATCCCATTTATTGATGACTCCTGAGGTCCAGCTGTTCCCACAGCCAAACCACTGGGGCTGGGGATGTGGATTTTAAACAGAGCAAGTCTTGCCCCAAAGCTCTTCATCAAGCTGGTTTTGGCGTTTTTTAACTCCTCTTTTCCTCTCTTTGATGTCTGACTTTAATGATAGCTTTGAACTTCCTGGTTCTGGAACCAAATGCAGCACAGCACTTCTGTTTCCATTTTCCATCCAAGTGGAAGTGAGGACAGGAAAGATTCTCCTGTGAGCTCAGAGTCATCAGATTCAAGCATTTAAGAGAAGCTTTTCTCCCTATAAGCCCTTGAGCCTCCTCTAGGTTACTCAGTTCAGGGTCTGTAGGTGATTGAGCTCTCTAAATTATGGGTTCAGCCCAAGACATTCCCTCAATTTGAATAATTTCCCCTTTTTCTAAGAATTTCCTAATTTCATTAAGCCATTGCCATCAGTTACCTCCAGATTTTCTAGGCTGCTGTGAATCAGGAATAATTCAGGATAAAACTCTTTTTCCTTCCATTAGTTCCATCCAAACATGTTTTTTTCAGAGCTATTCTCCATGGATTTAGTGGCTCCTTGATGTTTGGGACTCAAAATACTCATGCAGGTGTTTTGCTATTTTTCCTATAACCATATCCCACAAATTCCTTTGGCTTGCCCACGATTGGGAAGGGAACACCAGAGTCCTTCAGCTCCTCACTGCCTCAAAAGTCAACCCAGACCACACCAATCCAACTAAAGGATATTTCCACTGACAGGCACTGCTGTCTGGGCCAGAGGGTCACTTGCCCAAAGGAAATTGGATGACTTTTCAGTTTCTTGAGCAGAGATGAGCAGCAACGGCAGAACAAAACCAGAAATGACATCACTGGAATTGTTCAGCATCTTTTCTATAATTCAAAACGATGTCAAGCTCCATCCAGAAGAACTAACTTTAATGGAAGTGTGAAAGACATTTGGAAACCCTGGGTTTTATTTTCATTCCGTGGAATTCCATTGCAGTTACAGCTGGGTGAAGACATTTCTATCTCCACATTCTTACAAGTGTCAGTGAAAATATTAACTCGGGAAGACAAAGGCTGGAAAATGAGAAAAATTGATTCCAATGTATCACTCGCTGCTGCCTAAAGAGAATTGCTCCATTTTTTTCTGGATATATTTCTTGATAAGCATCTCCCTCTAGGATCTTAGAGGGAAAAAGGGATAACAAACCCTAGCTGGGATGGACAGAATGGTTGTGGTCACTCGGAGGCCAAATTGGAGATGTTTTGGGGCCAGAATGGCAGCTGCAGATTTGTCAAATCAACTTTTTGGTGAACTGAGGGCATTTTGAAGGGCTGTGAAGGATGCTGTTGGTGGACTGGCTGTCACCAGTGAAAACAAAATCAAATCCTGCAGGGCTGATGGAGAGCACCGAAAACGATTTGGAATTTCACCTAAGTGTTAGTTTAACTTTCCCCTCATCCAAAACTCCCAGTTTCTTCAGGCTCTGAATCTCTGGGAACATCAACACAGGTGTGAGCCAAAGCTTGGACTTTGCCAAGAAGAGTTTGTCTGGCAAAACACTCCTGGTCCAGCCCAGGCATGGAAATGGATGGGCAAAACTGGGGAAGAAAAGATTCTTTTTGTTTGCCCGGCAGGGGATTTCTGTTTAATCAGCAGTTGTTTGCAAAACCAAGCACTGGCTGCCATGAGCCAAGGTCCAGGAACATAAATATCTGGGCTCTCTTCCAGGGCTGTGGCTGAGCTCCAAATCGTTGGTGAGGAAGGAGGAGGTGGGAAAGTGGCTCCCAGGGCTGTGTGGTTGGAAGGGCTGGTGTTTGCTGCAGTGCAGGGACAGGGATAGGGACAGGGACAGGGACAGGACAGGGACAAGTGTCACAGAAACTGCAGGTAAAACAACAAACAAAAACCCTCCAACAACGTCTTTAGTGTTAGAGAGTCAAGGCATTACTTTATTATCTGGCCAGGATGTTGTTCTGGCCAGGATGTACCACAGAAATCATCTCATCCACACACAGCCTGGCTGTGCAGAGAGAATCATTCCATGACACCATTTTACTAGATTCTTTAGATATCTTATACAGTCAAAATACATAGAAATGTGTTGGGTCAGTGTTCATTGGTCCAAAGTTGAGCAAACCCCCAGTATTCAGTTTCCCATTGGATCTGAATCTCCTCACCTCTGATGTTAATTACAATTTTCATTCTCCAATTTTCTTCTCAGTCCTTTCCTGACCAGATGTCTTCACCCCTGCTGGAGGTGCTCTGGGGTAGATGTTTGTAGATAAACACTGATGTCTGCTGATGTTCTGCTGAGAGCTCTTGATCTTTGGGTTAATTTATCTTTATCTTTGGGTTACTCTTAGTCTGTTGATATGTTGAGTTCATCAGACCTCACCTGGTAGAACAATGCCCTGGAAAGAAACCTAAAATTCATTTTCTTGGGGTAAAGACAAACAGAACCCTTTGACTAAAGTTATACAAAATTTTTTAACTGGTATAGTTTCCAACACAGGGACGGGAACAGGACAGGGACAATGTCCATCCTCTCTGTCCCCAGCTGTAGGATTGGCACAGCTGCCCTGGGCAGGGTGGAGTCCCCTGGAAGGATTCCAAAGCCATGTGGATGTGGCACTTGGGGACATTGGTCAGTGGCAGTGCTGGGAATGGTTTGACCTGATGATCTGCAAGGCTTTTCCAAGCTGAATTATTCCATGATTCCATGATTGGGTTACTCTATAAAGCTCTTCAGTTGTTCCTGTGGATGGAATCCCTACTTGGCCACCAAAACAAACTCCTCATCCCAAGGAGAGGACCAAATCTCAGTTTTGACTGAGTTCCTGTAAAAAGCCAGGAATAGTTTCTGATGGATGCAGAATTCCTGATAAAAGTGGGGAATCCTGCAGGTTCTTTGGGAAATCTGATCTCCTCTCAAGGGTGCTTGGTCAGGAGTCTGGAGGATTTTTCCATAGCAGGTTCTTGGATTTGTGTGCTTGATTTCTGCTGCTGTTGGTGTGTTTGGAAAACAAACAAAGAAACAGGGAAAAAAAGGAAAATGGAGAAGAGGAACAAAAGAAAAAAAGAGAAAAGAAAAAAAAAGAAAAAAGAAAAGGAGAAGAAAGAAAGATAAAGAAAAAAGAAAAAAAGAAAAAAGAAAAAGAAAAAAAGAAAACGAAAAAGAAAAAGAAAAAGAAAAAGAAAAAGAAAAAGAAAAAGAAAAAGAAAAAGAAAAAGAAAAAAGAAAAGAAAAAGAAAAAAGAAAATGAAAAGGAAATAGAAAAAATGAGAGGAAAAAATAGAAGAGAAAAAGAAAAAGGTTTAAAAAAGATAAAAAGAATAAAGAGAGAAAAAAAGAAAAAAGAAAGAAGAAAAAAGAAAGAAAAAAGAAAGTAGAATAAAGAAAAAAGGAAAAAGAAAAAAGAGAAAAATTAAGAAAAGAAAAAAGAAAAAAGCAGAAAGAGAGGAAAGAAAAAATAAAAAAGAAAAAGAAAACAAAAAATATGAAAAAGATGAAAAAGAGAAAAAAGATGAAAATTTTAAAAAGGAAAAAAGAAAATAAGAAAAGGAAAAAGGGAAAGAAAAAAGAAGGAAGGAAAAGAATAAAGACAAATAAAGAAGAAAAAAAGAAAAGGATTCTCTGAATGGACACATTTGTCATCAGAAATAATTTCAAAAAAAGCGTGAGTTTCCTTAAAAACGGATCCAATGCTCTTTCCAAGTGTCCATGTGTTTAACAAACCCTCAGCATGTGACAGAGTGACAGATAACCCAAACTGCTCTGCAGCTGCCTGCAGAGCTGGGCTTGTTCCTGATGCTCTGCCTTCATCTCTGGAACATCCATGGCTCTTCTGGATCCTCCTGTTGCCATCACATTTTTGTCTTTGCCAAACACGAGCTGTAAAAACCCATCCCAGCCGAGTTGGCAAAACAACAAACAAACACTGCAGCGCTCAGGACCAGAGAGTCACCACCAGCAGCATGGAAATTCAGGGGTTTGTTTGATTTTTCTCTTTTTTTACCCATTGAAAACTTGACATGTCTTCAGTTGATGCTTTAAGTGTCTGTGGCTTTTTGGATTTTTTTTTTTAATCTTCTTTTCTTCTTGCTCTGTGGCTAGCACAGGTCTTTCCCACGAGAATTTTCTCCTGTGTTTTATAAACAAAGATAAAGTTTGGATGTTATTAAAAACAGTGTCTCGAGATTTGGACAGTTCAGGCCTGGCCAATCAGGCCTAGGGGGAGGTTTCTGACTGACCAATCTGGGTGACCTCTGAAAAGTCTATATAAGTTAGAATCAAATAATAAAAACTCTCTTTTTTATGCCACACTGAGAATCCGGGTCTTCTTTCTCTGCTAGCGGCTCAACAGCGACATTGCTGTTGTTTGTAATTTCTCTGAAAACCTTGAAAAAAATGTCAGATTTCCATCAGTTTGCAGAGGAGGAAGTTCGATCTCCACATTCAGACTCTCCATGGTGGCTAAATCCCAGGAGACCTGAAAAAAAACGAGGCTGCAAGAGTTGTAAGTTGACAAATGCATTTAAAATCTGATTGTGTCTTTTCCGTATTAATAAATAAACAGCTGAAAATCGTGACAGTGACACTGATGAGAGAAGGTGGCTTAAGAACATCAGGACTGCAAACAGCAAACAGGTGAGGAAGAAGGTGAGGAAACACCATAGATGGTGATAAGAAGGGGCCAGGTGGGTAAAAAGCTGCCTTGAAAATTGTTTGTAGGGCAAATGAAGGTGGGAGAAAGAGTGGAGAAGTTGTAATTATTTATTCTCTGCTTTCCCCACCATCATTTCTTTGCATCTCAGCTAGTAGGAGAGGATCAAAGCCAGAGAAATTAGCTTTGGATCGACTGACACTTTATTTAAATTAAAATAAAAAATCTGTTTGGTTTTGTTTTCCCTCCAGATGAATATTAAAAGGTGGCAGAACTGACATTCCAGCCCACTACAACTTCACCTCCTGTTTGGAGCTAAAATGGAACAAATTTAAGTCATTTTCTTCCTGTGGGCATGAAAGGGACTGTGGGCCTCTAATCACTGCCTGTGGGTTTGACTCAGCCATCCATAAACTGCAATATCCACTCGTTTATTCCTTTTCATTCAATTGCCTCCAAATTGCTTCAAAAAGGCTCCAAGGCTGCTGAGGAATGAGGAATTCTGCCTGATTCTCATTAGAGAGGACAGGAGTGAGGAGGGAAATGGGAACTCTAGGCCATTTGTGTCCTTTTCCTTCCTTCCTTCCTTCCTTCCTTCCTTCCTTCCTTCCTTCCTTCCTTCCTTCCTTCCTTCCTTCCTTCCTTCCTTCCTTCCTCCCCCTCCCTGAATTCCACAGTTGTGTTCAAATCCCTTTTAGGACAAAGCCCAAACACATTATTTTTTGGGAGACAGCTTTTACATTTCAGGCATTTTGGAGATAAAAGAAACCATCAACCACAATTTTTCTGTTTTAGTGGGATGGACAAGCTGTGGGTCAGGTGCTCTCTGGTGTGGACATGGACACCACAAAGGTCCATGGTTTCCCTATTACTTTCCCTATCACTGGCCAAAAAACTCTGGATTTACCCAACTGGCTTTTTTTCCATCCTAGATGTGACAAGTGATGCATTACTGATGCCTCCCCTAATCCCTCTCCACACCAGCTGATGGAAGAAGAAACATCTTGAGATGTTTTCCGAGCTGCTCCAGACACAGAACCCTCAGAAACTGAACTGCCCCACTGGATACCTTTGCTGATTTTCCTTTCTCTGTCCTCTCTTGACTAAGAGCAGCAGAGCCAGGGTGTAAAACCCTTTTTCAGGTTTCTGCTCCATCCCTGGGCTGAGCACAGATCTGCTGGAGATGGGAATGGTAGCTTCATCCAGCAGCTCTGCACAGCAGCTCCTCATTCCCTCCAGCTCTTGCAGGGCTCCAGTGAGCAAAGCAGCCAGAGCAGAAAATACTGCATTGCACCAAAGGCACCGAGACAGAGAGAGAAAAATCCCCCAGAATGACAGAAAGGCTGTGCCTGTCCCACTCCTGCCAGGCTGCTCTGCTGGGCCGTGGAGCAAAGCTCAGCTTCCACACCAACAGAGCTCAAAAAAAGCTCAGCTCCAGCCTGGCAGGGTTTGTGGTGCTGCATTTCCTGATGAGAGCTTCTGTCTCTGCTCAGGCACCTTTGGCATCTGCAGGCAGGGGAGGAAAGGTTTCCAGCTTGCTGCCTGGAAATGGGAACTGCAGCGTTGGCTCTGCTCGGGGAAGGGTCAGAGCAGGCAAGGACAGCCCATTTTCCCAACTTATATTCCCAGCCCATTTTCCCAGCCCATTTTCCCAGCCCATTTTCCCAGCCCATTTTCCCATCCCATTTTCCCATCCCATTTTCCCATCCCATTTTCCCAGCCCATTTTCCCATCCCATTTTCCCATCCCATTTTCCCATCCCATTCTCCCAGCCCATTCTCCACAGGCTGTGTCTCTGCTGAGCATTCCCAGCTCATTCTCTGTGTTGATGCCTGATGATTTTTCCCTTTTTATATACCCTTCTATACATTTTTATACCTTTTTTATATTTTCTGTACCCTCTGCACACTCTTTGTACCCTTAGCCTACATGGTTGTAACTTTTGTAGTCTGATATTTTAGCTCAGTTTTGGAGTTCTGCAAGGTGGAAAAACCAAATATTCACGGTAGAAATCATGAGAGCTCTATGCTATCTCAAAACTTGAGGCTTCAACCTTGGTTGAAACCTCCTGTCTGGAACATATTTTGAGCTCTAGCCTCATTTAAGAGGGGGTGATTAGAATAGGGGGACAATTACTTCATTTATTACGTTTCTTATTGGGGGCTTTTAGACAGGTATGCTAATTTGCAAGGTCCATAAAATTATGTGTTCTACGGTGTGTGCATCTCAGCATGTTCCACCTGTGAAGAGCTGTGCACCTAAAATCCTATTAAAACACCAAAGTAAAACCCTTTTACCCCTTTTTAACCATCTCGGTGTCATATTTCTACCAGCTGAAAGGCAACAGTGTGTCTGCTGAGCTTTCCCATTTCTGTCCCTCTGCTCTCTGGGCTTTGGGACCCTGCAAGGAGTTGGGTCAGCTGTGCCTCTCCTGACACCACTGCAGGAAAGCTCTTTAGGGACAACAGGAGTGACCCAAATGGGGTCACCAGGGGGGTGGCAAACACCAGAAACTGAGGCTGCTCCACACCAGCCTCACCCAGCATCCTCACACTGCAGGATCATCCCTGCTGGAATCAGGGTGAGCTGCTTCTGGCACAGCTGGATGCTGGAGGAGGAGGAGGAGATGAGGCTGGGGCTCATCCTAATGATCTTGGCCAAGAATCCAGACCCTAGAACTGACCCCAGGATGATGCACAGCCAGATGAGGAGTGCTTCCTTAAAAAAGAAAAAAAAAAAAAAGGAATTCTCCTCTTTTTAAAATGCTCCTGTATAATCAGTGATCAGGATGAGAGCTACAGTTTACCTGTCATTTCAAAATAGTCCATGGAGCCATTTGATCTCCCAGCCTGGTCTCCTGGCACTGTGTCCCTCCTTCTGGAAAACCAGCAAAGGCACATTGGTGCCCATGGAAATGAAGGTCACAGAATTCCAGGATCCCTGAGGTTGGAAAAGCCATCCAAGGTCATCGAGGCCAAGCTGTGCCCAAATCCCCACCTTGTCCCCAGCCTAGAGCACTGAGTGCCACAGCCAGGAATTCCTAGGAACTCCAAACCTCCCTGGGCAGCCTTTTCCAATTCCTATCAACCCTTTCCTTGAGGAAATTCCTGCTGATGTCCTAGGTCATGAAGTCACTGTGAGGTCTGTCCAGGGCAGTTGCCATTTCCTCTCTGCCAGAAGACCATCCTGGTCTTATTAAAATCAATCCCTCCTGTCCTGGGAGACAAATAATGTCTCATATTTAGGTTATTCAGCCTGTAAATGGTTGAATTTGGGGTTCATCCTTTTTCTCCCTTTCACCCCACGGGTCACAATGGAGGAGAATCCCTGAGTAACCCTGAGGTACCAAACCAGAACACCCAGAGGAGCCCTCTGACCATGACCCCTTTTCTTGGACACCTTTAAAATCCTTTCACACTGAAATTTGTCTCCAAAGCAGTTTGAATATCCTCATGATCTGAAAATGGAGGCAAGAATGAAGGCTGGAGATGGAAAAAAACAAACAGAGAGAGAAAAAAAAAATGAATTTAAGCTATGAGAAGCAATAGTACCTCCTGCAGAGACAGTAAACAGAGATGAGTTGTTTCCAAGGAATACCCAGTAATAGATCCTGGAATCAGTGAAAGCTCGGAGTAAACAGGGGGAGGGAGGCAGGAGCAGAAAATGCATCACATTAACAGTGAAAAATTAAACGAATCTCTTTCCTCTTGTCTTCTTGATTATCATTGTTCATCTGGAGATCCAAATCATGTAATACTGTGTGTCTGGGGAAAGACAAATCACGGTGCCAGCAGAAAATGGGGTGGGAGGAGCACTCCAAACCCCCATTTGTCCTTAATCTGCTTCAAAACCCTCAGCTGAAGCACTGTGGACACACCTTGGAAAAAAAAAAGCCTTACAGATGATGGGACATGGAAAAATCAAGTGCAGACTGGAGTACAGAGACTGGGAATCAGTTTGGGAGGGAATTTGGAGGGTTAATGTTTAGGTGGCCTGTGGGAAACACTTCAGAGGGATTTGCCATTCACTTGGGTTTCCTGGAGCTCCATCCTCTTTGAGGCTCATCAAACTGGCCCTGTGAAGAAAAGCATCCAAAAATCTCTGGTTGATTTTGATAATTGGGGGATTTTTGTCCAAGAAAGGTCAAAGTTGGGATGCATTTTATTGTCCTGCCCAGCAGAGTCATAAATTCCCACCTGTCTCCACTTGGCTGGAGATTTCACATTGTAATTGTTGAACGGTTTGGACACTTCCAGGGATCCACAGCTGCTCTGGGAATTCCATCCCAGCCAGGAATTCCTTCCCAGGATCCCATCCATCCCTGCCCTCTGGCAGTGGGAAGCCATTCCCTGTGTCCTGTCCCTCCATGCCTTGTCCCCAGTCCCTCTGCAGCTCTCCTGGAGCTCCTTTAGGTACCAAAAGGTCACAATAAGGTTTTCCTGGAGCCTTTTCCAGGCTGAGCAATCCCAATCCTCACAGCAGCAGTGTTCCAAGGCTGAGGCTGACCAATGTGTTTATCATCTCTATTTTAATTTGGGTTGCATTACCTGTGATTATTTGTCCTGAGGAAGCACCAGGTGATCAATTCGGATTTTTGTGGGATAGAAATCCACCCTTGGCATCCAAGGATTGCAGCACAGAGGGGTCAAACCAGGGGCTGTGCCAATGGTGACCCCAAACTTGCCTGGCCATTGGGGAGGATGGTGCTGTGTGGGGAAATTCTCTGCTGTTTTTAGGACAACGAGGACAATTCCCTGAGGACAGACAATGAGGATGAGGATGGAGCTGCTCTCCTCTGTTGCTGTTGTTAATTGGGAATGTCTAGCTGCAGATTCTGGGTTCAAATGGGGATGGAGATGTTCTCCTCTGTTGCTGTTGTTAATTGGGAATGTCTGGCTGCAGATTCTGGGTTCAAATGGGGATGGAGATGTTCTCCTCTATTCCTGTTGGTAATTGTGAATATCTGGCTGCAGATTCTGGGTTCAAATGGGGATGGAGATGCTCTCCTCTATTCCTGTTGTTAATTGGGAATGTCTAGCTGCAGATTCTGGGTTCAAATGGGGATGGAGATGTCCTCCTCTGTTCCTGTTATTAATTGGGAATGTCTAGCTGCAGATTCTGGGTTCAAATGGGGATGGAGATGTTCTCCTCTGTTCCTGTTGTTAATTGGGAATGTCTGGCTGCAGATTCAGGGTTCAAACCTCTCCGTGGGTGGGTCAGCAGTGCAGCCGTGTCCTCACTCTTCATCCAGCCCCTGGAGATTTGTGCTTCCAGGTTCAAATCCTTCCATCAGCCAGACAAGGGACAATTTGAAAGGGAAGCGTCAGGTACAGACCTTCCTCCCATTTTTTAATGGCCCATTAATATCCCTGCTGTGTTATCCATCTTCCCCAAACTTCCCGGGGCTGGGACCTCGCTGGGCTGTGGCTCTGCCTCTGGAGCCATCAGTGTCCAACCTTCCCAGCCCCAGGGCTGAGCACGCTGTGTCACAAAGGCCACCGGGTCACCAGCGGTGCTGTAACTGAGCCAAGGCTCCACCAGCTGAGCTCCAGCCCTTCTCCCCCTGAGGCTGGGAGAGGTGACAGCGACTCTGCCCCTCTCCTCGGCGTGTCACAGCGCTCAGGCTGGGCTCAGGGCTGTGTGGGGACAGTCCTGCCCCAGAGGGGGATGCTGAGGGTCAAGCCCAGGCTCTGACACCTGCAGTGCCCATAAGTCAGGTCAACATAATTTGATGCCTGATGATTTTTTTTCTTTTCTTTTTATACCCTTTTTATACATTTTTATACCCCTTCTCTTCCCTTGTACCTTTAACAAACCCTCCTTGTACCTCAGCCCCACATGTTTATAACTCTTGTAGTCTGATATTTAGCTTAGTTTGGGTGTTCTGCAGAGTGGGAAGACTAATTATTCACACAATCTCAGAGCTAGAGGCTCCAACCTTGGATGAGCCTGGAGTTCTCTGGAACGTGTTTTTTTGTAAACCAGGCTGTAGTCTCAATTGGGAGGGGGGTAATTAGAATAGGGGAACAATTGCTTCATTTATTCAGTTTCTTATTGGGGGATTTTAGGTAGATATGCTAATTTGCAAGGTCCATAAAAGTTGCATATGCATTGTACACGGGGCTGCTTCTCAGAGTTCCCACCTTTGATGAGTTGTGCACTAGGATCCTATAAAACCAAGTAAAACCCTCTTTTTTTCCCTTTACTGCTGTGTCTGTTCATATTTCTACTAGCCAAAAAGACGTCACATCAACAGGATGCCTTGCAGAGCTCACTCTGCTCCCACCTCCTGCAAAACCACCTCTCCTCGCTCAGTTTCCAGAGCAGCTGAGCTGGGGAGAGGACTTTGGGGTCAGATGGGAGAAGGCAAACTGCCAGCACCATCAGCACAGTTCACCATGATGCCTGGTGATTTTTGCCTTTTCTTTCATATACCCTTTTGTACATTTTTATACCCTTTGCACACTCTTTGTACCCTTAGCTCTGCATGCTTGTAATTTTTGTAACCTGATATTTTAGCTTAGTTTTGGGGTCCTGCAAGGCAGAAAAACCAAATATCCACAGTAAAAAGCAAGAGAGCTCTATACCATCTCAAAACTTGGGCCTTCTCTCTGGAACATATTTTGTAATGTATATATGTAACGTGTAATTACATATTTTGTAATTTTGTAATGTAATATGAGGCTCTAGCCTCATTTGGGGGGGTGGGATTGGAATAGGGGGACAATGATTTCATTAATTAAGTTTCTTATTGGGGGATTTTAGACAGATATGATAATTTGTTAGGTCCATAAAATTGTATTCATGTTATACAGTGTGTGTGCATTTCAGCATATTCCACCTTTGAGGAGCTGTGCACCTAAAATCCTATTAAAATACTGAGGTAAAACCCTTTTACCCCTTTCAACTGTGTCACCCTGCTCCCTGCAGGAATTTGTTGCCTCGGTGGTGAGTAAAGGAAACTCGAGCTGTTTTCGGGAGAGATGAATGTGGATGTGAGATGCACAAACCACCCCTAACTGCCTCCCACTCACCCACACTCACTGAACACCACCCTCAGCTCCTGTCCTTACACCTTTTCCCTGCTCCCAATTCCCCACCTCGCCCTAAATCCCAGTTTTGCAGGCAGCCAGAGGACAGATGTGTTTATTTGCACAGTGCCAGGCTGCAATCCCTGCCTCTCTCCCTGCCTTTTTCGAGCACCGGGCGAATTATTTGCCTGACACCCTGCGTGTCAAGCCCTGCTCCTGTAAAACAAGCAGGGGATGATGCTGGGAAAATAAACACAGCCCCGGCTGGCTGTACATAAAAATAGCTGTGATCGTTGGGGGAATTTAAGCAGCAAGCTGTGTGCTTGTTTTGCTAAGGACTCGCGATGAATTGTGCTGATTTCATCCGGAATCTGGGGAGCTTTGTGGGAAATCCTCGTGCTGCCGTCATCCAGCCTTTGGAAATGCGTTGCTGCAATGGTTTAAACCAGCTGGGGAAATATTTCCCTCAAAAAAAAATATTTCCCTCAAAAAAATCTGTAAAACAGATTTTTTTTCTCTCTTTTACAGGCTACCTAGAGAATGATTAAGTCTGCCAAAGACCTTTAAGATCATTAAATCAGGTTGTTAGCTCAGCACTGCCAAGCCCAACCTCTAAACCACAGCCCAAGTGCCACAGCTACACATTTTTTTAACATTTCCAGGGATGGTAATATCACCACTTCCCCTGGTAAAACAGATTTTTTTCTCTCTGTTACAGGCTACCCATGGAATTATTAAATCTGCCAAAGACCTCTAAGATCATTAAATCAGGTTGTTAACCCAGCACTGCCAAGCCACAGCCCAAGTGCCACAGCTACACATTTTTTAACATTTCCAGGGATGGTAATTCCACCACTTCCCCTGGTAAAACAGATTTTTTTCTCTTTTACAGGCTACCTAGAGAATGATTAAATCTGCCAAAGACGTCTAAGATCATTAAGTCAGGTTGTTAACTCAGCATTGCCAAGCCCAACCTCTAAACCACAGCCCAAGTGCCACAGCTACACATTTTTTAACATTTCCAAGGATGGTGATTCCACCACTTCCCCGGGCAGCCTGTGCCAGGGCTTGAAAACCCTTTCAGGGAAGAAATTTTCCCTAATATCCAACCTGAACCTGGGACTGCAGGGGCTGGTCTGGGAGGTAAAACATAAGGGAGAGCAGCTGTCTCCACCTTAGGAGGGAAGGACAGATATTGCTCCATTACAAACTTGATGTTTTGAGTAGGGATGGTTTTGATTTTAAATAAATTTGGTTGAAAATAACCCTTAAATGCCTTAAACCCTTCTTCCAAAAGATCACCAACAAGCCTCTGGAGGTTCTTTTTTGCCCAGATGTTTCAAGGACATGATTTTTGGTGTTTTCCCACAAGCAACTCTCCTGCACCACTTTTTTGGATGTGGGAAAAAGGAGCTGAACAGTGAGGCTGAGATTCCCTAAGCTGATTTTTCAGCAGGAAAAGAGATTTTGTGAGATTTTTCTGTGAGCAAGATGCACAAAGCCAGAGATGCCACAGGGAAGGACATCCATGGATTTCTGGTTCTGATCCTGAGTAGAGGAAAGCTGTGGAAATATGTAAGCTTCAAACCTTCCGTTGCAAGGAAACTCTTTGCACAAAGAGTATTTTATGACTTTGCCTTGTCATAAAATAATTCCCAAGTTTGGTGCATTCCCAGCATTTCTTCAAGGCAGTAAAAAAAAATGAATTTATCCCAAACCAAGGTGCTCCTCCAGGGTGTCCAGGGACAATGACAGAGTGAGGAGGAGGTGGCTGGTGCTGCCCAAAACTGGTGGGACAATCCCCTTTGGGGGAACCAGGCTCATCTGTGGAGCAGCCAGCATTTGGGATTGAGGCCATTAGAGATCATAAATAAAATGGGACATGTGTGGAGCTCTGGGGAAATGAGCCCTGGTTCCCAGCACCATGCAAAGGGACACATTTTCCTTTTATTTATAACAAAGCTGTGCCTGCCTGACCCCTGCTCACTCACACACTGATGCATGCTCACCGTTCCAGGGCCAATTTTCTCCTCAAGCAAAGGGAAATATGCACCAAGAACCAATTGCTTCATTTTTTTTCCCCCAGGAACCACTGGCCTCAAGCCATTTCAGACCTCATCAAATACATGGAGAGGTGTGGATCCATCCCTCTGCTCCAGAACTGGAGGTGTAGGTGCTACATCCAGGTATCTCCTGCAAGGAAAAAAAAAATAACCCTCCTGACTTGGATATTTCCTCCAAGCAATTCCTTCAGAGAAAACCAGGAGATCTGTTTTACAGCCTACCAAAACCTGCAGGCAGCACGAGAGCAAATTCATCTCCTTTTATGTTTTTTTCCACAATGAAATGTAGACTTTCATTCCCAGCGCTGCCAAGAGTTGTTGCAGCACCATCGCTTTCTGTCTGTCTTAATCACTGCAGTCCTGTTATTTCACAGTCTCTCTCTGCTCTGCTCTTTTTTTTTTTTTTCTTTTTGTGCCTTTTCCATTTCTTTATTGATATTCCCCATCTGCTTTTAGGTGGGATGATGCTGTGACTGGGAACTGCCACCTTAACCAAGCTTGTAGTCGATAGACATAGATCCAGCAGGCTCTGCCTGTCAGCCTTCCTCCTGCCTGCTCTGTTTCATTTTCCACAGTTTTCATCCCCCCAAGGAAGATTTCATTCTTCCCCTCCCTTCCTCCCAGTCCAGCCCAAGCAGAATGGGCTTTTTGCAGGGTTTGGTCTAGCTAGAAAAGCCTCCATGAATAATTCCTGACATCAGAGAATCATTCAGGTTGGAAAAACCCTTCAGATCATGGAATTCCTATCTTCAAACCAGCGCTTCCAAGCCCACAACTAAGTTGTGTCCCCAAAAAAACTAATTTTATGGATAAGCACAGCTCTTCCCTGCCATTGCCAAGTCAATTCCCTCTTGGAAGGACAGTGTGGGAACAGCAGAACTGGAAAATGGAGATGCAAAGACCTTGCTGAGGAGTGTCTTCTCATCACAGCAGGACAGGCTGGTCTCACTGGTCCTTCTTGGAAGGATTTATTTGGTAAAAAAACTCACTTCAATAGCCAAAGAAATGCTTATAGATATAAAAGTGCTGAAATCCAAGGAATTTGGAACAGAAACATTGCCTGTATCACAAAATCAATCAATCAATCAATCAATCAATCATCCTTTTCTTCTGTTTGGACTGGAGATCTTTGTGAGAAAGCAAAATAAATCCTTTTAGATATACAAGGGCTGCAACCCAAGGAATAGGGAATATAAAGATTGTCTCTATCACCAAATAAATGAATAATAAATAAATCTTTCCTTCTATTTGGACTGGAGTTGTTTGTGAGACAGGAACATTAAAATCAGAGACACATAAACCCATCTTACCAAGCAAAGGCCACCTAAAGGTTGGACATCCAGGCTGAGCCAAACTCAGGTCTCTCTCCACAAAACCAGAATTTCATTCCAGCCTAAGTTCAACATCTGGGACTAAACATCTCCTGGAGATGTCATCTTTGAGTTGATTAATCTGAGTTTAAAATCCTCTCAGCCTTTTTCTGGGACCTCCCTGGGAAAGTTGTCTCAAGTCCTGTGCTAACCTCCAGGGTCAGGCAACAGAAATAATCAAATAATCAAAAATAGAAATCAGCTCAGATATCAGCCTAACCCCCCAGCACCTCCCCAGAACCTTCCCAGAGCTGCTGAGACACTGGGAACAGCTGGATTAAAATTTCAGATTCCTTTCAATGACTTTTATGCTGGTAGGGAAAAAAGCAGCAAAAAGCTCCATGAAAGGAAGTCTCAGGGTTCCTCGCTGAGAGGGGTTTGTGCTCAGAGGGAATCTTCTCTGGTAGTTTGATTACTTTTGTAATCAGCAAAACAGGCTGAAGGAATTGTGTTTCTTCAGCCAAGGAAACAGGAGCCAAGTGGAGATGGAATAATAATCTTCCAGGAGACTGAAGATACTTGAAAAAAGTGATGAGAGCAATTCTTGTCGTTTTTCTAGGAGAAAAATAAGGAGAAGTGAACTTAATTTTCAGCAAAAAGGGTTCAGTTTGGATACCAGGAGAGACTGGAATTCATGTTCACAATAAAATACTAAAATAGTTTAACAGGGGTGGCTGTGAAATTCCCTGATTCCAGGTTTTCACAGCTGGGATCAACTCCTGTTGGGTGTGATCCAGATGTTCAGCTTTGATCCAAGGGACTCACCTGTGACTTTGTGCTTTGTAAAGAAGGATGATCCCCTTAAACCAAAACTGATTCCACAGCTTATTTCTCTCCTTGGTATGAGCCTTGGGATTTGGCCCAAAGGTAACAATTAAATACTTCTCTCTGCCTTAATGCAATTTATCATCTCTGCACATCCAGGCTGCTGGATGATAAAGTTGATTAAAATCAACTTTAAAATCAACTTTGTTGGAACCCCCTGTCTATGGCTATACTCTTAATTCTATCTATATCTCTGTAGAGAAATAGATAATTCTAATTTTAATTCTAATTCTAATTCTGATTCTAATTCTAATTCTGATTCCAATTAATTCCAATTTTTATTCAAATTCTAATTTTATTCTAATTCCAATTCCATCTCTACATGTTACTTCCTATGGGTTAATCTCTCCACTTCTCTTCCCCAGGTCTCTCTGAGTGTCTCTCCAAAGGCACTGCCAGCCTCTGCTGGGAAATGCTGTCAGTTTTAGGGAGAATTCAGTCCACCTTAATGTGCATTTATGTGCAAAGGCTTTCCAGAGGGTACAACTGGGCTGTTCCTGCATGGGCTGGCTGGAAAGCGAAAGGTTCTGGAGTTTGCTCCCATCCTTGCAGCTCCCACTTCCATAATCATGTATCTTTTTAATGACTTGGCTGGAGATCCTGCCTGCAAGGCAGCCTTGGGAATTCTTCCCTTTTCCAGCGGCCAGGTTGGGATGATGAAGATATTCAAAGCTCAGCGTATGCTAATGCCGAGCTATCACATTACTGACAATTGTCAGGTTGCTTCCCTTCGGACTGGCTGGATCTGCTGGCTTTGTACAGTGTATTATGGGCTAATTAACGCTGTTAATGATAATGGTCCTCCTGCAAGAAGCCTGGAGTATTATCTCTATTTATCTTCTTGTCACCGTCCTTTTATCAAGCCATTAAAGGCGAGCAGGCTATCGAGTGGGGCTCTCAGCCCGCAGCACCATAATTCACTTACACCCCTGTGGAAAGAGTGGAAAGCACTCTGCAGATGCAGGATGGATCCTCCCACTCATCATGAGGATTGGGCTCTGCTCTGCTGCCTTCTCTTGGCCTCCTTGCCCTGCACTTTGAGACACCACCCAACTCTGCTCGGAGCTGGAGGTTGATTTGTCAGCTGCAGGGCACGTCTTGGACATCTGTCACCTTTAATATTTGCTGCAGACATGGGGATTGGACATTCTTCTGAACCACAAATCACCAAAGCTCTTCCCTTCCCTTCCCTTTCCCCTTTCCCCTTCCCCCTTTCCCCTTTCCCCTTTCCCCTTTCCCCTTTCCCCTTTCCCCTTTCCCCTTTCCCATTTCCCCTTTCCTTTCCCCTTTCCCCTTTCCCCTTTCCCCTTTCCCCTTTCCCCTTTCCTTTCCCCTTTCCCCTTTCCCCTTTCCCCTTTCCCCTTTCCCCTTTCCCCTTTCCCCTTTCCCCTTCCCCCCTTTTCTTTTCTTTTCTGTCCTTACTTTTTTTTTTTCTTCTTTTGACAATCCACTACTGATGCCTGAACAAACTTACCTAAAACAGAGTCCAGACAAATTTAGGAGCCCAAGAAGCAGTTAGATCCATTAAAGGCCCTCAAGGTGCATTCAGGGCACACAGAGCCTACTGGAGAGGCTACACCCAAAATGGATGACAAACCATAAGTTTTTCATATTTTATAAGTTCTGCCCATTACCGTGTCAAGCCTTAATTCTCCAATTACACCTTTAGGTGATAATGTCAATTACCCCAAGTTTGCTCCCCCAATTCACTATTATTTCCACATTTTGGGGCTCTGAGGCAGCAAAGTGTCCTTGGATCTCCAACTTAGAGGAATTGTTTTGTCTAACAAATGCTGGGAACAGGAGTTTTAGCACTCTGTATGGAGTCCAGAGCCACACACCAAAACTACAGATACACAAAAAATACAGAAGCTAAACACCTAGGCATCACCAGGAAGAAAATGCAGTGTTTGGAGAGCGTTGGTGTTCAGGGCACTGGGAAGAGGAGGGTAAGTGGTGTTTCATCTGGGGAAACTGATCCTCAAATCGAGATGTTCTTTCCCAGCCAGTCACCACCCCCAAGCGAGAGAGCAGGAAATTCTCGACATTGGCTCCCTGACAAAAAAGGGAAAAGGGTCTTTTGTGTTTCTGTGGTGGTGGAAAGAGCCACAGACACCTTTCCCAGAGGAGAAATGATCACAGCAACAGCAATCCGTTGGACAGATGAAAGTGAACTCTCCTTATGCTCAAAAGCAGCATAAATAGGAGCTGGGGAGGTCTGAGGCTGCAGAGAGAAACCCTTTCTGATACAAGTCTCTTCTCTGTCAAAACAGCTTAATTTTTTTTTTTTTCCCCTCAAATGCAGGCTTGAAAGCTGCCTTTGTAAAGGAAATGTTTAAATAGAAAGAGCTTGAAGAAGATGTGGGGATAATCTTCAGGGATCAGTGGTTGTAGCAAGAAACTTTGGAGAGCACAGGCACCATCCAGCCATTAATCTCACCATCACCAATCCAGAGTGCAAAAAGGAAAACAGTTCAGGGTTTGAAAAGCACTGACACCTGGGGTGCTTCTGCAGCCCTCTGCTTTCACAGCCTGGAGGGCTCACGTTCCTGGCTTTGCTGCTCAGCCACATCCACACAACATTTGCTGTTCCTCCTCACAAAATCCTTTCACTGCTCAAGACACCCCGAGATGTTGTGAGGCTGGTGGGGAAATCACAAACGCTGGCAGAACAACATCAGTGCCTTCCACCAGCTCTCTGCAAACTGCCAGCCTGTTATTTCATTTTTTTTTTCCTTTTTACACCTGGGGAGCTGTGATTCCTGTGGATTTCCTTCTGGCTGCCGTGCAGGATGGAGCCAAATCTCATCTGTGTGCTGCTTGGTGTGGCAGCTCTGAGAGGCAGATGCACAACCCTGGTCCAGAGAGCCAGGAACAGCCAAGGGCTCAGAGATGTGACTCAACAGCATAACATAAACCAATAAAAATATAATCTAATTCAGGTTCAGGCACACAGTGCACCGAGGCATCCCCTTGTGATGTTGTTTTCCTGGTTACAGAGTGAGGAGAGCTCCAACCCGTCATGTGGAGGAGCTGTAAAAGTCCCAAATCTTTCCCATGGCACCAGGCAGGGGCTGCAAACTTGCAGCAAATTAAGAAGATCCTTTTCCTTTGGCAGGATGAGTCCTTGACTTTCCTGTTCCCTGTACCACCAGGCTCAGCAGTGAGAAAAATAACTTTACATTTTTGCCCCAGGATATCAAATCCATAGGAAATCCATGGATTTCTTTACCCCTCATCCAGCTGTCACCTCATGCACCATGCAAAAAAAAAGGAATTTCCCAATGAATCACTTCCATCTGATCCAGGGAATGATATCCAGCCTGGTCCAAAGATGGATGGATCAAGGAGAGCATGGGAATGGTGTATTCCTGCTATTCCTGCTGTCTCCAAAACACCCAGCTCACCTGGGGACCAGCAGCAACTCCTCCCCTGGCAAAACTCCCCCACAACTAAATATTTTTGGAAAATTCTCATCCCAAACTATCCCCTCCTTTTCAAGTATCAAAGCCCTGTTGAAATGTTGTGCCTCACCTGAAGTCCTGCTGTAACTCAAGAGACTGAAGAAAAAAAATATGGTAAAAAATGAAATGAAATTTAAAAACTTGATTTGAGAGGTGAAGTTTTCCATAGCTGGGTTAGGTCTGGATACGATTCGAGTCCAGCACAAATCTCCTGGGTGACAAAGGGGAGGACAGAGCTGGCAGGTGACCCTGCAGAGGGGCTGATCCCAAATCTGTGTCTCCATCAGCTCCACTGGATGTGCCCAGCTGGAAATTTGCTCACATTTAACCCTGTGGTTTCAAGGCTGCAGTGCTGGTGCCCCACACACCCCGAGGGCTTGAGAAATCATTCTTATTAGGGAGTGTGGTGAGAACACAAAGGGAAAAAACCACAAATCTGCACAAAACTTCCTCCCCCTGAGGCTCTGAAAGTGCCCAACAAATGGCTCAGCTCCCTCCCAGATCGAGTTTTGGGCAGCTGCAAATCGTCTGGAGCAACATTTCATCTTCATTTCCACCCCAAACCCCCCTGATCCGAGCAGGAGTTTTGATGCAATCTGATTGAAGTGTGCCCAGGAAACGAAATGAAACATAAACACTGAGGATGGCAAAAATCAGCTGGACATGCCTCCTCATCTATTTACCTCTGCAAACCTCCCCGGAGATAATGCCTGATTTTGTTCCACAAATGAGGAGTAATGAGAAAGGAAACGTTGGCCAACGGTTGCCATTTTTGCAAACCTGGGCTCAGCATTTGTCGCCATTTATTTCACAGAAGTATTTTCTTTTTTTTTTGTTTTTTTTCCCCCAGACTTTATTAACTCTCTCTGCTCTGTTTTTTTTTCTTGCTGCTTACAGCTCTGCAATGCAACAGGTAAAATATCCTGGTCTAAAAGCTGCTGGAAACAACAGGAGCTTCTGATGTCCAGCAGGATTTGAGGCCATGCTGGTAGAAGAGGAATTAATGTCAATAGTTAATGATCAATTCCAATAATAATAACAAAATGTCTCAGGTGATGATTACAGCTCCTTGCTGGATTATTCTACATACCCAGATGTGCTCCTAGATAATCCATGAAATCTTCTCTCCCTTCCTGCTGCTTCCTTGCCATGCTGTTTTCCCCTCCAACTCTTTGTATTTTTCTTTTCCCTGCTGAGAAAGTTGTATTTTTTGGGATGCACTTGCACTGGAAGGAAAAGACATTATTGCAATATGTGTGGCAATGCAAGAGCTTTGTGGATGTGGAATCTCTGTGTCCTCTGATCCACTTTGTTACTCCTTTTTTTTTAATTTTTATAACCATTTTAGCCATTAAATCCTCTGCAACCATCTACCTCTGCTGATAATTGTTGTGATGTTGTAAATTGGGAGCATTTTAACCTGGATCAATCAGGAGGAGTCTCGATGTCCAAGCAGGTAAAAAAGAAATTTTTTAAGTGATCTGTGGCACATCCCTTGCCCACAACCCCATCCAAGGCCAGGACATTGTTTAATTGTCTCTCTCTGATAATGTAAATATGGATAAAAAAAAAAATCTAAAACGGTGGCCTTGTAAAATTATTCAACAGCTGTAAACCCCCAACCCTGCTCACGAGGCAGGAAAATGAATAATAACCACTGCAAACTTGTCCAGTGCTCTGCAAACGAGTAAAAAACTCATTTTCTCTCTCAAAGATCATGAAATAAAAACCCCAAATCTTCAGGGACTGGAGAAATGGGGCAAACACTCCATGCAGGAGCAGAGGGGAGCAGAGGGAGCCACAGCCACTGCTCAGAAAAAGAACAAAGAGAGGATTTGAGGAGAGGTGAAGCTCAGAGGAAGGACAGAAAGGTGGAAGAATCCTCTTTATGAAGAACACAGAGCTGTGATTTTTACATATTTTAAGGAAATGCTTTCACATGCAACAAAGTGAGGAAAGCTCCTCTGGTGGGTTTATTGCTCTGATCTTATGGACAGGCTGGATTTGATCCTTGTCCCTACAAAGGTCTCATTGCTTCATTCACCCTGAAGAAAGTGGTTTTATGGTGTGTTCACCCTGCCTTAAATAACCCCAAAATGTGGGGGGTTTTGTGTAGGAATTGAGTCAATTTCTCTGGTTTCCCCACATTTTAAATGTCACTCTCAAAGCATTTTATCCATTAAACCCTCTGTTAATTCATTGGGATAAAAAACAATAAAAAGAACTATTTCAATGGAAAAAAAATAAAAGAAAAAAAAGCAGTTTTAATGCAACATTAAATTATTATTTAAAGCCACAAGAGCCAGAAAATGCAGAGTTAAAGTTCCCAGAGCCCAATTCTCTCAAGTACTGAAAGTCTCCATGTCCCAGAAAAATGATTTGGAGAAAGGGTCACAATCACTCTGGTCCAGGGAACTTCAACCCCTCAGCTTCCAATTCTTCTGCTAATGTGCTTCTCCCTCCCTTTGCAAAACATTTCAAGCATTGTAAAGAGCAAATTACGACAACCTCTAATATTCTAGATTTATTTTACGTGCTAAACACTGCTTTGTTTAATGCCACACACTCTGCTAATATAATACATTAGGTTTAATGGTCCAATTTGTGGGGAAAAAAATCCTGGAAAAAAAACCACTTTGAGTGAACATTTTCCATCCATCTGAAATGGATATAAACAGGTATGTGAGGAGAGGGAGGCTTTAATGGAAGGGGTCATTCTCATCTGGCTGCTTCCAGAAAGTCTGACAAATTCGATTTTAGGAGAAAAAAAAATAAGAGAGATGAGTGAGGAGAAATTGGGCATCAACTGGGAGCAGGAAGAACACACCACACTCCTGTGGGTGTTTCAGTCTGTGGGATGTCTGAGGTGTCTTTTAGGGTGATATAAATTTATTTTCCCCATCTTTTAATGCACATTTTTTCCTTTCCTCATCCAAGATGATCCTCCCTCAGCTCAAACCTTCTTTAGGCTCCAACTTCTGCCATTCCCAGGGTCCCACCAGCCTCAGAGAGCTCCAGTGAATCCCACAGATGCTGCCAGGTGAAGGCTGGAGTGACATTGCTGGGGACAGTGCTGGCCTTGGTGGCTCCTGCCACTGCAATCCAAGCAGAAAAACCCTTGGGAAGATGGAAAAATATGGGATGAAAGGACGCTGGTGTTGGGCAAGATGAAATAGGAAAGCCTTATAAATATGATTACCTGGCAAGAGATGTCAAGAATATGGAAAATATAAGTGAGATTGAAATGAAGACAAGCTTTGAATTACCAAACCCCAGTTACTGAACAACTAGAAAACAATGGTTTGGCCAACTGGAGGGAATCCCCTCTGGATGGAACAATCCCCTCTGCCTGCAGACAGGCCAAGGGTCAGAGCAGACCCTGCCTGATTGCAGAGGGTCCAGAAAGCAGTTTTTGGGGTTTAAAATATAACCCTGTATGGTAATGGGATGATTCTTATAGGTTGTATGTAAATGTTGTAGGGTTTGTAGCTTGTTCTAGATTGGTTAATGAGAATTAGAATATTCAACACAGAAGATGATTCATTGTATTGTAAATGGCAACTGGCATATTTTTTTCTCTCTAGCACTCTCTTTCTCTCTCTTGTTTCCCTGCCCTGCTCTGGGCTGTGTCTGGCAGCCCCTGGCAGCTCTCCTACACCCACCCATGGGGTTTATTTATTTATTTCACAACAAACCCCATGCTCTTATTATCTGACCTCAGAGATCTCTCCTCTCTGTCCCAACCATCCAAAACCAACAAACAGACCCTCTAATCCTGCAGGCTCTAATCCTACATGCTGGCTGTGGGGAAACTCCGCTTTGTGCACAACTCACAGCTGGGCTGAGCCTCAGGTTCCTCCTCAGAGGAGGGTGAAAATATCAGGGATCTCCCTGTCTCTGGGAGTGGTGCTGCTCTTAATGGGAAAAGGGAAGTTTTCTGGCTTTCCCTGCAAAGGAAGGAACTCCAGCAGTGCAGGAATTGTGATATTAGAGAAAAGAATTAGTGCTGGAATTGGTGCTGCTGGATGAATGTTGGACTTGATGGCCTGAAGGATCTTTTGCAGCCTAAATGATTCTCTTTTGGGAAGAAATGCCAAGGGGATGCACTGGTTTTACCCGTTAATGTAAAAATGGTATCCATTTTACCTGGATAAAGGGTTTTGGAGTGGTGCTGGCCAGGGGCACCAGCAAGGCACAGCAAAAACCTGCAGCTTTTCTGGGGCATGGAGGGAAAAAACTCTGCAGAAATGCAAAGAGCAGAAAGACACAAGGCATAATCACAGGGTAAGAAGTGTTCCTTCCCAAAAAAAGGTTTTCCTCTCCATCTTGACCCAAAAATGAGTTGTAATTTATTGATTTAGGCCGGTTCACATCCATTCAGCAAAAAAATCCCAGAATGGATGCAACACACGTGAAGCCCTTGGAGTGGCCTGAAGCCTTTTGACCTATCAGCATCCGTAAAATCAGAATTAACCCATCTGGGCTGCTCACTTCCTCCCTTTCCCCACTCCCAGCAGCACAATAATAGCCCTGTTGACCTCTGTTGACCACCTCAATCCCCCACGCTGCTCCTGCATCCCACTGTGGTCCTCTTGAGTGGCCCCATGATGGGAAAATACCCGAGCGCTGCCTCCGTGCCCTGGGAGAAAAGAGCTGGAATTACAGCAGCGAGGAGGCAGTGATCTTCAGGAATTAATCCAGCCACACGTTTAGCTGTGTCCATGAAATTGGATTTCCTGGCAGCTGGGGGGGATTTGCCCTGCTCAGGTATTACAGTGGCAGGAAAGGCTCAGAGGAGCCTGGAGTGCTGCATGGATTCAGCGCTGGGGAGTGATGCTGGCAAGGAAAAGGGCACTGGGTTCAAAGCACTGGAAAAAATGTGTTTGCACCTTCCTGACTTGGCTGGAAGTGGATGTCTCATCCCTGGAAGTGTCCAAGGCCAGGCTGGATGGGGTTTGGAGCACCCTGGGACAGGGGAAGGTGTCCCTGCCCATGGCAGGGGTGCCACTGGATGAATTTTAAAGTCCCTTCCAACCCAAACCAATCTATGACTCTATAATTCTATGAGAAAGAACAATAACAGCCTTAGAACTCTAAAATTTAATCTGAAAAAGTCTTTTTCAGCTGGTTTTTTCCCCTTTCCTGCCTGCTTTTTACCTTAGAATCAGCAAAACCAGCAAAGACACAGGAGGGTCACTGTCATGCACTGGAGGGTTTTTTGTCCTTTATCAGAGACATTTGTAAGTCAACAACAAAATTTCTTTCTCCTACCTTGTTCTCAGGCCCTCGAGCTGAAGTGGAGATAAAAATGAAACAAATGCCAGCTGGAAGATGAATTGGAATCCCATCCCCTTCTCAGTTATTCACTGCCCATCTCCTTTGACACCTTAGGCCCTTCTAGCCACAGATTTGTCAGGTGGCTTTTTTTTTTTTTATTAAAAAAGCCAAGGAAGTACTTCTGATCCTATGGTGCCATCCATCTTGCCAGCACTTTGAGGCCATTAATTAATTGAGCTTCTAAATAGTGCCGAGAGGGGGGAAAGCTGCCTGTGTTTGTAGGAGATGTGTGGGAAGGAGGAGGCTGAATTTCCCTCCCCAAACCCCACAGGTGGGACTCAGCCAGCTCAGATAAAGGTGACTCTGCAGGAGCTGGAGGTTGAAGTCCTTTGACGCTCTACAGAAGGATTTATCTTCCCTTAAAGCAAATATCTGTGTTCGGCTTGTAAAAAGCCAGAGTTTGGGGAGGCGAATCCAACTTCAAATAGTTTGTACAGGACTGGAAAATAAATTTGTGTTGGAGGCAAGAGTGAGCTGCAGCAAGCCAGGAGCACAGGCATCACAAAGTTTCATGTTTCCTTGCAAATCTTGCTCGGTTTGTGGCTTAGAGCCAGAAATGACATCCTGGAGATGTCTGTAAAACCACAAATACCGCTGAGAAATACAATAACCAGGGGGCATCCACTCTGCCAGGCAGGCAGAGCTTTGTAAAAGCTGAAAACAAACATCAGGGCATCCTCCAGCTGGGGGATGTTCTGCTGGCTGCATCCTCACGGCAGGTATTTGCACAGGGCCAAAAACTTATTGGACAAATTTCATGAAAGAAGAAAAACCCCAAATTCTGAATGCATCCTAAATATAGAGGTTCCTTTCCCAGGCATCTGTAGTGGGGATCCTTCTGGGTGGAAGCTTGACAGGGTAATTCTGGGGTTTAGGTGGTGGTGAATGCTGGGTAACATCAGCATCCTTCCATCCTGCTATGTGTCCATCCATCCATCTATCCATCCATCCATCCCTCTCCCATCCATCCATCCATCCCTATCCCATCCATCCATCCATCCTTCCATCCATCCATCCATCCATCCCTATCCCATCCATCCATCCATCCATCCTTCCATCCATCCATCCATCCCTATCCCATCCATCCATCCATCCTTCCATCCATCCATCCATCCATCCATCCATCTATCCATCCATCTCTATCCCATCCATCCATCCCTCATCCATCTATCCATCCTTCTATCCATCCTTCTATCCATCCATCCCCCATCCATCCATCCATCCATCCAACATCCATCCCTATCCCATCCATCCATCCATCCATCCATCCATCCATCCATCCATCCCTCCATCTCTCCATCCATCCATCCATCCCTCCATCCATCCCTATCC
Source organism: Lichenostomus cassidix (assembly GCF_008360975.1). Lineage (NCBI taxonomy): Eukaryota > Metazoa > Chordata > Aves > Passeriformes > Meliphagidae > Lichenostomus > Lichenostomus cassidix. The sequence continues at coordinate 2,307,771 of NC_139480.1, forward strand.
CATCCATCCATCCATCCATGACTCCTGGTGCTGTCAGATCCTGGACTGTGAGACTGACATGGCAGCAGAGAGAAGGATTCAGCCCCAAAGAGCTCCTGGTTTGTCATTTGGGGGTTGTTCTGTTCATTTCTTTGGGTTTTTATTGGAATTATTTCTAAAGATCCCTTCCCTTGGGGAATTACTCTGCATCCTATTAATTCCTACTGCAGATTCCCTTTGTTTCTTCCTGGGTACCTGAGCATCAGAGAGGACTAGAGGAGTTCAGCAGCTCTCTAAATGGTGCCTTTCCTGCCTGCTTTCCACGGCAGCAAAGCCCCAGATGGTTTTTATTTCTGAGTCCACATTAGGTGGTGTCATTTGCAGAAGGTCTGAGCTGCAACTCCTGTGCCAGCACTTCCCTGAGACATCACCAGGCACATCCTGGGATGGAAGGAGGCAGCAGCAGTGTCTTGCTGTGGTTGCAGCCTGTGATGACCCCAGGAATGAGTTCCAGAGCTGAGCAGGGTTCATTCCAGACTTCCCCTTGAGACCTGGTCTGGTGGAAGGTGTCCCTGCCCATAAGAACTGGATGATCTTTGAGGTCCCTTCCAACCCATTCCACGATTCTGTGAAACGAGATTTGGAGGGAAACTGCAAGTTTTGCGAAGCTGAAACTGTCAGAGACAATTTGTACTTTCAACCTTGCCCACATTTCACCTCATCCCATCCCACTGAGCATTTCCAGGATAAAAGATGCCATTATTCCCACGGGAATTCCCTGTGGCTCTGAGAGGGAAGGAATCTTCACACCGAGCTGCTCTCTTGCTCCACACCATGTCCAGGGGCACAGTGACCTCCTGCCCGCCCCAGGAGCTGTCTGACCCCAAACTCCATCCCTGAGCTGCAGAATTCCCTCTTTTCCCCGCAAGCCTCCGGCTACTTGGGGCTTTCAAGGAACACACCGCGGCTCTGCCCTGCCTGAGGAGCTAAAGCATCACACGGAGTAAATAACAATGATAATAATAATAATAGCAGAGCTATTCCGGTGTGGCACGTGCCCTTTGGAGGCTGATTAATGCTTCCCCGGGGCACGGAGCCCTCCCTGAGCTCCCGGAGCCGCCAATCCCCTCCGGCAGCTCTGCTCTCCCCGTTACCATGATACTGTGATTGTCGCCTCTTCTCCCCTCTCCCTCCCATTGACTTTAGGCAGATTAGAGCAGAGAGATGATGGATGGCTGGATTAGATGCCGCACACCTACTCCAGGCTCACAGAGTGATGCTTTTCTGTCCTATTTGGATGCTTCTCTCCCGTTGTGAATAACGGGGAGCAATTGTTGCAGGGCGGCGACTCTGCTTTACACGGCCGTGCAGAATCCATCCCTTCACGGCTTTCAAAAATAAAAATGGGCTGACAAATATAATCAATTGTAGCAGGAATGCTGCGAGGTGAGATGGAATAACCATGTGCTGCACCGTTCAAGGTTCACTGAAGGTCCCAGGCAGGGAAAAAGGAGAGATTGCTGCTGGCCTTTTAGGACAGCTACCTCTCTCTGCTCAGAGGCTGAGTCCCACGTAATCCAGTTTCACATCCTGCCTTTAAAATGTTATTGGATCTTCCTGGAATTCACAGACGTTGAATCTCCCAGGAGGGGAACAGCAGGAACCAGGCAGAAGCTCAGGACTCCAATGTGTGTTTACAGGGCTGGAGCAGCACAGGTGAGTCCTGGAGCGAAGCTTGCAATTAAAACCGGGCTGGATTTGCTCTTGAGGAGCTGCATTGTGCAGCTGAGTGTCAAACATTCCTTCAGGAATCATTTGCTGTCAATACTTCCCCCAGTAACATCCTGGTCTATGGAAGGTGTCCCAGGGGTTGGAACTGGATTGGTTTTAAGGTTCCTTCCAACCCAAACCGTTCTGGGATTCAGTGATTCAATGATTCAGTGTTGGTAACAGCGACTGTAAATTGCAATCAAGGATCCTCTTCGCACATTCCCACACCTCTGAGACCTTCAGGAGGTCCTCAGATCCTCCAGAAGATCATGATCTCCAGAGAGCTGGAAGATCATGAACAGTGCAAACAACCAACCACGGAGCAGTGAATTCCACCCAATCCCAGAATAAATCTACCTCAAAGGGAGGATGAAGGCTGGGTGACACACCAGAGTCACCCTGGGATGCCAACCTCTCTCCTCCAACCAAAAATCACCGCAAAATACCTCTCTGAACCACCACAGACTTGCTGGGGAGCTTTTGGAGTGGCTGGGCCTTCCAGCACTGCTGTCACAGCCAAGAGAGGAGAGGGAATGGATATTTCTGAATTCCCAGCTGTCGCAGCAGCGGGATTTCTGCAGGGGAGCATTTATTTGGAAATCTTACCGTGACTTCTTTCACAAATACAGGCCCAGGATTTCCAGGGAAGGAGCTGTGTTAGGAAAAATCTGGCACACCCTAAATAATAATCATTATTATTAGCGTAATTATATTAATTACTGTAATTACAAGTAGGGCAAGACACTACAGGAATTACAGATGAGTAGGGTGTATGCAGATGCCAAATGTTAGCGGGTTTTCCCTTCCTCTCTGCAGTCTGGAAGCATCTGCAGTGCTTGGAAAGAGGGGGAAAGAGCTCCAGAAACACACAACACACACTCTCTCCTGCAGCCCGCCTGTGTCAAGATCAGAGTGTCAGGTAGAAAACGCTGCCAGAGCACGGCAGGCAAAAATTGACAAGGGAATCCAGTGTTATCTGGAACTGCTCTCTCCAGAGAGGCTGGAAATCTTTGATAGGTTCACTCCAGGGGAAATAACTTCGGAGGACAAGAGGCATTGATGTGCGCCGAGCAAAAGGCGGGCGGTGTGCGCGGCAGCGCCTTGGAGCTGACATGCTTTCTTTTTTCTCCTCATCTCTCTCTTTTCCTCTGCTCATTTTCCCTGTTTCTTGGGTTTTTTTTTTCTTTTTTTCCATTCTTTTTTTCTAATTTTGCTTTATTATAATTTTTCAAAGCAGCCCCGGGTCTCCCAGTGATGGTGAAGGATAGAAGGGATGGAGTGGGGGAAGTGAGGATGGGGAGATGGAGGGAAGGAGGGAGGGGAAATGTCAACAGGCAAATCTGAAAAGCAAACCTGGGGAACGGCTGTGTACCCAGGGTGTGTGTGTTTGATATTCTCAGAATTTCCCCATTCTGATATTCTCAGAATTTTCCCCATCTTTGGAAAGGAGGGGAAGGTGGAGTTGCTTTTGTCAGGGAAATCTCCTCAATATTCCCATCCTTTTGCAATCCAGTGGTTTCTCCTCGTATCTCAGGGAATCAGATGCTGCTCCTGCCATGGCACAGCCCCAAATTCTGCTCCTCAATTCTGCTCCAGCTCATCCAAACAGCTGGATAAGCTCACTCAGGGCTGGGGCTTTGCTGGTTTGTGGTCTGCGGGAAGCACATTGCTCCCACTCTAATTTCTGTTTTGGGGAGTTGGCGGTTCTTTGGGGCTTTTTGGGGATTTTCTGCAGCTGCCTGCAGCTTGCTGAGGGGTGGGTGGTGATTTCTGATGGTTGGGAAAGAGGATGGCTCCTTCCAGAGCACAATTCATCTCTCCCAGCTGGGCTGAATTGCACCTGGGAAGTTCCTCTTTCTCTAAAAGACTCTAAAAGTCATCCAGACAACTCGTGCAGATTTACACATCCCACCTGATGACACAGAGAGCTGGATGGATGGAACCTGGCCAGAAATCATCCTTGCCCTTTCAAAGCCTGAGGATTTTTTTTCATCCTGCTCCAGTTTGGTTTTTTTTTTTGCTCCTGCAGGATGGAAAGGGTTGGGGAAACAGTGCTGTGGGGATGCAAATACTGTGGGGACATTGCAAAGCCTCTGGATGGAAAGGGGGTCTGAAAATGTTGCTGTAGGGCAGACAAAAAAATTCTGGGATGTGATTTCCTTTTGTATGAACTCACACAAGCCTGAACCCACAAGTGGAAATAGGGGATGCAGTGAACTCAAAGCCTTTTGTGACATCCCAACCCTCTCACCTGGGGAAACTGCACCCCACACTTTGTCTCCTCTCAGTACCTCTGCCCTGAAAGAGGATTGTTTCATTTGCTGGTATAATACAAAGCAGAAATTTTGGTTATCACCAGGCTAAAATCAAGGAAAAGACCACTTCCAGGCCCAAAGGGCTCTGGGGTTTTTTTGGTTTTTTGTTTTTTTTTTAATTATTATTTATTATTATTTCCTGTTTTCTTGCATTCAGCAAATCCCAGACAGACTAAAGGGACTGTGGCTTCACCTCCATCATGTATTCCAAAATATTCCCTGTATTCCAAAGCTCCTGCAGCATCCTGGCTGAATCAGTTCCCTGTGTTCTCTGCGTGCAAACCTCCAATTTCAGAGTTTTACTCATTTTACCAACACCAGAAAGGCTGAACAAAGACAATAATTGTTATCATTTATCACATCACAGTAAATTTTACATATGCCAAGCAGAATTCCATCCTTTTGGGAAGTGCAGACAGGATTGTCCTCCTGCTCTCCAGCAATTCCCACTCCGAGTGCCCAAATCCTGTGATTTGATCAGCAGTGGAGGACATGGCAGGAATTGCTCTTCCTGGTGATATAAATCCATGTTTTAACCACAAGGCCATCTCTCCTTGCTGTGCTTCTTCCAGTCTCCGAGGATCTGGAATGATTGCTCAGGGAGTGTGGCTGATGGATCCCCCTGGAACTCTCAGAAGGATAATGACTGGAATTTGGGGACAACTGAATGACCACTGAGAACCTCAGCTGAGTTTGGCAACATTTCTCTGTCCTGGCTAAGTGCAGTGCACATCCTCACTGGGGTGGTAAAGGGAATTAGGGATTTAAATGGGATGAGAATCCAAAATAGCTGCCTGTTGTTTGAAATTACCATGGATTTCAGTTATAGGGAAGCTTTGGCTTTACTGGAGCAGCATTCCCTGTTCCTCTAACTCACTCTGTCCATGAGATCTTCACAGGGCAGAAACTTCTTCAGAAGAATCTCTTAATTTGGCCAATCTGACAGCAGAAGCAGCTCTCCAGGAATGGTGTTCTCATGTCTTGTCCCAGTAAGAGATCAGGGGTTTTGCTGCTCAGGTGAGATCACAGCCCAATTCCATTGGCAGATTTATCCCAATTCCATTGCCAGATTTACCCCAATTCCATTGGCAGATTTACCCCAATTCCATTGGCAGATTTATCCCAATTCCATTGGCAGATTTACCCCAATTCCAGCATCAGACATGCCCCAGTTTCCCCAGGATGGCTGAACTGGTGGGATGTGGTGCTTTGGGCCACGAGGAGCTCAGGCAGACCTGTGGGTTGCAGGTAGCACAGCTCCTTCTGGCCAAGTGCTTGCAGCCTCAAAATTCAGGAGAAAATCATCAGAAAGCACATGAAGCATAATTGGTTCAAGAGCCAGCTGGGAAGTCATCTTTGTGTCCCAGGAGACATCTTCCAGATTAAAAAAAAAATAAAAAAATTAAAAAATCCTGCCTTGCCTTTGGAAAAATCTCAAACCCTCAAATATCTTCCTGGATTGACTTCTTACAACAGTGTGGGTTGAGTTATGTGAAACATTTCCTTCCAGCTAGGGCAGGCTGGAGCTGGAAAAGTCTTCTCCAAAATCACCCAGCAGACTTGGAGCTCCTGACTTCTTCCAGCAGTGAGAATTTTGGTTCTCCTGGATTCTGGTTTCATGTTCAGGAGGCCACGTTTTGTCTCTGGATAAGGGAAAGTAGCTCCATCCATGGAAGCTTTTAGCCTAGGATCAGTTTCCACCTGGAAGATGCAGGATTTGTTTCAGGAAAATAGTCAGGCAATAGTTATTCAGAAGGAAATAATTCCCAGTGAGGGATTATACTGACCTTATAAACTGTGCAAGTGAACTTGTGGGCTCCTTCCCTCCCCTGATGGAATTAGCTCCATAAAATGCTTTGCAGTCCATTTCTTGTGGTCTGCATTTATACATATTTTACTCCATAAACATACATTTAATGTCCCCTTGGAAATTATTTCCTGCCCATACTTAAAGCTCCGCATCATCCTAGGGCAGCAACTGGATGAAAAATAATTGAAACCATTAAGATCAGCTTTTATTTCAAAGGAGGGGAGAGAAAAAAAAAAAGAAGGTAATTGCTGGAATGTGTCTTTTTCAAATTACACAGTCCCTGGGATGCCTCTGCCACCGGAGTGTTTTAATGCCGTAACAAAAATGAGCTTTTCCAATGAGTTGTGATATTACATTTCTGACCACGTGGGACCAAAGGGACCTGGAAACACCTGACTTGTGCCTCCAGCTCCAGCCAGGGACTCACATGCATCCACAGGCTGCTTTCCAACATCAATTATGCTCCTACGTTTCCCTCAGAACTGCAGTTCTTTGGGATTCTTTTTCTCTGGTTTTCATCTCGTCCGAGTGTCAAAATTCTAACCTCTCACTGTTCCTGATTTGGCATGAAAAAGGTAACTCTGAGTTGGAGCTGGGTAGAGTGAGTTGTACTGATCCTAAAAAAATTAGCTAAGTTAGGCTATTCTTTTTCCTCCTTTACCAATTTTGTGAATCGCCTGCCTAATTTCAGGAGAGAAACGACGTTTAACACATGTTGATATTTCTGTGGGTAGAATTAATGTGAGTAAAGATGTGTGAGGGACTGAAATGTGACAAGGTGGGATCTTCCAAATTAAGATAGTTCAGGTTGAGCTCACATGTGCACATATATATAAATAACATATTGTATTTATTAACTGTATTCTGCCAAATTCACCTGTGCCGACATAGGATACATCAGTATTGGGGTAAATATCTCATTTTTAGGGGCAGTTAACAGCACACTTTGGCCACAGTGAGGGTCCTGGCGGTCATTTCCTCAACCTCTGTGCCAAAAATTACCACCCTGATTGAACTCCCCCCAGAGCTGCCTGGTTTGGTTTAATTACAGCTGCTCGTTGTGGGCACAGATCCTAATTAGACACGAGCAGCAAAGAAGGAGCCGATCCGAGCTGCTGCTGGAGAAACACAGCCTGAAATAAAAGAAATTGGGGTCAGCACCTGACTACACTTCTCTAATGCTGGCTGCTGATTAACTCGTGTTTACATGAGTGGCCGTGGGAAGCTCCTCAGCAGTGACAGAGAGAGCTGGGCGGTGGGCACTGATGGATTTGTCAGCTCTAGGGGTTTAATTGGCTGGAGGAGCTGCAGGGCTCTGGGGAGTGGGAGAAATGATGGTTTGGGAGCTGCAGGATTCTGGGGAGTGGGAGAAATGGTGGTTGGGAGCTTCAGGACACTGGGGAGTAGGAGAAATGATGGTTGGGAGATTCGGGATTCTGGGGAGTGGGATAAATGATGGTTGGGAGATTCGGGATTCTGGGGAGTGGGATAAAGGATGGTTGGGAGCTGCAGGACTCTGGGGAGTGGAAGAAATGATGGTTGGGAGCTGCAGGATTCTGGGGAAGGGGAGAAATGATGGTGGTTGGGAGCTGCAGGATTGTGGGGAGAGGGAGAAATGGTGGTTGGGAGCTTCAGGACACTGGGAAGTAGGAGAAAGGATGATTGGGAGCTTCAGGATTCTGGGGAGTGAAAGAAATGATGGTTGGGAACTTCAGGATTATGGGGAGTAGGAGAAATGATGGTTGGGAGCTGCAGGGCTCTGGGGAGTGGGAGAAATGATGGTTGGGAGCTGCAAGGCTCTGGGGAGTGGGAGAAATGATGGTGGGGGTTCAGGATTCTGGGGGGTGGGAGAAATGATGGTTGGGAGCTTTGGGATTCTGGGGAGAGGGAGAGATGTTGGTTGGGAGCTGCAGGATTATGGGGAGTGGGAGAAATGTTGGTGGTTGTAATGTGCTGTCATGTTAGTGTAAATGAGAAACTGAGGCCTGGCCAGGGTGAAGCAGGAATAAGAAAAGAGCTTAAATCAAGCAAAAGGGTGTTTTGGGTGCTGTGAATTGTCCCCAAATGATGGAGAGGTGTTCTGGAGCTCAGCTCTGCCTCATTCCTTCATACAACTCAGCATGGCTTGGCTGAGTTGGGCTGGTTTTGGGCTCCAGCAGCCCAAAACACCCCCAGTGCTGGGCTGAGCCTCAGTATGGGCAGCAGGGACGGGAGGATTCTGTCCCTCTGTCCCCTCAGGTGAGACCTCACCTGCAGAGCTGCTGAAAGAGTCCAGAGGAGGCTCTGGAGCTGCTCTGGAGGCAGGCTGGGAGAGCTGGGAATGTTGCCCTGGAGAAGGGAAGGATGCAGGGAGAGCTCAGAGCTCCTGCCAGGGCCTGAAGGAGCTCCAGGAGAGCTGCAGAGGGACTGGGGACAAGGCATGGAGGGACAGGACACAGGGAATGGCTTCCCAGTGCCAGAGGGCAGGGATGGATGGGATGTTGGAAGAGCCTGGAGATGCTCATGGATGGAATCAATCCCTGGCAGTGCAGTGAGGCTGTGGAAGAGCCAATCCAGCTCTAACTCCATCCAGAACTTCTCCACAATGCAGAAGGGACTCAAGAAATGCCCAAGGCAGAGCTGGGGACTGAACCTTTCCCTCCAAACCTTGGCTCTAGAGGCACCACTGGGCAGTGACCTTTGCTGGTCACATCTCCCATCAAAGCCAAAAACCTAAAGGGAGATGAGAGCCAACCAGAGAGCCTGCAGGAGGAAGGCTTTGCTGAGACCTGGAGGATGAGCCGAATTAACAAAGAGCTAATCGCTACTAGGACAGCAAAAAAACCCCAAACAAACTAAAAAAAAATCTGCCAATTGCTGAGGTTTGTGTTCTGCCACAAGCTCGAGGCAAGAATCATTGTCGCACCCAGCCATGGACGGTGTGTGAGCTTCTCTCTGTGCAAGAGCCATAAGTTTAAAAAATTTATTGATTTCATAATTAAGGAACTCTGCAATGCATAAAGTTAAAAGCCGTGCAAACATATACACAGAGACCACATAAAGATAAACAAACATTCAGATTTAACACAGCGTAAGTGCAATAATCACCCATAAATGTAGTCATCACCAACTGTTTAATATAGATCAGTAGCAAACAAAAGAATAGATGGGATGGAAATTATTATTTGTACTAGAGGAGCTGCAGAGGCCACAAGCAAGATCACATCTCAGCTGTGGCAGGCAGCACCCACATGCATAATGAGAGGCAGCCCTGGATGCAACCAGCTCCAAAATCGAGTCCAAATTCAAGAAGAGGAGCAGGGGAAGGAGGGATTTTCTCCCATCTGAAGGTCACCAGACTGGCAGGGCAGAGCTGAGTCCTCCTGATGCCCAGATCCTCTTCCACCACGGAGCATACAAATGAGATTCAACTGGCAATTGCTTTTATTTCAGGCATAAAATAAAATTGTCAGGAAAAATAATGCGATTTCTTCCCAGGCTGCTTTGGCAGGGGTGGAAACATTTTTTCAGCTGCTGACTGTGGAGGACTTGAGTTCATGGAGCAAAGGCAGAGACTCTCTGCCTTTCCTTTGCTGCTTTCCTGCTCTTTAGACATCCCAAAATGTTCACAGAGCAGGAAATCCAGTCACTCTGTCCCAGCAAGGAGCTCACGGGGTCGTTTTTCTTCTGTACACCACTCACAGGGCAGGAGAAATCTCATTTCACTGGAGATGTTTATATTTAAGAGGCTCAGCTCCAAACCTCCCTCAATGCTCAGCAGAAAAAAAACCCAAAACCAAACAACCAAACAAACCAACCAGACAAAGAAACCCCCCAAAACCCCAAACAAAATCAACCCTTTTTAGCTTTTTAGGGAATGTTTGGATATTTATCAAGGCCTGGCAGCTCCTGAGGGTCAGCTGAGGGTATCTGCAGCAGGGTGATCCTTCAGCAGTGACCATGGTGGTGGAGGTGTCCCAAATCCCCAAATCCAAACACTCTCCCTTCCCAGCCACAGCAGGAATTTTGGACAATGCTCTCCCCCCTGCCAGAGGAACATCACAGGAGGGATGGGGAGTAGGATGGACTTGGCCTTGGTCACCACCTCCTGCATTTGTCCCCCAGCTCTGCTGCCTGGGACATTTCCTCTGCAATATGTTGCCTGTTGTACCATCAACGTGATCCTCTGATGAGCCTTTCATGGCTTCTCAAGCTCCTTGAAAACAATGGAGGTTAATCCATCACCTTAAATTACTGCAGCATCTTAAAGCCATCAGGAAGAAGCTGTAATTATCTCTCCTCCTGCCCACCCTCTCTCCTCCTGCTCCACTGAGGGCTGTGGTCCCAGGACGTGCAGAATATGTCGAGTTTCACGTTGTCTAATTCCCCCCAAAACAGATTTTTCAGAGATAAAGACAACTCCTGTAGCTTTGCAATTAAATATTAAAAGCCTTTGATTAAAGGGCCGTAAATCACTGAAAGGCCTTTAAATTTCTGTAATGTCTCATGGCCTGGCATGTACTGATTGCAATCTCATGCTCATTTTGCAGCGGTGAAAGACAGGAACCTCCAAATATTGGCCAAGTTGATGTCCACGAGGTAAAGGATAATGGGGAAGAAGTGAAAGCAACATTTAATAAAAATATCGTGGCAGGACAACCCCTGAGAACTGAGGCTTGTGTCCTGGAAATGGCATTTCTGGTGCAGCGAGTGTGGCGTGGGGGAAAACTGTAAGATTGATGTCTCCTGGTGTGGGGGAAGGTGGCTCTGCCCATGGGGAGAGTGGAATGGGATTTTAAGGTCTTTCCCAACCCAAATTGTTCTGTGATTCAATGTTTTTTATCTGTGGCTTTGTCCTGCTCTGTCCAATGGCTCCTGGGCAGGATGACAGCAGGGCTGTGGTGTCTGCAGGGCTGGGGATTCTCTCTGTAGACCTGTGTGCTCCAGACCAGCTGCCCTGGAGAAGATCCTCACCAAATTCCCTCTGCTGTTCCACAGGAATGAGCTCCTGGAACTCCAGCAGGTCCAGACCTGCTGCTCTGGAGAAGATCCTCACCAAATTCCCTTTGCTGTGCTGCAGGAATGAGTTTCTGTAACTCCAACAGTTCCAGACCAGCTGCCCTGAAAAAGATGCTCACCAAATTCCCTTTGCTGTGATGCAGGAATGAACTCCTGTAATGCCAGCAGGTCCAGACCTGCTGCCCTGGAGAAGATCCTCACCAAATTCCCTCTGTGATACAGGAATGAACTCCTGGAACTCCAGCAGGTCCAGACAGGATCCTCACCAAATTCCCTACAGGAATGAGCTGCAACTCCAGCAGGTCCAGACCAGCTGTTCTGGAGAAGATCCTCACCAAATTCCCTCTGCTGTGCTGCAGGAATGAGCTCCTGGAACTCCAGCATTTCCAGACCTGCTCACCTGGAGAAGATCCTCACTAAATTCCCTCTGTGATGCAGGAAAGAGCTCCTGTATCAGAGTGTTCTGTGAGCACAGCCAGCCCTGGACTGGAGCAGAACATGGATGACGAATATCCTGGATGGATCCATGATGAGGAGCACACCTGAGGCTGCTCTATGCATGGAATCCTGGAATCACTAAGACTGGAAAAGACCTGAGCAGGAGCGCTGGGTCAGGGATGTGTTAGGAAAATATTTGCAAAACCAAACCCTGGTTTGGAACCCCCCAAAACCCCAAACCCCCCAAAACCCTCATGGCCTGGTCTATCACCAGCCCGGGGGATGAAGAAGGACTCCCCACTGCTGCTTCTCCTGTTGAATTTAATGCAGTTGTCTCAAAACATTGCAAGGAAATTAATTATTTGGAAATGATGCGAATGAAGGGAGGGTCAAACCTAGTGGATAATTTATTCATTACTAATATCTCCAGCGGCTGTAATTGAGGTGCTCTTTTAATTGTCCAAGTCACTCCAAAAAAACCCACATTTTCCAATAATGGCTTGAAAGGTAACTGTCACTCAGCTGTATAAACCTCTATCAAATTTGGCTTTTGACTGGCTGATGCTATCACCCACTGCCTGGACTTTATTTTAGCTTATTAAAATTGATCCTAAATAAACCTGATCTACCCCAAACTATTTTTTTCTTAAATTAATTTGAATGCAATTTGTCCTCAGCGAGATTCGCTGCCACGTTGCATCTCGCAATGCAAACACGAGTTTGTTGGGTCACTCTAATTAATTTGATTTTGTATCTCAGCCCTCCTACCCATCACCAGCACTAAATGGAATTATTTAGAAATAACAGAGATAATGCTGGCAAAAATAACATGCTGTGACAGGACCAAGCTTTGCTTCTTGAGGAGAGAAAAAAAAAAAAAATAATAATACACAACATATTGAGGTGGTTTATTTTTTGATTAAACGCTTCTGCTTTGCCTCGGCATTTATCTTTCGGCGACAGCTCCAGATCAGAGCAAATGCATCATTCCATTAACATTATCTCTCTGTACATTTGAGTGGGGGTCCCCAGATAATAAAAGGCTACAACATGCGTGGCCAACTCACACCTCCTGCAGTTTTTATTCCTTCCGAGAGGATTTGTGCAGGAGGTGTTGGGAGGGAAGGGGGAGGAGGTTTCTGCCCCATTGGTCGGGTGGGAAGTCAAATGGCTTTGAAGAGATGGAGTGGAGCAACTTAATTCAAAGGTTTTGATGGAAATATGGGTGCAAAAAGCTGCCTGGCTTGAAGGAGATGATGCTGGATGGTTTTATTCCAAGGCTTTGACCCAAGTGCTGAGCAACTTTGTGATGTGAGATAACTCCTGTACCTGGAGAGTTTGGAAAGGGGAATGGGGGAGATGATCCAAAACATGGGAGGGATTTGGGACAAGCAGATTCCCAAAAGGGACACATGATGGTTTTGGGGAATGGTGGAAAATAACCAGAGTAATGCAGGGTGAGAGAAAGATCTCACCTTTTTGGCGCTTTTGGCCTTTTTGCTGTCCCTGAATTAAGGAGATCTTTCCATGAGGCTGGGAAGTGGGGAAAGCAGAAAGGAGGAGATCTCAGCATGATCCAGAAACAGAATAAACAGTGCAGATGGTAAAAAGAAAATGGATTTAGAAGGAAAAAAGTTGGAATTTGTACACTTGAGGCGCTGCACCATCCGTTTGCAGCACTGCAAAGGGCTCACTGGTCTTCAGAGGGGTTTTCTAGCACAGTCTGTTTTCACCACAGGTGAATCCACCCAGCCCAGAATAACAGGAGAGCAAATCTGTGTGTTTTGTGCAGGATTTGGTTTTGAACCAGTGAAGAAAGTGGAGAAAGGAGCTGGCCTGTTGATACACCTGTATGTATATATATATATTTTTTTTTAATTTTTTTTTTTTTAAGTTTTTAGGAAGATCTGACTGACCAAACCCCACTCCAGCATTCCAGAGAGGACCATGTGAATTTGGGAACACGTTAAAAGGTGCTGTCTAAAGGGCCCAGCAGCATCTTTTTCTGTCTGAGCACCAACTCTTTAACAAGCACCACTGCCCATCAGGGAAATATCCTTCTCCTCCCCTTCCTGTTTGTCTCCTCAGCCTCCCTGCCCCACTCCGCCCTGTTTTCTGTCATTTCTCCCTCTGTTCCTCCTCTCTGATGCCATGGTGATGGAGCTGACATGTAAGAATAGCTATTCTTCCCCGGGGTTCCCGCAGCATCCCGAGATGAGCTTCTGCCTCTCTCCCCCTCTCGTCTCCCACGTTCCCTAAGTGGGTAAATCCGTGTGCTGCCAATCCCACATGCTAAAAAAGATGGGCTCACCTTCCCCCTCTTCCCTGACTCCAATTGGCTTGAAAAAGCATGAATTGCAGCGACCAAAAAAAAATCACAAATGTTTGGCTTGGTTTGTGTCTTTTTCTGGTTTTTTTTCTTGGAGCTTGGTGTTCCACAAAACAAACCTTTCACCCCCCTGCCGATTTGGGGCAGTTTGAGGAATGGTTGACAGGCAGCAGGAGGTTTATTCCTACAAGTTTTTGGAAGGAGGTGGCTGGGTGGATGTTCCCTGAGTGAGATAAACGCCAGAGTGGGAAGAGGCTTTATAAATAAATACACCCGAATTCAGGATTAGCCTCCAGTGACATCCACGATTAGCTGCCAGATTTGGTAGGCTGTAAAGAGTATTTTATGTATCCTTTCCCCACTATCTGAGGGAGGTGAACTTCCCAAAAGACTTTTCCAGAGTGCTACCAACTGCAAGGGCTGGGGAATTCTGTGTTTTCCTGGGAAAACCCCTGCAACTTCTGGCTCCTCATCTCCCTCCTGGTCCCCACTGGAGCATCACCCTGGAGCTGCATCACAGCAGCAAGTCTGACCCAGGGGCTGAGATCCCAAATAAAACCCTAATCTCTGGATTAGGCCCTTGCCCTCTTTAGGATATCCTATTTCCCTTTGGATTTCTTCTGATTTAAGGGCTGCTGCTCCTCAGATGAATCCAGCAGCCCCAGGGGCATCATCCAGCCTTTCCTCTCCTTCCAGACAGTCTCCAGCTCCTCCTGCATGTCCCTGGACAGTTTTCCTCTGACTCTACCCATTTCTCCATCTCATCCCTCCATCCCCACTCCTGATCATCCCCCAGTGCTCTCCAACCCTCTTCCTCCAGGTGTTGTCCTCCAAAATTGAAAAATTAAAAAACAAACCAAACCAAAACCAATGGATTTGTCTGACTTTCTCTGGTTGTATCTTATCACTCCACCTGCCTGCTCCCCACATTATTCCCTTTCTCTCGTCTCCTGCGGGTTAAAGTGGCTCCTCCCAGGCGTCCCCTGATTTAATCGGACATCCCCAGCCCGGGTTTTATCCTCCCCTTATCATCGTGGCTTGACTGCTCCCCTGGCTCCCATCTCACCCCGCCTCGGTCCATCTGCCCCTCTCCCCTGTCCATCCTCCTGCTGCTTTTTGTTTGGACAAACGACAGCCCGGGTGTGACCAGAGGCGATAAATGGTGGGCAAATATTTGAAGGGGGAAGGAGAAAAAAAATGGTCCCTGGGGGAGTTTGCAGGGGGAGGGATGGGGTGGGGAGATGTGCAGATGATGCTGTCGGCCTGAGTTGATCATAAATCCCCTCCGGGTGGGTGGGGATGAGGAAGGAGCATCTCTCTCCTCCCTGGGTCTGCTTGGAAGGGCAGATTCTATGTGGAAGTGGCACTTGGCTGGGGAGATTTGAGTTGGAATGGGTTTGAGAGGGAATGGGAAGGGAGGAAAGGGGAATGAAATTACAGCAAAAATGGGAAATTTGGGCTGGAAACTTCTGGAAATCTTCCTGTGGCTTGAGCTGGTGTCTGAATCCGGATGATAACATGAATTGGAGCACAAAGTGATGGGAAGGAGCTCGAGGGAGGGAGGGGACAGACAGACCCTGCAGGTCTGTGGCTCCTGAGAGTTGTTGGATTTGACCCTGGGACAAGGTGAAAGGAGATTTTCCTTCCCTCAAAAAACAAATGGTAAAAAAAAAAAATTAAGGCAAACCTCACCTCTGTTTAACACTAGATTGGGTGGGAAGGAGGAGATGCTTGATAACTGGAAAAAAAGTTATTTAATACACGTCCTACTAAAAAAATTGCCAGAAAAATACCCCTACAAGGACTAGCAGGGAATGAAGGCTGTTCAGCAAATCAGTGACAGAGGAGAAACAGCACATGGCACCTCTCTGCTCCATGCCAGGACACCCTGGGCTTCTCAGAGAATCCAGTGGGCAACCCCCAAGACTCCAAGGAAATGCTGGACAAAGCTCCAACAGGATGGCTGAGATGGAGCCTCTCAAGGGCTTTTTCTCCTCCCATCATTAGAAATTTGTTGCAAAGATGCTGCAGGAGAAGGGGAAGGCAGTGGCCAAGTGACCAAGTGACACAATCTTGCTCTTCCCTTCAAACTTCTTCTCTGACAGTTTTTTGGGAAGCACTTTCATCTCATTTTCTATCATCACAACCCTTCCTGAAGCTGCCAGCACTGCCAAAATCTGACAGTGTGACACCCCTGAAGTCACACCGAGAGCTGCCCTTAGGGACAGAGCTCACCCTGTCCCTCCCGGGGTGTCACAGCGACAACACAGGGTCCTGGCCCAGCTTTAAACCAGCCTGCAATGAATTTTCCACCCTCCACAAGCCCGATAAAGACATCCTTTGTCAGCAGCAGGGATGGTGACAGCAACCCAGGAGAGGCCAATTTTCTTTCCTGTCTCAGCAGAGAGGGGCGAGCTGGAAGGACCTGAAAGACGGGAGGGCAGAAGGGGCTGAAAAAGAGACCTGAAGAACAAGATTTTAAGTTAGCAGCCCTCTCCCCGGGCTGGTTTTTTTTTTGGAAGATTCGCCCAGTTCGAGGCATTTCGCAGCTGCCACCAAGCGCGGTCGCTGCAGGTGGCGCTGCGATGTTGGGTTTGAGCTCTGCCTGCTCTCGCCAGAGCCCCGAGCTGTGACAGCTCCGGCTTTGAGCAACTTAAACACCGCGCTGCTTTAACTAACTTGTAAAATGGCGGGGGAAAAGAACGAGAGGAAAACCCCCGAATAATAGAACTTAGATTTTCCTCCTCTCTCTCTCTCTCTTTTTGTTTGTTGTTTTCTTCTTCCTTTAAATTGGCTCCTCCTCTTTGTTGTTGGAGTCTGGAAGCGTACAGGTGGATGTCCTCGGAAAAATAGGTTTTCTGCTCGTGTTTTCTGTTCTTGGGGCGTTGATGGAATTGATTCCTGTGCGTGGCTCGGGGAGCAAAGCAAGAAATGAAAGGATGCATCAGTGAGGGAAGGAATCACATCTGCATTTATTACAGAGGGACCACCGAGGGATTCAGGGATGCTGTTGGCACCCAGGACTTCAGGGGCAATGGGGGATCTTTTGGGGCAGCAGCAGGGAAATGAGGCGTGTGAGGTGGTTTGGATGGAGACAACATGATTTGGTCTCAACCCAGATGACACTGAGGCAGCTTGGGTGCTTTTTGGTGGCTTTTCAGGGGTTTTCAGCTTCCCACCAGCTCTGCTGTCGCTGTGACCTGGGGGGAAAAATATCCCCTCGATGACAGCAGGGTGAGCCTGAACCCTCCTTGTCCTTGGGCCCTTTTAGTGCAGCAATTCACAGGTCAGGGGAGGTCATTTGGGTTTTGCAGCCCTAACCCTTTCCCACCCCCTCTGCCCGGTTCATGAAAAGGCCTATAAATAAAGTCTCATTTGTCACTCACTCCTTCAAGAACCCAAACAGCACAGGCATATATTGACTCGTGCCATTGTCTTAAGAAGCTGAAAGAACTGGTATTAATTTCTTCCTCCCCACCAGATAGCGGGAAGTAATCTGTGCATATCCAGATTATCCGTGTTTAGCGGAACAGCCCGGTTTTAAATGCCAGACTGAATTTCCTCGAGATTTTCATATGTTTTTATTAAATGGAGCTGCGAGGCAGACTGGACACTAAATAATACTGTACCACTCAGAGCAGCAGTGATCTTTAGAGGTTACTAACCTGCCATTGTATCTCTCAGATTCCCGTCTCGCTGCTCCGTTGTCATTTCGCTGTGTTATTACTCTTCAGGCTTCACATCGTATTCATTTCTCTGAATGAAAACAAATGACTCCTTGCGAGAGGTAGGAGATAAAGAATAATAAATACATTTTATGCACCACCTTAAAAAAAAGAAAAGGGCTCTGAATCCCCATCCATCCATCAGGAAATGTAAACCAGAGCTCAGGCAAAACACACAGGCGCTCACACAGGCACGCGCCGGGGAGATAAAACTTGTTTTAAGGAAAACATGATATTGTTTCCAAATAAATATCTCGGAGGATGCAAATAGACAGCCCCCGGCCCCCGTGCTTGGTGGCATAAATTTGAGATAATTAAAAATACAAAGCTTGGATTAAGCCTGATTTTCTGTCAGTGGTGGAGGCTGTGGGGAGGAGGGGGAGACCCGCTGTGTTTGGTGCTGCACAACCCCTGGAGAGGCAATTCCTGCCTCTGATCTCAGATATCGATTGCCGTGGGCGCTGGGACCCCCTTTCCCAGCCGCCCCTGCTGGATGCCTTTGCCTCCTGCTGGGGAAGGGAAGCTGCAGGGTCACTTGCAGAGTTTTGTCCCTGATGTGAGCACAGCCAACACCCCAGAAGCAGAGGAGGTCTCCCTCAGCTGCTTCTCCTCTTCTCCAGACCTTTACGAGGTCCCAATCCTCAGGGAACTGGGGCTCCCTGGGAGCAGCCCTGTTGCTATCAACGCCCCGAGAGCATCCCTTCCCTTCCCACCGTCTGCTGCCTGCCCTGCTGGTGGCTCTGGCATCACCTGCAGGGAGGAGAGCTGATTTCTGCACGAGGGAATGAACTCGTGGAGCGGGATCTGCTCCCTGGGGCAGCCCGGGGGACACCAAACTCAGGCAGGAAGCACCAAGAAGCTTTTAAAAAGCACTCCGATTCCTGCGGCTGCCGGGAATTAAAGGGAGCCCCGGCGAGGGGAGCAGCTTGCAGCCGCTCTCCAGGATTACTGCTCAGCCGAGCTGAGAGATTGATCTTGCCCTGAGCCTCCCCACGCCCCTCTGATCCGCTCCCCTCCTCGCTGGGTCCAGCACAGCCCGGAGAGGGAAAGGAAAGCAGGAAAAAGGGAAAGGAGATGTCAGCCAAAGCCGGGAAGGGCTTTTCTGAGGAGCAGATGGGGGGAGGCAGAGAGATGCGGTTGGTTCCGCGAGTGGGTTTTGGTTTTTATTCCTTTTTTTTTTTTTTTTTTTTTGGGCAGAGACGTTTCCCAATTAGCCCAATCAGGCTGGAGATCCTAGGTGTCAGTAGTGAGTAGGAGCGAGGGAAGGCACCGGAGGAGGAGGAATCCAGGCAGCCGGAGTTCCAGCCGTGGGAGAGCGGCGGCGGCGGCGCTGGCAGCCCCGGGAGGCTGCCCCGCTCCCCTCCCCGTGCCCATCCCTTTCCCCAGCCCCTGCAAACTTTAGGACGACGAAAAGCGCCTTGGGGGAGCCCCTCCAGAGACAACCTGCGCTCCTCCGCCTTCTCCCCTCTCCCAGAGGTGGGTGGGCTGGAGAAAAGGAGGAGCAACCGGCCACTCTCTCTGCAAAGATAAAAAAAAAAAAAAAGGGGGGGAAAGAAAGAGGGAAAAAAAAAGGATAGAAAGGAATTTTTATTATGGCTTTAATTTTTTAATAATTTTTTTTAAATTATTCCTCCCCGCTGCATTGGGCTGCCGTTGCCACCGCACTTCCACACCTCTCCGGCTATTTTTTTTTTCAAATTTTTTTTTTTTTTTTTTTGGTGGGGGAAAGGGGTGTGTGCCTGCGCGTGTGCCTGTGTTTGCAAAAGAGCCTGGGTGTCCAAGCCGGCTCCGCAGCCACCATTGGCGAGCAGGGCTGGGGAGGAAGGGCTGGCTGGCGAGACAGCCGCAGTGCGAGCCCTCCGCGGCGGGCGGGAGGCCGCGGAGCCGGGCGCGGAGCCGGGCATGGCCCCGTAGCGCATCCCCTGCCTGCATCCCCTGCCTGCATCCCCTGCCTGCTCCGCTGCCCGGCTCCCCCCACTCCTGGCTGATCTAGAAGCGCGGGGGGGGGAAGGGCTGGGGAAGGGAGGGAGGGGAGGGAGGGAAGGGGTGATTTGGAGGGGGGGAGTGAAAACTGGAGCTGCGTTTCCCCCCCCCCAGTCCCCCCCCGGCTCTGGGCGAGCCAGACACGGTTTGCCCAGTGCAGAGAGAGGGGCTCGGTGTTCCGCCTCCGTGGAGTATTTGGGATTGGAGAGACACACACACACACACACGCGCACACACACACACGCACAGAGACCATCTGCAGTGTCAATGCGGCGCCTTCTCTGAAGACTGAAGTGGGGGGAAAGGAGAGGAGAGAAAAATAATATATATATAAATATATATATATATATATATACACCAAAAGCCACCCAAAGCAAGCGAGGAGCATTCCCAGGTAAGGAGCCCCCCGCCCCGCCCGGGCAGCGGGGGCTGCGGGAGGATGCCCCGGAGGATGCCCCGGGAGGGCCGGCGGGGCTGCAGCGGTACCTGCCCTGCACACCTGGCGGCAGTGGAGGGGGGGCTCTGGGAGGTGTCCCCGCCGCTGCTCGCCACCCCCGGGTGCTGGGAAGGGGGTCGGGGATGGAGGGCAGAGACCTCCGAGGACAGCGGGCTGAGCCGGGGGCTTCGGGCACGGCCACTCCTCCCCTCCCGGCCCGCTTGGGGAGGATGCTGGGCGGGGGGGCGCGGCGGGGAGCCCCCCTTCTGCACATCGGCAGCGCCGAGGGGACGCGGTGCCCGCTGTCCCCCTTTCCCGGCTCCCCGATGGCTTTTCCCCATGCACAAGGCTCAACTTTTCTCCCCGGAGGTAGCTGCTCCAGCGGCGCAGCCCGTCCCTCGTCACCCCCGGCATCCCCCGGCTGCGGATTTTCCTCCCCTCGGCGGGTACTTCCCCCCTTCGATGCTCCAGAGCTTTTCTCGGGCGAGGGGCTGGAGGCATTTGCAAACTTTTCCTGCTCCCGGTGAGGTTGCAGCTGGAAGGGGCTGGAGGCAGAGCCCTGTTCCCGGGGAGGATAACACCTCCCGGGTGACCGATGGATGGGGACAGGGGCCACCGCCGGTGGTGAGCGCCTAAGAAGGGCAGACCCCCTTCGCTTCCCTTCCTGCAAGGTGCCGGAGAGTTTTCCTGCCCAAATCCCGGCTGCGGAGTCAGCGCTGCTAAACCTCCCTCCTCTCCCTCGGTGCATGTGTGTGCTGCAACCGAAACCTGCGTGTTGGTGCTCTGCGTTTATCAGACATATGCCCTTAAATTATGTAGACGGGGAGAAGTGATCTAAACACCGAGCCGCACATTGTTTCGCTGGAAATCTAATACTCCGGCAGCAGATGAGTTCCTCGCAGATAAACAAACCCACTTGCTCAGCCCCAGCAGGGCTGAGTGCTGTTTGGGTTGGTAGAGGCTGCGTGTGGCTGCTCCATCCCCAGCCCGGAGGAAATCCTCCTCCCGGGGCTCCATCTGCTCCCCGTGCCGGGAAGGGATGCGGTATTTGCGGTGCTGGATGCGGGGTTAGGACCCGCAGGGCTCGCCTTGGTGGGAAGGACCAGGTGGAAGGCGTGTGGCTCTGCTCCTCTCCCGCAAAACTTCCACACCCCGCGCTGCTTCCCAGCCCTGCCGCCGGGCAGCCGCGCCGGAGAGCTCGCTGGGAACGCACCTGATTGTCCGCGGCTTCCCTCCGCTACCGGGACGCGATGCCTGGGATGAGAGGTTTTGGGAAAAGCGACGGGGGTCTGACGCTTCCCAGGTCGTGGGGGTGAGTGGTGCAGAGGGGAGGTTCGGAGCGGGACCCCGAAACTGCCGGGGGATGCTGTCATTCCGCGGGAACAATGATGCTGCCAGGGGATTTTTACAGCCGTTGCAACTGCTCGCAGCCTTCTAGGGACTTATGCCGAGCGTGCGCCACTCCTGCACAAATATTTTGGAAGGCGGAAAGCGTGCTAACTTATTTTCTTTATCTGCCCTCTGTTTCACCCGGGTCTTGTTTGTGAAACCCGTGAGCGGGCAGGACCGGCGGGGCACGGGGGGCACCGGCTTTGCCGGCTCTGCGATTTTAATTACTCCGTGTGCCTCGCAGTGTGGGATTAGATGCTTCCTCCCCCTGCCTAAGCCACGGGCTGGAGGTCCAGGGGATGCGAGCAGCGTTTTGTCGGTGGTTTATTTGCCGGGGGAAGCGCGCGTCTGTTTGTTTGTTTGTTGGTGGGTGTGTGGGATCCTTCGCTAGAGCCGAGCTTCAAGCGGTGCAACAGATGTGTGTTCGCTTCGCGTGTGCAGCCAGGTTTAAACACGCAGCCCCAGCCCCGGCACGAAAACCTGGGATTTTCTCCCCTCCTCTGCCCAGACCCACCCTCCGCGGGGGTGTCTCCTTCCCGACAGCACCAGCCCGAGCCTTTTTTCTCTCTGTCCCATCTTAAATGTGTGGCGCTCGGCGCTATCGATGCCACGCCAAATAAATGACAGCCGCATGATCTAAGTGTTGTTTATGTCCAAGACGGGGGTTTTAGGATCCAGGCTGATGATCAATCACGGTGCTGTAGGGAAGCATCGGCTCGATGATCGGAGCTGCCTAGCAGGCACTGCGGGCTGGCGTTCGGTACGCTCAGCCTTCAACCCGGCTGGGGAGAGATGCTGCAAACCCAAAGGGAGATGCTCAACTTCTCCGCAGGGAGAGGGAATATCTGAGCCTTCGCTCACGGATTCACCTGCCAGCATCTCTCCCTGCAGCGCAGCGAGCTCGGCAGCCTGGGGATGTGGCGGAGCAAGGGGCTGAGCTGCGCTGCCGGGAAGGCAGGAGCCGTCTCTGCCAGCCCCATCCCGGGGGGCACCGGCTTGCGGGAGCCGATTTCATGTCGATTCCTCTACTTTTGCAGGCTGAGGAGGGGGAAGAGGGCCGCCGGCGCCCCTTTTGTGTTGCATCCTACTCCTTTTACCGAATCGCTTTGTCTCTGCCTCCCGATGTCCTCGGTGCTGGGCGGTTGCAGTAAAACCAACCTCCCTCTCGCAGCGCAGGGCTTGGATTCGTGTGACGAGCCTGGCAAGGGCTTACGATACTCGGGGTGTGCTGAGGGTTAACACCGTGTGGGAATTGATTTCTCGTTTGGAAAGGGACTCTGAGAAGCTCCCTGCAAAGCTGAGAAGGTTGCTGGCACCGTAGGTTCGTGTTCCACGTTGGGATCTGACCTGGGGAGGGTGGTAGAGGTAGGGCTGCTGAGTTTTGGAGTTAGCAGTGCCAGAGTTTGGGGCTTGGCACTGCCTACTCGTGTTTTGGAGCAGGATGCCACGGTGTCCTGGGAATCACTTGCCTCCTCTGGATTCGTTATTCACAAAACCCTTTTAAAGTGAGACTCCAAACCCACATAGCTGAGACTCCAAAGTCCCATGCCCTGCCCATCAATCCCAGTTTTGGGTTGTGACTGTTCCCCCCAGCAAAGCCCTCAAACTGCTTGATGCTCTAACAAAAAAAACCATCAGGGGAACCTTCCTGGTTCTCTGAAAGGCTTCAGAGGGCTCTTTCTTACTCCTCCCTTCTGGCTTGCAAGACTCAGCGAAGGGACAGCAGCGCTCCAGGCGCCCAAGGCAACGAGACTTCCCGTCTGTGCAGAGAGTCTGGGCAACCCACTGCCTTTCTGCAGGGCATCAGTGATGAGCGTGCTTCCCTGCGTGACTGTCTTCCTCTGAAAAGTGCTTTATATCCCTCAGCTTTGAGCTCTCAAGGAGCCTGTGACAAAAAGGAGAAAAAAAAAAAAAGAGAGAAAGAAAAAGAGAAAAAAAATTACGTAGTGCTGCCCACACGGTTTTCACTCAGACTCTGAAGGGTTTTAAAACATAGTCATCTACTCTGTTCTCGTGGTGTAGAGTGGGAAACTGAGGCATGGAGAGGCAAAAAACTCAGTCCACGTTTATTCTGATGAGAGTTGTCCCTCAGTAGAATGAAATGCAAACTGAGCCCCAAGAGGGATTTGGTGATGAGAGAAGTGAGTTCTCCCCTTCCCTCCAGTCTTCAACAGCCCTTGGACAGAACAGGACACTTTCAGGACTGATTTTTTTCCAGTTAAAATGGTAAATGGGTGCTTTGAAATGAGAAAATATCATAGAATCATGGAATTACAGAACAGTTTGGGTAGGAAGTGACCTCAAAAATCATCCAGTTCCAACCCCTTGCCATGGGCAGGGACAACCAAACATTTTGGGTTTGTGCATTGGCCTGGGGGCAGCTGTGCTCTCACAGACCTCAGTCTCAGTGCCTTTAAAAATTGCTGCAAAATGCTTTTAATCACCTCTGGGAATGGAGAGATCATTGCAAAAATGACGTGTTGAGATCCCTGCAGCCTGTGTGGTGATTTTCTGGAACTGGCACTCTTCCTTAGGGTTTTTTTGACTCATCCCAAGGAACTGTCTGGGATTTCTTGCTCTTTGTTGGTGCACAGGTTGTTGCACCTTGTCAGGGGCTGAGCAGCCATCCAGGTAAGAGGTGCCAAATCTGTCCCCTGCCACAGGACCCAGTGTGGTGTGGCATCTGCCCTGCACCCTTTTCTTGGTAAAACCTCCTCTGTGAGCCCTTAGAGAAGCTCTGAAGGCTTTGAACAGACAACCTGTGCTTTGAAAACCCAATGGCCACTTCATTTTAGCCACCTGTAGCCCTTCAGCTCCAGCTGATGTGAACCTTGATGGGGTCAGGTGCCCTTCCAAGGTGATTCCTGGAGCCATGGAGGAAGCCAAACTTGCTGAAATATGATATTCCCAGATGTCCCTACCTCAAATACTAATGTTTGGAGAAAACACCAATTTCTCAGAGCCTGAAGACCTGAGGTAGAGCAGTGACCAGGTAGAATCTCTGTCCCACTATGCTGCCATTCAGCAGGTGGCTTTGACCTCACCTGGAGAGGGATCACCAGAGAGAGGTCATTTGCAGGCTCTGTGACTTGCTTTTACTCCAGGCTTTGCTGCCAAGAGGGTTTTCCCCCCTAAAAAGTGTGAAAACAGAAATCCAGACCCAAAAGCTGAGTGGCTGAGATTCCCAGGCTTCTTTTTCATAGGGATAAATAGAAAGTCCCACTAAGTGTGCCTGGATTTGCACTTGTGACCTGAAAGGGAGACTCATGCCTGATCTCTGAGCTTCCTTCCAGCTAAATTACCCATACACTGATCTGCTGGGGTTTCCCACCCAGCCACTGACAATAAATTTATGGGATTTGACTGGCACTTGAATTTTTGGTGTCCTTTTGACAGGACAAATGTGTGACTTTAATGCAGATAATATGGGCTAGTTTTCCATTACAGGCATTTGCATGATCTATACCCACACATTTCCCCCTCCTCTGCTCTCCTGCAAGGGCCAGAGGGATCAATCTTGATCCTGGGTGAACCTTTTACAGCCAAATGCACGTAAATGTTTGTGAAATGAGGCTCCACGACCTCGGTGTTATTTCTCCTGGAGCTTAAAACACTCCACGAGGGAGGCAAGGTGAAGCTGGTGGAGGTGTTTAATTCCCACTAATGCTTTCCTGGGAAACAGTGAGGTGATGCTGGGCTGGTGACCACGTGGAGAGGGTTAATATTTATTTACTTGTTGTTTTTTTTCTGAATGAGGAGCTTGCCTTGACGCCAGCAGCCCCCTGACGCTCATTCATGCAGAGCCTCACTGCGGAGCGTCTGGGCGTTCCACTGCTTGGTGACTCGAGTTTAGAGTTATAGGGATCAGCGGGAGGAATTAGCAGTAAATCACAGCCTGGATGGCTTCGTCCTCAACTGTGACAAGGTTCAAATTAAAAATCTCTTGCCGGCATGGAGCAGTTGTAAGTCAAACGTTGTGCTGGGCTGGGTTCAACCAGGACCCAGCAGCGAGAGCTCAGCCCCTGGGAGACAAAAACCACGAGGACCCCACGTGTTGATTCCCAGCTGAACTGGGAAATCACCACTTCATCTCTGCTGTTAAATGTTCTTTCTTTCCTTTCCTTTTCGCCTCTTCCCCCACCTGAAGGGAGGATGGTCAGGCTGGGAAGTTGGGAGAAGCTTTGCGGATTCGCTGCACGTGCGTGTGGCCCTGTTTGACTTGGTTAGAGCATATTTGATTGTGAAAAGGGATTTATTTGTTTTTTGTGACAGGGGATTTGTCTATAATGTAGTGCTGGAAAGAAAACTCATTTAGAGACTAAGGAGGTGTATCCTGTTACAATTGCCTATTGATGGAATAGCGAGTGCTTGGTGTGCTACACAGCTTCATTTTACTTTAGGGAAACTTATCCTGGGCTGCCAAAGGGAGGCTTGGATTTGATGGAGAGCTGTCCCACGGCCCTCAGGGGGTTCCTTGGCTTCTTGTTTCCCCATCTATCAAATGGGGGTGGTCTCCTAGCAGTGACTGTTTCCTCAGCCATCACCTAATTGTTGTTTTGCTCTGATAGCTTTTAAAAATAATTCAGTTTTTGTAAGCGAGATGATAAAACTAGGGGGGCCCTGGTTGGGAGCTCATTCAGCAGCCTGAGGAATAGCATGGATAAAAGTCACTAATGGCCACTGTCCCACCCCTGGGCAGTGCCACCTTCTTCTGCTGGCTGGGAAGGGACTTTCTGAGGTGCTGAGGACAAGGCTCTGTCACCGCAGCCCTGCCAGGGAGAGGAGGTGAGATGGGAATATGACCACACCAGGTGTGGAGCTAATCAAAGGCTTCGATTTTTCTTTAATGGATAATCTAGGGGAAAAAAACTCCACCCAAACTCCACCCAAATTAGTGTGGGCATGTGTGCCTTGGAAAAAGTGAGTTTTTGGTCTGTTTTGGGAAACTCTGTTTATTCATCAGGGTTTTGGTGCAAATTTCTGGGTCTTGCTCAAAGCAGAGCCACACATGGACTTTTGTAAGCTGTTATCCTGAGCTGTGTAAGTGTTGGGGGGTTGGTATCTGCGTGGATAATTTTGGGCATTTCCTCTCTTTGATTGTGCCTCACCTTGTCACTCTCCCCTTCATGTTGTCCTCCTGGCTGGACAGTGGGGCTGTCCCCTGTCACAGTCTCCTTTCCTTCCAATCATCCTGGATCCCAGCACTGATTTGGGGTTTGCAATGACCTCAGTACCTGGTGCTTTTGAGGCTTCATATCCCCATCCCTCCTGGGACCACAGGAGTGATTTGGGATTTGGAATGATCTCAGTACCTGGTGTTTTTGAGGCTTCATACCCTCATTACACATCTCCAGGTCATCCAGACAGCTTCCCCAGGGAGGGCAGCACTCAGGGACAACCTGGAGGGTGACTTTTTGCTTGAAGTCCCATCTCTGCCACAGCTGCAGCCACCTCTGGGAGGGCAGTTGCCTCCTCACCCTGAAGACGGCGGGATGAGCTCTGAGTTTTCCTCCCGCGCTGAGCTGCTATGGTGATGAGTTGCTATAGAAACACATAGCATTATTATTTATTACTGAAAGGTGCTTCTTTCCATCCCTTAAAAGCAGGGTAGTGCCCAGAAGACCCCCGTGGCAGGTGTGGGACACTGTGGGATCCCTGTCCGTGTGGGATGGGGATGAAGCTTCTCGGGAATCCAGGCTTTAGCCATGCTGGAGGCAGAGAGCCGTGCTGTGCTGGCCCGGTGTGATGTGGTTAAACAAATCCCCCCAGTATGCTCCTGTCACAGGTCCCTTCCCTCGTCACATCCCTCCTTTGGAGGGGGATTTGGGCGAAGCGTTTCGTGATAATGAGCTTAGTTATTTCCAAACTGGTAATCGCGTGTCACCATTTGGGGCGAGGGGCTGGCATTAAGTTCTGCAATAATATGTCTGTTCATCCAGCACAAATACTGCATTCACAGGACCTTGTAGGGATTGCCTGGTAAATACCTTCTCTTATCTCTGCCTCTGCTGCTCCTCGTAGTGTGCTCAAGTCCCTCCCTGTCTGCAAGCCCAGCCCTCTGCGCTGGGAGGCAGGGAAGCTCCTCGGATGATTCCATCCCAGGGTCCTGCTCTGCTGAGCCCCCCGGGAGCTGAGCACCCCTCCGGGGCTGCAGGAGGCCCAGCAGAGCAAGCCCTGCTCAGGGTGCTGCTCTGCCTGTCCTCACCATCCCTTTCCAGTGGCCATGGGTGGGATAAATCCTCCTGTGGAGGGTCTTGCTCTCAGGAATGGGTGCAGGTGGTGCTGAACAAGACGCTGGCTGGGAGCTGCAGCAGGGGGTTCTGCCTGTAGCCCATTTATCCAGCACATCCATTGGTTTTGGGAATGCTCAGGAGGTGCAGGAGGGATGCAGAAAGGTCTCCTGTCTGGACCTCATATATCCAGCACATCCATCAGTTTTGGGAATGCTCAGGAGAAGCAGGAGGGATGCAGAGGGGTTTCCTGCCTGGACCTCATTTATCCAGCACATCGATCAGTTTTGGGAATGCTCAGGAGTTCAGGAGGGATGCAGAAAGGTCTCCTGCCTGGACCCCATTTATCCAACACATCCATCAGTTTGGGAATGCTCAGGAAGTGCAGGAGAGATGCAGAGGGGTTTCCTGCCTGGACCTCATTTATCCAGCACATCCATTGGTTTTGGGAATGCTCAGGAGGTGCAGGAGGGATGCAGAGGGGTCTCCTGCCTGTGGTCCATTTATCCAACACATCCATCAGTTTTGGGAATGCTCAGGAGTTCAGGAGGGATGCAGAAAGGTCTCCTGCCTGTAGTCCATTTATCCAGCACATCCATCAGTTTGGGAATGCTCAAGAGGTGCAGGTGGGAGGCAGAGAGGTCTCCTGCCTGCAGCCACTTGGGTTCTCAGCTTCCCCTGGAAGCTGGCAGTGCTGCAGGGGTGGCTCTGCAAGGGAACCTCCCTGCTGTCCTCCACAGCCCTGAGGATGCTGCAGTGGCTACAGAGAGGTGGCTCGGTGGGGACAGGAGGAAGGAGAGATGTACAGGGGCACTGGGATGAGTGGGGCTGCTTTCCCTCTCTGACTGGGGCAGGGGAGAGCTTGGCTTGGCTTGCAGCAGGGATTAGCTGAGCAGTTCTTTCTCGTTCCCTGGGAATTGCCTAGTTGGGGAAAAAAACCAACCCATGAAAGAAAAAAAAAAAAGAAAACATCACAGCTTTTCTGGATGCAGAATTAACAAGAGGGAGGTGAAGTTTCAGGGCTGGTTGGAGCAGCTGCAGGGGTGGCTCAGCCCCTCCTCCCACACCCTGCACAGGTGCTGCAGGTGCAGCGCTGGGCTCTCTCCCTGCAGCCCTGGGGCGAGCAGGGATGCAGGAATGGCTGGACCAGTGCAGGATGCTGGGTATGGAGAGAGCTGGGCGTGGGGAAATCTCTGCTGTCAGCTTGCAGAGTAACTTCCCTGAATTCCTCCAGGTCTCCACCTTCAGCAGCCTTTGAGGAAACAAAAGGAGGTTCTTTAAAGCACCCCCTCGGGCAGGAATAAAACACCTTCCTTTGCACAGTCTGTCTCCTTGCTTGAAGTCATTCCCTCCAGGCTTTGCGTTTTCCTTCTTGGAAGCTCTGCTCCCTGCAGGGAACAGAAAAAACTCCTGGGGTGCAAGAGCAGGGCTGAGGGGGATGGGGAGCCTTCCTGGAAAGTGTAGGATGGAGATGGAGGGATGGATGAAGGGGTCCAGTGTGGGGCTCTAGGGGTGAATGCTGAGCCCTCAGTGTGCCAGAGACCCCCAGAACCCTCAGTGTAGGGTCACACCCAGCCTGTCCCTGTTGCATTGATGGTTGGGAGCATCCTGTGGGGTGGGAGATGCTCCTGCTCCTCCTGCATGTGCCACGCCCTTCTCTGGGGAGGTGAAGCCACCAGACTGGGGCCTCTCCTAAAGCTGCCTGTGGGAAAGGAGAATTTGCTGAGTCCTGCTTGGGTCTGTGTGGGTCTGGAGGGTTTGGGTTTTGCCTCTGCCATCCCTTTTCCTCCACTCTGAGCTGCACCAGCTGCTTGGATATGTGGTTTGGAGGGAAATCATCCAAGTGGTGCCATGGACTTGGGGCTGATTAAGGGTCCCCATGGATCCCGCCAGCCCTGAGATCATCCAGTCTCAGGTTTCTCTCCAAAATCCTGTTGAGGGCAGAGTCATTTCAGCCATTCTCTGGACTCAGAGCACCTTTGCATCCTCTGCCTTGCGCTTCCTGGCCTCCCAGGTCACCCCCAGAGATCAGGAGCTGCACCTCTCCTGGGTGAGGGATGGAGAAGGAAGGTGAGGCAGCTGAGCTACGTGCAGCAGGAGTTGGATGCTTAAACCAGCACCCCTCAGAGCCATCCAGGAGGGATTTTTTTCCCCTCCTTTATGATGGAGCTGCTGCCCTTGCCTGCCTTAGCAAGGCAAACAGCTCAAGGGGATGCCTCGGAATGAAAGCAACAACTTTTAGGACAAATTTCTCTCTGCATAATGTCTCAAAGAAAGTGAGGAGAGGAAACGGCAAGCGGGCCTAATTAGGTAAGTATTCCCCATTAGGAAGGGGAAGGAGCTATCAAGTCGATTTCCATTTCCTTCTTATTTTACATGCCTGATTTTTCCGCCTCTCCAGGAGGCGGTGTGTGAAGTAGGTCTCTCCTTAGCTTGGAGAAGTAAATAATCAGAACACGACGCGCTCCCGAAGCTCTTCCCGAAGCTTTCCAAATCTGGACTAAGCTGAGGATTTTTAGCATCTTCACAAACCCTTCCAAGAACTTCCCAGCATCCATGAGACCTGGTAGGGATTGATTTTTTCCCCCCTTCATGCTGGAGAACTGAGGCACAGGTGGGCAGCAGGACTTGCATATTCCAGGTGTCTCCTGAACATATTTCTCCCTGTCTCACCTATTCTGCCTGCAAGTAGAGACAATTTCTTGTCTCCTGGCTGCTTCCCGGTATAAACCTGGGAAATGTGATTTGGAAGAGCCCCTAAACCACCACCTTGTCCACCCCTACCCCAGCCCAGCATGTCCCCATGTCCTCCTGGCCACGTTTTACCCCAGTGTACCCAAAGTTGCTCTCCTGGCTGTGCTCTCCTTCGCCTCTCCGAACAACACATTGCAGCGTGGGCTGCAATTATGGAGCCATCAACGGGTTCTTGTGACACATTTTGGCGAGCCTGGGGATGCTTTGTGCACCAGCCTGCGAGGGAAGCACTCTCCTCCCCCCTTTCCTGCCTCCCCCTGCTCCAGAGTCTGTAAGTGGTGTTATTAAAGGCTGTCGGGAACTGCTGTCATTGGCACAGTCAATGGCTGACACAAGGCAGCCCTCAGACTTTGACTCATCACACACACACACTTTGCAATGCATGAGCCACAAAAAAAGCCAATTTCTCACAAGCATCACCCTTCTCCCCAGCTGTTTGGGCCCTTTTCTGCATTCATTTCAGAGAAGAAGTCTTGATTGTCCTGCAGTGTAAGGAAGATATTTGAGTTGCATCGTGCTGCCTGCACGTTCCCAGCTCTCTCATTATCTCGTGGTGGAAGTTGTGATCCCTTTTTCCCTAAATACAGCTACATGCATCCATATATATATAGATATGTGTGTATGTTTTATACATATACATAAAAATACACATTTATATGCACATTGCTACACACAAATGCAAACTACACATGCTTCGGAAATGCCAATCTGTTCACCCTGCACTTTCCACAGATCACTGCCAATTTCCCCTCACAGTTCAGGAAAGGTTCTGCAGGTCCAGATTTTTGGAGAAGGAAGAGCAGCCTTGCTGCAATAGCTGGAGTTAGGAGGGATTTAGGCAAAACCCAGTTTTCCTTTTTTTCTTCCAGCATCCCTCGATCAGATGCTGGTGGGAGAGGGATGTTTTCCAGCTTGTAAGGAGGAGATGGAAGAAAGAAAAGTATTTGAGGTTTTCCTCCACCGCAGAAATGGGAATAAATAGAGTAAACTTGGACAAACCTTGGTGTCTGGGAATGTTTCTCCAGTCGAGTTTGGCTGCTTTAATGCTTTTCAGTAGGTGCTGCTCCAGGCTGTGCTGATGGCAAAGGGGCTCTGAGGGGAAGGATTGTGCAAAAATCCTCATCCTTCCCAGTGGCTCAGCTGGTCCCTGGCCATGAGCACTCGAGAGGGACAGCACAAGGTGCCACGAGGCTGGAGGAGATCCCAAGCAGATTGGAGCTCCATCCAGTCTGTGCCTCCTGCTGGTTGATGCACAGGGAGCTTTGAGCCACATTTCCCCCACTAACAGCCTTGCTGGCCACACAGGCTGCTTCCCTGCTCTGCTTCCCCTCCTTCTGGGTATTTCTGTGTGTGGGGAGCATAATTTTGAGTCTTTTCCATACCTGGAGAAAGACTCAAGATGGAAAAGTTACAGTGTGATGGTTGAAGTGTTTTCACTCTGTGATTTGCCTCTTGGTTTCATTTGCTCATTGTCTTCCCTCCTGCCCTGCTCTCCTTCCCTGGGAACACGGGCAGCAGAATCAGCTTTATTTTATAACAAGCAAGGTCTTTCCAGGTGCAGGTTTGTGCTCTCCTGTCTCTCCTCCACCTCTCTGCCAGTGGGTGACTTATTTCACCACCCATAATTAGCCTCTCCCAAGGTCTCGCTGTTGCTGGGCTCAGGCAGAAGCTTTTACAGCCACTGCCTCCTCTCAAACACAGGAAGAAATAATCCCTTCCTCAGCTCAGGGAGCAGA
This sequence comes from Lichenostomus cassidix, assembly GCF_008360975.1. Lineage (NCBI taxonomy): Eukaryota > Metazoa > Chordata > Aves > Passeriformes > Meliphagidae > Lichenostomus > Lichenostomus cassidix. Next base: position 2,339,663 of record NC_139480.1, read on the forward strand.
TTTCAGACTGGATTCTGCTGCTGCTGAGGCAGGGAGGCTGCAGGAGAGACCCAACCCAGCCCGGGGCAGTGCTGGGATGAGGTGGGGATGGAGGATGAGTGTGTCAGGCTCCCCACGCAGAGGAAGGAATCAAATATCTGCCCTCTGTCAAATGCCATGCTGGATTCCTCTGGGACCAAGTTATTGGTGAGGAGGAAGCTGACCTTCTCCTGTGTTTATGAACTGAATCTCTGGTTGGCTTTGGGTTTGATTTTTTCCCCCCTCCTCCTGTTACAGAGTGCAATACTCCATTTCAAAGGAAATAACATTTTCTTCATTTTCTCCTTTGCTGTGATTTTTTTGAAAAATGCTGCTCAGGATGAACAAGATTTCTTCCCCTTGGCTTTCCATGTTTTATCCTTGGCTTGTCACACTGGAAGTGGATGCTGCTCCCTGTGTTTTTGGGGGACAATTAGCTGTGCTGGAGCCCAGGGATATTCCCCTGTTACAGCTGCTGAGGGTGAACAAATTCTCCTGGAGTTGGGAAAACACATTATTATTTCAGTAGTCAGAGCCCAGCAAGTTTGAGAATTAAAAATTCTCCTCATTTCCCTTACTGCCACATGGATCTGTCCTTCTTCCTCCTGGCTGCCTTATCTCCAACCTTCCCTGACATGCAAATCCTTTCCTGCAAGGCCTGGTCTTGAGCATCTTCAGAGCAGAAGTCCTTTGGAGCCTCATTTCCTTTTCCTTCCTCTTTTACCCATGGAGAGCAGTTTTTTGGCAGCTCAAGAGCTCTGTCTTTCCTGCACACAGGTCCCTTGGAGATATTTGAAGCCACTTTGCTGAAGTTCACAGGCGACTTTTGAAAACCTTGGCCATTGCATCCATGTATATATATATATATATAAAAAAATATCTGTTCTCTCTTCCCTCCTGCTTTCTTTCTCTGTCAAAAATCCAGCTGTGCAACATGTGGCACTCGTAGGACTTGGAAGGCAGGAAGATCAAGCAAACATTGAGCTTTCAGCGAGAAGAGATAAATTTCCAGAATAAATTCAAGCCACGTAGGCCCAGTCTGTTTTAGTTTTAAAGCCCTGCTGGTAGTGATGTGTGGGAGCCGTAGATATAAAGCCAGGGATAGAAGAAGAGTTTATTTGTATTATTTCTGGCACCTTGGTAGAAAAAAACCCTCTGTTCTGAGTTCGTGGGGCTTGGCACGATGTTTGTCTGCATGGTCTGGGGCAGGAAACTGCCTGTTGAGCTCTACCTCTGTGGCTTGAAAGCCAAGGAAAAAAAGGGAATTATCCAACCTGACTGAGTGTTGTAGCTGGAAGTGCCGGATTTGTGGGGGTGTGTGGGATGCAGATGGCCACAGAGGAGAAATATCTCGTTATTAATAACCCGCTGGATTGCGATAGCAATTTTACACCTGTGCTGCAGTTTTTATCTCGGCGCTCCGGCAGGAGCACAGCTGGGAGCTGGGAGCTCCCTCCTGCAGGAGCACAGATGGGGATTTCCTAATTCCTGCAGAGGCAGAGGGCAGGTTGGGGTTTGGGGTGCTGAGCTGTGCCCATGGATTGGCTGCAGGGGTTTGGTGCTGAGCTCCTGAGGGTGTTTGGTGACACTGAGCTGGCAAGGGTCAGGCTGGCCTGGGAGCTGCTGTGTGGATTGCTGCTTTTGCAGAGAACCAGAGAATGGTTTGGACTAGAAAGGATCTTAAAATTCCAGCTCCAGGCTTCTCCTGGGACACTTTCCACTATCCCAGGGTGCTCCAAGACCCATCCAGCCTGGCCTTGGGCACTGCCAGGGATCCAGGGGCAGCCACAGCTTCTCTGGGCAACGTGTGCCAGAGCCTCACTGCCCTCAAAGGGAACAATTTCCTCCTAACATCTAATGTAAACCCACCCTCTTTCCATTTAAAGCCATTCTGCCCTGTCCTAGCTCTCTTTTTTGCAAAAAATCCCTATTTTTTTTTCTATTTACCACTATATTTTTGTTTCACTAAGCAAAAAATACAAACAAGCCCAGAAGTGGCCCCTGATGCACTCCCCAGGCTGTCCTAAAAAGCACAGCAGTACCCACTACAAAACACTGCTGTTTTCAGCCTAATGCCACCACTCACAGCCCAAACTTCATTTCACTTCCTCCTCCCCTCTGCCTTTTTTCTCCAATCCAAGCAAAAGAGTTAGAGGCTCTAACCTTTCAATCAAGAGCACATTTCAGCCCAGCCTCCTGGCTGAGTGGAGGCCTCATGTCATTAAAATCCACCTGCAGCTGATGCCTAAAACAGGCTACCTAAACCAGAAAACTAGACAAAGTTAGGAGAATAAAAAGTGGACAAATTTATTTAGGCCTTCAAATTTATTTAGGCCTTCAAATTTATTTAGGACACATTTGGGCAAGCAAAGCCCTCTTGGGCTACACCCAAAATGGACTCTGGGTCCTGAGCTCTTCACCTTTTGTAAGTTCTGTCCTATTAGCATTTTGGGCCTTAATTCTCCAATCACACCCTCAGGTGATGATGTTAACAACCTCAGGCCTGCTCCCCCCAAGTCACTGTTGTTGACACATTTTGGGGCTCTGAGGCAACAAATGTGTCCTTTCTATTCTGATTTCAGTTCAGAAGAATTGTTTTGGCTAAAGGAGCTGGGAACAGAGGTTTTTAGCCTTTTCTAAGAAGCACAGAACTACACCAAGTTACAGATACACGAGCAATAAAAACTAGAAATTATCAAAGTCACAGAGCCTTGTTATTAAGCTAATCTCAAGATATGTCACACCAGAGCCAGGACAAGGCCCTGTGTCCTCCACCCTTCACCTGAGGCCCCTGGGAGGTGGAGCAGGAAGGATGCTCCTGCCTCACATCCCAGCAGCTTGGACTGCATCCCCCAGGACAGGTTTGCAGCTTTTCACAGTACCGGGGGCTTGTGTGGTGTTCAGAGTGCAGCTGTGGGGTCCTGTGAGGTGAGGGAAGAGAGCAGCAAGTCCTGTTTTGGAGGGAGGGAGGAATGGAGAGGTGGAGGCAGTGGGAGCAGGGGAGGCTTGGGGGGCTGCAGTGCCCACGGGTCCAGTCCTTGTGGGTCCTTCAGCACCTGGCAATCTGCTCCAGGGTGTTTCTTCAGCTCTGAAAAGCTGTGTTATCGAGGCCTCCATTTCCTAGGAGCAGGATTTTATGAACAGAGGTGACCTTTGCACGCCCCTCACGTTAAAAACACCTCTTGTCTCAGCCACAGGTGCCTTCAGCCTGCGTGAGCAGAGATGAACAAAGCAGATGGTGCTTGGATCTGGATTAAATTAGAGTTTTGCCTGCAGCTGGCTTAGCAAACAAGTAACTTTGCTCCGGGTAGCACAACCCAGATCTGAAACCACTGCTTATTCTAAAATCATCCAAATAACCTTTGCAGACTGCCCAGCTCCTGTGGCCCTTTCTGCTGCTGGGTTTCTGTGGAACACCTGTCCTAGCACAGCTAATGCTTGGTGATGATGGATCTGCAATTATGAGGCTGTGCAAACAGCTCAAACAATTGCATCACCCTCCCTGTGGCCGCTCTGGGGTGATTTGTGGAGCTGCTGATAGCGCTGGGCATGGTTCGTGCAAATGAAGGGTCAGGTCTGTGAAGTGCAGGGCACCTGCAGCTTCCATCTGTGGCTGAGTGGACATGGGGAGATATTTATGGGAGGAAAAATGGAGATTTTTGCCTTTTTAAGCTGTGTTCTGCAGCAGCAGCAAGCTGGCCACAAAGTGCCACTGCTGATGGCAGCCTGGCAGTGTCTCCTCTCGGGGTCAGTTTTGGAGGAGCACAGGGATAAGAAAGCTTTAGCAGCAGAATAGCAGGAGCAGACACCTCCTCCCCTCGGCCTCCCAGGCTGGGTGCCAGCAGCTGTATCATTTCAGGACACCCTGGATGCAGCCATGCATCCCACAGCTGAGCAGGGTGACCACTCAACTATTTAAAGTCGCTCCAGTGCTGACACTCGGGCGTGTAATGCACCAATTCTGCTGATGCTGGCAAAGCGCTGGAGCAGGGGATGGGTTTAGGACTGAAGGGAATTTGTCACTGTGAGGACATTCGGGTGTGTGTCCCTCAAACATGCACCAAAGGAGATGAGAATGGAGCAAATCAGAGGTTAAGGGGGTTCCCCTGGTGCTGCACGTGTGGCTCTGCAAAACAGTTGTTGCTGTGGCACTGAGCTGGGAATTAAACACGTGGGGTGAAGCTCAGTCTCTGCTTTGCTGACTGTGTGACCTTGGACAAGTCATGGAACCACAGATTGGTTTGGGTTGAAGGGAAATGAAAGCTCATCTCATTCCCACCCCTGGTTGTGGGCAGGGACACTTCCCACCTGCCCAGGTTGCTCATCAGGACCAAGTTCTCCTCCTGTGCTGACAAGCCCAAGTGTTGTCTGAACCATCCTAGGAACAGTGGAAAAAGCAAAACCTTTCTTTGCAACATTTGTGCTATTTGTTTTCAACTTGGTCAAATTTAGACAGATTTTTAGCCAAAAGGGAAGGAGCATCCCAGTTTTTACTCCCTGCTCCAAAACATGGAACCTTTTCAGTGAGGCAGCAGGAAGGACGTAACCGAGGTCAAATATAGGGAAAAAAAAATTAAAACCAGAAACTTGCAAAAACTTTTCCCCTAATTTAGTTCTCAGCATTGCCCAAGTCATTCTGAATGCAACTTTCCACAGCACTGGTAGCCTGAGGCAGACACTGAGCTCAGGAAATTGTCCCCTGAGTGGCTCAGGTCTGTCAAAGTAATGAGGACCTTAAAAGTGAGCCTTGGCACAGAACATGTCAGACAACCTGAGCTAAAGGTGTTGCTGCTGATGCTCACTGGAATTATGCATGCACACAGTGCCCTGCACAGGAATTGCATAATTCTGGTGCAAAAATAAATGTGTCTGTACAGGATGGAGTTGTGTATCTCCCTGCAAACACAGTCTGTGTGTGTGTGAGTACATCAGCTCCCTTCTGATCTGCTTGTGAACAAACAGAGCATGTGATTATCTCCTCACCCATGTGAGCACTGCTCTGCCTCCTGCCTGCCTCTGATCCTGGCCATAGGTGTCCTGTCCAGCTCAGCAGCAGCTCGAGACTCTCAGGCATGATTTGGGATTAATTATCCTGCAGCAACAGCCGAGCTGGGCTCTAAGAATAACTTCCCATTGGCCTTTGGATGTGTTGGATGGCAGCAGCTGGGCTTGTGGTGACAAAGTCACTGGAAGAGAAAATTAACAGCAAATTAATAATAGTTGATCCAGGTTTTTATTTTTGGAAGAAAGGGGAGGTTGAGTTTTGCTGCTGATTCTCTGCCTGTTGTGCTCTTTCCTGTGTCACCTGTAAATTGGGACATCACGGGACTGTGCTGGGATAGATGTCAGACTGCTTTTTATTTTTTTCTTTTCCCCTGAAACGCTCACAAAGCTGCAGCTTATCGGGGCTGTGTCCACACTGCCTCATTACAGCTCTCAGCACAGACAGTCCTTCCCCAGTGCTGCTGCTGGGCTGGAAATTGTGTCTCAGCTGGAAGTCTCTGCTTGGGGAAACGTGAGGCTCTCCATCAGTCCTGTCCCTGCCTCTGCCTTTTGGATCAGGGGCAGCTCAGCTGCCCTTCAGCCTGCTCAGAACATCCAAGTCAAGTGGGGATGGAAGTTTTTAACCGAAATGCTTCCCCCTAATAGGGGAAGTCTCTGAAGAGGACGTCTCTTGTTTGGTGTGATCTTGGGTGTTTCTTCTCAGGGAGCATCTTGCTCTGTACACAGCAGCTGCACTGAGCCCTGCTTCATTTTCAACTTCACAGCAAGTGCTGTTATGCCAGAATGGTTAAAAATTGCAAACAATTGTAATGCAGTTTTTATGACATTTGTAAGGGCAAACCAAGAAAAGCATGCAGGAGGTTAGTAGTAGTTTAAAAATGTCTGTTTGGTGCTGCATTACTTTCTGTAGCAATCTCATATCTGCAAAAGATGCCTGGAATTTGGGGCTGGTGAGCTTTGGGGCAGAAATATGGACTTTTTAGCCTCTGACACCCCTTCATGAGCTCTTTCCAAGCCCTTGGAGGCAGCAGGAATAGATTACTTCAGCTGACACGTCCACGTTTTGAACTACCAGACTGGGACCTAATTGCCCTGGGTGCTACAGAAAGATGGAAAAAAAATTCACCTGACCTCATCTGACCTGCTCAGGGGCTGAAAGACAGCGAGCAGTTGGGGGAAGAGCTGTCATGAAGGAGGCAGAGTGATAAAATGAACAGCACATGTCTGCCCAGGAGGTTCGTGGGTGCCTAAAAACCCACCCAGAAGCACTCAGGAATTTGGTCAGAGTTAGGAAGTGCAGAGAAAATAAAACAAGGCGGTTTCTAATAATTTCTTTTTCAGAATCTCCAGTCACTATAAAAATGCTGCTAACGTTGCAGTAAAATGCAGCTTTTTTTTTATTTTTTATTTTAGGGTTGGGAGAGCAAATGCCAGTCAGCATTGCTGCTTCCCAGGAGTGGAATATGTGTGTTGGACTGGAGCTCTGGCTGGGATTTGGGATGGTCCAGCCATCCCTGTTTTATGGGATTCACTCATCTGCTCCCTTTAGCTGCTCACGCGAGGAGCTGAGGATGAAGAATTTGCTGTGTCAGATCTTTTCCTGGCCCCATCCATAGCTGGTGGCTGCTGCTCCAAAAGGGGCTGGATACCTGCCATCAATGAAAGGAGGAAATTTTATGCTGAGTAAAGCACAAAGAGAGACTCTGTTCTTGCTTCTGCTGCAATCCCTGCATCACTGAGGAGAAATTATCACACCTCTGACTCTTCCCTCCCAGCAATACAGCATTGCTACCAGCATTTTCTTTATGGTCTCACTCCTGCTGCGTGTCCAGCCTGTTTCCTGTGAGGTTTGGTGTGGCTGCAGGATTGATGGTTTTTCCCTCGGGGATCCTGGCTAGAGAGCTCTGCCTTGCATTAATCACATTGGCCTGGCCAGTGGTAAACTCTTCATTTGGGAGAAATTCCCATTTTTGCTGTGAAGCAGCAAAGTGCAGAGTGCCTGGTCCTGGGCAGCACATCCACTGCCTCTACATCCTTCTGAAGCTTTATTTCCAAACTTTATTCCCCATCCAGGCATTGAGCAACCTGGTCTAGTGCAAGGTGGCTCTGCCCATGGCAGGGGAATCAGAGTCTCTGAGGTCACTTCCAACCCAAACCATTCTGGGCAGGGGAATTGGAATGAGATGATCTTTAAGGTCCCTTCTAACCCAAACCATTCTGGGATTCTCTGATCTCAGTTTCATCTCTGATTTTCCCAGTCCTGTTGCTTTCACCCTGTGTCCCTCAGCCCACTCTGCTCCAGCTGTCTTTTGAATATATAGCAAAATCTCAGACTTTGAAGGCTGGGGATTCTCTGCTGGCTTCTTTGCCCAGTGCTTTCCCCACCTCCAAGCACAGATCTCAGTGCTGCCACAACCAGTAGATCAAAGTTTTGGTTTTTTCCTTGAAGTGTCCCATGTTTTATCTCATGGAGACTCTGGAGAGTGAAGCAGGCAGTGGTCACGAAATCCCTGTGGATGCAGAGTTGCTCTCCCTGCCCAGTCTTACAGCTGAAGCACAGCGAGATTTGGCTCTTGGTGGATTTACACAGTGCTAATTGTGAGGCTCCAGCCTGAGAGAGAGGACTTGTGTCCCACAGATCTTCCCAGGATTGCCAGGCAGGGGGAAATATCCACCCACTGGCACCCAGAGCAACAGAAACTCTGCTCAACAGCTTCAGCCAGCAAGGAAACAAAACAGCTGTCTGGTGATCACGGGGAAAGCTGAGCTCACACACCCTTCCTTGCTGTCTTAGGGCTCCCATCTGAACCAGACCCAGAAAATTCAGATTTCATTTGGTCTTTCTCAGAGCCCACAAAGCCTTGGAGGGAAGGTGAGCATAAGCTGAGCTTCTGAGGAAGGAAACTCTGCTTTCCTCAAGGCTGTGCTAAAATTCTGGAATGGATACACGAGCTGGGGAGACCTGCTGGGATGAAACCCAGTTCATTTTCTCTTCAATATTCATCATTCCTTTAGGGGCAGAGGCTGTGTTTATTCCTCTTTGTGTCTAGAGCTCATCAGGGTCTCTTTCCCAGTGAATTGCTCTCCTGGTTTCCTCTGGAATAAAGTTAATTTCATTCCTTGTAGCTGGGATTTTCCTTTGGATTTGACATGAGAATTGTGGTGACAACACACTGATGGTTTTAGTTGTTGCTAAGTAGTGTTTAAACTAACTCCAGGGCTTTTCAGCTTCTCATGCCCTGCTGGGGAAAAGCCTGGAGATCCACCAGGAATTGGGAAAGGACACACTTGACCCAAACTGGCCAAAGGAATATTCCATAAAATTTTAATTTTTTGGCCAACTGTCAACCCCATGAGAGCTGCACCTCAGTGAAATACAGCAGAGAAACCCTTTGTGCTGGGGAGAGCAGTGTGTCAGGAGTGCATGATGGCTTTGCTGGGGACAGGAATGAGACTTTGAGACAGAATTCAACCTGACACTCTGGATTTTGGCAATATTTCCCCTTTTTTCAGTGCTCTGGATCACTATGATCTCACACACACACACAAGGTGTGATCAGCCAAGTTGGGCACTGCTGTGATGTGGTTTGCTTAAAATCAGTGACCTTGCTACAACAGTTTGTTTGTCTGGGGGGTTATATTTCTCCAGTTATTGTGATAAGGAATAATTTTAATAGATTTAGCCTCAGGATACTTTCAGGAGGCTGGGGAATACTGTTACCTGTGTTGTGGAGGATGTCACGTCGTTGGAAGGTTGGTTTCCTCCCAATTTGGGATGTTCCACAATTTCATAACACCCAGCCTTGGGGACTCACACTCCTGTCTGCTCCAGAAAAGAGAGTTTAACTCTGGTCTCTGGATTTGTAGGTTATTCCCATGACCTCAAAACTCCATTCTCATTTTCTGTGACTGAATATTTGTGTTCTTTCATTCGAGTCTCTGTAGCAAATTCCTGGAGGAGCTGAGAAATTGTTACAAACCTCTCTGCACTCCCTTCCCAGCACAGAGGAGCACAGCTCTGACCTGCTTTTGCTGGTGGAAAACCAAGTCAGAAATGCAGGCAGAAACAACATCCACATGCAGTTTTATCACATGGGAAATGCTGGGGGGGAAAAAAGGGAAGAAAGTCCCACTCATGAAATGTGTTAATCCTGTAATTTAATACTCCCCTGGCACACACACAGGTAACAAGGTGATGGGCAGCATCTGAGTGGAATAATCTGTGTGATGAGGGAAGGCTGTGTTGTCCCTCTGCAGTTTAATTCCCTTATGAACAAACCACTCCCGAAATTAATCTCTTTATTTGGGACAAGCTGCAGCTTGTGCTGGGATCTGCTCTTTGTGGTGAGCTCCAAAGCTGCTCTGGTGTGGGGTGTCCCAAAAGTGAGACTTGCCTTCAGCTGGGACAGGTTGTAAATTCAGGGGGAAAGGATTTAGGCAAAGTTAGAATCAGGTTTTTGTCAGGGGAGCTGTTGACAATGTCTCTGTGTGGGTTTTCTTGCCATGTTGGCTCCCAAAAGAAAAGCTTCTATCCATGGTAATCAGGGTTTATTAAAGGAAACCATGAAAAAAAAAAAAAAAAAGTCTTTAGATGAGATTAAAGGGATTGTGTAGCGGCACTTGGTGCTGAATCGCTCTGCGCTGGCTCCGGCGCTGGGCGTCTGCCTCGTCAGCATCTCTGCCCAGCCTCCCTCATCCTGAACAGCCTGAGTGCAGGGAAAGTAAACACAGGAGTGTGCTGCCTGATGAGCTGGGCTTCATGAACCACCCTGGCACTGCCCAGCACTCCTGGGTGCTCCTGGCCTCCTCTTGGCCGGGTGAGAACTCACCGTGTCCATCCTGCTGGGCTCTGGGATGCTGCCAGACCCACTGTCCGTGAGGATGGGCTGGGTTTGCCTCCCTCCCTGAGCTGTTCTGCAGCTCATTTTGGTCACATTTAAGGCTTTCATGTGGATTTTTGCTCTGAGTTGGACTCAGAGCGGGATTGCTTCCATGGTTTTCTGTATCCAGGCTCTCCCATGGGCTCCTCTTCCTGCTGACCTCGCAGTGTCCCTGCTGCCACACAGGGGACCTGGTGACATGGATCTAACACCTCTGGTGGCAGGAGGGCTGTGTGGCTGTGAGGGGAATGGGGAGGTGCTGCTGTCTCACATCTTCACCCAGGACTGAGTTCCTTTCAGGAGCTGTCACTGAAATGGGGTGGCTTTGTCCCAGGCTCTGGTACAGTGACACAACCATGGATTTTGTGAGATTGTCACTCAAACCCCAGCTCTCCCGGCTCTCTCTTTCTCCTCTCCCTGTACACTTCCTCCCAAGTCCTTCCCTCTCTCTCAATTGACAGATCAGTCCTTTGTGTCCTCTTTATTCCTGATTTATTCCTACTTCCTCAGGCATAATGCATCCTTGACTTTGTCCCCTTGAAAGCTGCTGCGTTTTGAGGATGTATTCATCATTCCCTAACTTTCCCATCTAATAATCAGAGTTAAAAGACGTTTGGAATGTTTCTTCCTCTTAGATTCTTTCACATCCAAACTTTTCCTGTCCAGGATGCCATCTATTTACCACAGAGTTGCATGTTCTGGAATCTTGGGATTGTGTCCTGGAGATGCCTGGGCAGAACTAAGCTGCATCCTTTCCTCAGTGGTCTCAAACCTTTACTGGAAATGGTCAATAACAGTAAAAAACTAACCACACTGTGTGGTGGCACCATAACTTGGTGTCCTCCAGGAGGGAACCAGTTTTTAAACCAAACTCTGGGAATTCAAACTGAATTTTGTTTGTCAGTGTGGGTGCTGACTCTGAGTCCTTCCTCTGAGCATGGATGAAACCCTGTCAGAAACAGCTGGAATTGCTGTGTGACCTTCCCAGGGACCTTGAATGTGCTGCTGGAGTGGCTGTTGTGGCAGGAGCCACGTCGAGGGATGGTCTGGCCTCACCCAGGAGCCCTGTGGGGTTGGCCATGGCACCACTGCTGGCCACATCCCCAGAGGAAAAGGCAATTTGGGTTTATTTTGGAAATACCCAGCTCAGAGCCTAAGCCCAGCCCTTGCTGCCTGCTGGCTGGGGCCTTTTGTTTATCTGCTTTGTTTTTGGAACAGAATTATTCTCTTGCAGACTGTGCATGTCCGTGGCACTGTGTCATTGTCCCCCCAGCTGCTGTGATTCCTGCCATCCTGACACAGGGAATAAAAAGCCATCCATAACCCCCTTCTCCCTGCTGCATCCTCTCATGAGCTGTACAAACCCTGCTCTGTTCTGCAGGCTAAACATCCAGGCCTCCTTGCCCCTGACCTCTGCTGTTATTTATTAATTAAGCCAAATTATAAATTATAGCCCTCAGAGGCTCCAGGACTGATTTGGGCTCCAGGACAGAGGGTAGAGAGCAGATGGGAGAGGAGAGAGGGCCAGCAGCAGACAGAGAGAAAATCCTGCTCCTAGGGTCACTCAGATGGCTGCTGGAAGATGGTGAAATAGCCCCAGGCTCCTGCTCTCCCTGCTTTGTCCCAAAAGGCTGCTCTGTGCATTGCTGGTGCTCTTTACCCTGCAGGTGAACTTCTTCCCCATTATCTTCAGTATTTTGGAGATCACCCCTGCCTGCTGCAAAAGCCTCCCTGGAGTTTCTCACTGGAGTCTCTGTGGTTTCCAGATCAAATCTGCTGTCTTTGCCTGGAGAAATCACAGAAAAGCTTGGGTTGGAAGGGATCTAGGAAGGTTCTCCTCACTCTATCCTCTATGAGTGATAGTCTGACCTCAAACCAGTTCTCACCTGCATGGACCTCAAAGAATTTATGTCTGGAGTCTGTTTTTTCCTATTTGGTGTTGGCTGTTTGTTTTAATGGGCAGATTTCATCCCCTTGTTGCAGGTGGTGTGATGACTTTTGGGCAGAGAGGGGTTGTTCTGTACCTCTTCAGTCTCTGGCTTGCAGCAGTTCCCATTTCCCTGCCCTGCAGCTCTGCTGACTCTGCAGAGCAAAATATAGTAAAATGCAGGGGTAAAAGAGATCTCTTTTTAGTACTTGAAAAGAATCGTTTCTCCCCTAGATCTGCCTAGTTCCCGACCAAAGCAGCGCCTGTCAGAAATCTGGATCATAACTCATCAGTGACAGGAGCTGATGTTCAGGGTCACCACGTGACGTTTCTGAACACAGGACTCAAACAGGGACAGCTTCCCTCTTCTGCTGCTCTCTCAAGGATGGGCTCTTTTGAAAGAGGAATGGTTGTGTGGGGAGAGCTCATCCCATCACTGCTCCATCCATCATAATAAAGGTTATTAAAAGCCTACGTGACCAGCCTGCCTATCCCTGCAGAGCTCGCGAGGCAGTCCTGCAAACTCTGCACTATAAGCTTGCTTTTATTAAATATTTGCTTGACCAGAGAGGCAAAGCAGAACAGGGTAAACATGCCTAAAGTAAATGTGGGATGACCTTTGTCCGCCATCCTTCCAACGCCTGCGGCTGCAGCGGCAGGGAGGGCAGCGGGAGGTGAAGGTGATCCTACAACAGCTTGGAAATGCAGAATTTGGAAATATTTGGGGTGGTGTAAAAGTGATGGCTGCCCTACAAGCCCAGACTTACCCTTTCCACTAGCATATCTAATCAGTCTATGGGTCAAAAGAATGTGGGATTTATCCTCCCTGGTATTTTTTGAAGTAAATTTTTCAGTTCCGCCGGCATTAGCAGAGCAGCACAGATTTGAGAAAGCTTCACATCCGGACCTGTGTCACTGTCACATCTTCCTCCCTGCTGGGATCTGCAAACATGGACTTTTTTCCTTACCTCCTACTTGTGCTAGCCTGGCTGTCATCACTGGTTACACCCCTGACTTCAGCAAAGTCACTCTGTGGCAGAGGGGATGGGACACCGAAGGAGGGGAGCTGTGTTTGTCTTGCGTCCTTTTAAAAATCAAAACAGCTTTGTGAAGTTCTGATCTGGATGATAAAGAGGGATGAAGGGCCTGACCACCAGGTTTGTGTGGTCAGCACTCGTTGAGGAGCTTGGCTTGTGAGATCTGAGCTGGTAGGTCTTCGTCTCCCACCTGTTCTGTGGAGCCATAAAGGCACAGAGCTGTTTTTGGTACAGAAGCAACCAAAAAAGTGAAGGAAAAAGGAGCAGATGGATGTGTTGAGTAGGAAGATGTGTTTCCGTGGGGTTTGGTGATGTGCCCACCAAATGTTTGAACCCCATACTGCTCCCACCGCCCTGGTTAAAACCTGGGAGATTTTAAGAGACTGAATGGTGCAAGGAAACCCTCTTCCCTCTGTTTGGAAAGGCACCAAGCTGGTCCTTGGCTCATTAGTTTTCCTACTTCATGGTCCTTTAGGCTTTATCACCGCTAATAGATAAGAAACCCCTTTCTCCTCAGTCACCTGAGATTCCCAGGGGAGCTGGGATGTTTTCTTGGCTGTGAAGTGGGTGGGGAGTGTGAAGTGGGTGCAGAGTGGTCTGAGGTGAGAGCCCAGGGGAGGGAGGACACCCAATGCTCTGTTTGCTCCCTGTTTGGCCACAAACCCTTTACAGCTGTGCCTGTGACAGCTGGCACACCACAACCCCTGGGTCTGTACTCTGGGCTGGGCCAGCGTGAGGCAGCTTTGATCTGGAAACCACAGAGCTCCTGCTCCAACAGGCCTGCTCTGGACTGAGGACTCCCTGAAAGGATGTTAATGCCAGGCCAGAGCTACCTCCTTCCCAGAAAACTTCAAGGGCTGCAGGAGAGCTCAGCATCCTTCTGGCCCTGTCCCTGTAGGCAGATCCCTGACCTTCTCTAGCCTTCAGTCCCTCATCCAGAAGAGCAGGGTAATAATCCTTCTCCAGTTCTGGCGTCTCAGATAGCAAATACACAGCTGGGCTGGAGCTGTTTCTGGATGGATGTTTTTGCCATTGCCCTCCTGCACTTCCAGCCAATGTTTGTGCTGCACCACGGGGCTCGTGTGTGTGCGGAATGGAGAGGGAAAGGGTGCTGATTTATTGCTCTGCTGTGTGATTTCTGCTTTTTCTCCCAGCATCTTTTCTGTCAGGAGGGCTCCCTTTGTGCTGGTTTTAAGTAGAGAGCTCAGAGTGGAGAAAGGGAGGATTAGCAATTAAATACGCTCTGATGATGGCATGGTTGTGAAGGAGGGAGGAGGAAGGAATACTCCATAGTAATGTACTTTTGTTTTCTTTTTGCTTTGCTTGTAGGACAGAATCTGCCAGGGAATTGGTGTTTTGAAGAGTTTTACAGCCTCTAATCCTCGTTGCCTTGGGAATACAAACCTCTCTAATCATGTCACCAGCCATGTGGAAATGGACTTGCCTGGTTTCTCACCTCCTGCTGTCCACCACGGTGTCACCTCTGGGCAGACAGCAGCCACCCCATCCAAAGAGGCCCTTCATCACCTTCACCGGAGAACAAGCAGAGGGAAACTTCAACCACTTGGTGGTGGACGAAAGAACTGGGCACATTTACTTGGGGGCTGTCAACAGGATCTACAAACTCTCCAGCGACCTGAAGGTCCTGGTGACCCACGAGACTGGTCCTGACGATGACAACCCCAAGTGTTATCCTCCCAGGATAGTCCAAACCTGCAACGAGCCCCTGACACCCACCAACAACATAAACAAAATGCTCCTCATAGACTACAAGGAGAATCGGTTGATAGCCTGTGGGAGTCTCTACCAGGGCATCTGCAAGCTCCTGAGGCTGGATGACCTCTTCAAGCTCGGAGAGCCCTTCCACAAGAAGGAGCATTACCTCTCTGGGGTGAACGAGAGTGGCTCTGTTTTTGGAGTCATTGTTTCTTACAGCAACATGGACGACAAGCTGTTCATCGCCACGGCCGTGGATGGCAAACCGGAGTATTTCCCCACCATTTCCAGCAGGAAGCTCACCAAGAATTCTGAGGCCGATGGGATGTTTGCGTATGTCTTTCACGATGAGTTTGTGGCTTCTATGATCAAAATCCCCTCGGACACCTTTACCATCATCCCTGACTTCGATATCTACTACATCTACGGCTTCAGCAGTGGGAACTTTGTCTACTTCCTGACCCTGCAGCCCGAGATGATCTCCCCACCTGGCTCCACCACAAAGGAGCAGGTTTATACCTCCAAGCTGGTCCGGCTTTGTAAGGAGGACACGGCCTTTAACTCCTACGTGGAGGTGCCCATTGGCTGTGAGAAGAATGGGGTGGAATATCGATTGCTCCAGGCAGCCTACTTGTCCAAGGCTGGAGCCATCCTGGCCAAGTCTCTGGGGGTAGGCCCTGAGGATGATATCCTCTTCACAGTCTTCTCCAAGGGGCAGAAAAGGAAGATGAAGTCCTTGGATGAGTCTGCTCTTTGCATCTTTGTCCTGAAAAAGATCAACGACCGCATCAAGGACAGGCTTCAGTCCTGCTACAGGGGAGAGGGGACGTTAGATCTGGCCTGGCTCAAGGTCAAGGATATTCCCTGTAGCAGTGCGGTAAGTGAAGCCCCTGAGCACCCAGCCTTGCCCTCCTCTTGTGTTAGCAGCTCTTGTCTTCAGATAACCAACCTTCTGGTGGCACTGGGACTGTTTTGTCTCACTCCTGGCTCTGCCTCCAGCTCACCACACCACCCAGTTGAATCACTTCATGCCCCAGTTTGCTCATGGACAAGCTGATGGAGGTAGCAGCAGACATGCTGTGTTTGCTGATGAGCTAAGCCAAGGAGCCTTGGGATCTTTAGGAGGAATTTGCCTGCTATAGTTACTTCATGGTGCAAATCACAGCAGGGAAACATAGAGACACTTAGATCTAAGTGCAGTCTTGGCTCAAACTTAAACCAAAAGAGGGCCTAGAGGTGTCAACAGCTTGTGCCAGTTTCTGTGTGTGCTGGTGTAATTTTGTCTCCCTGGGCTGGACTTGGAGCAGGATTTATTCAGGGAACTTTGTGAAGCCAGAGCTTCATTTCTTCCAGGGCTGAGAAGCACTGGCCATTAACCATCAAAGCCCCTCGCCTTCCGGTCTCCAGCCAGCTCTGCGCTGAGAAATTAAGGCCTGGCTGCAGATCAAGGATTAAACACTGCAAGATTTAAGGGCAGGATTGGGGAAGAGGCTGGTCTGTCTGACCTACAAATGGTCTGGAGAAATTGCCTTGGTTTATTCCGTCGGCTGGCTGGAGTGCCATTGCAGGATGGGCTGGCTTTGATAGCAGGCACAGACAGGGGCATTACAGCCAGCACAGCACCCGGGGCTGCACGAGCTGCTTCCCCAGGCTTTGATTCCCACCCTTAATTAGCTCTTTCAAGTGAGAGGCGAGTTCAAGTCTGAGCAAAGGGAATAGGGAGAAACGCCAGAGTGCTTTCCTGCCCCGTAATCTCCAGGCAGGCAGGGCTCGGGATATGGGATTGCTTTGGCTCTTCTTTGTGCTCAAGCCTCGTTTGCTGGGGGATTCTTTCTGCTGCTCCCTGGCAGGACAAGGACAGACCGAGAGAAATGTGGATGGGAATTTCAATGCAGGGACTCTGATCCTGCCTTACTCTGCCCTAATTCCCCTTTACACCCCTCACTGTCCTTGCCTGACCTTGCCCTGCTCTCATCCTGCCTCACCACAGGGACAAGTCCTTGATTTTAGTTGGGATCTCTTCTGCCTCAACCCGCAAAGCTCCCTGCGGAGCGTTGCACTGGGAGAAAGGCTGTGCCCAAATCTGGCTTTGATTTTTTTGTTTAGCCGCAAGGCCTGTGCACATTCAAAGAGCTGCCTTTAGATTTAAGCTGGGAGCTTCCCACTGGAGTTTCTTTCCTGGGCTCTTAAGCCTCTCTGTGCATTTGCATATTTGCTCTGCTTGTGCTCCCAACTAACGTTTGCAATGCTGGACCTCTCCAATTAGGAGGTTTGAAACTTCTCAGTTTCTTTTCTGTGGCTTTAGACAGAAACAAAAAAAAAAGGCTAACAGCTTTCTTGTGTCCTGTGGGCTGAGTCCCAAACCTAGAAAACTGATGTCAGACTGAATTTGTAGGGACAGAACTTCAGGGGTTGGAGAGAGGACACGGTGGGCAAAAGTGTTAGAGCATATTTATGAGTGTACTTCTTCACTGTGAATCAGAGATGCTGCAAAAGAACCTGGAGATGCTTGAATTAAAAGCAGGAAGTCTGAAGAGCCTGAGTAGGCTGTCCTCTCCTTAAATGAGCCTGCTTAGAGCTGCTGGCAAGCCCTGCCTGAGATCAGCTGTGCTGCCCTAGGGAAGAGGCATTAGTGACTTGGCTGCTGAAAGGGGTTGCAGAGTCCAGCCACTAAGCTTGGAAAATATTTGATGGTTGGTGAAGTATTTTGGAGCCTGGATGTGTGTCTGTGAGAGCCTGGTCTCCTCTGCTGATGTCCTACTTGCCAGCCAAGCCCCAGCTCTGCTGCTCTGCCACTGAGCTCGTGTGTTAGAAAACCAATTACAAAGCCATCAGTGAGCCTCTCCCTGGTTTTGTGTGGATGTCAAATGTTTCTCTGCTACTGCAGACAGAGGCTTAACCTGCCTACTGTCCAGGCTGGAATTGACCTTTGGTGGCTGAAATCCTTTTTGAGAGGAATCCAGCTGATCTGCAGGGCACGGAGTGTTTCAAAGTGTCAGAGGAGAGATTTGGATTAGATGTTAGGAAGGAATTCTTCACACAGAGAGGGTAGTGAGACATTGGAACAAGTTGCCCAGAGAAGCTGTGGCTGCCCATGGATCCCCATCCCAGGCTGGACGGGGTTTGGAGCAGCCTGGGAAAGTGAAAGGTGTCCTGGCCCATGGCTGGGGTTTGCAACTGGATGGGTTTAAGATCCTTTTCAACCCAAGCCATTCTGTGATTCTTTGTGGTATTTATCGTAGCATTGAGGAGCTGGGTTCACTGCACTGCTCTTGCCTATTGGTGTGTGTTCAGGTCTGGCTTTTAGTAACAAATATTCCTCTAATTTTTCTAAGATTTCTAACAGAGCAATAACTGACTCAAAGAGGATCCACATGATAGGATATTTCTGCTCCTGCCTTGGTGTAATACTCAAAGTCATTTCAGGGCAAGAGAAATCTCCTGGGGAGCATTCCCAGCACAACTCTCCTAACTTGCACTGTGCACACAAATAATTACAGGGATTTAGGGGAACTGTTCTTTCCCCCAGTAGCAGAGTCTGTATCCTCTCTAGTCTGGCTGCAGATGGAGCTGGGAGAGTTGAGGACAGGAAGGACCTGAGCCGGACAAATGGCATCTCATGGCCAATATTCAGTGGGAGGCATTGGGTGCCCAGATGTCCTGGAGTCTTTCCCTGGTCCAGTTTCCAAAGGTCAAGGCAAAGACAAAAAGAATTCTCTGTGATGTTCCTGTGATTCTCCCGTGCCAAGTGCCTGTTGTAGATGTCAGCAGTGTGATAGCAGAATTCCTGCGCTGGGAAAGGTGAAAGTCCAGAGACAAATGGAGAATCCTCAATGTCCATTCCTCTCCCATCCCAGTGTTACAGCTGTCCTCCTATTCATCTTCAGCATAAATTGGAAAAAAATGATAGATTTTTATGTCCAGGCCGTTGATTTGCAAATTGGTGATGTTCACTCAGGTGATGAATGGTCTCAGGTAATACCTCTCTGCAAAAGCAGGATAATAGCTGATATTTAAGCAGCACACTTGACCCCAGACGCTTAGAAATTCATATAATCAGAGAAAAATGAGGCTGGAAAAAAAGGATTCTTATGAGGTCATCTGATTTGCCCTTCTGCCCTACTTATAACGCTTCTGACAGATGTTTGTCTCACCTGTTCTTAACCTCTGGCTATGGAGATTCCTCTCTCTCCCTAAAATCTGTCTGTGCTGTTAGGAAGCTTTCCCTCATGTCAAACCTAAATCTCCTCTCTGGATGCTGAAGCCATTCCTGCTTATACAGTCAGAGGGCACCTTCAAACCCTTCGGCTCTCTGGACATGCAGGGTGTTGGCAGGAGGCAGGGCTGTTCTGGAGGGGAAAAAATAGCCTTCTTAAAGCAGACAACCAGCTTCATGGTGGGTAAAGAAAGCTGTGGTTTAAATGTCCTTCATAAACTTTGTAACTGAGCAGCTTGATCTGGTTAAGGCTGTCCCATCCCATGGCAGGGAGTTGGACTAAATGAACTTTTAAGGTCCTTTCCAAGCAGTCAGTGGTTCTGTGACACTGTTGGGAAATGCTGGATTTCTTTAAAAAAAAAATAAAAAAGGAAATAAAAGGCAGTTTGAGAGGAGGATGAAGATGTAAATGTGCCATTTCTTGGAATTGATCATTGGGAGATTTGCTGGTTGTCATTACAATGAAATCAGATTAATGGGTGTATTTTGAAGCCCAGTGAGAACTGCACTGCTGGGATCCTCAGCAGCTGAGGCAGGGGAGCTTTCCCCTCTCCCTCGGGGAGCAGGCAGGTGAGCTGCTGTGAGACAAAAAGCAGGGAAGAAGATGAGGAGGGTATTGCAGACTGACCCCAAAGCAGCCTGAGGGTGTCAGGGCTGTGGGGAAACAGAGAGCAGCAGGGATCCTGCTGGGATTTTGGTGGCAATGAAGTCCCAAACCATGGGTGCTGCTGCCCTGGGACCCTGCCTGTCAGTTTAGGAGATGCTTGCATCCCAGGGCTGCTCTCCTGGGAGATCCTGGCCTCCTCCTCAGCCTGATCTGCCTCTCAGCCCAGCAAACTCCACTCCCTGCCCTGAAAAGTTGTCACCTCCACCACTGCAGCTTCTGCCAGACATGCAGCACCAATATCTGTCCAAGATAATCAAAGTGTCCCTCCCCAGCTCTCGCCTGGCTTCTGCCTTTTGCTGGTATTTTCTTTTCCTTTTGGCAGGAAATGGGGTTTGACTGTTTAAATTGCTGTATTCAAACTCTTCCTGTTTTTCATGGCAGCACTGTCACTTGGGGGAGAACAGAAATGTTTTCAAAGCTGACTGGCCAACAAAAGGCCTTGTGTGAAGAGCTGGGCAATGTTTTCCCAACACTTTGCTACCAGAAGTGGATGTTTGGGTCCCAAGTCATTGTCTGACAAGTGACTTGGCTGTAAAGGCTTCCTGTGCTTCTGGTGGCTGTTGGTAACTCCCCAAAACCTCTTTGCTGGTGAGATCTCAGAGAGTTCTGCAGCATCTCCATGCATTTATTCCTCAAGTGGACACTTTTCTCCTGCTCCTTTCTGCTTTCCCTGCATCCCCCAGCCCACCCCTGATGCCAACCAAGCAAGCCCTGCTGTTGATGCCTTGACAGGCTTGCCTGAAACAAAGTTAAGAGAATAAAACAAAGTTATATTTATTGAAGGGCCTTCAAGTGCATTTAGGGCACTCACAGCCCACCCAGGAGCTACACCCAAAATGGACAATGGGTCATGAGTTTTTCATACTTCATAAGCTTTGTCCATTTGCATGTTGGGGGTTAATCCTCCAATTACAGCTTCAGGTAATGAACTCAATTACTCCAAATTTTCTCCCCCCAGTTCACTGTTGTTTACATATCTCAGGGCTCTGAGACAGTAAGGTGTCCTTGAGTTGGGGGCTTAGAGAGAAATTGTTTTGTCTAATAAGGAGAGAAAGTAGCTTAGCACCCTGGATGGAGTCTAGAATTATACACTAGAGAATTACAGCATTACAGATACATGGAAAACAGAGAAGCTAAAATCCTAAAGCATCACTGTTGACCATAGGAGTAGGCTGTGGAAGGCATGTTTGGATGCCAGTTGGGTGCACAGGGATTTTTCCTTTGTCAGCACAGGGATGAGCACTGCTTGGTCCTTGGGGCTGATCTGTGGGCTCCCTCCTGCTCCATTCCACCAGGCTGGGAAGGACCATTTCCAGCTCAGGTGGTAGAAAGGCCTCATGTATGGTAAGGGACAGTCAGCTTGACTCCTGGGATTTGTGATATTTCTTGAGATTTCTCAGCCTATTTCATAATTCCTCTACCTTCCAGACCTTGTGGTGATCATCAGTGGTGTTAACAGGACACAGAGAACCTCTGAGACACCAAGGTGGGGAGCAGCAGGAGGTTGTTTTACAGGAGGGTCAGCTAAGGCACAAAACCCCACAATTTGTACCCCAGGGACTCCAGGATCTTAGTCCTGTGCCTCTCTGTTGCAGGAAGAAGGAATATGTTCCTTGCTGTTTCATTCCTCTCTGGCATGCTGGACAGGACAAGGTCATTTAAAAAGAAGAATATTGGCTGGAGCTGCTGCAAAGAAGGGATATTTTGAGGCAAAAAGTCACTTTACAAGCAAAAAAGGCAGGAACTGTCATCCCTATCTGTCATTTCTCCCATTTTCCCTTAAAAGGGAAAGGCTGGGGAAAACAGAATGTTACCTTTTGCTTAGTCCTTGGGAAGAGGAATGTGTGGAAGGACAGCCCTGCAATCCTGGTGCTTTGGCATTTTGTACACCCAGCCTCTGCCCATTTCTCCTGGCTGGGCTGGAGAATACGTGAGGCTGATGCTTTCCCAGGGGAATGGATCAATCACAGGGATGAGTTTTCAGTTTCATCAGAATCCACAACCTCCCTGTTTGCCAGCTGGGCCATGCTAAGTCAATCCCTGTGTGTCTCAGTGCCACTTGTGATTGCCAAACAGGACTTTTTGCCCATCCCAGCTGGACAGATCATGCACAAATTTTGTGTACGTGTTTTTACTGCAGACTAGACAGGCTGGTGCTGCTGATCCAACAGGGTTATGGACAGCTGAGGTCAGCTCTTGGTCAATTTTTAACAGCACTTTCTTCCTCTGAAAATGCAAATAAAAGCAGGAAACCCCCGCAAAAATGACGAAATTCACTTTGGGAAGGGCAGTACCCTCAGCAATGCTGTAATGTCTCTCTGGGAATGCTCACTGGAGCCTGGGAGCTGCAGCAAACAGCCTTCCTGCTGCCAGATCAGTGTTTGTGCACTCGGTGCCATCAGTTTGTGTTGGATGGAGCGCGTGGCGTGAGCGCAGAGCCCAGTGCCCTGGTGATAAGAGGTGACAATGTCCTCCTGCTGCTGCTGCGGGCTGCAGAGGGTGGAGGCTGAGCTGGGGAGGAAGAGGGACACAGGGTAGAGTGCTGGCTTTCAGATTCTCCAGCTGAACTCTGTGGTTTGCAGATCTCTCCCACAGCAGGCCTGAGCATCATCTCCCCTGCAAAGCTGGCTCTGCTCCGGGGTGAGAAACACTTCCACAGGGAGGAATTCCATGTTATCTCCCCACGTGAGCTCTCCACAGGGACACAGCTGCTATTTCTCATGATTGTGGTCGGTGGAAGTGGCCAGGGATGTCTGGGGCTGTGCTCCTCAGGCTAATGGAGAGCAACTGTGTTCATGTTTCCAGTGCTCCCAGCAGGGTCCTGGCCCCTCTGAACTGGGACTAGGAAATTCTCCCTGACGATTCTGCTGCTGGGTTCATCTTCTCTTTTCCCTGGGTGGTTCTCTCTCCCATGTGCAGCTCTCTGCTTTCAGCCAGCAGGGATGAGGACACTTCCCTGCCTCTGTAAAGTGCTCTGTGCTCCAGGCAGGGAAAAAAAAGTGCCTTTGGATGCTCTGAGGGAGAGCAAAACAAAAACTCTTAATCCCCTGCATCAACAGAAGCTTGCACTTAAGGGCTGTAAACCAGGGCCTAATTGCATGGAGAGGATGATTGCATTTGAGGAATTAAGTAGGTTTCTCAGTATTAAACACCTGTCCTTGAAAGGATACTGCCAGATCAGTGGAGGCAGAAATAATACTGGCAGTAATTAATTACCTTCTCATAACACCCCACCCTGAAACCTCTCCTTCCAAAATCCCCATTGTCCTGGGGGGAAAAACCCCAAACATGCATTGGAAAAAAACCTTCTCAAACCCGTTTATTTCCTCCCAAAGCACAAAACAGGAGGAAACCCTCTGCCTTTAAGTGGCTGGGTGCCAAACCCTCTGACAGAGCTGTTCTCTCACGTCTGGGTGACCCTGCTCACACAAAATGCTCATTGAGGGCAGAGCAGGACCCAAGGGCTGCAGAGCCGCTGTTGTGTCTGAGATATTCCAGGCACAGCTCCCTCCCCCACCACCCACCCCATCTCTGCCCCACTTGGCTCTGCCTGAGCAGCTCAGCATCACCCCCAGGTCCTGCTGGTCCCCCTTGTGCAGGTGAGCCAAGCGCCACGCTCTCCGTCCCTCCCCGCGCTCCTCGCCGCACGGACAATTAGATTTATTTCTGGGAACTGCTCTCTGCTGCTTCCCCTGCCAGAAACCCAGGCTGTTTTCTTCTGTGGTCGAGCCCTGCGGTTGCCTGTGGCTCAGCCCTGCATTTTTGGAGAGCTCCACACGATCTCCTCACATTCTCTTCCACGCCAGGAGATCTCAGGCGGCTTCGCAAACCTGACCTCGCCTTGCCTCGCCAGGAGGTCGCCTGGCAGGCCAAGGGGAATGCTTGTGCAAGAGGGGTTTTTTATTTAAAAAAAAGGAAAAAAAGAGGCAGAAATCAAACCCCAGATGTCCTGGAAGAGCCAGAAGCAAAGTGACTCCAGCTCCCTTGGTGAGGCTGATGCTATTTAAAGCATCTGGAGCAGGGGAGGTTGGACAATGCCTGTTCTGTTGAGGAGGGGGTCGAGGATTCAGCTTTTCTCTCTGGGATAAATCCTGCACAGACCCTTCCTCCCTCGCCTCATGCCAATGTGGCTGTCGGGGTGAAACACAGGGCAGGATCTGTCTTAGGACTTGGAGGATCAGTGAAGATATTCAGCCTCTGGGAATGATCCGATGTGCATGTCTATTTATTTATGTTCCAGGAAACAGATAACATAAGACATATTTATTTTTCCCTCCCTGAAATACGCATGTTTCTCTATTTATCCAAATTGCATGGATGAGTCCTCACTGTACCTGGTAGGATAACACAGATATTGGAAGATATCAGACCACAGATATTTTCACACAGATAGTGTGAAAATGGAGATGGGAAAAGCTGATTTTACTCGCAGAGAGATGCCCAAATCACATCTGACCACATTTCTGCCCCAGGCACTCCCAGCCTGGCATATGCATGACTCTGCTATTATAGGATATAACTTTTGCTCTAAGTTTGTTTGACATTTTATTAGCACTGGGACAACCTTTGGGTAACATGGCGACAATTTAGGGACAAAATTCAGTGTTTGCAGAGCCAGCACGGACCTGGCTGTGCAGATATATCCAGGTTCAGCATGGAGCTCAGGTTCAAGGCCAGTTTGGATAAGGCTTTGAACAATCTGATCCACTGAAAAGTGTCCTTGCCCATGGCAGGGGGTGGGACTGGCTGGTCTTTAAGGTCCCTTTCAACCCAAACCATCCTATGATTTTATATTAAAGAAGTACTTTAATAAATACATATAATTAAAGAAGCTAGGAAAGGAAAGATAGAGATGGAAATAAATGGCAAAGACAGAGAAGCCTCTGCTTCCTCCATGCAGGACTGGGAGCTGGTGGAGCTGATGGAACATGTGGGTGACATTAGATCAGTAGGAACAACACTGTATTTCCCCGTTTCAATGTCATTTACCCCGTCGTTGTCAGTGATCCAAAATATAATAGGATTTGTACAGCTGAGTTATCCTGTAAACAAGCAATATTAGCCAGGCACGTATTTAGGCATGGAGAGAGAGTGGGAGAGGCAGAGCGAGGGAGCAGAAGGGAATAATAAAAATTCACTCCTCCTAATGAGGGAATGACCCAGCACTCTGGGGCTGGGGCTGTGATGGTGTCATTGCTTCCAGGGCTGGCTGCAGCCTCCCAGTCGCTCAGTCCTGCTCTCAGATTCAGGAGGAGTCAGAGCTTCAGTGAATTTGGTACAAACACTCTGAATTCAGTGCTTGGTACAAACACTCTGAATTCCTCCAGCACCGAGATCTGCACAGATAAGCAGGAGCTTCTCCCTTTCAGCAGCGCTCGAGTGCTTTAGTTTGTTGTTTAAACTGATAACCAGGCTTCTTTAAATCCATCTTCTGTGAGATGATGGCACCAGACAGACACATCTCGATCCTCCCCGATACAGATGCTCAGCCCTGGATCTCCACTCTGCGTCATTCATTGAGCAAACCAAGCTCTCCCCATTTCCCCGCGCTGGAGAGCAGCAGCACATACATCTCCCTCATTACAGCACTTAACTCACCTTTGCAGGACCGTGGCGAGGCTTAATTAATGCTTTTAAGAGGCTCTGGGCTCTCGGGGTGAAGGTGTTGCCTGCATGCAAAGCAGCCTTGTTGTTTCATTTCTGTTGGCGCGGGTGGCACTTTGCAGCCCAAATGAGGATTTTTTTTTTTCTTTCTGTGTAACTAAATAGTAATTATAGCAATTGTGATTCTGTGGAGGATTGGTGGTGGTGCCAGCAAAGGGAGGCAGCTGGACTTTAGCTGAGCAGGTGCTGGTGTGCACTCAATAGGAGTGAGAGGGCTGATCAGGGAAATGTGTAAAAATTTCCTTTAGGGTGAAATACAGCACCTTCTCTCAAAGGTGTCTTTTTGCTTACACAAAAGACCCTTTTCACCTAAGATTTCCTCTCACTGGGACTCTCTCCCACCTCAGCCACAGCAGCACCAGACCATATCAGTGCTGCTGTGTTTCAGGTGTGTAACAGAGCTTTGCTGCTGGAATAAGTTCTTACAGAACAGCTCGAGCAGCTTATTTGATCAATACTTCCCTTTTGAAAAATCCCTGAATACTTATTTACCCAACAGTCCATGGCAGTTTCAAAGGCAGAGTCTCCACACACAATAATCTCTTTTTTTTTTGGGGTGTGAAAAATTTTAAGTGAATTTTTCAAAGCCCTGATCTGAGAGCCACAGAGATTATTTTCCTCTGTTTATCCTTCAGTGCCTCATCCATATATGATCCTCTGAGCCAGCAAGGGGAAGTTTATGGGACCACAGAAGAGCTCTGCTTCTTCCTTTTACACCTTTCACAGTCACACTTGCTGCTCTTCAGGTCACACTTGTGGTTTGTAGGGTGAACCTCAGTGACCACACATTTCCTTCTGATCACAGAATCATCGAATGGTTTGGGTTGGAAATGACCTAATGCTCATTCAGTTCCACCCTCTGCCATGGACAGAGACATCTCCCACTATCCCAGGTTGCTCAGATCCCCATAATAGCTCAATTCTGCTTCCAGAGCAGTCCTAGGCAAAGTGCCCAGCAAAAGTGGGAACCAGAGTTGGAGAACCAGCAAAAAAAAAAAAAAAGGAAAAATCTTTGCAATTTTGTCACCAGGGCTTTGACAGGGTCAGCAGATGCTGAAAGTTGGGCTCTGCATCTCTGAGGTCTGAAGCAAGAAGTAAGAAAAGCAACCTTAGTGCCAGAATTTCTTAAATTTATTATATTAAGATTAAATATTAAGAATATTTAATCTTAATATAATAATTAATTAATCTTAAGAATATTTAATTTAATAATACAAAATTTTATATATTAAATATTGAAGATTAAATATTTAAGATATAAAAAGTTTTGTAATACTTCAAATTTATTTTGAAAATTTGTAGGGGTTCACTAATGGATTTACCTTGAGCACATCTTTGGGCACTGCAATCCCTCAGACAACCGAGACTTAGAGGATGCTAAATTTATAGCACAATTCCTTTTATCCACAATTACTGATAATCACCCAGCTCTGCTGAGCAAAAGGCCTGCAGACTGAAGGAACCTGTTGCTCTCTGCAAGAAAGTCAGCCTCCTCTTTCAGGAAATTGCAAATTTTACGACGTGGAGGAACATGGTGTAGACTGTTGGGAAGCCTTACACTCACAGCAGAGCAGGAACATAAATGCAGGCATAAAAATCTGTACTCCATTAAGATTCTGCAGCACTCTGGAAACTTGACACCAGCCCTTGAACTGATGCTTAAACTGCAGACCTAAAAACCAAATGCCTGTACCAGTTCTAGTCAATTTGAGTAACTTTTCCCCCTTGTTCTTGCGCTCCTGGATTGTGTCTGAATGAAAACCTCTCAGCATAGTGGGTGCAATTTCCCTGTAATTGGTAAAGTTACTGTAACTGCACTGTCATTTGTATATGGTGACATGTAATTGCACAGTAACCACTGCTGTGGGTGCACAAGTGAAAAGCAGCGTGCAATTATAATGTGTTTCCAAATGCTGACTCTTTTTCCAACTTCTATTATATCACAGAGCACCCTGGGGGAACAGGACTGGCTATTTTTGGATGTCATTAGACTGCAGACCGACCGCTGAAGAGGGGGTTGGTTGGTGGTCTGAGCTATCTTTGGTCGCTGCCCATCTCTTTGTCCACAAAATTGTGAGCTGCAGATGACAAAGATCTCCAGCTGGGTAAACCTGCAGCCTTTTCCTGACCCACTGTCAGGAATGCAGGGGATGAGGAGGACAGTTAGAGGCGGCAAATTATGGGAATGATGTGGCAGGAGGGGAAAGGTGGAGGGGCTGTGTCCATCCTGCTCTAGGATTTCACAGCTTGGTGCAGCAGCAGGATGAGATGGGATGGTTCTGCCGAAGTTCTGAGGGGAGAAGGGCAGATGAACCCAAATTTCAGCGTGGCCAGAAGCAGAGATACTGCAGAGGTCAGAAGGAGAGTCAGTCCAGCTCCAGGAATGCCAAGCACTAATGCCATGGGCAGGGCAAATCCTCCTAACCAGGAGTTCACCCTGCACTGAAACCAAGTTCAAACCACCAGGAAGATATGCACAGGCAAACAGGAGAAGCACAGACTTTGGGAAGCACATCCTGCTGCTGTTGGAATTTAAAGACCTGTGGTTTGTGGGGAGATGGTTTCCATTATTTCCAGCTCCACTATGTGTGGGGATTTATGGTTCACCCCTGCACCAGGTGATCTAGACCCTAAATTTCCTAGCTTGTGTCTCTTCAGATGCCCTGATGTTCCTGCTGAGAGGTTTTTCTACGTCTTCCATCTCTCTAGATTTTTAAATATATTATAAAATATCTTATTGAGTGGACACATGCCCACCTTCACCCTCACTCAGTCCTTGCAGTCAGGAAGGAAAGGAGATCTTGATGGAAAAGACCTTGGATATCTCCTTGCAAAGACTCAAATGCCTGTTCCTGTTGATTTCTTATTGCTGTTGGCTCCCTGGCCCTGCTGGCAGCACAGACATCCATTAATGTGTTCTCTCCATCCTGTGCTGCAGCCAAGCCTGAGATAACAGGAGAGAGGAGCCAAGTACCTGCCACCATAGGAAGACAGGGCTGTTAGGTATTAGCTGTAAATCAAAGGCAAGACTTGGCCATTGGGACAGCCTTTATCCCCGGTGAGTCTGTGGAATTGCTTTGGAGCCTGCTGAGATATCTGGGAAAAAAAGCTTTGATTGGGGAGGAAGATTCCGCCGGAGTGAAAGCGAGGAGACATGAGGGGTGGCTAATCCTTTATCGAGGCTGTTCCCCAAGTGTGGATTAGGCTGTGTTTGATTATCAGGGGCTGTTTGAGAGGCAAATAGTGAAAGCAGATGTTTAAGGGACAATCGGTGTGTTATGAGCACTGTTTGCACCAATCCCCTGGTATTTGGTGCTTCTGCCACTCCTGCAATGCCAACATTCCTGCTGAGGAATCAGATGAGGACAGGGAAGGAGGTGATGTAATCCAATCTCTAACCCTTCTGCTGAATTTGGGGGTTTTGGGGGCTCAGCGATCCCTCAGGGACTGAGCCAGCACCAGCCTTGTAAACCCATCCTCTCCAGGAGGGCTTGGATGTGTTAATTGTTTATTTGATAGGCTTAATCCTGGAGGAGAAAAGCTCTTGCCAGAATCCTCCTGTAAATCAGGGACACTCTTCTGCACATCCTTCCCATTTCAGTGGTGAATGTGACACTTGGCCACCGTGTCATGGCTGCAGATGAACCCTGGTTGGTGACACAGGGAGTGGTGGCAAGAGCAGAGCACAGCCAGCTTGCACAGCAGCCCGAGGTGGAGAGGCACCTGGTGGGACTCAGGAGGGCATTTCCACCCTGGGAGCTGCCAGTCAGCCTCAGAGGAAGATATTTTAGATGCACAAAGCACCTTATAAACCTGTGTTGCTCAGTTTCTCTGGGGCAGAGGGGTGGTGGGAAATATTCCCTCATTTGCAAGTGGGAATTTGGGGTGGGATGATGAAGGGATTGATTCCAGCCCAGCACTCCAACTGCAGCCCCCATTTCCTTCCAAGTTACCTGCTGGCTTTCTGGGCTGTATTTTAACTGCTCGGGATGTGAGAATTGCTGATATTCTTCCCACCTCTTCAGACCTTCCCTTCGCCTCTCCCTCCTACCCCAGCCGGTGTGGCAGCAGCGTTAGAAGTGAATTCATGCCCTCACCTCCTCTTTCACTCTGGAAAGTCGTTAACACGAAATTGCCAAGCAGAGAAGCTCCAGAGAGTTTAACGTGGCTACTTTATATTGCTGCTAGGAGTGTCTGGAATTGAAAATAAACCTGTGCTTGCAACTCCTGACCCTTTCATCATAAATCCAAACTTCCTTACGTGTCTCTCTCCGCCGCAGAAGATGACTGTATTTCTGTCTCTACAAAGGCCTGTGTGCAGCTGAGAGCCACAGCTGTGCAGAAACCGGGTGGTGTTTATTTGCAGGGTTTTGCTTGCTGGCGTTTTTTTGGCAGATGATCCCCAGAGGAAATAACCCAAATATGTTAAATGAAAATAGTTTTCGTGTGGCGTGTGGCTCGCTGGCCTTGCTCCTGTTTTCCTGGGGGAGGGTTGTCCACATGGCAAACCACAGCTCCGGGATTGCTTCTCTGGCGCCCAACCAGCAGCACGTGAGTGGACTTGGAATTTGAAAATAGTTTTTGAAAGTGACCTTAAAAATCATCCAGTGCCACTCCCTGCTGGGCAGGGACACTTTCCACTGTTCCAGGGTGCTCCAAGCTCTGTCCAACCTGGCCTTGGACACTGCCAGGGATGGAGCTTCTCTGGGAATTCCAGCCCAGTCCCTCCCCACTCTCATCATAAACAATTTCTTCTTTAAATCCACCGTGACTCTCTTTTAAAAATCTGTCCCTATATTTCTGTGTAAATCCTTCTTATAAGGATGTGTCCTTCTGAAAATAGTGTCACGGAAATAAGGTGAAATACAGAGGCATAAATTTAATTTTGTGTCTGTATGGGATGTCAGCCCCTTTAAGGGTAGGTCTGAGTCCAGCTGGAGCCCAATTGGAGGAGGAACCACCTTGTGGCAATTAGACTAATTAAGTCTCAACAGTTGGAGTTGGGCTCCAAATCAGCCACAGGTGTTTGTACTTAATGCTGTGATTTTTGGGGCTCTATCCTCCCAGGCTGCTGCTTGGGCTGGAAGGTTCTGGATCGTGTAGGAGAACCACCCAGAGGATTGTGTGGATCCTTTCTGGTCTCAAGTGCTTCAGCTGGAGTGGTTGGTTTTGGCTGTGCTGCAGGGATGGAATTGTGTTGGACTCTGTGCTCTTCTGAGGAGGATGCCTCCGACTGTGCCAGCTCTGCTGGATTCCTCTCATTTCACCGCCTGTCAGAGTCATTTCCCTTTGTTTGGGATGGAGATTTGCCCCCTGCACCTTAGGTAAGAAGCCTGCCGGCACTATTAAGCATTTCGTTCTCTCGATGGTGAAGGAAGCTGTCTTGTTTTCCTTAAAAACTTTCCTCCCTTTCTCTTTCTGCCGTTGGGGAGTTTCCTCCTTTCAGTCTGAAGTGATTCTTTTCAGCTTCTCAGGCCATTAGAGTGAGCGCTTAGGCAGTTTGATTATACCCTTGGAGTACAACTCCTGCTAATCTGAGAGTTTAAGACTTTCTGGTCAAACCGAGCCTGACTTGAGCACCTGGATTCTTCCCACATCTTCCATCCACAGGATGATTCAGGTTGGAAGGACATCGGGGGCCATAAAGTTGGGCTGAGGGGATCACAGTTAGGCTGAGTGGATCCTCTGCAGTCCTTTTGTGACCCTCTGCTCCTTCTCTGACACACCTCCTTTCCCCTGCCCATTATGGATTTCCACGCACCAGAGCTGGACTGCAGATTTATCTCGGACTTTTTCCCTGCCTTTTGGACCAGCAGGTCTGGAGGCTGCTGATCTGCTCCCTAATTGCTCTTTGAGCCGCTGTTTTAGCTCTGCTAAAAAGGGCAGTCCACAAACACTAATGACTCCTGCAGGCCAGAGCTCAGGCTAGCTGATCCCTACTAATGGCTCTTTGAATTCCTCCTAGGTTTTATGTATTTATAAACACATTTAGGACGCATTATTCTTCCATTCAGCAAAACCATCTGT
Source organism: Lichenostomus cassidix (assembly GCF_008360975.1). NCBI lineage: Eukaryota > Metazoa > Chordata > Aves > Passeriformes > Meliphagidae > Lichenostomus > Lichenostomus cassidix. The sequence continues at coordinate 2,370,819 of NC_139480.1, forward strand.
AATTATTGCCCGTAATTGCTGGGTGAGGATAAAATGAATCAACTATCAGGCTTTTACTGTTCGTGAACTCAAGCAGGGAGCATCACTTTTTTTAGCTGCGTTTCCAGGAAGATGTGAGTTCAGACAAAGAAAATCGTCATAGCCCTTTATTATGATATATCAAAACGAGGCAACCTTCCTGTGCACTTAATTATTGCTTTTCTAGGCTTTAGCCCAGCAAAACATTTTAAGTGGATGTTTAACTTGAAATCTGTGAGTGGCCTAGAGAAGTTAATAAAGTCCAACTGCTTTGGGATATTTGGAACTTTTATTTGACTTATTCTGTGGAGCTCTGTGACCTCTGTTAGCTTCACCTGCCTCGATGGTGCCTGAAGGTAGAGGAGCTGCCTGTGCTATGTTCCTGCTGTGGTTCTGGAACTCCCTGAAGCCCAAAGAAACATAACTGGGCACTACATTAATTTATGTGAAAGGATCCCAATACAGCATTTGTCTGGTGAAAATCCTGTTGAGTCCAACTGCAATGGGTGTTGGAGCTTAGGCAGGAGCATCGATGATTAAGGGTTTTTCTCTGGTTGTTGGGAGTTCATGGGTATCTCCAACAAAGGCTGGAAATTCCCTGTGGAAGCTTCTCCCCTCTCCAAAGAACTTTGGTAATTACAGTATCCCAGTAAGATGGATAATCACTGCATGGTTTGGGTTGGAATGGACTTTAAAGATCATTGATGAGAAAGATTGGTGCAAATGTCTCTACAAACAACTGGATGGATGAGGGTCTTCAGGAGAAATGGGTGTTAATGTCTTTGAAAGGGGCCTTGATGTCTCTACCAACCTCAAGCTGCACAGGTTTGTTACAGAACTCAAAAAGTTTGACCATGGTTTGAATTCTTGGATTTTAATGCAAAGGACAAATGGGTCTGGGCAAAGTCTGTTGCAGAGCCTGACAGTCTGAACTTTGGGGGACAATGACATATTTAAGAGGGAATATGAGACAGGTGGTTTGGGAAGGCTGTACTTTCCTGGTACCTCAGCCAATGGGGAAAGGAAGAGGTCAACATGTGACCAGGGGTTTAGCATAAAAGGAGGCTCTGTCCTCCAAAACCTTGAGAGAGAAACCCTATGGGGTACGCCCCAGTGGACTCTCTCACTTTATTGGAATAAAGTTGCAGGACTCTTCTGTCTCTCTTGTGGACACTGGGTTTTCATGGCATGTTTTTTCCTCACACCATCCAGTGCCACCCCTTGCCATGAGCAGGGACACTTTCCACTATCCCAGGTTGCTCCAAGCCCTGTCCAGCCTGGCCTTGGACACTTCCAGGGATCCAGGGGCAGCCACAGCTTCTCGGGGCAACCTCTGCCTGGGCCTCAGCACCTTCACAGGCAGAAATTTCTCCACATCTAACCCTGCCCTCTGGCAGTGGGAAGCAATTGCTTCTTGTCCAAAGTCCCTCTCAGCTCTCTTGGAACTCCTCTAGGCACTGGAAAGGGCTTCAAGTTTATGGTGTTTAATTTTTACCCTGATTCCCTACTGCAGATTTCGCCTGGGTTAATCATGTCTCTCTGAGACACTGCCTGGACACTCCTTGGAGAATGGTAATTTCCAAGATGTAGCATGAACAATCCCACTGAATTTAGAATTAGGAGAGGAGTATTTATTTAGGTTTCACAGATGTGATCATTAGCGTTGGATCAGAGCGCAGGTCAGGGTCTGTTTCCTTTGCCAGGGCAGATTTAACTCTGTGGTTCTTACTCTGGTTCTATGGGAATGATGTGAATTTTTTTTTTTTTTTTTTGACAGAACTAAGTATGTTTAAACCATTTTCAGCAGACTTTCATTTGATTGGTGAGTCTTGGCTGGTAAAAACTGACTGGTAAAGCAGCAAGGAAAAAGGCTTAATGCAATGTATCCTGCTGGGCTGTCATTCAAAAGAACCAACTTTCCAGCTCTCCTCCTGGCTCTAACTCATCACGCAAACTTTGGACAATTCTTTTTTTTCCACCTCTTTCTCCATCTCCCCCTGATTTTTGTCAGCCTGCATAAATCACAGGCACGTTATGCAACGGATGGATACTTCCCAAATGGTAAAAAAACCGGTGACTTCAGCTGATTACACCCTTTTTCTTTCTCTCTTTGCAGCTGTTAACAATTGATGACAATTTCTGTGGCCTGGATATGAATGCCCCCTTGGGAGTATCATCCATGGTGCGAGGGCTCCCCATTTTCACCGAGGATGGGGACAGGATGACGTCGGTGATCGCCTACGTCTACAAGAACCACTCCCTGGCTTTTGTGGGCACCAAGAGTGGGAAGCTCAAGAAGGTAAGACCTACGTGGTCCTCTCGCTCAGATTTTCATGGTTTTATGGAGATTTAAGTGTTGCGTTGAGTGTGGACACAATCCTTGTCCTGAGGTGCTCCTATTTTGAGGATTAAAAAATTGTTTGGTTGGCAAAAAAATTGTGTTTCGCCCTCGGGGGATAGAGATGATCTGAGAAAGGATAAAATCCTTCTTCCAAATGGTTATTCATCAGGAAATTAATGCTTCAGAAGTCAAACCGCAGCCCCAGTCGCAGATGGACGTGATGTAATTTGCATCCAACAGAATTTTCTGTGTTCAGACCGTCTCTAATTGAGTCGTTGATCACAGGGTGTCTGTGCGTGCTGGAGAAAAAACCGACTGGGGCTGAAGTTTGGGAAACAGGATTGATGTTCTGGAGATCTTTCTTCAGAGCAGTGTGACCAGGCTGTGATTTCACCACGAGCCCAGCACGGGATTAGCAGCTGCTCTGCTGACATCAGGTTGGGGTTTGTGGTGAAGGAAGAGTTTGTATCAAAAGAAAGCTGTGTCCTGAGCTATAATGAGCTTTATGTTTATGGTTGGTGCCACAAAAATACAATAGAGAGCGTTTGTGTTCCTCTCTGGGCGTTCTCAGTGGAAGTGTGCCCATTGGATGGCTGGGGTTTGCCTTGTGGAGCACTCAGAGAGGCTGGAGGGGTGGAATCATCCACCCGTGGCTTTCCCAAGGGAAGAAGAAGTGTTGGAATGACCTTCTCATGGAATGATGGACATTGCCTCCAGTTCATTGTCACTCTGACAATGTTGGCCTGAATGCTCAGCCCAGGAGTGTTGGACAATATTGGATGTGCAAGGAGATGGTGGCTTTGCCATGATGTTGGAGGTGGGGAGAAGCTGGGAAGGGAGGTTGGGCAGAGCCTTGGGATGTTTTGGGATGTCATTTCCTCTTGAAATCCCTTTTGCAAGCCAAGACTTCCAAGTTGGGTCAAATAAGGTGCTGTGAAAAGGTGCCTCACTGTGGCTTGTGGGGAGTGAAGGGAGTTGTTTGTTCATGGGTGCTTAAGGAAAGTCTGAAACCTCTGATTTTATTCCTCTACCTGTTTCTTCACTTGAAAAGAAAATCTGGGTTGTAAATTCAGATGGCATTTCCCCTGTGCTGAGGGAGGGGAATGGGATTCTGCCCACTGGCAAATGTCTCTGGCTTTGTTCAAAACAGAGGAAAGGCTGCTCATGCTTTTGAAAAGAAAATATGGTGGTTTTTTACTATTATTCAGGCATGTGGAAAAGGAGCCAAATTGTTTTAAATGGTCATAATAAAAATAATCTCCTCCCCTGACTAATTAGCTTTTGCTTCCCTGTCATGTGTGATATCATAATAAACTGTTCAGTTCTCCAGTCTGTCTCTTGGAGGGAGGGAAATGGGGTAGTTGAGATTTGAATGGTAAAATCCAAAATACCTAAACATTTAATGACTGTTCTCCCTGCACTCAGAAGCTTTTGGTTGGATTTTTTTTTTTCTTTTTTTTTGGCTTCAGGAGAAGAAAACTCAGCCACAGCTCTGTCTTTGCCTTTGCAGGTCACGTTGCAGAATCCAAGATCTGACTCCTTTTTAATAGGGGAAAATAGGAGAGAAAGTTGTCTGTGCTTTACAGAGTGTGTAAGGGAGCAGGGACAGCCTTATAGGGTAAAGAATGAGGAGAGGAGAGCTGAAGTGGCTGATGTAATTTGAGAAAGGGAATAAAATGAAGCTTTTTCCTAATGGGCTGAATATTCTGCCTGTGGTAGCTCCCACTTTGGAGCAGAGCTGGGCTGAGATTTTCCTCAGGTGAATAAATTTCCCCCAAAGCAGCAGAACACAAGGCAAAATGGGGTTCCCCTGAACATGTGTGATTATTTTGGACCAGTTTATTCAGACTTCTGGAAACCTTTAGTCCTTGTAGGTTCAGCCACATCCTTGCTGTGAGTTCTGCAATCCTTGACTCTCCTCCATTCACTGTCCTCCTCCAGTGCCCCTGAGGGTGTCTGACCTTGGGACACCAGCCTGTCACCTGCCCTGGGTGCTTTGGCACTCAGGATTTTCACTTGATGCTCCTCAACCCTTGCCATGGTCCTTTTGATGCTTGGTTTTCCACCTTGGCTCATCCATCAGGTGCTGCAGAGCAGGGAGCAAGGAAAACAAGGAAAAAGCTGCACGGGGATTGCAGCTCCAGCATAATCCATGGTGTTAGCACGAAGCTTTTCCTTCCGTTTAAAAACAGTGGTAAATTGGAATAAACCTTGTAGGATTAGATGAAACTCCTGGACCAATCCCAGGAATGGGGATTTTTTTTAGTGCTGTTGGGTTCTACCAGGCGTGTCACACTCTGCTGCTTCTCCTGGTGCAGTGCAGCTCCTCGGTCAAGCTGCAGTGGAATATTTTGGATGGCATGAAAGAGGAGTTCTGAGATTATCTCCAAGATAGCAGGATTTGTTCTGTGCTTGGAAGACTCGCTGCAAGTCGTTACAAGATGGTTTTGGGGAAACTTTGCTGCTTTTTTTTTGCTGCAGTTTCAGTATTTTTCTCTCTGTGTGGCTTTTCTTTTTACTATGGAAGTGGCAGACTGTGCATCAGATTTTGATTTATGCCATCCATGAATACTCTGCAAAATACCCACAGTCATAAAGCAATATCTGTTAGTTGATATACAAATGTCACATGTGTCAAAGGAATTTATCCAGTGGCACACACAACTGAAGCAAAATATTGTGCTTTACAGGAACATATCATTAAAATGAACACTAGCAGCATATCAGGAGTCTGCCCATGTAACCAAGACAACAAAGAGAGAAAGAAAAGGAAAAACCAAGATAGAGATAGGGTAGGGAAAGTGTGAGTGAAACCGAATGACACGCTTGGCCCCAGCTATTTCACTGCCCCGGGCAAAATACATTTTGCAACCCTTGCTCATTCACAAAGCTCCATGTGCAGTCCATCAGGAAGGCTCTGAATAATGTGCTGGAGAAATATTCCTTCCAATTCTGCTGCCTTGTCCACGGCGCAGCCTGGCCCTGCAGAATGAAGAAATAAATAGGATAAAAATGAAGAGCTACAGAAAGGGAAAATTCCCCTTGTCCATGTCTAATGCACAAAACCCACTGCCCTTGGATTAAAGGTTCAATGGGGGTTTGTGGCATCTTGGGGATGGAGCAGGGTGACCCAGGGAGGAGTAGATTTAGTCCTTTGCTCTGCCAAATCTTCTGCTGTGTCTCCATGCCTTGTTTTCTCTCCTACAAATGGTAGGGAATATTTTCCTTGCTCAAAGAGTGCTGGACAAAATAAATGTGTTAAGTGCTGTGATTTCTGTGATCACCTCAAACAGCTTAACTCAACAAATCAGGTGGGATGGAAAACGAGTTCCTGACCACTTGTGGTATTGTTTAATGAGAAATATTGAATCTCACTATGCTTTGGTTAGAACTCAGTATCTGGAATTTCCCCCTGTGCTGGCTGTCCCATGGTGTCCCCTGAGTGTCCCCAACGACTCTGGCGAGTGTTGCCACAGTTTTGGAGTAATCCATACAGTCTGGTGGGTTTCCTTGGCAGTGAACTCCTCTGTACCATGGGAATGCTGCAGGCAAAACCTGTGGCTGAAATTCAGTTGGCACCCCTGGGAATTAGTGATTTCTTGCAAGAGATGCAAAAAAACCTCACCTAACTTTAACAAATATCTGTTTTGTCTCCCTGCAAACAGCACAGGAGTATTCCCTGAAAACCACTTTGCTGTGAAACAGCCAGGTGCCCAAATTCCCTGGATTTTTATTTTTCTCTTGCTCACTCTCTCATTACTTGCTTGGCTCTTCACTCCAGTGGCAGGAGAAAACCAGAGATGTACCCATGGGGATGTTCTGTGGGCTTGGTTTGGATTTTTTTTCCTGGTGTTTCTGTGCCACTAATACCTGGCATCACTAAGGGAGCTTTGCAGTATTCCATATTCCTTGTATTCCTTCTATTCCTTCCCCAGGCGTTTAATTTATGGGTCATTGCTTTTGTGCAGATCATTTCCAGTCAAAGAAATACAACTTACCTGCAATTATTCCGTGTGTAGGTGCAGGTAAAGGGTGAGTTGAGCTTACAAATGTCAGCCTGGGAAAAGCCCTAGGAGTTGTATTTCTCACAAAACAAAGCTCTGGTCTATTTTGAAATGTTTATTTGAAAGTGGAGTAGTAGAAATTTTCATTTGTTTGAAACTTCCCCGTAAGAAATTGTTTGGTTTCTTTTTATTCCATCCAAATATTTCACTCCAAGCCTTTTCTATGCTGAATTCCTTGCAGAGAGAGAACTTTAGCTTAAAAACCAACACTTTCGCTCTGTGGGTTGTACTTCATTTTTCATCAAATCCTATCAGTTTGTGGTCTTTGAAGGGTTTTTAGATGTGGAATGTCATGTAGGGGTGAAGGTTTTCATTCAGATCAGACAGCTCTGAAATCTGGCCAGCACTTCCCACCAGGAATCAACTCTATTTAGGAGAAAACTCTCAGTATTGGCCAGTTCCACAAACAACTCTCTGGATAGCCCCAAACCCTTGAGACTGTGCTTTCCTTGGATCCAGAGACAACAAGGAGAATTTAAAATCTGAGATTGGGATTGAAAGTCTGGGATTTGCAGTTCTCCTTTTGGCCCTTGGAAGTGTCCAAGGCCAGGCTGGATGGGGCTTGGAGCAGCCTGGTGGAGTGGAATGTGTCCCTGACCCTTCCTGCCCATGGAATTGGTGTCTCAATCCCAACCAGGGGGTTGGAATTTTCCCCCCATCCAAGGAGCTCCAGCTGATGTCACAGCACTGGGATTGTCACAACATGGAATATCAGCCTGGTTGTACCTGCAGGCACTGACAGACATCCCCACTGCTCCTCCAGGCCAGGAGGTTCCTCAATACTCACAAAACAAGAAGCTCTGCTCAGTTTTGATACTCCCTGGAGGGAATTCTGCAGCTGACAGCCCTGTGTGAATGGCAGCAGGGAAACTCAGCTCCCTTCTCCTTCCATCTGCCGCCTTGAAAGAGTCGGGGTTCTTTTGAATTTTATTTTTTTTCCCCTCACTGTTTGGCAAGTGGACTTGACTGCTCTGAAAACACACTCTAGAGGCTCTGGCTCCTGCTGGGAAGATGGTTGCTGCAAGAGGGGCTTCTTCACCCCTTCACAGCTTCCTGAGCCAGCAGGAGTCCTGGTGCTTCACTGCCTTGAGATGGAGCAATGCTGGTTCCTGTCGGAGTTTGATGTCTGCAGTTGTCTGTGTCCTACCTTGATGTGCAGCCCCTCTTGGAGAGGTTGTTTCCAGCTTGGATGCCTGGAAATTAGTTCATTTTGCTGGCTGTAGCATTGAGAAATTTATGGTTTTGGTATCTGTGGTGAGCTCAGCATGTGATGCTAGTGTCGGGTGAAAGGAGTGGTGGTGGTTGGAATCAATGTGGACATTGATTTCTCCTGGGTCTTGTAAAAATCATCGGCTGGTGATAATAAACTCCTAAAACATGATGTAAAACTGAATGTATTCTGTCTCCATGGGTGAAATCAAAGATGTAGGATTTTCAAATAAGGGCACTGGCAGTAGCTGGAGGGGAAGGTGATGATCTTGGACTCAATTGCCAGGCCATATCCAGAGACTACACCCAGTTCCAGGCTCCTCAGAACAAAAGTTTTGTTGATCAATCAGAACAAGTACAGGAAAGGGTGAAGAGTTTGGCCAGGAGCTGGAGAACCTGCCCTGAAAGGAGAGGGTGTGAGAGAAATCAGCTTATTCAGGCTGGAGATGACAAAATGTGGAGAGACCTGGTAACAGCATTGCCATGTCAACAGGGAGGTTATTGAGGAGTTGGAGACAAGTTCTTCATGTTGGTGGGTGAGGAGAGGATGAGGAACAGCAGGTGTAAATTGGCACTTAAAATTTTCTTATTTCCAGTTGGAATTTTTTTCCCGTGAGGATATTGAAGAAGGTTGCCCATGGAGGCTGTGCAGTTTCCATCCTTGGAGACTTTGAAGGCCAGAAGGGACAGAACAGCCTGGTGTGACCTCACAGCAGACCCTGCTTTGAACAGGAGGTTTGATTAGAAACCCTGTGGTTTCTAATCCAACCTGGATTACCCTGAGATCCATCCTCTGCCCTAAACCACATCAGAGGGCTCTGTCCAGCCTCTGCTGCTGAGCTGGTGCAGCTAACACTTGCCTGAAATATCCACTGAGGGTTCCATCACTGCAGGTGGCTGCTTTGCTTCTCACATCCCTCATTTCCCTAATTTCCCTTGCTCTGGGACTTCCAGCTACAACTTGTCCATGTCTCACACTGCAGCTTGTTGCAGTGTCTAACTGCAGTGGGAAAACTCCCTTTTTTAATCTCCTAATAGGAAGGCTGCTGTTCCTAGGAAGAACTGGAGCTTGCTTTTTGGCAGAGAGCAATTAATTTTCCATGTCTCTCCTTCAAGTACCCCTCTCTCCTTTCTGACTACTCAGCAATCTCCATGCTGGTGTGCAGGGTTTGGCTGAGCTCTGTTTTCCTACATGTGTTGAGTGCTGCTCTTTTATTTTTTTTTTTTTTGGATATTCTGGTTTAGCCGTGACTCAGAGCCTTGTCAGAGATGGAATCTTGTGATCATGCAGTGAGATTTGCAAATAACTGTCTAATCCCTCCAAATTCTACACCAGCCTTGCTGCACTGTGTGTTTTCACTGCCAGCTCCAGCAGAAATATCAGACTCCAGTGAACCCAGTGCAGCAGGAAAAGGTAGCAGGTTGTACCTTCATCTCTTCACACCCTTCCTTTCAATGCAGCCTGCATTTGACAGCTCTGCAGTGGCAAACAGCTGAGCTGGATTTCCCCACAGAGGGCTGAGGATGTGTGTTGTGCAGGCAGGGGGATGTTAGCGACAAAACCAGACACGAGGAGACAGCTAACCATGTCCTGCTGCCTGTTCCTCTCTGAAATCTGTGGGTCCTGTAGCCTCTGGGGGACAGCTGGCTGTGCTGCTGGTTGTCACCTGCCCTTTGTTGGCAGGTGATTTCCTGCATGGTATCTGTGGAATATTCAGGCTGCAGAGCTTGGCATGGCTGTGCTGCCGATGGAAATGGTGCAGGGCTGGGAAACAAGGAAAAGCAAATAAATTCTCATATCCCTCTAGTCCATTTAGTTCTGTCTGTCCCTTTGTTCTCGGAGAAATGCTGTGTATGGAACATCAGGTGATCAGCTTTGGTCTTCACCTGCTCCTTCTGCTCTCCAGGCTGACAAAGAGAGGCTGTTTGACTCCCCATACGCTCCATTTAATGCCCGGATGGATGCCCAGCCAAAAAGGCTCTTGTGATGCCTTCCTCCTCTCTATCCCCTTCCTTTTTGACTGGGATAATGACTTTTCAGGGAGCCCTTGAAGTGCCTCTTGCATCTGCCTTTGATTTGAATGCCTCTTGCCTGCTGACCCTTCTTACGGGAAGTCGGCTTAAGTGTGGTTCTCCTAATTAGTTTTGCTTTAATTTGATCTTTTGAAATAATTTTATCAAAAAGACTAAACCTTCTCCCCACTCCCTCATTTTTTATCGGCTTGTTTTCATGCATGGGTCTCTGGGTTTATTTCTCTATTTCCCTTGTCTCTAGATAGGCCATCATTTGCATATTTGATTAAGCTCCATATGTTATCAGGGAGCCAGTTGAAAGAACAGCAAGTCCCTGATAAGGCACTGAGCATCCATCTCCTCCTTTCAGCGTCCTCCACGCTATCCCCCTCACCATCCTGCTGCTGTATCTGTGCCCAAAATCACCTCCTCAGTCTCTCACCTCCTCCCTCTCCCTTTGGCCAGATGACTGATCTGTGCTTCAGCTGCTGATAGGGGGAATGGAGACATCACAGTTTGACAGCTCCTGTCCTCAGCAAGGAATGGGCAGAGGAGAGGAGCTGTTTGGGATGTGAACCATGGCAGGGAGATGCAGGTTCAGTTTCCTGCTCTCTGCTCAATGGTAAGTGGAATATGGGCCAACTGTGTCCTGGGGGGCATCAGGCACAGCCTTGCTGGGTGGTTGAGGAGAGGATTGTCCTGCTCTGCTCCCACCCTGAGTCCTGTGTGCAATTTTGGGCACCACAGCTGAAAAAAGATGAATATGAAGCTATTAGAGTGTCTGAAGGAGGACAATGAAGATGGGGAAGAGCCATATGAGGAGTGGCTGAGGTAATTTGGTTTGTTCAGCCTGGGAGAATCTGAGCTGCCAGAGTCTGCAGCTTCCTCCTGAGGGGCAGACAAGGATCTCTTCTCTCTGTGACCAGGGACAGGACCTGAGGGAATGGCTGGAGCTGTGTCAGGGGAGGCTGAGGCTGGGTATCAGGGAAAGGTTCTTCTCCCAGGGTGTGCTGGGGCACTGAACAGCTCCCCAGGGAATGGGCACATTCCCAAAACCCCCAGAGCTCCAGGAGCATTTGGACAATGCTCCCAGGGATGCACAACATGGGATTTTTGGGGTGTCTGTGCAGGGCCAGGAGCTGGACTGATGATCCTTGTGGGTTCCTTCCACCTCAGCATATTCTGTGATTCTCTGAAGCTCCTTATCAGATCCCACTGTGCCCATGGGGGATGTTTCACACAAAACAAAAGTTTCTTGTCCCTGCTGTTCCCTCTTTAAGTTGACTCAGAGTCTTAGCTGGGCTGTTTCTACAGGAGTTTGCCTGACACCTTCAGCTCATCTCCCAGCTGCTGGAATTCACTGCTGTGCAGAATAAGGTTGGAGGGGCTGCAGACAGAATAGCCACGGATGCATAATTTTGAAATGTATTTTGTCCAAATGTGTGTCAATGCAAAAAATCTCTTAAATAAACACATGCCTTACAGGCTTTGTTCTCTGCCTATTGCTCTGTGAAAACAATTTGCCTCGAGCAGTTTCCCCAGCCCACCTCTAGGAACCCTCTAATTTGGAACCAGCTGTGGGACACCCCTGAGGAAATAGAGGGGAATGCTTATTTAACAGTAATTTTCTCCTCCCCACTGCTGATGTTTGGCTTTGTTTGGTTTGTGACCCATAATTAGGCATTTGTGGCAGTGATCAGAGTCCAATTCCTGGCCTGGCAAAGGCAGGGTGAGTTCATAGCAAACAAAAGTGGTGTAATTAGTTGTTACTGGAGCTGGAGAAAGGACCGCAGCTTGCAGGAGGGAATTTTGGAAAAAGAGCTTTTTCCCTCAAATGCCAACGAAGTGTAGGAACCAGAGGTTTGATTTACGAGCCAGGTTTTAATTAAAAGGCAAAAAGGAATGTGAAGCCTTTGTTAGGATAAGTAATTTTTAGCTGGAGATGCTTTGAAGGTCTCTCTGTCTTCCCTGCAAACACCCAATGTCCTGAGGGGTGGCAGCTCCTCTGGTCAGTGCAGAGGTTGTGAACCTCTGTGAGGGAATTTCAGTGCTACCAACATATCCAGGAGTTGGGAATGCTGCTGGTGGGGCTTGAGAAATAAAAGCAGAAATAAAACTCCCATTGCTCCTTTCCAACTTGAGCTTTTTCCCTTTTCCACGACTGGCACTGTGCTTCTTTCATTTTGGTTTAAAAGGACTTTTTGGCTTCATCATCTCCCATTCCACAGTGGCAGCCTGGCTGGAGAGCTCTCAAGCTTTGATGGATTTCTGGTTTTTGGACTCGTGTGTGAGGAGTTGTGCTGGTTTTTGTAGCCACAGCCCATCTGGTGTCTGCGGGAGGGAAGATGTGTTTTGCCGTGTGGGATTTGGGGATCTGTTCCTGCTTGTTCTGACACTTATCTTTTTGTTTTGGTTTGGGATTTTTTTTCCTTAACCCCCCAAAACCCTTTCAGTGGCCTCTCACCTCTCCTAAAGGGAACCATATGGAAGAGCTGCAGGTTCCTGGCCCGTTTTGGAGTTAGAAAAGCTTTGATTGCTGGGTGAGGGGTGTAGAAATATGAACTGAAGACCAAACCAGGGCAATAAATCAAAGATGAGATTTGCCAAGTCCCCCTTGCTGTGCCCAGGGTGACCAAAAAGCATCTTCCCGACTGTGACAGCAGCAGTTAACCTACAGACTTGGCTGTAACCTGGTGGTGTCAAAGCTAGCTTGATGCCAATGATGTTTTTTTCATGATCTTGACTCTCATTGCTTGGATTTCTTCATCCTGCCCAACGTCACACTGACACCAAGGATGGTCCTTCATTCTCTAAACCAAAAGAGGCATCGAATTATAAAGAATTGGAGTGATATTTCAATGCAAACCCCCCAAAAAACCAGATTTTCCAGCTGGGTTGGTGTCCATATTTGACTAGAGACAGCAGGACTGTGTTAATGGAGATATCCCTCAATCCCATGGAACATCTACCATCCTAGGAGTTTTCCTTGTGTATCCAGTAGGCACCAAACTGGGATCCCCATGGTGGCTGAGCCTGGAAAAGTGTGCTGAAATCCAGGGAAACACTCCAAGGCTTTAAAGAGAGATGGTTTGGGACCCTGGAGGTGCCAAGAGAAGCAAAGTCTGGAAAGTTTGGAGCAAACCCTCTGTGGGTTTCAGCTCTGGTTACACTCCCTCGTGCTGAACATGTTCTGCTGGTGATTCACAGGTCTGGGTCGCTCTGGATAACAAAACAGCAGCTCCTGAGGGGTTTTTGGTGGCTTTGAGAAGTTTTTCTGAGGGTTTTTTCCAGCTGATGTGGTGCGTTGGCAAAGAACTTCAGCACATTTGTGTCTGTAGCATGCTGGCAATGCAAACCACTGCTTCTCCTGCCAGCTCTGCTGCTATCCCACCCTGCTGAGATCCTCATGGATCAGCTCTGGAGTCATCCTTTTGACTCCTTGTAATTTTTTATTTTTTTTTAAACTGAAGCTGGCAATAAATTCCAGTGGTGTCAGGGAAAAAGGTTATCGCTGAGACTGGCGGAGACTTCATCATATGAATTTTTCAGGACCCCTTCTGATGAAATCTAATTAAACACCACGACTGGCACTGTGCAAATCTCCCCATATTTGCCTCGTTTGTCATGTGGTTGATCTGGGCTGGGTTTTTAGGGGGATTTTATGGCTTGTGAGATCTGCTGGGGTGGATGTGGTTTCACACACCGCAGGCACTTTGATCTTTTCCTCACTGCTTACAAATTTCTGTGGGTTTCTCTCGGATTTCACTGATTTATCTCCTTGGGGTCTAAGGGAAGATATTGAGGATGGAGAGAACCTGAGTGATAAGGACGTTTCTCCTGCCCTTCACACAGCACCTGTGTGCTGGGAAGAGATGGGACCTCGGCATCCTGTTAGGTTGGAGTGTCTCTTACAAATTCATTTTGTTGTTTTCTTACAGAACGGAGGAAAATTTTACAAATAAAAGAAATAATTCAACCCAACCCCAACTCAGCTCCGTGCCAAATCAAAACTGATTGCTTCTCCCTCCTCTCTTTTTCAATACAACAAACAAGCTGTGAAAGTTGTATGGTCTACGAAACAACCACTTATGGTTATTTGACCTCCTCCCCTCCCTTTCCCCTCCTTTATTTTTTTCCTTTTGTTTAATTAGTTCTCTTCTTACAGATATTTCTACCGCGAGATGGAAAAGTCAAAATCTTTTGATGCTTTCAAGCCCCTTCTCCCCCTGCGATGATGTAAATTAATTCCCCAAATCCCACCTAAATTCTGAATTTTTAGCTCATTTTCTATTCACGGAGAGATAGGAAAAAAAAAAAGAAAACGTTTCCAAATTTGTATGTCTCTGTTTTCCTCACACGTCTGTCTTAGCCTGCAATATGTGGAGAGGTGGGAGATCTTAGGAGATTTCTGCCTTTAGTCTCTTTGTTCAACTTCTTCTGCCAGGTTAGCATTTTTGTCTGCTTGGAAGCTGGAGGATTGAACTCACCTGGGAGCACCGGTAGTGAAATAAATTACCATAATATAGCAGGAAAAGAATATATTTTAGGATAGTGAGCAGTGCAGGACTACCCTGGTGTATTACATCTGTTCATTTAGAGATGTAAAACGTGGCTTTGGCTTTGGGGCACAAGACTGGGATATCCTCATTTGAGGGGAGGGGATGCAGGTAAACGTAACACATAAATACTGACAGTCCCAAATCCATCCTGACGCTGATAGCAACTATAATAGAAGCTGAAGCTGAGCATTGATTGCTAATTCATGATTTTTTAAAGCCAACCTCTCAGTTTTTAGAGGAATCTGGTTCTTCTTCAGGGACTGGCAGTGCTGTAAAGCAGAGAGGGAGGGCAGGAGATTGAAAGATCTGTTGTAATTAATATTCCAACGCTGTGCTTTAACAAACTGTCAGCACAGGGGGTGGAAGTGCAGGTGCAGGACTGTTCACCAAGGCGTTTTGTGGCCTTCTGTTAAAAAAATATTAATCTTTAGCTTGAACCAGAGTACCTGGCAAGTGGGATCTGAGCTCTACCCTTCCTCAAAGGCTCTGAGCAGTCCAGGCTGGGATGTGACAACAGGATCTGAATAACCCCAAACTCATGATGTTGATTCTGCTGCTGTTTAATAGACCAATATGGATATTCTGTGGGGTTTGATCCCGTCTGGGTGCTCATTTTGCAGCTCCTGCCCTGTGCTGTAGCCTCTCTGCTGCTTCCTTCCCTGTTAAGGAAATCTCTTTTCTCTCCAAGCCCCCACTGACACTGCTGTGGAAGTGCTGCCCTTCTCCTGGCTGCTAGGAAAGATGATCTCACTGGCACTAAATATACCCCAGGCCCCTTGTCCATGCCAGGGATGCTCTGGCAGACTCTGAAGTGACTTATTTTCTATGTTTTGTCAATTCTCTGGCAGGTGATTTCATTAACTGCACTTTGATTGCTCGCAGAGAGCTGATCTCTTGCTTCTTTTTTTTTTTTTTTTGTGGGGGGGTTTGGGTTTCCCTCTCCTGGTGGAAAGGTGGCCACCTTGCAGTTTCTCCCTCCCAGATGCACAGGTCAGCCTTGCCACCTGGTTCTCAAATCTACCTCTGTATTTTTATTTTTTCCATAAAAACAAGCTGCAAAATTTGGAATGGGAGTCCAACTCCCAGAAAGTTCACTCTCAGGGTTTCAGGCTACGATGGGATCTGCTCCCAGTTGTGTTCCCTGGGTGATCTCAGACTTGTCTGTCTGCTCTCCCTATTTATCCTGCAGTTATTAAAATGAAGAGGGGATGGGAAGATGATGTTTGGGAAAGGACTGAGTTCCTCCTTTACAGTTTCTGGACTGGGGATGGTGTCTTGGCAAGGTTTTTGCCATATATATTCACTGGGATGGTCAGTGTGGGCTCTTCTGGATCTTCCTCACCTCTGCAACATTTTATGAACAGTGTGACCACATCTGCCTTGTCATCTGTCCCCTTCCTTCCACTAATCACCTTGCCTGAATGTCCTTTTAACTTGCTTTTTAGGATATTTCAGTTTTCCCTCCTCCATCTCCCTTGTTCCTCACCTATAAGTAGCTTCCTTCTAGCCACCACAATTTTGTGACTCATGGGGTGACCCTTTGGCTTTGTTCACCTTTGATGTCCATTTACAGTTTGATCAGACTAAAATATAAGAATTTTATGGAGCAACCTGAATTCAGTTCCTGCTTTGCTTCTGACTGTTATGGACTCACCTCTTGGAGAGTAGGGATTCATCTCATTAAATATCTCCATCCCCATGAGGTTTTGTCAACTTCCTTCCCACTCCAGAGAGATAAATCAGATCTTTTAGGACACAACTCATCTCATCCTGCAAGAGAATGAAGCTGCCCTAAACCAGGGCAGGCGAATTATATCCAAAATTTTTTTTCCCTCTCCATTAGAGCTAAGGGGAACTGAGGGCAACTTGTTCAGGTGTGAGCATCCCTTATTTCTCTGTTTTCGGAGTGACAGCAATGGTTTCTCTGCTTTGTCAGAGGTCTCACCAACAATTAGTGGTCGTGAGTTGCTCCAGCATGATGATAATAGAACAGCTCAGTGCATGAGTTGTCATTTTATGCATGATTTTCCTGCTGGAAATTTGATTAACACACTCAGATGGGGCCATTTCTTTTGGTCCTTGGTATTTTCTTCATTCTACTGCAAGTGATTTATCCAACCTCTTCTGTGAAGGTCAGAGGTTCTCACCTGGGCCAGGTAAACTATTCAGGCACCTGAAGTTGGCAAAGAATATAGAGGAGGTGGCTTGAGAGTGAGAACATTGGGCTGCAACATCAGCCCAGGTGGTTTAGGGGAAAAAAGGGGCTGGAAAAGCATCAGCACCCCCTAATCCATGGATTCTTTCCAATGTGGTTACAAACTCTCCCTAAACTGCGAAAAACTGAGGGAAAAACCTTTAGCCTCGCTCAAAAGGGAAAGAAAGCCTGCAGAATTTATGGCATCTGCAGTGACCAGGGGCTCTGCCAGCGAATTCAGGGAGTTAGGAGGGGCTGAGGAGGCTGAGATCTCCTTGGGATCACAATTCTGACAGTCACAGCCGGCTGGGTTTTGCTGCACCAGCACTACAGGGTGCTTTGGGTGATGTGGCACACTCGGGGATATTTTGGAATGCCCAACGTAATTTGGAGACTCAATTTTAGCAGGATGGGGTGAATTAAAGGAGGGAGGAAGAATTTAGGCATGCAAAGATGAAATCAAGATAATTTCAGCAGTACCCAGGTGTGTGGTTCCTGTTGCAGGAGGCCCTGACACCCAGGAAATCACAATTAAGAGGGCAAAAGGAACTGGAGAAGGCAGACCCTGAAAGGAGAAAGAGTGGTGAGGAGCAAATTCTGTAGAATGAGCTGAATGGAGCAGAGCAGCTGTGGATTTTCAGGAAAGGCCAGCTTGGGTTGGGAGTGATGTGGAGATCAGGAGGGGTGGTCAGAAAAACTGGATGTGACATCATGGCAGAGCAGGATCACCTTGATCTGTGCACCTTGATCTGTGCCTGGTTCTGTTGCTGATTGCAGCACAGCTCAGGCAAATCCCTTCCCTCTCTCCATCCCTCCTCCTCTGCTCTTCCCTGGGTTGTTCAGGGCACTGATTGTCACTTGCCATGAGCTGTCCTGCCCTGAGCACAGCCACTTTTTGATTTCATCTCCATGCTTCCCAGGTAGCTGAACCCAGAATTCAAAGCTGGATGGTGTTGGGGTTCAGCTGCTTTCAGATGCCAAAATTTCCGCGTGCAAAAATTCCCTGATGGTGAATTCCCTGATGAATTCCCTGCTGGTTGGGGCTCCTTCCCCGTGTGTTTGTGCAAGGGCTTGGGCTGAGCTCTGTCAACACAGGGCTTTCCTGAACTCCCTGAAATCCCTGATTTCCCTTCCCCCTCCCAACAGGTTGATCATAAATTAGGTTCTGATGTGGGGGATTGGATTTCTCTCCAGCTGTCGGAGCTGTGGCACATCTGGGGTCCTCCTGTGGTTAATGGCTTCACAAAAATGAAGCAATAAAGGTTATGATGGCTGTGTTTTAACCCCGTGGCCCTCGTTCTGCTCAACAGGAGGGTTTCCCTGGAACAGTTAAAAACCTGCTGTCTGCATTTAAATATCTCCCAGTGATGTGCAGTCTGTGAGCAGCTTTTTGTGAAGGGAATTTATTTTTGAAACTTAACAGAGCTGAAGCATCTTTTCTTTCAGATTTTCCTTCACAAAAGATGAATTGACTCTCTTTAAAATGAAAGAAACCCTGTCTCTAAATTATGCCATGGTTTAACATTTACATACGACAGAGAAATTGGTGGAAAGAAAAAAGGGAAAGGGAAAAACCCACCTCAGTTAACTTGGAATTTTTCAGTGTAATGCTCTTTTAAGAGATGATTTGTGTATGAAGAGCAGTTCCCAGCTCTGGTCACAAACTATCCCTTCAAGGGATGGTGCTTCCACTTTCACAAAATCCTGTGGGTTGTGGTCAGGAAAACTGGGATGTGACTTTGGACACTGAGCTCTTGCTGCATCAGAAATTCTGACATTTTTAGGATGTGTGGATCCTTAGGAACCAAGGTGTCTTCTCCCCATCCTCCTCTCCCGATGAATACCAGTCTCCCAAAAAAATCTCTGCTATTTTTTTGAAGGGCAGTGGAGTTTTGATGCTCCAACCAAGCTGTGGTTGTCTCTGCTGGGTGTTGGGGATGCTGCTAAATGTTCCACTCAAATTCTCCAGCTGTAGGATTTGGCTGCCCAGCAGATCAAATCAATAAATGTATTTATCCTCCCAGCTCTGCTGACAGGTGTGGAAGTGGGACTGTCTCAGAGCTGCAGAGAGAGCAAAACTATTCAGGCTCTGAGCTCAAGTGGATTTACCTGGAAAAGAGGTAGATATTTAATTCTGAGAGTGGTTCACATCACCTCCTGGCCAGGATGTCCTTGTGTGTACAGTCAGAGGAGTTACAATAATCATTTATGCCACCCCTTGGAGACATCTACCTATTTCTGTGTAAATAACTCAAATCCTTAAGGGGGAGTAATGAAATTCCCTTCCTGGTGTTCTGGAGGGGTCACTCCAGGGGGGAAATCACAGGAAAAGTCTGGACTTGCATGAGCTACACGACAGGAATAAACCTCAAGGTCCTTAGGCTGACAGCAAAATTATTCCCTTAATCACAGAAGTTGTCCTTAATGAGTTATTCTGCTGCACTTGGGAAAAGAGGGGTTTTTCCCTGACCCCATTTCCACCCTGAATTGTGTTTTACCCTCAGTCCCAACATCTTCAAAATGTACTGATAGTGCTTGATGTTCTGAATTTTTGTAAAAAGGCAAGTAAAGCATGGCAGCCACACACTCAGAGGAGACAAACAATCAGTCATTTATTTATTTCACTCATTATTAATTGCAAAGAACAGCCCTTCACTCACCTGTTATGAAGTGTATTGACTTCCACTCCGCAGGTTCTGAGAGATTTGCTGCTCCAGCACAAACCCTGAGAGAGCCCTGGGTCAGTTTTTGGGGAGCAGGGTTTCTGATGTTGGAGCTAATGAGCTTGTTATGAGCCATATCCTGGGATCTCTGGTGGCTCCATCCTCTGCCACCGCGGCCAGCCTGTCTGCAATTAGGAACAAGGGCTGTGACACTGAGCTTTATCCAAAATCTGCAACGAGACAGAAATGTCTGCTTTTCACTGAACACACAGAAACTCCTGCTCCGCAGAGTGTGAACAAATTTTTCTTCTTTATGATTCAAAATCTTTAGAAGTCTAGAAGTCTCCAAGGACTTACCTTAAAAAATTGGAATTTTTTTGTTTGTTTTTTTAGAACTGCTGCCCATTTTTCCCAGGGATTTAGAAACCAGAATGGTGTTAGCCCAGGTATTTGGAGCTGTAACTCTGGGCAGAGTGCTTATGTGCCACATGCAATATTATATATTATGTGCATAATATATAATATTATAATATATAATAACATATATATTATGTGCAAAGTGCAATATCAATCGATATTGATAAATTGATGTGGTAGAAGGTAAAATAAGATTATCTGGATGGAGATACACAGACTTGGGGCCATGTTGCCTCCTTATCATGGAATCATGGAGTGGTTTGGGTTGGAAGGGATGTTAAAATCATCCAATCCAAATCATCAATCAGTTCCAATCCCCTGCTGTGGCCAGAGACATCTTCCACCATCCCAGGTTGCTCCAAGCCTCATCCAGCCTGGCCTTGGACACTTCCAGGGGTGGAGAAGATGACTCTTGACTGGAGCTGGAAGAGCTCAGCCATAATTCAGAACACAAATCCAAGATGCCAGAGTTTTCCTGCAAGTGATTCCTTCTCCTTTGATCACAATCAGCTAAATCAGAGGATACAGGTGTGGAAGTGACCTCAAGAAATCCTTTGATCACCTGATCCCCAAAGAAAAGCCTCTGGGATGTTCCCATTAACTTGGCCATTGTGGTGTCTCAAGTTAGACCCCTGGAGTCCAGTGGCCTCTGCCTGACTTGGATCATTTCTGACTGCTGGATTTGCAGGTTTTGCCCTGATTTTATTTTAATGAATGTCACAAGCCTGCAAGCTCTGTCCTATATCTGGGGACATGCTCTTCTGGGGGATTATCCAGCCATTGTCAGACAATTCATCTGAATTACCCCATTCATCTCAGCCCTATTCACTCCCAGCGATCCATTATCCTCACCTTTCTTCCCTACCCTGAATATCACCCAAGCTGCTCTTTCTTCTTGCACTGGAAACTTTAAATGGATAGATATGTTAATTGGTATCATTACAACAAACGGTCCCAGTCACCCTGCAATTCAGGGAACATTTCGTGTTGCCATTTAAATGATGAGGGTTTTTTTCCCCCTTTTTTTTTCTTTAATGCCACTGACAGCTACTTGTGTTTAATTCATTTTGATTTTGTTAGGAGGGGGAAGTTATCAGGATTGTTTCATTAAAAATGCATGCTTGGGTTATTCATGCATGTTTCATACATCCCTGTGTATGATCCATCATAATTCAACACTAGCCAATGGGGATACCAAGTGGAAAAAGCTCTGCTGAGCATACACATAATTCAATTACACCCATGACGTCACATTGATTGGATTCTTAATGACACCTCCGAGCCGTGCTGGGGAAAAGGAGGATTTCCACCGAGGCTGGAGCAGCACAAGGTTTGTGTTCCTGATCCAGGCTGGCAGAAGTTTGGACCTGGGAAGGAGCTGGGCAGCTGCTTTGGAGCTGCAGGACAGATGTGAAGCAGCTCAGGCAGCACGGCACGAAGCTGGAGTGCCACACGAGTTGTGCTGCTTGGACTGTAATAAAGAAATAAGATGTTCTGCCTGCTGTTTTATTAAAGGGCTTTTATCAGGGCAGCAGTTCCCGTGGCAGAGGGACAACGTGTTGTGTTGCAGCAAATCCTCCTAATCTGGGATAACTCTGCTCACACTGCAGCTTGGTTTGGTTAAAAACCTGTTCTTCTTGGCGGGTGATGTGGAGCAGCATATCACCATCTCTGAATGATGAGCTGAATTCTCTGCAGCTGAGGAGGAAAAGAGAGAGATGGGATGGAAATAGACTGATTTTTGATTGATTGATTGATTGATTGACTTAAAGATGATGTAGCTGGTGGCACCTTTATCCTCTCCTCTTGTCACAGGTCCTGATTTAGGGTAAATCAGTAATTACACCTTCTTCCCCTTTCACCTTCACCGTGGTCTTTCACCCTGTTAGTGAAATGAATCCCTTCTTTCCAGAACCTGCTGGCAATATCCATAAAGAGGAAGTGCTGTTCCTGGGGTTCAGAGGGCAGAGGTCAGGGAATGGAACAAAGTCCATTATTTTGATAGCAAGGATGGGTGACAGGAGAGGGTTGGGATGGATATTAAGAAAATATTCTTCCCCCAGAGGATGTTTGGGGCACTGAACAGGCTCCTCATGGGATGGTCACAGCCCCAAGGCTGCCAGAGCTCCAGGAACATTTGGGCAATGCTCTCAGGCACAGGGTGGGATTTTTCATGTGGTCCTTTTTGTGGGCAGGAACTGGACTGGATGATCCTTGTGGTTCCCTTCCAAAGGAGGATATTTTATCCATGATTCCACCTCAGGCAGCACTGGGATGCTGATCTCAGCCAGGGTGTCCTGGCACTGCTGCTCCTTGGCATCAGTCAGGTGGAGCAGGGATTGCTGATGCAGAGTTTTCTTTGATGGCTCTAAAAAAATGAAAAGGGGAAGGCTCGGCATCCCTCGCTGCCTCTCACTTCAATATATTTAAAAATAACTCGTTCTCAGTGAGTGTGTCCCAGCACCTCTCTGCCTCAGCACTTTTGAAGCTCTCATGAATTCCAACCCAACTCTGAATTATCTCCATTTTATTGGTGCTGGATCACAAGCTGGGACAACTTAAAAAAAAATAAAAATATCTCTTTATGATCATGGCTGGGAGAAGAAATTGCTCCTGCTCCTGGCTCCCAGACCCCTGCTTTAAGCACAGAGCATTCCAACCACCAATCCTATTGATTTTCAATTATGCCTCAAATGGAAGTGGTTGTAGCTTTGTGTTTACCCTCGGGAGACTTTGCCTTGTCATCGCTGGTGAGGAGGGAGAACTCCTGTGCTGATGTGGATGTGTGCTCGTGGGGCTGGAACTCACTGCTGGGCAGAAATGGGGTTAAAATAACAAAATCCCTTTTTATGGGATTGGATATCCTGGTGGGGGCAATACAGGGATGTGTGGCATGAAGAAATCATGGCTATAAATACACAGCCAGCGTGGCATGGCAGAAAGTTATTGTTGGCATGAGCGTGGGGTATTTTTAAATTACGTGGGGAGACTTATTTCCAACGGGAGCAATGCTGAACCTCGCTGGCATGTTGGGATAGGCTGGGCAGGAGGCACAGGGGAAGTTTGAAGCTGTAAAATTCACACTCTTCCTTCCCTGATTTGTAGCTTGGTCAGAGTTTTCCATGGCTGCTGTGAGCAGGTGGATGTGAGGGTGGCCTGGCCCACACACTGCCTGTTTCAGGGTACCTTTCTCCTTGGATTTCTCAGGAATTTGCCACGAAATAACATGTCCATTCCCTTGGCTGGGGATGCAAAGGAGTTAAATAATTTATAGAGCCATGTTAAGAGCATAGAAACACAGAATGGTTTGGGTTGGAAGAGACCTTAAAGATCATCCAGTTCCACCTTGCCATGGGCAGGGAGAGGTTGCTACCCCAGTTTGCTCCAAGCCCTGTCTAGCCTGGCCTTGGACACTTCCATGGATCCAGGGGCAGCCACAGCTTCTCTGGACAATCTGTGCCAGGGTTTCCCCACCCACTTGTGTAAAAAGTTATTCTTCCTCTTTGTTGAAAGCTTCCTTCAGGCCCTGGCAGGAGCTCTGAGCTCTCCCTGCATCCTTCCCTTCTCCAGGGGAACATTCCCAGCTCTCCCAGCCTGGCTCCAGAGGATCTCCAGCCCTTGGAGCATCTCCATGGCTTCCTCTGGACTCTCTCCAGCAGCTCCATGTCTTATGCTGAGGACTCCAGAGCTGGATGGAGATCTCCAGGTGAAGTCTCACAAGGTAGACTGAGTAGAGCCTACATCTCTCAGAAATTCCCTGAAAAAAAAAAACCCCAAACCCCAAGGATTATTATTCTCATCAGCCTTTCCAAGAGCTGGGATGAATTTCACGAGGTTTGGGTTGGCCTTGCTGTGCCCTGAGCCGTGTCAGTGTCAGTGCACTCCTGCCCTGCTTGCAGAGCCATGCTGTGTTTGTTCCCTTGGCTCTCCCTGAGAGCCATGGGGTGTTATTTATAGCAGCTGGGCAGCTGCAGCTCGGCTTGGGTTTCCATCACCTGCTGCCCTTCCCTGCATCCGAGGGTGCAGCAGGAATGGATTTCAGCCCTGGCTGGGATGCTGACCCTGACCCATCGCTGTCCTTGGGCTCTGTTTCTCATCTTCTCCTCAGGGCAGAGCCTGCAGGGAATGAAACACAGCAAGGGCCTGAATTATATCCCATAGGATGCCCTTAGTAAGGACTAAAGGGAATATTCTTCACGGTGGTTTTATACCTCTACACTTTGTGTGTTTGCCTTGAGCAAACCTGTTGTTAATAATATTAAAAATAAGCATGATTTCTGTGCAGGGCCTCTTTGGATTGGGCAATGTGCTGCCCTCTTGAAGGTCCAGCAGATGATTTTGGGGTGCTGCAAGGCAGTGTTGAGCACTCCTGGATGGTAGGAGGAGCGAATCTCAGCTAAATGGGATCAGGATCCTCACAGGGAAGCTACTGGGCTGCAGTTTTATCTCATTTCTCCTCCCTGGGGGGAGCAATCAGCCCTACCTGCCTCTTTTCCCTCCATTATCAGCAGCATCTGGCATTATCACATTTGTTATATCTCCTCCTCACAGTGCTGACATGAGAGGACATCTCCCAGGGTCGACAACAGGATAAAAAAGTGGGGAATTAGCAAAGCCTGGATGCATGGATCTCTGACTCTTTCCTTCCCAGCATGAACACCAACTCTGTGGTGCAAGAAGAAGATGCAAACTCCAACCACATGCTGGCAAAAACCAGGAGACAGTGGCCAGAGTAGTATGGAAAAATAATTTTTTTTTGCTAGGGAGGCTGCTGAGAGCACATTTCTATTTTTCCAGCCTGAGTGTGCCCGTGAGGAGGGGTAACAGAGGTGGAAGGGCTGCAGCTCGATTATAGGATCCCATTCCCTGTTTTTGGAATCCCAATTGGAAACAGCTCCCCGCAGTGGCTTCGCTTCAAACCCTCCTTGGAGCTGATTCTGCATCCCACTGGGAGGCTGTGACTTCCCAGAAGAGTAATTTCCATGCTGGCCTGAGTTCCCAACCTTCCCTCCCTGCCCCTTGCAGCTTCTGGAGCTGCACCACTCCCTGGAAAAGCGCTGTGAGCTCCTCCTCCCTCCCTCCCCTCGCTGGGGAAATGTCCTTTGTAAACTCGGAACTTTTGTTTTTTGCATGAGCTGTGTTGGGGTGAACTTGGCGAGGCTGACAGAACATCATGAATAAGTTAGGAGGGAAGCTGTGCTCGGGGTGTACACAGGCAGGGAAAGCAGGCTTGGTGCTCAAACAGCCTCCAGAGTGCCTTGTTACTGCATTTTATACCTTCTTTACGTTTATACCTCCCTTAATCCCAGATTTCTTCATGAATCTTCTCTGGTGTTGTGTTTCCCCAGCCATGGCTGGCTGCACAGAAGGTCTGTAAATTTTGTGTCCTATCCTGATATTCCAATGTCTTAAGAGATTTCTTGCCTCAAACAAAACATCCTCAGCCCACAGAGTTCGTGACACAATTTTGTGTTTCCTCAACACCTCTGCCACTGCAGCATCCCATTGCCCAAGGCTCCTCCTGGACTCTCTGGTTTTCCCACTACAAGAGAGAAACACTTAAAAGGGTAGAGGGGACAGTGTGGTCATCCATTGCCACCAAATGCACGTGGCCCTGTGAATATTTTAATTTCTTAAGTGATTTTCCCAGGAGATGCAAAATCTGTGAGGTTGAGGTGAAATTTCCCTCTTTGCTCTTCCTAAAACCACCTTTGCAGAAGAATTGCCTAACAAGGAGCACCTTTCTCTTTCTGGGAACATCTCTGCTCCCCTTCTACTCAAGTGCTGATGCTTTTTGATTCCTGAAGGCCAAGAGTTCTCAGTCTCAGGGATGTCTCTGTGCCAGCATGGACAGCCACGCTTTGCTCTGCTCTCAGCCTCTGATGTATCATTGGATATTTTTCATCCTTTTTTGCAGTTTATCCCATTCTCCCTCCATCTTTGAGCCCCTTGTCACCATGATTTCATTCATGCTGTCCCCAGAGGGTCATTGCCAGTCACCTCTCTTGCAGTTATTTCTGCACAGTTGGGGTTTTGTAATGAAAAACAAAACTCTCGATCTGCTTCATTCCCAGAGCTGCTGGATTAGTTCCCGATTTCTTCCTTGGCTTCGTTTCAAATCCCAGCAGGTCAAGGAAGAAGGTAGATCAATGTCCTCTCCAAAATGTGCCCCTGATGCACATTGGGAGGACTTTTGTGGTATCCAAAGGCACTTTTCTACTTGGTGTGGGGAGAGCAGGTTCCCCCAAGCAAGCAGAGGGTGTTAAATTTGTCTGCACAAGGTTGGGGAGATCAGGAACCCCAAAAGCTGCTTTGGACAAAATGTCTGTGGGATGCAGCTGCCTAATGAGTGCAAATATCATCCCCAAAGCCACAGGTGGTGTTACAGAATCCTTATCTCAGAAGGTTGAGATATGTCAGAAGGTTATTTGGGTTGGAAGAGACCTCCAAGACCATCAAGTCCAGCCTGTGACTACATTTTCAACTAAAGCAGAGCACTGAGTGCCACATCCAGCTGTTCCTTGAGCACCTCCAGGGATGGGGACTCCAACACCTCCTTGTGCACCTCATTCCAGTGTTTGACAACCTTTCCATGAAGAAATTCCTCCTGATGTCCAACCTGAGCCTCCCCTGTTTGCCGTGATGGGAAGTGACTCCAGCCTTGGGGTGATGCTGAAAAATTGCCTCTCCTGTGGGTTTTCCATAAAGAACAGCAAAAACTGAGCATCAAGCATGTCTTTTCTATAAGTACTTCCACCAGGAATATTTGATAGAGTCATGTGCTCACCTCACACACACAGAGCAGCCAAATTTGATGAAGGGATTTATTAGCAGACAATATGAAATGTGCTCTGTCTGCTGCCTCCTCTGATTTCGTGATGCAGGACAAGGGTTAGTTTTGCCTTTTTGTTTCATTTTGGGTTTTAAGTGCTTCTCTGATGGCTGCTTTATGTTCTGCTCTGTGTTCTGGGGAAGCTGAGTCAGCATGTTGCACCCAGCCTCTGCTCAGAGGAATTTGCACTGGTTTTGTTTATTATTTTGAGTACAGCCAGTTCTGCTTTGCCTTTAATTGACAAGCAGGAAATATTTCTTGGACTTCTCGGATAGCTGAGTCCATTGCTTGGAGGAGAGAGGGGAAGCTCATGGGAAAATGGTGTTGGAGTGATTAGCAACCAGAACATGATTTCGTTGCAAATGTAGCTCTTGATACTCGAGGTGTCAAATACTCTGAGTAATGATCATGTTTTAAATATAGTTTATAACTTTCTTCTCGTGCACACACCGCCTACTGTATCTGCATGGTGGAATTTACACCCAGGATGGCTGTGTATAGATGATGTCTCTGTATAATTACACCTACAGAGGAAGAGAGAGATCTGTCCCTGTTTATTTTTAAATATTATCTATATCTGTGCATCTAAAGAGAGAGGGTTTTACACAGATGGAATCTCTTTCAGGTCACATTTCAATAATAATTACAGCTTAATGATGCTGCGGCTATTTTATTTTATCTTGTATTATTTTAGCTGCCTCTAATAACTGCTAATTTCCCAACCACAAAGGTCACGGCGCAGATGAGAATAAACACATCGTAAACTGGTTGTAGTAAATAAATCCACTCCCCAGCAGCAGTGGTACTGAGCACAGTAAGAGTGTAAAGACTGGGAAAACAGCCTTGCCTCTAATTTTCTGGTTCTATTAATGGCAGTGGTGTAATGAAAGATCAGGCTGTGGGAATTGATTGAAGTGTCTTTGATGTGGGGAGTTAAACTCCTAGTAAGTGGAGAGTAACTGCAGGACCCTTTTTACAAGACATAGTTACTCACTGGTTACACCTCCACCAGTGCCTTTAGCTTCACCTGTTCTCATCCTCCTTACTGCTGTGTTTGGGTGTTATTTGTCTTCTGAGATTTTCCTGAGCTTATTTCCTGCACTTGGGATGCTCTGGAGGAAAAAATCAATCTGCTCCCTGTGCCCTAAAAGCCCAGCTCTGATTGTTTCTGGAGATGAAAGACAAACTTTGGATAGACTCAGTATCACCAAAATCTTACCCTGAAATTTGTGACTGAGGCAGCTGCTTTGGTTTTATTTGTTTAGACTCTTGTTTGAAGAAAATCTAATGGGTCACAGAGGGCTGGGGCTGAGTGGCTGCTTAGTTTTAGGAAATTATCAGAGAATCTCAGAATGGTTTGGGTTGGAAGGGATATTAAAGGTCATCTTGTTCCATCCCCTGCCATGGGCAGGGACAGCTCCCACTATCCCAGGTGTCTCCAAGCCCTGTCCAACCTGACCTTGGACACTTCCAGGGATAGCCACAGCTTCTCTGGGCAACCTGCTCAGGAAATTCAGGAACAGTCTTTGACCAACACTGCCAGGGATGGAGTTTGTGCAGGAGGATGAGCTGCTGGCTGTGCCAAGGATTAGCTGGAGAGGGAAGGTAATTAATCCCAGGTAATCCCAGGTTGGATATGCTGAATTTGCAGGACAGGGAGTCCATCTCAGAGCTAGGGACTGAGCTGCTGAGGTGCCAATACCTCCCCACAGAGCAGTTCATTCTGGATGTGTGTCTGGGCTCTGTGAAGCAGTCGTGAGGGTTTTTTTTAGCTGAATGGGTAAAATCCTGGTCCTGCTGAAATTGCTGTTGGAATGAAGAGCCCTGGGGATGTCTGCAGGTTGTGGCAGTGGGAAAAAGTGTTTTTATCCCACTGTTTGTGGGAGGAGGGGTATGGATCCTCCTCACCTGCTTCCATCCTGCTTCCTGCACCACTGCTCCCATCTCAGTTATCTCCACCACGGTGTTGTTTTTCCCCCCCTTTCCAACTCCTCTCCACCGACTGTGCCAGCTCTGGAGGAGATAAAGCAGCGCCTGACACATTTCTGTGTCAGTCTGCAGCTCTCTCCTGCATGGCTGGGCTTCTCACACCTGCCTGCTGGGAGGAGCAGACGTGGGAACAGCTTTGCTGGCTGCTTGGCTCCTGCCATGCAATCCCCTCTGAGCCCTCCGAGGTGGAATGTTGATGTCAGACAGGGAACATCCTTTGTGTTGAGGCAGGAAAAGCCTTGACTTAATGTTTGGGGGCTGCTGGTTGAACTGGCTGCTTGAACACCATGTTAAGGTGCTGGTCTATCCAGGGTGAATGTTTCTGCAGATATTGGACCAAGACAGGGAAGCTCTGAGCTTGTCCTGCCTCAAACCTCCGGGATGAAACTCTTGGCCACACTTGATCCTGCATTATCCCTCCCAACCCAAAGCATTCCATGACCTTTGTTTCTATTCCCTCACCTGGCTGGGGTGATGGGGTGGATTTGGGGTGGTTGTGGTGCCTTAAGGATTTCTAGCTTCTATTCTTTGTGTAGCTGTAGGGTTGGTGTGTAGTTCTAGGCTTCATATAAAATGCTAAAACCTCTGTTCCCAGCACCTTTAGCCTAAACAATCCCTCTGAATGGAAATCCAAGGACAATTCGTTGCCTCAGAGCCCCAAAATATATAAAGTGACTTGGGGGGAACAAGCTTGGGGTGGCTGACATCATCACCTAAGGGTGTGATTTGAGAATTAAGGCCCAAAATGCTAATAAGACAGAACTTATAAAATGTGAAGAGCTGTGACCTGCCATCCATTTTTGGGTGTAGCCTCATGAGGGGGCTTTGTCTGCCCTGAATGTACCTAAGGCCTTTAATAAATTAATCTGCTTTTCATTCTCCTAACTCTGCCTGGCCTCTGTTTCAGGTAACCTTGCTTAAGGCATCAGCTGGATGTCTCTTTGGGCAACAGCAGCATCTTCTGTCTCACACACCTCTGGTTTTATTCCAACCTCACACAAGAAATACCTTCACATGTTGTCTGAAGGGATTTTTTGCATCCAGAGAATCTTCCAGATGTGCTGGGGACTTCCTTCCTTCCTTCCTTCCTTCCTTCCTTCCTTCCTTCCTTCCTTCCTTCCTTCCTTCCTTCCTTCCTTCCTTCCTTCCTTCCTTCCTTCCTTCTTTCCTTCTCTCCTTCCTTCCTTCCTTCCTTCCTTCTTCCTTCCTTCCTTCCTTCCTTCCTTCCTTCCTTCCTTCCTTCCTTCCTTCCTTCCTTCCTTCCTTCCTTCCTTCCTTCCTTCCTTCCTTCCTTCCTTCCTTCCTTCCTTCCTTCCTTCCTTCCTTCCTTCCTTCCTTCCTTCTTTTTGGAAACACCAGCAAGCAGGAGTGACAGGCAGTGCAGAATGAACACCCCATGCTTGCACTGCTGTTTTCCATTGATAGTTCATCCAAGGATCAGCATTCAGAATTAATTCAATTAAAGGGGCCTCATCATTCATTTATGAGGAAAGGAGGCTTATAAAGGGCTGAACACAGGAAGAACTCTCTGTGTGCTGAGGATGGAGTTGTTTCTCACTGGGTGCAGTTCTTGTGGTGTCTCCTGGTCTGTGCTGGGGGACTGACTGAGCATCTTCTGGGGTGGGGAGGGAATCCCACTGGGTGCTTGTGCAGTGATGAGCCTGACCAGACACTGAGCTGTGCTTTTGCATGATTTGTGGTGTTCCTGGATCAAATCTAAACCATTTTGTTGGGGAAGTGCAGTGCAGGATCCCTCCTGGGGGTGCACAGGTGTGGCTGTTTCTGGAATCCCCAGTTCAGCCCTTCTAACTTTCATAATAACCCTAAATTTGTTTTTTACTCCAGCTAGGTGATGAAAAAGCTTTTTTTTATTTTCTCACAGGACTATATCCTGCCTCTCACAGATTTTAGCTCTCTCTCCCTGTCCTCACTTGCCTCCTGCCCTTCAGACCCTCTGTCCTCTCCAGCCAAAGCTGGAGATCATCATCACAGGAGCTCTTCTCTCTCTTCTTCTACATCCAGTCTGTGGCAGTCCTGTCACCAGGGAGAGACTTTTCCAGCTGAGGATTTGGGCTCATCCCATTGATCAGCTGGAATATGGATCTTTGGCTTTCCAGACTTGGTGAACATTCTGGCTCACAATCTTTCTCCTGGGGTGAGCTGGGTAAGGAGGGAGCTGCTCTTTTGCACTCAGATAAGGTTGGATTTTTTTGGGTTTTGGAAATTTGCCTGACAGTGCAAGGGTGAACCTTCACCCCTGATGCCCTTGGGAGCCTGATAAACATTCCTGGTAAATCAAAGTCCACCAAATGTCAACAGGACTGTGTCACATCATGGGCAAAGCAACCCGTGGGAATGATTTCTGTGTGATTTTTGTCTCAAATTGCCTTTCCTCCTTTTATTGTGTCTGGTTGAGGTTCTCCAATCACCATCACAGTTCCATGCCATCTCCAGGATGATGAGGATGGAGCAGCTTGCTGTACCCAGCTCAGGGTGGCAGCTGCTGGCTCTCCACATTTCCTAGAAGTGACTTGACAGGGAGCTGTTCCTCGACTCTGTCCTTTTCCTTCCTTATATCTGAGTAAAAACATAATTTTGACAGGCCAGTGATGCAGAAAATAACTTGCTGCTCTCCAACTGTTGCATCCCTTGACCCCAATTAGAATGTGGTGCATGTAGAGGTGTCAGCTTCTTGCTTCCTCTCCTCTCCCCATCTCCCTGACCAAAATTCCCATTACAAAGATGACACCTGAGTGCTTCACAGGGCAGAAAGCGTCGCTGACCAAAGAGAGAATCAGAGTGGATGTGAAGTCTAGATCCTCTGGGGGTTTTCTGCCCTTGGTTTCAGGACAAGGAGCAGGAAAGCTGTCAGGAAGGAGCATGGTGGTGTTTGTTGATGGTTGGACTGGATGATCTCAGAGGTCTTTTCCAACTGTAATGATTTTATGATTGGATATGATATTCCAACCAATGGGAATATTTGACCTTCACCTGTCCATGTAGGGGTGAACCCATAGGATTGGCTTATGCATTTAAATATAAAGTTTCAAGCATAAGCCTTAAAGTTGTGGCTGCTCCATCCCTGGAATTGTTCCAGGCCAGGCTGGATGGGGTTTGGAGCAACCTGGGACAGTGGAAGTTGTCTCTGCCCATGGCAGGGGGTGGGACTGGGTGATCTTGAAGATCCTTCCAACCCAAACCATCCTGTGACTCCATGATAAATCTCTGTGTTCCTTGTAGACCTCCAGTTTGGTATCAGAGCTTTTCTTTCCAACAGCTGATGCCCTAAGGGCTATGAAGGATGAATAATAGTGTCCATGGAATGAGTGTAAGGTAGCCCATGGGATGTTTCAGTGGGATTTAGGACCATCCAAGACTTCCTGAGTTCTTTTACCCCCCGCATAACCCTGGCCTTCATGTCCTGGACCCACTGGCATCTCCCTCACGTGCAAAGTCCTCTTCTGCTTCAAGCTTGGCATGAACTCTGAGCCCAAGAGAGCAGAAAGCAGGGCTGGATTTGTGCCTGAGCTGGATCTGACTGTTCCTCCCACGGCTCTGAGTGCTGAGTTGTTGGGATTGGATGTCTGTGATGCACAACCTCTCCTCAGGTTATCTGTGTGCGATTCAAGGGGATGGCAGGAGGGCAGAGTTCCAGGCTGTGACTCATTCAGTCTTTTCCCACTGCTGCTGTAATTCAAGTGGAAATCTCAGAAGATGGTAAAACCTTCAGGCATGTGAAAGATGCCAGGATTTAAGTGCATGTGAATGAATCCAGGGCTCATTTTGAACTTGGAGAAACAGGGTTGGCTTGCTGCGATCTCGTTGCCTCAGCATGCTGTGATGGAGTAGCAGAACAAGGGGGAACGGCTTTAAACTGGAAAAAGAGTAGGTTCAGATTAGATATGAGGAAGAATTCTTTATTTGGAGGGTTTTGGCACAGGTTTCCCAGAGAAACTGTGGATGGTCTGTTCCTAAAGGTGTCCAAGGCCAGGTTGGATTTGGCCCTGAGCAACCTGGGATAGTGGGAGGTGGCTCTGGTCATCAGGTTGGAACCTGATGGTCTTTAAAGTCATTTCTAACCCAAACCATTCTGTGATCTCAATGGTTGGACTTGCTGATCTCAAATGTCTCTTCCAACCTCAATGATTCTGTGATTTTACCATGGTTGAGCTCAGCACCAGCACAAAACCAGCTCAGCATGCAGAGCACAATGTCCATCAAACCTCCTGCCCTCTGCGTGAAATTTCCCTCCCTGCTGAGTGCTCTGGGACCTCCTGTAATCACCGAGGGTGACCCTGGCCATGACTTTCCCTCCCCATCAGGATTTTAGGATTCATCAGCACTCTCTGGACAGTGCTGCTGGATACCTTCATGCTCCCTCTGACACTCCCTGTGGCCTTACTGGGCAGATGTTGGGTTGAAAAGGAACATTCTCCTGTCATGGGGTGATGGAGCTCACTGCAAGGGTCAGTGCATCCAGACCTCCCCTGATTCTGCTTCTGAAACCGAGTTTCTAATCAGTTTTCTTATCTAATCTGCTCATCCTGACCTTCCCTGCAGCCTGGGTGGCTGCTGCACCTCACAGGTCCTTGCTTGGAGGCAACGGTGGAATTCCAAAACCCTCCAGTGCTGCAGGAAGGAAGATCTTGCTGGCTGGAAACTCGGTGAAGAAAATCCAAGCTGTGATCAGAAAGCTGTTACATCAGTATTTTGATTTGAAATAAGTGGAGGTATAACTCATGCCAAAAAAAACCTCAGACACCTCTTTTTTTGGCCCTGTGGCAGTTTTTTTGTCCATTAAACAACACCAACAACCACCACTGCAGCTTCCAGAGCTACTGAATGAACAGAGCCCTCTCTTTCTTTTGTTCTGAGTGAGAAGAAGGTGATGCCGAGGTGTTGTAGAGTCTCAGCTCCAGGGAGATCTTTAATCTGAAGGAATCATGGAATGTGTGAGTGACAGGAGTAATTGTGACACTGATTGAGCTGTGGTGGCTCCACTCAGAAGACTTTTGTCTCTGCACTCAGGATGAGTGGCAGATAAAGATCTGCTGCATAATTTGTGCCATGAGAGAAGGAGAAATGATATGGGAAGGAAGAACTGAGTCCTCTGAACAGATCAATCTCTTCATTCATTTTCTCCTGCACTGTGTTGGGATGATGAGGAATGTTCCTCTTGGAAGAACCATGCATGGCCAACTGAGGATGATGCTGGCATGAAAAATATTCAGCACCTCCTCTTTTTTCTGACCATCTTCCCCAGAAATCATCACCTGAAACAGAGGGAGGAAAGCTGTTCTGGCCAACAGTGCTGTCAACAAACCTCTGCCTTGGCTTTCTGGCTTGGAAAAGGGTGAAAAACTGTAGTAATATTTATTTTCCAGAAGATAAGATTTAAGCTGAATGTATTATGGTGTTTTGGCTGACGGCAATCAGGATATTTTTGCCCCTAAAATAAGAAAATAGCTGCCCAATCTCCAGCTTCATTTTATCCTGAAAAATGTTGGTTACTTGACAATGGTTTGAAAAAGGATTTCTGGATGAAAACCTAATGAATGGCTCAAAAGTTGATTAAGAAGGAGGGGAGATGCTAAGTCAAAGTTTTCTTGCTAGAAATAGTGATTTATTATCCAGCTATCTTTGCAAATGACAAAATAACTAATTAGATACAATTCATCATCAGAACTTAAAGCTGCCACTGGTGTAAGATAGAAGGTTTTATGAACAATTCATAGCCTCAAATTCTGATTTAAATGTAGCATAGTGTGTATTGAGAGTTAGTCAAATGCACTGAGGCGCTGGGAAAGGCTTAATAAGATTCTAAAATTCTGACCCCCTGTAGATTTTTTTTTCTGATGAAGGATTTGAAAAGGGCGTTTTGGAATGATGTTTTATATTGTAGTAGTCTTTTCCCATAAAACATCAGCCATAATAATTATTTTTATGCAGATCCTGAGGCACAGAGAGATTAAATGACTTTCTCAAGGTCAGGCAGTGAGTCAGAGGCAGAACCAGGGAATCAAGGCGAGTTTTGATTCAGGCACTTTCTCAAGTAGTCCTCACTCAAACCTCCAGGGCTGGATGCTCTCAATCTTTCTGAGTCTGATGTCCCAACCATCTCCTCTCCCAGTTAGGAGGATTTCAACCCTGCAAGTGGATAATTCCAACAATTTTTTGATTTGTCTTTGGAATCAGCATGACCGGCATGAGGCTATTGATGAGTTTGTGTTCATTGGTGGGTGAACTCACAGGGGATTGCTGTGATAATGAATGGCTGCTTCAGTGGCCTCCCAGCATTTAAAGGGGATTTATAAAAAAGGGGAGAGGGACTTTTCACATGGGCAGATGGTGATGGGACAGAGGGGAATGGTTTTATGCTGGCACAGGGCAGGTTTGGATTAGATGTTAGGAAGAAATTCTTTTTTCAGAGGGTGGGGAGGCCCTGGAATAAGTTTCTCAGAGAAGTTGTGGATGTCACATCCCTGGAAGTGTCTAAGGCCAGGTTGGACAGGGTTTGGAGCAAGCTGGGATTGCAGAAGGTGTTCCTGCCCATGGCAGGAGGTGAAAATTGATCATCTTTAAGGTTCCTTCCAACCCAAACCATTCTGTGACTCTAACTGGCTGTGCTGTTGCTCAATACCCAAGCTGGAAGTCGTGGAAAGGGATCAGACAGAGGATTTCCTGCATGGCTTTCTACTGATAAAAGCCTCGTCCTTAATTTCAAATCCCCCCTGGATGATACTCACAGCCCTTCCTGGGATCACCTGGAGATTGGAAATCCTGCAGCCTTGCGGTGCTGTGACACTGCTGCCTGGAAGAACACGTGAAGTGGTGACTCTTGCATTGCTGCTGGCCAAGGATTTGCATTCTGGCCTTTTTGCAAACCTCTCTGTTGAGCCAAGCTCAGCTACACCAACTCCCAGGGGACACATAAACTTGTAGGGGTCGAAGTCGACTAAGTCAGCTGCATTCCTCCGTGGACATTGTTTGTGTCTCCAGATATCTCCTCGTGAATTATCAGCTATGGAAAAGACTTATTGCTGAGATACTGGGCTTAGTTTAGTCTCGTGGTCGCTGCAGGTTTTTTTCCAAATCTGTTTTGTTCTAAGTGGCTCGAGTGCTGCTGCTCCTCCTGACATTTCCCCCGGGTTTCTCCCCTGCAGTCTGGTGGTTCTTGCTGTCAGGAAGTTATCCCTCATGCTCAGGCTACTTCTTATCAGTCTGTCACTTTTTCAACTCATTGGGCTAATAGTTTTCCCAGTGCAAGAGCTGTCTCTCGGTGTCCTTTTGCCCTGGTTTCCCCAGGGGAGTCTCTTCTTGCACTGAAAGAGGGTCAGGCTTGATGGCTTTACAGGTCTTTTTCTGCCCTCATGCTCTGATTTCTTGGAGTCTCAAAGATTCTGGATCTGACCTGCAATGAGCTCTGGCAGAATGTACAAAAGAATGGATTTTATGAAACAGAATCATGGAATCCTTTAAGTTGCAAAAAACCTCTAAGACTATCAAGCCCAACCATTAACCCAGCGCTGCTGAGGCCACCACTAAGCAATGTCCCCAAGTGCCACATCCACAGGGCTTATAAATCCCTCAAGGGATGGGAACTCCATCACTGCCCTGGGCAGCCTGTTCCAATACTTGACAACCCTTTCCATGAAAATTTTTTTCCTAATATCCAACCTCAACCTTCCCTGGTGCAACCTGGGGCCATTTCCTCAAGTAAGCAATGAAGATATCAGAGTTCATAAATCCCACGTGTTTAGCTATTCACATAAATATGAGAATTGTATCCACAGAGGGATGAAATAGTCTTTTCTGTCCTGGATGTACATTATTTTTGGGGGCATAGGGAAAGACTGAGTTATTCCAGCACTGAGATGATGTTTCTCAGATTTGCAGCAGGGTTTTCCAAGGATGTGAAGAAACAGGGAAGAGAAGGCAGGGGAAAAAAAACAACATAAGAAAGATCATTTTTGATGCTCATCTGAGGAACCAGAAAAAGGCTGAAGGCCTTTTTTCCTTCCTCCTAGAGTCAGTTCAGGGCTGGGACACCACTGAAATCTTCCAGACACCCCATCCATTTAAGGCTCATCAAGGCAGCTGTTCCATCTTGGCTCCAGATGTGCACAGATGTTGAACGGAGCTTTGCCCTGCCGTGCTCCACCATTTGGCATCAGCAGCACTCTCCTGCATCCCCAGCCTCCTCTCCAGAGGACACCTCAGCAGCCAAGCAGCTGGACTGGAGAGGAGAACAGCAGTGCTCGCTGCTGATTAAGCACTAATGTAATTAATAGCCTCTTACCATCCTTACATTACCAACAACATCAGCGTGTCAGTAACTATTTACAATATAACTTACACAAATGTCATTTTGCTACGCCGAGCACTTCATATTTTGCGATTCTCTGCCACAGTAATAAAATCAGTCAGCCAGTCGGAAGGGAAACACACCCAGGAGATATCATTATTAATGGCACTGGGCCAGGCTTTCCGTGAGCTGTGTGGGAGGCAGGGAGGAGCTCATTCCTGCACTGAGATGCCCTCAGGTCTCTGCACGGGATCACTTTGAATCCAGCTGAATGAGGGCTCAGTTATCCGCTCAGCACAGGGAGAGCCTTTGGAAGGGTTTGTCAATTATCTCCTCGTAGTTAACATCAACCCAGCGTGTTAGCCAGAGCTTTGCACAATTTGGTTTTAAAGGTCTCAAATAATTTCGCTTGTCTTGAATTGATTGTTTCCTGCAGTAAAAGATCTTTCGCTGTGCTTCCTGCTTAACACCCTGAACTCTGGGCAAACCTCTTTTCCTCATGGGCTGGGGGTTCTGCACTGGTGCTGGATGAAGGTGGCTTTGATGCTCTGGTGCTTTTGTTTTAAAGTCTTAAATTAGTAGCTGGATTGGATCTTGGCATCCCTAATTGGTCATTTGCAGGGAGGGCTGATCTCTGACTTTGTAGTCCAGATTCATTGTGGCCTTGCAGCACTCAGAGGGCTTAGAAAAAAGAGATGAAATGACTTTATCCACAGGCAGATATCCACAGTGATATAAAGTCACATATCCACAGTGTTAGGGCAAGGGGAACAGTTCTAAACTAAGAGGAGAGGTTGAGATCAGCTGTTAGGAGGAGGGTGAGGAGGCTCTGGGATGGAATTCCCAGAGAAGCTGTGGATGTCCCTGGATCCCTGGCAGTGTCCAAGGCCAGGTTGGACAGGGCTTGGAGCAACCTGGGATGGTGGAAGGTGTCCCTGCCCATGGCAGAGGCTGGAATGAGATGATCTTGAAGGTCTCTTCCAACCCAAACCATTCTGAGATTCCATAATTCACAGGGGTATGAAGAGACTTTAATCCTGAAGGTGCAGAATATGCTGAAATATCATAAAAACTATCCATCAGGAGGCAGCTCCCAGTGACAGCAGTGCAAAAATTCCTGCTGATTTCCCTGGGAGCTGCACAGAACCTGAATGGACTTTTTATATCCTGTTTTCTTCTCTGACGAGAAGAAATACTTTTCAAAGGACCACGTTTACACAGGTCGTTCTGTTGGCATCGATCTTCCAGAAAGACCCAGCTTTGCAAAACTGGGATCAAATCATTTACTGCTGCTTGTCCCTCTGCTTTCCTCTGCAAGATCCTCAACCTCTCAGTGCAAGTCTGACACATCAGGATCCAGGAATATTTGTGAATATTTGAGAACCATTAATAGGGGTCTCTATGAGAGTGAAGAATGTTGACAGCATTTGAAAATATTTTGCTGTGGTTTCAGATCTAACAGCAGCCATGGCGAATTCACATTTGTCTGTTAAAAAGGGAAAAAAAAAAAACCCACATAGGAAGAAGAGAAAAATCCCAGCACTTGATGGATTAAATAGTGCATTGACTGCCTAGAGCACTGGAGGTCTGGGTGGGATAAAAACGCACGTGGCCCATCTGACACACAGCAAATATTGAAATCAGTGGAATTATATGAAAAGTAGAGACGAATTTACCCCCTCAATCCCCACTTTGCTCTGCCACATCCTGATTCCGAGGCAAAACATCACAAACCATGTACAGAATAGTGAAATGTGGAGTCTGTATCAACTACCAGGTGCCTGAGCTCCTGCAAGCTCTCGAGTCCTTGCAGAAGAACTGATGAGCAGAAGTGGCTGCAGAGAGAAATCTCAAAAGGGTTCACATCAAGCAGAAGTGTCAGTCAAGTAGCCCGACAATGCTGGGAAATCAGCGCTGAATTCTCCGGGAAGGGCGTTCGGGGGAGAAAATGATGCCATTTGTTTGCAATTCTAATACAACGAATCAACAGATCACTTGCAAAATGCTCCTAATGAAAATGTGCATAATGGATGTGCTCAGGGAGAGGGAGAGAGGAGAGGGGGCATCCGGATCCAGGCTTTGCTGCTGAAATTTGGGAGTTGGTTTGGTCGAGGTGAGATGGATCTGACATCCAGATAGTCCTGGGAGAGGCTGGAAGGGAAAAAAAAAAATTCTTTTTTTTTTGCCAAGGAAAAGGAGGTTTTGGTAAAGAAAACCAAAGGAGTTGTTGTTAAGGAGTGGTCAAGTGTTTAGTAAAAAGCAAATATGATTAAAAGTCTGAATGGATTAAAAATCACCTGGAAACTGAGACAGGTCTTGTAACAGACATTATTCTATTAAAAGCTGAGAAATCCAGCTGTTAGCACTGGATAAAACCACTGTTTTTTATTGTTGTTGGGTTTTGGTGGGTTCTTTTTGGAGGTGGAGGGAGGAATTACTAGGGACTTTTGGAGGGAACGAGTCACCTCAGGATGAAGAATGGCAAGTTTTAATTATTTTCAAATTATTATTTTTTTTTCAGTAATACCAAGGAGAAGCAAAACTTAGATCCCCATCCCAGTCAGAACAAAGCAACAGTGCAATAGGACAGAATTCCTGCTGTGCAGTCCACTTATCCCACAAACTGTCTGTAAAAAATACCAGATAACATCCATTGAAAAATAATGCCAGGTCTGGAATTCTGGAATTCATGATATTATCTGTTTGTGTTGACTTCAGATCCAGGAGGATCCATTGCTTTCTTCCTTAAAGCACCATTGGGCAGCAGCACAACAATTCCTTGTAGGATTGGCCCAGACCATCTGTATTTTTCTTTCCTCCAACGTGCAAATATGTGTATTGTGACATTAAATATAGGCTGGAATGATGGGAATACTCTGCTTCTTTGGCACTGAGGAGCTCCATCGAAGAAGGGAAGGAAATTTGGTTTCCTGACCCTTTTTCCCTCCCTGGGATGATGCTTAAAAGATCAGGACTGATTTGTGTCCGGGCAGATTTCTGCTAATTATATTTTTTCAAATGTAGATTTTTTCCTCTTTCCTCTTTATTAATGTTTTTTTGTGTTTGGTGGTTTGGTTTTTTTTTGCCTCTATCTCCTTCTCCCACAGCTTTCTGCTTTCTTCCATTTTCTCTTTTTCCTAATGCTTCCCTGAAGACACAAAACAAAATAAGATGAACTTATGGTAAAACACAGCTTTTATTGCCTACACTGAAATTTGTGCTATTCCAGGTGATCTTTCTTTATCTGGACTGAGAAAGGTTCAATAAGAAGTAGAGTTGTCTGTCACAATTGCTGTCTGGGAGGGTCAGTTTTAGGACCAGTCCAACCTCCTGTGTACCCAAAAAGTGAGCAGAACCCTGAGGAAGAGCATGAAAATTGAATTTTCCCAGCTTCCAGTAGTGTGGGTGTTGTAAAGGAATAGTTCTGAGGGAATTTTAAAAAAAAGTCTTTGGGATTTGCCTCAATTTTTCATGGGAGGCAGCTGAGGTCTCTCAGCATCCTCTGGAGCATGGAGGTGGCTGCTGTCTCCTGGGAGGATGGAAGAGGGAATTGCCCTTTCCTTTTTCCCTTTTCCTCCTTTTCCTTTTCCTTTTCCTTTTCCTTTTCCTTTTCCTTTTCCTTTTCCTTTTCCTTTTCCTTTTTCCTTTTCATTTTCCTTTTTTCCTTTTCCTTTTTCCTTTTCCTTTTTCCTCTTCCTTTTTCCTCTTCCTTTTTCCTCTTCCTTCTTCCCTCTTCCTCTTCCTCTTCCTCTTCCTCTTCCTCTTCCTCTTCCTCTTCCTCTTCCTCTTCCTCTTCCTCTTCCTTCCTCCATGCTTTAGGACAGATGATCCTTTTATGATCCCTGGGAACATAAAGGAGACCTGCTGGCCCAGAGAGGAGGAGAGTGAGGGACTGTAGGACTGTTTGGAGGGAAGCTGGAAAGGCAGGAATATGCTTTTAATTAAATGTTTCCATCACTCATGTTTCGGAGAGCACCTGCAAAACAGAGAAACTAAACTGGATTCATTGCTGGCTCTTTTCAAGATAAAAAAGCCCTTGACTATTTCATGGCTTTATACGAAGGGTAAACCTGACACTGAGCTATTTGACAGCAGGACCTGGCTGTTGTTATCACCTCTTGTCCTCCTTCTCCTTTGAATTTACATTTTTATTTAAAGCTATTTTCTCTCCTCCCAGTAGATGGAAAACCTAGAGTTATCTCCAAGGTTATCACCGCCTGTCTCTTCCCAAGGTCTGTAGCACAGGTAATTGGGGGAAAGTCAAGCAGCAGGGAGAATGTGAAGGAAGCTCAAAACAGACAACAAACAGCCTGGGATTTAAGAGGGAGAAGAATTCCGAGGTCTCCAACAACCATGAGATGCAGCCTTGCCTTTGGAATGAATAAAGAAAGCTCCCTCTCAAGTAAAATCTT
Source organism: Lichenostomus cassidix (assembly GCF_008360975.1). Classification (NCBI taxonomy): domain Eukaryota; kingdom Metazoa; phylum Chordata; class Aves; order Passeriformes; family Meliphagidae; genus Lichenostomus; species Lichenostomus cassidix. The sequence continues at coordinate 2,411,835 of NC_139480.1, forward strand.
TTTGCTCTTTCAGAAAAAGCAAAAACATATCAGCCCTGGGAGAAAGGGACATTCCAGGCTGTGGTTAATGCTCCAGATGGGAGGAGGACACAAAGAGAAGGAAGAGCTGCAGATAACTTCTCTCCTATCAGCACTTGAGGAAAATTCCTTGCTGATGTCTCTGCTTGGATCTAGACTTGGAGGGGTAAAGTCTGTCCTATCACAGCCCTGCTGTGAGCCAGCAGCTCCCTCCTGTCTAGGTGACACGGCAGGTGAATAATCTCTTTCAAACACTTGCTTTTATTCATGGGGATTGAAGCTTCCTTTTGAAACATCAAATCCGGCGATGGAATTACGGGTGGTGTACACAGGAGAAATCATCTTTTCTCTCGCTGCTGAATTCCTTAGAAAGATGGGGGAAAAAAGAGGCTCCCAGAAGCAGTTCAACTTTTGTGGAGGTTTGATAAAACCATCCCTGCTTCTTGTTGGTTTTCATTTTCTTTTAAGGCTCTGTAATAAAGGGAAAGGATTTCCAGGGGCTGTTTCTGGCTAAGGTTCTGCTGGGGATGGCTTTGTGCTCCTCATGCCATTCCCCCTCTCCTCTGGTGTGCCGTGTGGCTCTTGCCTTCAAACCTCCTTTTTTAATTCATTTTTTTCTCCTTAGAAGAGGTTTTTTTTTTTTTTTTCCTGTAGAGATAAACATGATGACTTTTTCATGAGCGTGGAAAAGCTCAGCTGCACTTGCAAAGCCCCAGCTCTTGTTTGATTTGTCCTTACCACAAACAAGGGACAGTTCATAACTGTCCATGGAGGAGAGGTTTGATTGATTGCATCAGCAACATTGCAGGGAGTTGTGGTGGATTTGGGGTTTATTTTGGCTTTTTTTTACCCCTTAAAGTGGAAGTATATAAGAGAGAATGACTGATTTCATTCTCCCAGAACAGTTACATTAAACTCGTCTTCCACAGGTGAAACTGTTTTCTGATTCAGCTGATGACCTCTCATTTTTAAGGAAAATTATTATCCTCCAGCATAGGATAAATTACACGTCAGACTGTTTTTAGGCAGTTTCAGGCTGGTTAGTTCAGAGACAGCACTGCAAAAAGAAGGCAAATTGGGTTTTATTGGGGGACAACTTCCTTTCTATCCCAAGTTGGCTCTTGTGTGTCATAATGTAATTTCTGATGCGGAGTGGAGCGTGTGTGGTTTGACAGGCTGGACAAATGTAATCTCCCACCAGGACCCAAAGCAGCTTTCCTGTATTATTTACTCTTATTTACTTATTTATTCTATTTTGAAGTGGAGGTGGCTCTTACTTACTAAAACAACCACACTGTGCTGTTTGATAACAGAAGATTTATTCCTGCTGGGCGTAGGAAGTCCACAGCAACATCCCAGAAATTCATCTGTTGCATGATACATTTCCAGAAATACTTCTCTCTTTCACTCTTTTCAGTTATTTTTCCTTTGTGTGAGGCTGGAATAAAATTCACTCTGGATCTGATTGTGCTCCCACCTTGCTCCTGGGAGCAGAGGAGATGACATGAGAGGATTGTGTGAAATCTCAGAGCTTCACTTGGATCATGCTGAAATCCAGAGCCAGGAGCTGGGAAGGGCAGAGGATGGGGACAGAAAACAGGAGGTCACTTGTCCCTACCTTGCCTGTGGAGACTCAAGGCTGAGCAAGCAGAAAAAGGAGCATATTTTTGTCATGAATGATCCATGAATCCAGAGGGGAAAACATCCCTGTGCCCATTCCCACCATGTGGTTTCCTTCAAGAGGAAAGCAAGATCCATCCTAAAACTGATCTGCCATATCCTCAGGTGTCCAGGACTCTTTCTGCCCAATCCAGCTAAAAAGGGTGTCTGGTTTGTGTCTCCTTTTCATTTCCCAGTGCTGACAACACAGGTGTCCATGAAGGCTTGAAAAATCCATCAATTCTGGAATAATGCTGAAAAGAGGATGTAGGTGTAGGCAGGGTTCAGATTTCAGCCCCTGGACACAAACCTGTACAAAGCCTGAAAATTAAATACTTCAGGGTGATAAGGAACTTACAGCTTGTAGGTAAATGCAGCTTTTATATAATAATTTATATCTGTGTTTTTACTCCTCTATTTTTTATCCTTTTAGTTGCTATTTCCCTCTAAATATCAGTGTCTTACTGGGGATGGAATGAAACCTGAGCTCAAAGGCAGGCAGATAACTGGAGATAGAATATTGCTCACCCCTGTTTTACACCTGACTGAATTTGGGAATTCATCTGTGTGACTGTAGGACACAGAATATTTCCTCTGAGTGCCTGCACCTCCATTTCCCACCAGCTGACAAAAATCAAGCAGAATTTGTATTCTCCACCTGGGAGGCCAGAAGGTTTCCAATAAAGTCCTCAGTGTAGGGAAATGAGGGATGCAGAATCCTCCAGGGCTGGGTGTGGGATCCAGTTAACAACACTCTGGATGAGCTGTTCTGATTTCTCTGTGCCATTCATTGCCACCGAATTGCTGCAAAACCTTGGCCAAACCCCTTGACTTGGTGTTTAGGTCCATCCTTTTAGAAAATGAGGCAGTTCTCTTAACATGCATGTCAAAAAAAAAAAAAGAAAAGAGGGAATGCTGAGCTTTCTGGGATGCAACAGGAAATCTGAACTGAAAGCATGGCTTTATGACACTGACTAACAATATTTTGGGGTTTTTTACTTGGTTTTGGCTTTCTTTTTCTGTTTTTTTTTCTGTTTTTTTTTTTCCTCATAGATGTGCTAGCCTAACCTTGCAGATGTAATCTAACCCAATAACCTTCTAGCCATGCATGTACCCTGTGCAATGCTGGCATGATTATGCATGAACATTAATTAATCCCCAGCATGGTGGAGCATGTTGGGTGTCAGGCTGTTGGGGACAATTATTCTCTTCCTCTGCTTGCCTTTTGCATGGAACTGTAGACAAAACCCACAACACTTCGAATTTTGTATGTTTTTCCCCCTTGTTCTCAAGAATTCCCATTTAGATGAAAGTTTTTCTCAGTCAGGGACCACTTCCAGCAGCGTGCAGAGCCTGGCACAATGGGACTGTGCTCTTGGTTGTGACCTCGAAATGTTGCCATAATAATAATAATAATAGTCTGTGGCTTTTGGCACATCACCTATTAATCACAGCAGCTGTCAGGCAAAGCATTGGATGGGAATAGCTCCCCGCAAGAAAAAACAAATACAACAACACCCTGTGGCTCGTGGAGCTTGAATCCACACTCTGGAGGGTGCCAGGGAAGGGAAGGAAGGGCTAAGCCGTGACATTTCACTCTGATTTGTTAACCTTGGCTGCTGTTCAGCTGCTCAGCAGAGGAGATCCCCAGAGATATTCCAGCTTTTGAAATATTTACAGCGAGCACAAGCTGCAGGGAAGGTGCACAGAGGCATCAGGGAGAGAGAGACATTCCTGGGGTGGTTTACCTGCTGCTCCTGTATTTAGTGCCCCTGGTGGATTTTTTTTCTCCACCCGAATTTTGTTTTGTGCAGATCTGGAGCACCTGGGATGCCCTGAGGCAGGAGATTCATGGTTTGACAGGTGGTGTGCAAAGAATTTGCTCAGCATTCCAAGCCCACCATGCTTTAGGTCCACAAAATGATCCCTGCTGGAAAAAAAAGGAGATTTTTCAGGCACTTCCCTCAATCCCATGAAATTTGGTGGTGTGATGCCACAGACCCCTTGTTTCTGTGCTCTGTCATAGGCAGAAATGCAGGTAAATGTGTTCAAAATTCACTCTCCAGAGGTTTTTTTGGTTTCAAATGCCCTGAAAATAGCTCCACATTTATGCTTGCAAAATTCCCTGGTGCTAAACTGGTCCATCTGCAGGAAGCAAACTGGTCCATTAGAATGTCTGCAGAAAGCAAACCCAAACAAAATGAGATTACTGTCAATTTGTGTTTATTTGAATTACTGGATAAGTCCTAGTCATGGATCAGGGCTAAACATGTACAAATAATTGATTTCAAGTTCAGTGGCTCAAAGCACAAACACATGGAAAATCTTCTGGTTGACCTAAACCATTTTTTTTCCAGTTTTCTGTTAAAATAAAGGCATTTAAAAAGCAGCAAGAGAATGCACTGCTTTAACACAGGACCCTGTTAAATGTTTGAAGCTCCATGAGATATCTTCCTCCTCACTTTGATATTTTCTAATTTTTGCCACTTAATAAAAACCAATTAAAAATTCCTTCCAAAATAAAATATCAACACCTTTAATGCTGAATTTTTACAGAAAAAGTTCTCAAACTTCTCAGAGCTGTTGAGAAGTATTTTTCTGTGGGTAATGCTTGCCCTGAGTTGATTGATAACAAGTGAACTTCTCTGTCCAGTTTTAACTCAGACCCCAATGTGAGAAATGCTGTATAAAGAGTGAGCATGAAGATTTTTATCTGAGGTTTGTCACATTTTCTGCTTGAGGCATTTTTTTTTTTTTGCAGAGGCCAAGGGCATTAGGGAGTTTTGATCACTTGGGTTTTACTGTTTAAATTTGTGCTGTGAAATCCTTAGGGGGAATCGAGGTAAACTTGGGCTGGAAGTTGATTTGAACCCTCTAACCCAGACCTGGAGTTGAAGCAGAGCTGAATTTCAACCTTTTCTTCTTGGACTCCATGGGAATGACACCATCACAACCATGGAAACTACCGTTGTCACAAAACTGTGAGAAAAACAAAAACCCTCCAACAACATTTTAATGTTAGAGAGTCAAGGCATTACTTTATTATCTGGCCAGGATGTTGTTCTGGCCAGGATGGACCATAGAAATCATCTCATCCACACATAGCCTGGCTGTGCACAGAGAATCATTCCATGACACATGATTTTATTAGATTTTCCAGGTATTTTATACAGTAAAAACACATAGAAATGTATTGGGTCAGTGTTCATTGGGCCAGAGCTGAGCAAACCCCCAGTATTCAGTTTCCCATTGGATCTGAATCTCCTCACCTCTGATGTTAATTAGATTTTTCACTCTTCAATTTTCCTATCAGTCCTTTCCTGACCAGATGTCTTCACCCCTGCTGGAGGTGCTCTGGGGTAGCTGTTTGTAGATAAACACTGATGTCTGCTGATGTTCTGCTGATAGCTCTTTAGCTTTGGGTTAATTTATCTTTATCTCTGGGTTACTCTTAGTCTGTTGATATGTTGAGTTCATCAGACCTCACCTGGTAGAACAATGCCCTGGAAAGAAACCTAAAATTCATTTTCTTGGGGTAAAGACAAACAAAACCCTTTGACTAAAGTTATACAAAATTTTTAAACTGGTATATTTTCCACCACTGTGAGGTGTCACCTTGGGATGTGGCATCTCGCAGGCTCCAGGTCAGAAAGAACAAATTGTACTTGAAGCAGACCATTGGGAATGACCAAAATCAAGATTATCAGTGTCCAGTGCTGAGGACTGAGCTGTTCACCTCCTCCATGAGCACTCTGGATCATTCCCACCCCTCCTGCCTCCAGCCTGGTTTGATCCCTGCAGGCACCACTGGCACCTCGAGGCTTTTTGGGGCAGCTTTGCAAACCACTGAGGGCTAAACGTGCTGGCAGCAGGGTGAGGAGGCTGTGAAGATTCCAGGATTGAGATTTTCCAGAAGGAGAAGTGAGAGTAAGGATGTCTGCAAAGTGTGTGACCCTTGAGCATCCCTGGCACCCCAACCCTGGCATGGGTGGGTATTAGGGCAGTTTGGCTCCAGCTACCCAAACCCATGGAAAAAAACAATCCCCATCATTTCCCAAAGGTGTTCCCTGCCCTGGCAACGCACAGCCCCACCCATCCCGGTGCAGACACTTGGGAAGGGAGTGCAGACCCCAGCAGAGTTTATTGGTAAATGCTACCGCTGATTAAAACAGGCTTGAGCTGCTGTAGGAACAAGAGGTTGCCATGGAAACAGTCTCTTGATGTGTCCAGGTTTTGAAACCACTTTTCCCTCCTCTCCCGCCCTCAACGCTTCTTTTTTTTTTTTTTTTTTGCAGTTGTTTTGTTGGAGATTTGCTCTCCTGGGGTGAGGTGGTGCAGGTGGGCCGTTGGGACCAGGAGGTTCCAAGAGGAGCTGCTCACCCCAGGGAGGGTGGGAGGTCCTCTGTGGTGATCCAGCAGTAGGGCAGAGCTTGTTGGGATCCTGCAGAGTCTGGGTGGGCCCTGGAAGGTCACAATATTGTGGGAGTAGGGGAGAATATCCCAGGAAATCCTCTTCCCAAAGGCACCCAGCTGGGATGCTCTGAGCCTCCGAAGGGCTCTGCACCACTGGGATTCACCAACCCTAGGGTGTTCATCTCCATCACCTCACTCCCCTTGGGAATGGTGGCAGTGATGGGAAGACACCTTTTGGACAACGGGAAATCGAGCCAGTGCTGTCAGGAGTGGTTCTGAGAGACAAAAGAAGACTCCCTCCTCCTTCTCCACCCCTCCCGGGCTCCCCACCTGGGGAGAGGAGCTTTCATTTCGCTCAAGTGGCTGGAAAGCAGCCCCTCCCCTGGGGTGGCTGTCATTATGCAGCTGTGGTGAAGAGCCATTGACGACCCCTGCGAAGCTTTGAGGAGAATTCTCCTTGTAGATCGTTCAGCCCTCCTCTCAGACATGGATTTTTTTTTTATTTTTACCAACCTCCTGCTTTGTTTTTGTGCTTTCTTCTAAAAACACAGAAGCATCTGCATGAACACAGGCTCCTCCTCCTTGTGCATTGCTTCTTTTGTCCCTTCCCTGGGAATTCCTCTGGCTCTTTCCAAGTCCATCCAGAGCTCTTTAAATTCTGCATGAAACTCCTCCCTGCAGGAGCTATTGAGGATATGATGCTATATAATGTTATGTTATTTTACTATATAATATACAGGAGTTGTTTGAGTGCATTGAGATCCAGAGCAGGACTAGGAAAGCTAAGGTGGCTTTTCAGTATTGTCCTAAAAGTTCCAAAGATTTTCCTCTACAACTCCCTGGGGAATGGAGCCAGGTGGGCATCAGGCTCTGCTCCCAGGGAGCAAGAGGAAATGACCTCAAGTTGTGCCAGGGGAGGTTTAGATTGGATTTTAGGGAAAATTTCATCACTGAAGGGGTTGTCCAGCCCAGGGAATTGCTGGAGTCACCATCCCTGGAGGGATTTAAAAGCCATTTGGATGTGGCACTTGGGGATATGTGTTAGTGGTGACCTTGGCAGTGCTGGGAATGGTAGGACTTGATGATCTCAGAAGTCCAAGATGGAGAAAAGATGGTCTTTTCCAACCTAAATGATTTCAGGAGTTATGAAATCCAAGGTAACCTTCTATGGACTTGCTAAAATATGTGGAAACACTTAAAATTTTACTCAGTATTGCATCGCTGTCCAGACTTCCTCAGCAGGACTGGATCCCTCCCAGTTAGTGACACTGAGAATTTCTGGACACTGGGAATTTTTGGACAAGGATCTCTTAATGCTTTGCCTGCCCAGCTAAACCTGATGACAAGTGGGAAACACCCAGCAGCCAAAATTTTAGAAGAAACCTCCAAAAATTCCATCCCTTTCACTCCAAGCTTGTAGGAACTCCTGTACATCCCCAAGTTGTGTGTTATTTCCCCGATTTTCAAATTTCAAGCCCTCCCACGGAGCTTGGACAGTTTCTTGCTTTCATGGCATCTTAAAAGGGACCAGAGAAGCCCTGGAGTCCTTCTGCAGGAACGTCTCAATCAAAGGTGTCATGAAAGGGGTTTAATTTCAAAAGCTCCGAATTACACCTAGATCAGGAAGGACGTGGTAATGGTGGAATTGCTGAGCTCAGGAGGTTAAAGAATGAAGAGGAATTCGCAGTTAACATCTGTGACACACTGAGGCAGGATGAGAGAACCTCCATCCTCAGAGCAGCTATCAAAGCCACTTCCCAGCTCCCATGCTTTTGGGAGGTTTTTAATTACCCTGATGTTCGTTAAGAGTCACGGCCGAAGAAGTCGATTCTTAAACTCGAAGATGCTTCTTTTTTTTTGCTCCCAGAAATAACGGCTGAGCAGCAAATCAACCCCAGTGAGGTGAGGAGGATGCAGTGAGCTCAGAGCTGCTCTGAAGCCAGATCAAATATCAGTTCACATAGCAGCCCCTGCCTCCATCTGCACGAGCATGATGACAGGAGAATTGCTTTGAAATCCTCCGAAGAAAAGCATCCAAGACGGTGCTCTCCTGGGAAAACCTCTCCTTTCCTGGCATTCTATTCCCTGCTAGCTCGAATGCAGGAGGTGGCAGGTGGTGAACCTGTTGTGTTGGGAGGGGTGAGGGAACCTGAGAAGGGGAATTAGGCAGGTGTTTAGCAAGGCAAACAGCAGCTATTCAGCGCTGGCATTCCTGGCTTCACCTCCGAGCCACCTGGAGGAACCTGGGCTCAGGGAATTGGGAAAAATACGGATAAAAGGATCACAGCCTGGGTCACACGGGGGAAATGCCAGGCAGGATTTGGGTGGGAGTGGTGGAGGGGAGCTCAGGTGTGTAACCTGGGTTAGCTGCAGCCACACAACCAGATTTCCTTGAGCAAAATCTCCCTGGAGGAATAGGTTTGGGATGGATGTGGGTTTGGGATGGTGCTGCTAATGTGGGCACAGCCTCATCCCAGTGTGAGGAGCTGCCCTGGGTGTCTCACTGGCCGTTCATGATCTTCCTGCTGGTATCAGAGCCTGGCTTAGCTGGGGAATATTGCATGAGCCTCACTGGGGACCTCGAGAGCAGATTGATCCTTGAACATCTTCTTGCCGCTGGTGAATTTTGCTGCTCCGACGAGATCCAGGGAGATCTCCTGCAGCTGGGCAGGGCTGAAACCTCCCCCAGACAGATAAGGCATGGGAGGAAGAAAAATATCCTTTTTTTCCAAGCCCAGCTAGCTTTTTGGGAGAAACTCTCTTGTGTGGTGTCCAGCTGCAGAAGGGACTTCTCTCCAAATACCTCATAATGGTGATGATGGTGAGACAGTCAAGTCAAGGCAAAGACAGAGTGTCATTAAGTCCTTCTCCCTCCCTGAGGCAGAGCTCAGACTGGGAAAACGCTTTGGATGCGGTGGCCTGTAATTATGTAATTCTTCCTCGTTATCTTTTCTAATTGTTCTCAGTGCTGTTTCCTAAACTGATTGGAAACAATGGCAGATGGGGGTGAAGTGGGAGGCAGACGTGAGCATGGCAGGCTGCCAGTGTAGTACAACGCTCTCCAGAAAGGGAGAGAGGAAAGGAAAGGAAAAAAAAGGAAAAAAAAATAAAATATCCACGGTGGAGACTTGGATGGCAGGACCTGAATCGAGGGGACACCTGAACCTCTGCCAGGCTGGGAGGTGCTGCCTGGGGATGGCTCATCCAGGCTCATGCATATGCAATTTTCTGTGTTGCATTCAAGAAATTCCAAGCCTTTCCCCATCCCTGGCACACCTCTGCTCCCCCAGAGCTTTGCTGTTTTCCTCTTTCCCTAGTACTCCACTGACGCAGGTTGAACTCTCCCTGGGAGGGGCTTTGCCAGGAGAATCTGTGGTTTTCTCCCCCTGGCACTGAGTTGTTTGTTTGCTGGAATGCGGGAGGAATAAAAGGAAAAGGAAGGAAATTTGGCTTGTTGTGTCTGAGGTGACTGCAGGGCAGAAGGAGGGGCCTGGGGGAGCTATTGCAGTGAGATTTCTTCATATTTGGCACAGGTTTCAGGGGAACTGCGGGGTGCAGCTCCCCAGGAGCCCATTATTGTCATGTTGACTCTCATTTTCTCTGCTGCTCATCCCCCCTGCCCTCTCCCCGCGTGGGTGAGGTTTGATGGCATCCCAGAGGTGTTTGGGGATCCAGCAGAGCCCCTGCTCTTCTCTTCCTGCCCTGTGGGAAGGGGCAGCACACTCTGCTGCTGTTATTTTTGTGTGGAGGAAGCCAGAACAAGCCCGGGAATCATGCCTGAGCCCCAATTTCCATGGCAGGAGTAGAGGACAGATGGCTGTGGGGTGATGTGGCATCCCAGAGTGGCATCCTCACCACCCCTGCGATGATCAGGGCTCGTTTAAGGTGGTGTCCCTACAGAAAACTGACTCTGCTCACCCACATGGGATCAGCAGCAGGCTGGAGGAGGCTCTGAGCCACCCCTGGATGCTGATTTACCTTCCTCATCCCAGCCTCCAATACTGAATTTCAGTCTCAGCACTGGGAGCTGAGTGAGCTGCTGACTGAGCAGGGACAGTTGAGGGGGAAAACTGAATTTATCAAAGTTTTCCTCTCCTCCTCCAGACCCAGAGCTGTTCTGCTGCTTTTCCATCACAGCTGACATCTCTGTGTTCCTGCACTGTCCCAGCCTCTCTGACTTCCATCTCCAGGATGGAGAGGGGAAATCCTGCCTGAGGTTTGTCCTCAGTGTTGGGTTGGAGGTTTCCTCACTGCTGTGGGATCAGTGGGGCCAGGAGAAGGGGCTGGAAGGAGCTGGAGGCTGCAGGTGAGGTGCTTCAGCTCTGGCTTGTGCTGGAACTGGAAGGGTTTGAGGTTTGGTGATCTCCAGCCAGCCCTGGGCTGGAGTGGAAGAGGAATAACCAGCAGGGAATGGCAAACAGGGGAATCCCTGGGTGCCACCAGCAGGTGCTCCTGTGGGTTTGGACAGCAGATTTGCTTTTGCATGACCCTGGGGAGGACAACTCAGTCTTGTCAAAGGCTGAAGAAGCTCCCTTTGTTCTCTCCTGAGTGTGTCCTGGGCTTGCTCTGTGCTGACAGATGTAGATGGTTGGCAGATCTTTTCCCCAGCAGTGCTTCTAGTGTTTGACTGCATAGATATGTGAACTTCTTCCTTTTTGCTCAGTAGACTTTCTGCCTCAAAAGTTCCCATGATGATACAGCACAGGGAAAAAAAAAAACCAGTTCCTTCTATCAGCTTTGTATTTGGACACTTTAAATTCCATTTTTTCTCATGGAATTGTCCTTTTTCTTGTGTTATGAGGCAGAAAGAACAAAAGATCCTTCTATCATTTTCTAATATACCTTTATCATCCCACTTCACATTCATCTCCTCTCTGAAATGCACAGTCTGAGAGCTCCTGCTAATCCCTCTTCACGAGCAGAGGTTTGCCATGACCTTGATCAGCCCTGTCACAGCTCCCTGGACTCTATTTAGGGTAAATCAGTGCCTTTTGGGATGGCTGGCAGTTCCCTAGGCAGTGGTATTTGGGACAGGATGTCCCACCTCAGACAAACAGGGGAGACCCACTAACACTGGGTTGCAGAAAAGCATCCTCAAGGAAGTGATTGGTGGATGTTCTACCAGAAAATGTGATGTTGAGGGAGATTTTTTTTTTCCTGTCACACCAACCACTAAGCCAGGACCTCAACAATACCTGGCACTGGTGTTGGGATGAGGACTTTGGAAGGAGAGGTGTGGATGGGGAGGAAATCCCAGCTCCTTCCCAGGTGCCAACATTTCCTCCAGCCACACAGAGCTCAGGAAGAGGGAAATTATCTCCCTCCAATCCCAGGATTTATTTATTTATTAATTCATGTGGGTGTGAGGTGTGCATTTGCCTCGCTTTCACCACACATTTGCATTACTTTCTTCTCTCTTCTGCAGAACACGATCCCAGGAATGTCTGTTGGGAAATATAATCAGAGCAACTCATGTTATTTCAGTGTGTTTCACACAGTTGTTTTTCTTCTACTATTACTCGGGTTTTTTTTTAGTCTTTTTTCCCTCCCTTTCTCTTCATTTCTTTCCCAGACTAGAACAAACACAGTGAGACTGGCAGAAAATTGGCAAGCTTCAGCAATCCAGAGGCAGTGATTTTTTTCTAAGTATCTTAATGGAGTCTGTACTTTTTTTATTGTTTTCTCAGCCTGGAGGTTGTTTGAGTATTTAATACAAGAGAGAGACAATTCAACAAGCCTTCTCCCTTCCTCCTCTTACCAGCCCTTTTTAGAAAGTCCATGAACCTACAAGAACTCTTCTGAGTTATCCATATTTCAGAAGTCTGCTGAATTGGTCACAGACATTAATGAGGGAGATGGAATTATCCTCCAGGCTAAGTCTTGGATAAAAATATTTACACAGAAACCAGACTCACCTGCATCACTACCCATGTCTAGGCACTCCTGTTGTCCCTCCAGGTATTTTTTCCCTGGGATATTCTGTTTTCTAGTTCAATCTCCTCCAGGTCCCCCATGCCTGCAGACCTTATTTCCTTCTGCACAAAGGCAGCAGCACCAAAGCTGTTTTCTCCTCCTGGCCTCATGTTGTGCCAGGGGAAATTGAGGTTGGATGTTTGGAAGAATTTCTTCACCAAAGGGGTTGTGAAGCACTGGAACAAGCTGCAGGGCAGTGGTGGAGTCCCCATCTGTGAAGGGATTTGGGGACATGGATTAATGGTTGGACATGATGGTCTTAGAGGGTTTTCCCAATCTAAATGGTTTTGTAATTAATTTTGTCTGGATTCACTGTCTGGGAGGGAATGCTCAGGTGATGATTTCTGGATCCACACCCTGTCATTGTCTCAGGTTTCCTGCTTTGGACTATTCAATGGAACGCATAGGTGCTGCAGAAAGGTGTTTGAGATGATTCTTGTTCCTTCTCTGCTTCAGTGCAGCCCAGGGAGGCTGTGGAGGACATGGGGAGTCAGTCCTTGGTTGTGAGAATGATCAGTGTTTTGACTTCTGGTCATAAAAAATCCAGAGGAATTTTCTTCAGAGCTGAACTGGGAAATCCCAACCTCTCTCTTCCAGCCAAGTTCCTCAGTAGGACCTTGCTTTGGTTCTGTTTACCTGAATTCCCCAGCTGTCTATGGATTTGCAACTCATTTTACTCAGTACAAATCCTAAGTTAGTTCTTTTTTTCAGGAGCAATGTTTTTCTTTGCTCGCTGTTTTTAATGCCTTTCTCTTTGGGGAGTCTGAGTCAATACACTATTTTTTTGGTGATGAATAAGCTTTGCTGGCTCAGTTTATCCTTGTGAAAGATTTTAACAACCTGCCAAACACTCTACTTTGCTTCTGTGGCTCCAGTCTGGTTTCTCATGGTCCTGCAGCCCTCAGAGGTTTCTCTCAGCTCCATCCTGCAAATCCATATGGGAATTCCTTAGCCAGCAGTGACTCCTATTTTCTGTGTCTCTCCTACCATGGCACTGAAACTGCTGGAAAATAGGTTTTAAACTTCAAAAATGAGCATTCAGAGCTGTCTGTAGGTGTAAGATAATGAGGCAAAACATTCACCAGGGGCTGTCATTTACTCCTGCTCCTCACTGGGCCTCCTGATGATCCAAAATCCGTGAGGCTCTTGTTGGAATGAGCTTCCTGATGCTCATCTCATCCTACAAAAGTGCCTTAAGCATTAAGGTATGGACTTGTACAAACAACACAGAGCTCAAAGGGAAATCCTTCATGCCATGAAGATCCATTGAGTGACTAATTGGATTTCAAACGAGGCCTCAGAGCCATCCTTCAAGAGGCTCTGTGCCAATATTTCCAAGGAGCCCCAATTTTTGTCTCTAACTGCTCTGCACAAGTCGATACTCTGAGATATATCCAGGCTGTGGGATGTGAAGCACCAACACAGAATTATAGATTATTCAAGATTGTCGAGCTCTCTGTGGCCAAGTGCTGCCTACAAGAGTGCAAGGTATCCATCTTTTTGGATCCTCTTTGGACAACATCATCCCCTGAACCAAACCATGGGGTGGAGGATCTCCTGAAGCACAGCTCAAATGGGCTGGGACACTGCTGGTGCCATAAAAATCATTGCCAAGGTCCATCACAACTCCTGTTTTTTCATCTGCTCTTCCACACCCACATTAAACTCTAACACAAAAATCAGGAACCCCTAAACTTTCCTCACCTTGCCACTCAAAACCCTGTTTTGGGTGCAGCTTATTGGGAAGCCCACTCACCTCTGACACCTTAGAGGTGTCATTTCTACAAGGCACAAATGCTGCAGTGAAAATACCAATATAAAGTTGAATTCCTCGAGTTTAATTTCCAAGTTTGAAAATGACAACTTGTTGGCCTTGAAGATTTTTCACCGGCGCCGGAATAATCCAGAGGGAGAGATTTTCTTCTTCTTTCTCAGACCATGGGATAATTAGCAGATTTTAATGACTGCTTGAGAAAGCTGGCTAATGAGCTATTAAAAACACTCCTCACCCCCTCCCCCTTCCCCAGTCCCCAAATGAAAGCCACAAAACAGTCGGTCATCTCTCTGACCGGATGCATCTTAAAGATATTTTTCTTTCCGAGCTAATTGTGGCTGTTTGGTATTTTCTGGGGAAAACTCCAACTGGGAATGCAACAGGATGAAAAAATGGTCTGTTCTGCTTCCCCAGAAGTGTGAAGTTCAGCCCCAGCCTGGTGCAGGAATGACAGAATCCTTCAGGTTGGAAAATGCCCTTAAGATCGTTGAGTTCAACCATTAATCTAACACTACTGCCAACATTAACTACTAACTTAACACTGCTGCTGACTCACTCCTGAGCAATCCACGACTCTCTGCTGGCTTGTAGAAGTCCAAATGTGCCCTGTGAGCCAAATTCCTGCCACATGGATGCTGATGTGGTTGCACCAGGGTTAGGAGCGTTTGCTGCCACTACCGCTGGTTTTTAGAGCCACATCCATACTTGGTGTAGTGACACCTTGTCAGCCAGGCCTTCCTTGGGGTGTTCTCTTTGGATTTGAGGGAGAAATTCTTGGCTGTGAGGGTGGGGAGCCCCTGGCACAGATTCCCAGAGAAGCTGTGGCTGCCCCTGGATCCCTGGAATTGTCCAAGGCCAGGCTGGACAGGGCTTGGAGCAACCTGGTCTTGTTGAAGGCGTCCCTGCAGATTCTGGAACAAGATGATCTTTAAGATCCTTTCCAACCCAATTCTGTGATGTTTTCTGAGCACGTTGAGTGTTGAGGTGAAGGGAGGACACAGCCAGCGTGGTCTGTGCTTCCCACATGCCTGTCCTGCGTGACTGCGGACAAGGCAGGAAATCGCCCTCGGTGCCTCCCGTCTGTGCTCGTGGAGACACTGACAACTGCTCCTGCTCTCTCCAGCGGAGGTGGACAGCTTTTCAGAGCAAAATAGCTCCACACCCTCTGGCTGTGAACTCTGATGCTTTTTAGCTCAGCTCTTGGTGTGTTCTCCCTAGTGCTCCTTGCCTCTTCTCAGGATTGTTCTCCTCCCTCTCCCCTTCTATCCCCATGTAAAGTGGTTTCTGAGTGATAAAATGTTAGTCTGAGAAGACTGAGGCTGCTTTTTCTTTGTGAGGTGACATCCTCTCCTGTCACTTGCCATTCCCTTCAAGAGCAGTGATGTGCAACCCACAGAGCTGGGGTGGCCACTCCTGCTCAGGGGCTGTCGCTGTCCCCATCTGCTCACACCACAAACCCTGCCCTGCCACACCAGGAAAGAGCCTCTTTCCTGCTTTTTGGGGAGGTGTTGACCTGCTCCACCTCTTCCATAAGGACAAAGGACGTCACTGTGACACAAATCAACGCATGTGGGGTTTTTTTAGGGACTGATGAACAACAGGGTTTGTTCATGGAAGAGCCCATCTCCTCCAGCCCTGGCACCAGCTGCAGAGAGGCTCCACATTGTCCTGCTCCTTCCTCTGGTCTTTGTGGACATGAGCTGGAGTCTCAGCTGGAGTAACTGCTGTAGCCCCAGTGATGTTTCATGAGGTAAATTAGGTGTTGCTTCTCCCCAAGTCCCATTCAACAAACAAGAAACATGGAGAAATTAAGTCCTCCTACGTGGCTGATTTCCTTTTCCAAACCCTCATGTGCAGCTCTCTGATCTCACAGTCTGTTGTTATGGAAATAATACAATTACAGTCATTGTGAATAATGAGGAAACGCAGTCTGCCAGAGAGGAGAAAAGGAGAACAGTTTTCTGAGGTTTCCTTGAGTATTTGATGAGAGGAAGAGGAGGGAGAGACAAGTGCCACAGGGCAGACCTGCATTGATTTCCAGCTCTATCTCCTCTTTCCTCAAACATTCACATAATTTTTTCCTCACCTGTAGATAATGGCCAAACCTTGGTCAGTGTGTTCTCTGCTGCTCTCCACTTAGCTAATTAATACTTCTTAATCAAGCCAGCGGAGGTGGACAGCTTTTCAAAACAAAACAGGTCCCCAGCCTGCAGCTGTGGGCTCTGGTGCTTTTCAGCTTTGGCTCTTGACGCATTTCTTCTCTTTATTAGTGCTCCCTCGATCTTCAGGGGCTGCTGGAACATCCTGCCTGCATCCTTCCCTTCCACTTCCATCCTTCCTTTCCACACCACTGCTTCATTCAGCTACTCCTAAGTTGGCTCCTGTCACAGAGTTTCCAGCTGTCCACTCCTGCAAACCTCTGGAATTTCTTCTTTCAGACCATGGCACTGAGCATGGTCTGTGGTGAGGTGGTGCCTGAGATCCTGTGGGGGAAGATGGGTTGAGAAACCCATTTGTGGATCCCAAATGCTGCTGACCTTTCCAGTGCCAGCACAGCAGACATTGGTGCTTTTGCAAAGACTGTAAAAAGAGATGTGAAACTATCAGGGATGAGGCAGAGAGGAGAAGATGGAGGCTCTGTTTAAGTGCTGGTTGCCAAGTTTGTCGAATTTAAGGAAAAATCCATTTATTTTCTATGCCTTGGTTTAAAAGGTTTTTAAACAGGGAAGATGAAACCTTAATTTTGACTGTCTTAGGAACAGGGAGTATTGCTGTATCTGCAAGCATCTGGCTTTGGGTGATTGCTTATTTCTCTGAAGATGAAAATGTTCTTTTCTTTAAACTATTTGCTGTCAAGCAAGGGCTTGAATGCCTCAGATTGCTCAGGCCTCAGGCTGTGACCCATTCCTGAGGCCAGTTTGCAAATGACTCTGTGCTGTTCGATCCGACAGTGCTCATTCCTCTCTCCTCCTTCCACCCAAAAGATGCTTCAGGGAGAGAAAGACACAGAGAAACAGAGTGAAAGCTCTGGAAGGGTTGTCTCAGTTCCCAGCAGTCACATTGCTCTCGTCAAAGCCAGCCGAGTGGAACTGGTGACACTCACCAGAAGAACTGCTCTAAATTAGGCAAAACTGCAGAAACTTCATAAACAAGCGCTGACGGCTCCAGGCCACAGGAGGGAGAGGTGACAGGGCTGGTTTGAGCCATGGAGGAAACCAGTGTGGAGCAGAGCCCTCTGAAATGGCTCTGCTGAGATCTGCATCATGTCAGTGTCCCATGGATCTCCCAGTGTGTTGGAAAAGCAGATGCTCCAGCTCTGGAAGTGTTCAAGACCAAGCTGGGCTGAGCTTTGAGCAGCCTGGTTGAGTGGAAGGTGTCCCTGCCTGTGGAAGAGGAGCTGGAATGAGATGATCATTAAGGTTCCTTCTAACTGTGTTAGCTTGAAAACAAACCAGTGGGAGATCTCAAGTCAGGATTATAAATTTAACAGGAAAATGATAAGTAAGTGCAATAATAATAATAAAAAAAAAACCCGCCAAACAAACCACTGACAGAGTCAGGTACAACCTGACACCCTGTTAGGATGGTGGTAGCAGTCCAGGTGAAGTAGTTAGGTTGAAGCAGTGATCCTGTGGAAGGTCTGGTCTCCAGCTGAAGGTCCAGTGGTAGCTCTTGTCCTCTGGGAACCCAGCAGACAGGGCTGACTTGGGCAGTTCAAAGCCAGGTTATATCCAGGTGGGAATGCTTGGCTCCTCCCTCCTGGGTGGAGCATCTCACAATAGGATGAGATAAATCCATGAGTCATGCAGTTGGTTCTTGATGGCTTATTAACAGTTATCAGGGGTGAGTCACAGCAGGAGATAACAGCTAATGCCCCACAGCTGGTGGTAATAAATACTAAATACATCTATATTGTCACCTAGGACACTAACCCAAACCATTCTGTGATTCCCTAGTGTCCTCTGGGCCAGTGTGAGGAGCAGGGACCTCACTGGGAGTTGAACAAGAAGCTGATGAGATGTACAGGTAGAAAACAAGCAGAGGAAGAGTTGATGAGAGTTTTGTCCAGGGAATTATTTTGAGTGTTCCATCCTTTGTTGCAATGAGGACACCTTACCCTGTTCTGGATAACAGGACAGAGATTACCTGGGATGGCTGCTCATCGTATTTACATCTTTTTAATATCTATTTTACAGCACTTGGCAGAGTAAGGAGGATTTAGTGTGAATTGGAGTCCCTGTTTTCCCCGTCTGACCAAAACCAGGTGTGCTTGACACATTGTTTGACTCCCTGAAAAACTCTCCAGAGGGTAGGCAGAGGTTGAATTTGCCAGGCAGGTCACACTGCTCTGTGCTTGCATTGCTCTGTTTATTTTTGATTATGATGATACTTCATAATTTCTTCTCAGACTCTCATACAGTTGTTGGGAATACTTAGAGATATTTCCCAAATTTGACAATTCTGTGACACTCGAGCTACCTGGTGATTTGGTTTGCAGGCACTGAGGGCAGGGAAGGATAAGTTGGAATGTCACAGCCAAATTCCAGTCTTATTTTGCTTATTCTGCTTCCCCTCTTTCCAGCTAGAAATGAATCTCTAATGTACAAGGTTTATCATGCATTGGCTGTGTCTCATCCTGGAGAAAACCACTTGTGACTTGGGGGATCTTTCAAGATAGAAGAGCCCTGTAAGAAAATGCTTTTACTGTAGAGCATTTCATTGTAATTACAATTTATTTTGAATCGGGTCTTACACCAAGAATTTAATCTAATTTTGATTATCCAGAGGATTTAAACCTCTTCAGCTCCTGTTTTGACTTGCATAAATAAAACTCCTATCTCCCTTCACTCACATTCCCCAGCAAACCCTCCTGGCAGGAGGGTTTATTTATTGTACCCCATTTCCAGAGCTATTCCAGAATGTTGTGCAGGATGCAACAAACCAAACACAGAGGTCTGGATAACTTCTTCCTCAAAGAAAAAGCTGCCCATGGCTTCTTTTTCTGGGGGGAAAGCACTTTATCTTGCTGATGTACTGCATTATTCAGGGTGCCACCTTTAATTCCTACAGATTGCTTAAAGGAAGATCCTAAATATTCCTCCCTTGAGGGGCTCTTGCCAAGCTCAGTGCAGCCCTAAGTGGGCAGTGAAGAAGTGGGATGGGAAATGAGAGTCAGGAAGGACCTGAGCCAGTTGCTGGTTTCCTTATTAACAATTAAAGTTTGAGGCAGCATCAAAGAGGGATGTGGTTGCCTGTCTGAGACAGAAAATTGCTTCTCGTTTCTGATGGATCCTGCCAGTCTCTGCTGCTGTGGCTTACCTGGAAAAACTCCTGCAGCCAGCATGGATTTTAACTGTGAAAATGTTAAAATAATGCTGCATCCAGAAAGTGGAGCTGGGGGGTGAAGATATTTGGATTTCTCTGCTCAGGTGCATGAAGGTCCCAACCTTCAGGTTTGACTGGAAGATTCCACCCTCCTGCCAAGTGTTTGTGTTCAGTTTACTGGAAAACCACCTGATAATGCTAAAGAAATCTCTTTTGGTGTCCACCATTGACAGGCACTATGAAATATTAAATGCAAGCATGATAATTATGTATCTAATTTATTATTTAGCTGTGTCCGTTTCCACTGTATAAAAACAGCCTAAAGACACATGTGGTGGGTTAAATAACAATAAATATATGATCTTCTAAATGACTAACGTGGGTTTAGCCATGGTGATTCCAGACTGACGGAATGACTGTGTCAAATCTGCAGGAAAATGTAAAAAAATCTCCTGCATCTCCAGATAGAACCCAAAACAAATGGGCCCCCGGTTTTCTATAGAAATCTCTTCACGAGATCTGAAAAGGAACAGCAAAATCCCAGTTAAATACTAGTTAGACACAATTATTGTTCTTCCTTTAATCTAATTAAGCCTTCAATTTAGTGAGAAAAGCAATTAGCATCTGAAAAGCCGAGAGGGGTGGTAGGAACAGTGGAGGAGGCAGGTCCCACTCAGTGGGAGAGAGAAAAAAATGCTCTCAGTACCAGTGCAGAAGGGAGATGCCATCACTGTAAATGGCCATAAAACCAATGGCTCTGTGCAGCCCCTGGTCTTTAATTTCAGTGAAAACAGTAATTTTAGTTCCCCTGATTGATTGAAGATACTTTGTAAATTTGCGATAAAAGCCAGGAATGAAAAAAAGTCTGAGAAGGATTAATTTTTTTTTTTTTGGTGAAAAAATGTTCCTCCCATCAGTTCAGCTGGTGATCTTTTTCAGTTCATTTTTGTGGTAGAGTCGTGGTTTTGTGCTAACTCTGTAGTTTCCATGAGGACGTTTGGTTCCTTGGACGAAACGCAACTGCGTTTTGGAATGATCCTGCATGGAATGATCCAGGGGTTTGCACGGATATCTTGTAGAGCAGTTACAGCAGAGTTTGAGTTCCTTCCCAGAGAAACAAGGCGAGAATGGAAAGTGCCAAGGTCTGGTTTCGTTTGTGATTTGTTGGTGTGTGGAAAGTTTGATGGAAGAAGTGATCACGTTGGAGAGACTGCTTGGGAGCTGGGGGCACGGATTGGGGGAATGCTGCCACCAAGGCAAGGTCTTCCCTCAGCACAGCTTTTAATTATTTAATAATCTCTGCAGAAAATCCAGAGTAGGACAATATTTGGTAGTAGAAGTGTAGAGATGTTGGGAGGTTTTTTTTTTTTAAAGTGTGGTAGTTGAAGGAAAATACAATTGGAGACTCAGAAAATAGTGAAGAGAATAAGCAGTTGAGAGTAGGAGAGGAAAAAGATTGGAGGGAGGTGTTGAGAGGCAGGATAACCCCACTTGGGAATGTTATGGCAAGAAATCTCTTAAGGGTCTTGCAAGGGTCTTAATTCCAGGACATGAATAGAGTGATTCCAAAGGTGTTTTGCGAAAATACTACTGCATAGGGATGCTTTTGAGAGATCTGACCCAAATCCATATTAGTTGCTTCCACAGAGAGATGTGGAGTTCTCCTAGCACAGAGAGGATCCATGGGATGACACTGAGAAATGTGTTGGCCAAGCAGTGAAAAACTGCTGTAAAAACCGCCAAAATGTGAGCCCAGCTCAGCAGTAAGAAGATCCCAGCCTGGAAAGCGCTGGGATGGGATTATATCGAGTGCTTTCCACATACAAATGTATTTCAGAGAGTGTCAGAGAAGTAATTGAAAAACATCAATAAGCATTGATAAAAACACAGGACTGGACACGCCTGGCGGAATCTCTGTCCGCAGGAAGCGATGAGTGAAGATCCATAAAGGACTGAAATGAATTGTTATTCTCTTGCTACTTAAATGAGATTCACGGGAAAGTTGCTGATTTTTGCATGAAAAGATGACCTTGTCCTGAAACCAGATAAATCTCTAAAGTCTTCCCACCCGTTGGAATTGCTTTATCGGAGTAGTGCAAGGAATTTATTTGCTCCTCGGTCAGGCAGTTTTGCTGGAAGCAGTGCACTTAGCTGAAGTTAAAGATCCCAAAGCATTAATTTTGCTCCAACCTAAGAGCTCAGAGTGTTTGGATTGGGTTAGAATTTGGACAGGAGCCCTAAAACCCCAGAGTGGCAGAAGTTGGAGCTGTGGAACAATGGAGTGCCAATACCCAATGGTATTTTCTGGATTGTGCTGATGTTTTGGCAGGATGTTGAGTTAGAGTTGTTAAAGTTTTAGTCCTGACTGCCTTGTGGTTGTTTTAAATGAACAGTTCCCCACAGCCCAAACCAGCAAATTGGGGTTATGGACCTCAGCATCCTGACCAAGTCCAGGCTTTCCATACAACTTCAGTGGGATTCACTGTTCTGTGGGCAATTTCAAAATTCTTGGATTTATGGACTCTCAACTATTTTCTTATTAGGAATGTTATACACAAAGTTTTGCTCGTAGCATCTATTCATTACTTTACTTTTTCCTCACCTTTTTGTGTGGCTAGAGAAATTGCCTGTGGACCAGAGACAAAAAACCACTGAATCCTAATATTCTCCAGAGCTTCAGGTGTTGAGTATGAAGGAGTATTAAGTGGAGCATCTAGAGGTGATTCCCTGGGAGAATTTAGATTTGTCTTCATGTGAACCAGGGCTGAGATTCAGAATCCTTCTGGGATACTTAGCCTAAGATCATCACTAAATGCCTCCTTTTCTCTTTTCCTGAAATTTTCTATCCTTGCCTGAGAAGAGTTAGGACAAAGCTGTAGGAAGGGAGAGGTGGAAAGAATGGAGGCAAAAGTAAAGTGCACAGTTGACTTTAGAATCATGGAATGGTTTAGGTTGGAAAAGACCTCAAATCCCATCTCATTCCACCCCAGCCATGGCAGGGACATCTTCCACCATCCCAGGCTGCTCCAAGCCCTGTCCAGCCTGGCCTTGGACATTTCCAGGGATGCAGGGGCAGCCACAGCTTCTCTGGGCAACCCTCGCAGGGAAAAATTTCTTGCAAATATCTAATTCATCCCTGTTTCCCAGGTGGAGGTTGCATGGATAGGCAGAGGGTTGGGAAGGCAGTAAAGGTTAAGGAATGCTGGATGGCTCGTGCAGTTTCAGAGGGAAAAAAGCTGTGTATTAGGATCAGGAAAGTAGGTGCAGGAGTGTTATGGGATGGGGAATTCGGTTGTTTCACACTGGCATGAGAAGCGAGGAAACATCCTGACAGTGCTTTGTTGTGGGAAGCAAAGGGATGGCAGTGGGACATTAAACTTAGGACAAAGCAAGCAAGAGGAGATCCACTTGGATCCTGTGGGAATGTGGGGCTGCAGGAGGCTGAATCCTTTGGTCAGGAGCTCTGCTAGCACCGGGGTCTGTTGTCTCCTCATGTGTAACAAAACATTTCAGCTGTCTCTGGTGCTGTGCTGCTGATTCTGCCTGTCTGAAATCCCTGTCTGATCACTGAGCAACATTTGGAACTCATGTCCCTTGCCCTCAACCTTCCCATAGGTTTTGGATTGATTTATTCATCCTCCATCCCAAATGTTCAAATCTCTTTGATGCCTGATTGTTTGGTGGTGGCTGCTGGTCTCTCCCAGGGCTCTGATCTTTTTGGACCATTTCCATCCCAGGAATGGGTCATTCATGGGTACCCCAGGTCAGGTCTGTGCTCCCCAGCTCCTGGTGGGCAGTGAGTGCCCACAGTGACCTCACAGTGACCAACCTAAGGCCAACTAGAACTGAAGGGACAACTTCTGTCTGACTTGCCATGCCTCAGGTCAAGCCCCAAGCAGAGGATTCCTTCAGGAATCTCTGTGCCTGGGATGGGAGCTGTGTTTGCCCTCAGCTCTCCTGTGGGTTGGTCAGTAGAACTGTGTTGTTTGCAAGTGGTGTTTCCTCAGACAAATTTTTTTCAATGCTTCTGCTTTGTCCACATAGAAATCCCCATTTTCCCCCTTTTCTCTCAGATGTATTTGATCAGAGGCTTTCATGTAGCTGCCAGGAAAGGCCTCCCTCACCACAATGCTCCTGTTCTCAAAAGCTTTCTTTGAAGGATTTAACACTGGAGATCTCTGCTTTGTGCCCTAGTCCTGGTGGTCCTAGGAAGGACACTGATTCTGCTGAGCTTTCTGCTCTTGCCTTCACCTTGCAGTGCCACCTCTGAAAGCCCAGGGTAAAGCACTGACCTCGTTTAGGTCAAGGTCTCCAGCTCAGGTTTTTGTCCTTTGCCACAACAGTGTCTCCTGTGCACCTTTGGGAGGAGGGTGCAAAAGCATCTGGTGAAGCAGCAGCTCTTTAAAAGGATCTCCAGTGCCTGGAATGTCATAAATCAGCTCCTTCCCTGGGTGTTAGTAGAGAGGAGCTAAGCCCCACTGTTCTAGGGATTTTGAGGGTTTTCCTCTGACCCTTAGAGACCTCAGAGCTCCCTGCAGGGCTGAGTTCAAGGATGGCTGAAGTCTCCTGTCCTCTGCCAGCAGACTGCAGTTACTGCCCTTTCCCAAGTTCCAGTTTCATGAGTGGCATTTCTAAATCCAGCAGAAAATCCCAAACTGTGAGCAAGGAAGAGAGGAAAGCCAGGTCTCTACTAATCCCACTTTAGGGAAATCTGGATGTGGGCAAGAATGCAACTGCAAATTCCCCTCTTAGCTGAAACTGTGTGGTGGAGGAAAGTCCTGCAGTGTCCCAGTACTCAGAAAATGACAACTGGGAGCAGAATGGGAACTGGATCCCTGGATACCTTTGGGATGAAAAGGCATCAGACGTGTAAATCCTCAGTCATATTGATGTGGTTATTGCCAGAGACAACCTGTCCATCCCTGCTGGCCGTGCTGTGAGCCAGGCTCAGCGAGCTTTAATGAGATGAGACTTTCCCCTGACCTGGTGCTCGAGACAAACCCACTTTTATTTCCAGTCTGCCAAAGCTGTTGCAGCTCCGCCTCAGCTCCCCGACGGCAGATTCCTGCTGGTGCCATACGGAGGAGTCTCGCAGAATTAAGCAACAAACTTTTCATTTTGACCAACTTCTGGTCTGAGCAGTTCTTTACCTACATTAGAGGTCTCAAAGAATGTTAAAAACTAGCTAAATAGAGTAACTGTGCAGAAAGGCTCATCCTCAGCTGTGCCATAGAATCACAGAATATCCTAAATTGCATGGGAGCTACAAGGATCATCCAGTCCAACCCCTGCACAGACACCCCAAAATTCCACCCTGTGCATCCCTGTGAGTGTTGTTCAATGCTCCTGGAGCTCTGGCAGCCTTGGGGCTGTGTTCATTCCCTGCACCCTCTGGGGGAAGAATCTATTCCTAAAATCCACCCTAAACCTCCCTCAACACAGTTTTATGCCATTCTCTCGGGTTTTGTCATTTCAGTGACACTTGGATGCACACCAGGGTTTGTCTCTGCTAAAGTCCAGAGGATGTTTCTCTGTTGAGCACCCTCATTGCTGCTTCAAAACCTGCTTTTTATCCTCAGAAATTCCAGTTTGTCGAGTCCATTTGTTATTTTCTTTCTCTTTTTTTCACCCCTCTACATTTCTAAGCAATTCTAGAGAGCAAGAGAGGGATAAGGTGACTAAAGCTGGTGGCTTGGGACTTGATAAATATTTTCCCTGTGGAAGATTTAGCGTTTGCAGAAGGTGTGTGATTGATTCCGCCGGTCACTTAATTGAAGCAAAATGAAAAGCGAATTTCCAATAAACTAAACCATTATTCATCCAAGGTCTCAAACCTGCACCCAGGCAGCCCTCAGCAAACCTCAGTCCCCGTGTGAGGGATGGAAGGGATGGGAGGATCTCTCTTTTTCATTCCTGAGCACTGGAGGTGGCTTTAGGTGCCACTGGGGCATCACAACATAAAAACACTGCAAAGGATTTTCATTCAGCTTTGGCAGGGTGCTTTGAGCACTCGGATATTGCAGTGACAGAAGATCCAATAAATATCCAGGGAGATGGATGGCTGGAAGGGAAACTGGGGTTGGACTCTGTTCCTTGCCATCTTGAGGGAAGTTTTGCTTGCTCCTGGTCAGAGTTTCAGTGTTAACCTCAGCAGAGCTGGGAGTTGACTGCTGGGTTTCCAGCACACTGAAACGAGATGAACAAAACAGAGAAATGTGGCACTTAATTGCAGCTCCTCCTGGGACCAAATCTGTCAACCTTTAAACAGTGACATGACTCCAAACAACACAATATCCACGCAGATGCAGCTGTGATGGGTATAACATGCAGGCAGAAGCTGGATTGGTTTTTATTTCCATTTGCAGCGAGCCTGGAGCCCGGGAGGGCTGTAGGCAGCACATCCCACATCCCTGCCAGGCACTGAGTGCCAAGTCTGCCTGGCCAGGACCCAGAACTGCTCCTCCTGAATTGTGTCATGAGAGAGCAGCTGATGATGAGACAGGGCGACAAGGGCTGGCCAGAAATGTGGCAGGAGGTTTATGCAGCCAGGTAAAATGTCACTGAAGGATTCCACATCCCTGGAAGTGTTCAAGGCCAGGTTGGATGGGGCTTTGAGCAAACTGGTCTAGCAGGAGGTGTCCCTGACTATGGCAGGGGATTGGAACTGGATGAGCTGGAAAGTTCCTCCTGGCCCAAATCCTTCCATGATTCTATTATATGATTTTATGATTAGTGTTAATAGAGGGGTGTCCTCTCTGGGGGGAAATTCTGGGCAGCAAAGGATGTGCTGTTCTTGTCGAGCAGCTGCAGTTTTGTGTTAAAGCCCAGAATAATCCTTTCAAAAGGCCTGCTGCAGTGCATGTGGGCAGGGTGGTAACTCGTTAGGAAAATGATAGGAGTTTGGGGACTAAAGTTTAATATATAGCGCCTATAAAATGTAATAAATGTGGTCTCCACATGTGCAAGACAACCCCCACACGTGGTTTGGATTAGTGCTAGGGGTGAGTCTAGTGACTACCTTGGAGGAACAAAGCACCCTCAAGCCACTAAAATCCCATCTCCTGAGTTAAAATGTGACCCCAGCAGCCTTAAAAAATGGGATATTCATCTTTACTCAGAGCCAAACACAAGTGAAGGATGTAATCCCAAGTCCTGGTGCAGAGATCATGGGTGCAAAAGGGAAATCTCTGTGCTGAGTGGGGATCCCCCAGTTACAAATCCAACCTGCAGCAGTGTGTTAGTGATGGTTTTCCTTATTGTAGCAAATGGATTGCACAGAAAAATCAAAGGAAATGCAGAGCCTGAATTACTTGTTCACAGAATCAAGTTTTGCCTTCAACATGGGACTGAATTTCTGGGGCTGGCTTGTGTCATGCTTCCTTTGGCAACAATCCCTGCTCCTCTTTCAGTCTTTCCCTGTAGCATTCCAATTCAGGCTGCCAGGACATCCCACCCCAGGCGAGCAGGGCTGCCTTGCCCAGACCTGCACCTTGCCAAGACCTTCAAACCAGAGTGAGAGCAGCTCAGGGATCAGCTTTAACCAGGGGCTGTGTGGCATTAAAAAACCCTGGCTGATCCAATTAACCTCTCTCTTTGGTCATCATGCTCATCAACTCCCCTCTATTACCGATGTAAAAACACACAATGGCAGGAGAGCTTTGTTTGAAGGTGGGGTGGGGATGTGTTTAATTAAAATCAGCAGGTTCTGCTTAGCTCTAATTCCACAGATTCATCCCAGTGGTACCTGAGACAGGTGAGTTGCTCTAATGCTTGCCATCTATAACAGTGGGGACTCTTTTTGGGGAACAGCACAGGTTTCTAGACTCTTTTTGGGGAACAGCTCAGGTTTCTCACTGTGCTCCAAATGTTTGATCTTTTTTGTGGATTAGCAAATGGGACAAGGAGCATGAACTCCATGAGAGTGTATGTGCAATCAGAGGCTGCAGCCTGCACCATGTGTGTTTTTACATGAATATATGTTTTGTTGCATCTATAATATTTGTGTGGTGACTTGCAGGTGGTGGTTTTTTTTTTTTTTTAATGAATTGGGTTTGGAGGGATCACTCCTTGCTGAGGTGTGTTGTGGCTATCAGTACCTTTGGCATCATGTGCCCTTTTCATCCTTGGATGAAAAGGAGCTCAAACCCCTCATCCCAAACCCAGGCTGCTCTGAGCCTGTCCACTCACCATCTCCACAAAACCCACAGGCTGCTGAGGAAGGAAGGGAGTGAGTGATGGGAAAGTTAGTTATATTTTCCAGTGGCTTTCCCTCGGCGCCGCTGCCATCGACCTTGGCTGAACCCACGGCACTCGCAAAAATGAGAACCATTTCTCATCGCCAGCCCAGGCCCCAGGCTCTGTCATTTTTTTCAAGAGAAATGCTTAAACACCTACCAGACTCCATGTGCTGAGAGAGGCTGGAGAGCAAGTCCAGCTGAGCTCCTGGGAGCTTTGGGATGAAGCAGGACAGAGAAAAAAAAAAGCTCTCCATATGGAGAGCTGCTGCCCTCAGCAAGGCCAAGCAGCTTGTCCTTGCCTTTGAAATTTGGTTCAGTAACCTGCTGGATTTTTCTGTCCTGTCCCAGCCAGCTTGAGACTATTGAGAAGGAAATTAAAAATATGGATGTTTTTAACCAGAGCTGCCCAAAATGGGGTCTAAGGGTACAACCCAGGGGTGAGATAGTGCCAGTTATCAGTGATGCTGCTGCTGCTGCTCAGCCACTGTGGCTGTGAGGGACCAGAAGAGACACCCAGCGTGCCCTGAAGCTCTGGGAGTTGCAACCCCAGCAGATTTCCTTCTTCCAGCCCTGTTGGATGTGTCAGCATGGCCCCCAAAATGCATCCAAACAAATGGGAATACCCACTATTGGATCAGAGGCTGTTTTCCTCATCGAATTGTTGAATGGTTGGGGCTGGAAGGCCTTCAGGATCATCCAGTTCCACGTCCTGCCATGAGCAGGGACACTTTCCACGAGACCAGGTTGCTCCAAACCTGGCCTTGAAGAGAGGCAATAAAACCTGGGAATGTTCCTGCAGCCTCTGGTGTTTGTGTTGGATCAGACTGGTTTGGGGAGGCTATGAAATCATATAAAACCCAACTTTGCCTCTCCCCTAAAGCCCCTGTGGAGGCTCAGCCTCTCAGAGAGGCAGCAATCTCCACTTAGCTCCCTGGAATCCCATGACAGCAAGACAAGGCTTTAGGGGATGGTAATGTAAGTCAAAACCAGCTGATTTCTTCACTACCAGGTTATTTTGTCCAACCTGTATATTCCTGCTGAGGGTAATGCAGTTTCCCCTCTTTCCCCCCCCTTGGAGAGTGTTTCAGGGTCTGATAGATACTCCTCTCAGTATATTTTCTGTAGATACCACTCAAGCTTCTTCCAGACATCCCTCATGATAATCAGTCAATATCTTTCTTCAGAGCCATTTGATTCTCCCGCTTTGCACCTTTGCTGTTTATTCAGCTGAGCTCCATAGCTGAGCCCTCTTGAACTCCACACCCTCCTTTCCCAGTCTGTAGAAAGCTGGATTAGCTTTTCAGTAGCCTGGGCCACATTGTGAGGGGGGGAAAAAAGGTGTGTTAGAGGGCAACCAATTTATTTGTTTAATATTCTGAGAGCAGCAGCCTCTTGTTTCCTCCGTTGCATGTGCCTGTGTATAATAAATCTTCTGGGAAGCTGGGGTGGATAGATGGGGAAGTATCTTTAAAATGAGCCCGTGGTGTGTGGAGTAATTTGATTTGCTGAACGTCCAGGCTGCAGCAGAGTGCACAGAAAATTGCTCTGGCAGGATCAAGAGGTCTGAGTTGTTTGGCAGCAAGAGCTGTGGAGGGCAGAAAGTTTCGCAGCTCTGAGGTGCTGGAGGTGGGAGGGAGCCTTCAAGGACATCTCATCTCATCATATTCGGTTTTGTGTCGTGTTTGGTGCACAGTTTGGGATCACACCCTGGTCTGCTGAGACTCAAACAGGGACCTGGACACCTGGGGCATCCTTTATCCTCAGTTAATGGGCTGAGTGTGACTTTTCCCTGTGATTGGCATGACAGGATATGATCCTTTTTGGGAAAAGCCTTGTTTTTAGCCCAGCTGTTCTTGCTGCCTACAAAGTACACTACAAACTCCTCAGCTTAATGCCCAAAAGGATGCAGCCACACACCCCTCCAGTGGCACTAATAACATAATGTAAAACGAAATTAATCCATCTGCTAAACCCCAACATGTCATCAGATAATTATCGGCAACACACAATCTCCTCCAAGGAAGATCTTATTCTATTAAAGAGAAATTGGCCTACACTTCAGCTGCAAGAATGACAATGTGCTCTTTAGATGAGATTTCCAGTCTTGGAGTTAAAGCATACAGAGATTTCTGATAAGCAGCTTTTTTTTTTTTTTTGCCTAGAAAACGCCGAGGTTTATTTTAAAATAAGGCGATTATAATTATTTTCAATAATGATTGTTTTTGCATCTGGGGTTTAGATGCTGTCTAATCTTGTATGGTTAAGAGTTCTTGAAGGTCAGATCTTTTCTACTGAGCACAGAGCTCATGGACTAACAGAGCAATGAGTGCCTGGGTTGAGTCTGCAAGAGGTAATTTGCAAATCCCACCTGATCTGAGTAATTAAGGGATCCATGATCTACTCCCAGGGATTATGAATCCAAGGGTTGCAGTGGCTTGGTAGGAAGGAAGTGATCACCTAATGAATGAGCACTGGGGGAATCCCCTGCCTTGCTGGGTGCTGTGGGAAGGACCTTCTCTCTCTCAATTTCCTTATTTTTGGGCAATGAGGATCATTTTGCTGTCCCTCCCTCCTGAGCACCCTGAGAGCCTTCAGTTGGTGAGATCAGCATGGGCTAAATTCTGCTGGATTTATTGGAATGGTGGTGCCATCCCACTGCATTCCTGGTGCTCTTCTGTTGGGTTTTCTGTGTGGATCAACTTAATTTCAGTCTCATTAAGGGCCTTCAAAAAAAATTCCCTTTTTATCAGACTTTGTAGCATTGTTATGTGAGATCCAGTGGAGCAATGAAGCTTTTCCCACCCTTCCTCCAGCCCTGATGGGGCTCTGAGCAACCTGATCTAGTGGAAAGTGTCCCTGCCCATGGCAGGGGGTTGGAATGAGATGATCTTTAATGTCCCTTTGCACTCAAACCATTCTGGATCACACTGAGGCCTGACTCAAGACCCTCGTGTTGTCTCCTCCTTGGATGACAAGGCTGCCCAACCTCAGCTGCTCATCCTCAGCTGCTCATCAGCTGCAATCCCATCCTCTCCCACATTACTGCAAACATGGACAGGTGTGGGATGCTTTGGTTGAGCTGCTTTTTCCTAAAACATCAGCATGAAGCTCTGCCAGAGGTCACATTGAGGCTGGAGGGAGTTTTGGACCACCCTGGCTTCCAGCATCTCTGCCAGCAAAGTTTCCAGTGATCAGTTAATGGATGAATGAAGGAAATCATCTCTATTTCCACCAGGTCTGTGAGGAGGGAAGGGACTGCAAGATTTTCAGCTCACAGGAGCTTTATGGAAGCAGGTGTTTGGATACAGGAGAGGGAAAAAAATCAGAGCTGTCACTTGGAGCAAAGCTCAGTCAGCACAACCCTGTTACAGGGCACCAGAGATTCCTCGATGTGGGGCTGGCAGGAAAACCTGTTCTGAGGGAATGGCATGAGGAGTGGGCCTTTACAAGCTGAGCTTTGCACTGAGGTATTTATTTAAAAAACCTGTGGCCAGATGTTCGTGCTTGGGAAGGCAGAAATTCCCTTTGCACGTGCAGCAGGAGCAGATGAAGCCTGCAAGGCCCTTGAATTACGGTGAGAGTTTATGAGTCCTTCTCCAGAGGCTCAGAAAAACTGGTTTTAAGTAGTTTTTTTCCCTTTTTAAAGGATGAAACTGTTGAGTTTGGGGACCCCTGTTCTGCCCCAGCCTATGGGGTCTGGCCAGTAAGAGGAGCACTCATCCCATCTTCCCCATCCAATTTCCCATTTGGCTTCTTCATAAACACCCATGGGAACCTCCCAAAACACTGCCAACCCCTTGGAATCCCTGTACCCTGTGCCTCTGTTCCTGCAGGGCTCCATATCCGTGACAAATGCACTGCCAAGGATAACCTTGCACTTACTGCTTGGCCGTGATTGGAATCTTTCCCTGCTCTCCTGCAGAAAAGAGGGTCCCTTACAGCTGTCAGCAATGTCACCCAGCTGGTGTGACGTGCAGCTGGGGGTGCAGGCAGGGTGGGCAGTGGAGGAAGTGTGTTTTCTCCTGCAGGCAGGCAGAGCAGGAGCACCAAATTGATTTGGGAAGGTGCAGGGGATCAGGCACTGTGGCTAATCCCTTTTCTGAGCGCAGCTCACCTCTCCGCTCTCCTCCTCCCCTCTCCTTTCTCCTCAGCGACTGATTTCCACGCCCTCCTCTCCCTTCTGCACATCTTTTACGTTTGCCTGGTGATTCCTTCTGCAGGCTATCCTGTGATTCTCTGGGTTTGCAGGTGACCTGTGCTGGGGGACAAATCCTGCTGGGACACTTGGGTTGTTGTGTTAAACACAATAAAATAATGAACAGGAACCAGCAGAGATGGGGGACACCCCTTTCCAGTCCCTGCAGCATCGTGAGGAGCACTGGGATGCTGTGGACTTTTTGGAGGAGGGGGATTTGGGTTTATATTTCCAGGGCATTGGGTTTTGAAGCAAGGCCACACAAAACAGGGATTTTTGACAAGAGCACGTAGTGACAGGACAAAGGGTAATTATTCCAAACTGACAGAGGGCAGGGTTAGATGGGATATTGGGAAGAAATTCTTCCCTGTGAGGGTGGGGAGGCCCTGGCACAGGGTGTCCAGAGAAGCTGTGGCTGCCCCTGGATCCCTGTGAGTGTCCAAGGCCAGGCTGGACAGGACTTGGAGCAGCCTGGGATAGTGGAAGGTGTCCCTGCCGATGGCAGTGGGTGGAATGAGATGATCTTTAAGGTTTCCTCCAACCTAAACCATTGCAGGATTCTATGAAACTTTCTGTGAGGGCTTATTGATTTTAATGGGGCCTTTTGTGCTAAAGAGCAGCTGCTTTGTCTTCTGTCAGGTGGTAAAATCATGGAGTTTGTCTTTTTTAATGAATTTTTGCCTTGCAAGGAGGATTTTTTTCTGCCACGTTCATATACAAAGAAACCCAAAGCGAAGCCTCCCCACTGACAACCAAGAAGCCTCCCAGTCTCACTCACAGAAATATCCAAATATCACATTTTATCCACTTGAGCAAATACAAACAGAAGCCCAAACTTGTGGAATTTGCTGTGAATCAGAAGTTGGGGTCCCACATAACTCTGTGGTTTTCCAGCCTCAGAGAACACAAACTTGGGGTTTCAGACCTAAATTTTCCTGTGACTTAGGTGGGAGCTGGGATTTCAGATCCCAGTTTCCTGATTGGATAGGAGGATGCTGAGCTCTCAGGCAGCAGCAAATCCAGTCCTGCTGGAATCAATTTTCTTTGAAACCTCAACCCTTGTCAGTGATATTTCTCGTCTTGGATTTTCCACCTTCTCTGCTCCTTTTTGGCTGCAAAAAAGACCAGAGGCCAGGCTTGAAGGCACACTGCAGGGAAGGGTGTAGGTGCCTAAAATTCACTGCTCATGGATGTGTATTCTGGTGTCTGATCCCAAATGTCCCCTCATGCTGGCAGAAGTCTTCCCCTGCCTTCAGTGTGTGCATTCAGTCAGGGCTCTGCTAATTATCCTCCTTGATTAATTGCTTGGTAATGTTGCTGCGTGCTGTGTGTTTGTTAGCCCAGTGATGCAGCAACTGCTGTGTCCTCCTGCCCTGTGTGCTTCCCCTGGCTCTGCTCTCCCAGAAAAGCACAGGCTAAACGGGGACAATCTGCTTAATGGAGGTGACACTGTGGTCACCTCTGCAATTAAACCCCAACCTGGCTGGGCAGGAGATCAAGGCAGGTGCAGTGGATGGAGTCAATTTTAGCAGGGGTGTAGGAGCACTGACCTCCCCATTTGAGGCTGCTGATGGTTTGGTGAGATCTCCCACCCTGCTGATGCCTGAAGAGATGTCCCAGCCACCAGCCTGGCTTGGCTTTCCAGGCTGTGTCAGGGATAGAAAGTCCTCCAGGCACTGCTGTGGCCCATGGCTGTCCCCAGAGTTTAATTCCCAACTCCCAGCTAACACCCTGACAAGGTTAGGGGTAGTTTGGGCTGGAGTTCACCCCCAGCCAGCAGTTAAGATGGGCTGGTAGGAGTGTGGATATCAACTGTCAAGGGAATAGAAGCTCTGATCTGATTAATTGGCTTATCTGCAAATGCAGCCACCCAATCCTTCAGAAAAAACAATGAAAGAAGGGTCTAGACCTGCTCTTCTCCCTGCCAGTGACTGCTGCTCAAAAACCCGCTGGGATCAGGTGTAAAAACCACAAGGCTTGGCCATCCCTGTGTTTTCTTCATCATCTGGACATCCCTTTCTCTCATTAGGGAATGAAGTGCTTACTCCCCACATCGTTGAGACTTAACTCACACTTGGCCAGAGGCCTGAGCATGATGATTGCAAATCAAGCTTGCTCTACTGAGCCTCCCATTAAAGCATCTGTATTTATTTAAAAGAGCAATAAAAGAACCCTCAGAAGCCTTATGAACCCTGGGAACTCATTGAGTTATCCAGAAAATAGTAAATGTTTTCCATGGAAAATTTATCCAAAGACTTAAGGCCGTTTTGGGTTTTTTGTTTGTTTGTTTGCTTGTTTTACTGTCAAAAATCAGATATACAGGGGAAATTGGGCTTTTTGCAAGTGGTTCATTCAAAATCCCCATTCCCCATCCTAATAATGCTTGATGGGAAATTTTCAATTAGCCCCGATCATTATCAACATTTTGCAAATTAGGGAGACTCAGGCACAGAAGCGTAATCATTTGTTTATGGGCGTTGTGCATGTCAGAAAGCAGATTAGGGCGTCCCCTGGGCGATTCCTGATAGCCTGGCCAGTTCCACTGGGGCCTCTGGGTTTGCTGGAGCTGCTGAACTCCATGCAAACTTGCTCTGAATGAGAAGAGGCTGTTTGTTCAAGACTGATTTTAATTATTTTTGCGTCTTTAAAGTGGAAACTCTGTCATAGATCTGGGAATCCAAGCTGTCCTTGCATGTAGACGTTCCTCCAGCTCTGGTCTCAAACTCGGGTGACATGGGAATTGTAGAATGTGTGACTTCACTTTTCCAATTAGACCTTCTCGCTATACTCGAAGACCTTAATTTTGTTTGATCTCCTAAATTAAACTTTGAAAATAAAAGAATCTTTGGCAGGGAAAAAAAAAAGTCCCCAAACTCTGTGTCTCCTTTATGGTTCATAGAATCATGGCATGGTTTGGGTTGGAAAGGACCTTTCAGTCCATCTCATTCCAAGCCCCTGCTGTGGTCAGGCACACCTTCCCCTAGACCAGGTTGTTAACTGCAGCACTCCAGAGCAGCTTTGATTTAAACCATAACATTTGGCAAGTGATCAGTCCATAAATATCCTAATTGCTGATAGAGTTTTAAATTAAATGTGTAATGAGATCCTTTTTATCCTTTCAAAATTTTTTTTCGCTACGGTTGCAGGAGGAATTATTTATTTATTTTTTTCAGCGAGTCGAGTGGGAAAGGGGAAAATAAAATACAACAAATGGGCTGTAGACACAGAGCTCGACTCAGCTCTGCTTAGTGCCTGCTCACGCTTTATTAATTGTGAGAGCTCTGCTGCCCCTCCTAGGTGTCGAGCTGGCTCTGATTCCCTGGGGAAGCTCATCTGTTTGTGTTTGTGAGGAAAGACACGGCAGGGTTGTTTGGACAGATCCTGGGATGCGCTAATTAGAAGTTAAAGATCCACATTCTGGCACGAGACGGGAATGCATTAGAGCAGGGAGCACTTTCTAATGCTTTGACTCTCCGGCAGCACACGCCGCATTAAAGCCCGTGGTGTTTCTTTGATCCACGCCACCAAAATAATTCCAGGGACAAACACAAATCAGGGATAATAACTAATTTAACTGGACTTATTGGAGAGCGACACTGCAGAAGATTAGGGTATCCAGAGCAGACTGTAATTGCTGGGAGATTGGGGTCTGATGCCTGTTTATCTATTCTATTAATCTCTCTCTGCATCTGTCCTTCTACTCCATCAGTTGCCCATTAGCCATCGTTTAGTTCCTGTTCTTGTCTCTTCTGTCTTCGGTGTCTCACCCTTTCTGTCTGCTTGTTGGCTAGGACAGATGTAAGGAAATTGCATTCTGCACAGAAGGTAAACGGGAGCTCTAGCGGGCCAGATTTGGGGTTTGAATGTTGTAATGTAACTTTGCAGAAGTTAAAGGAACTCTTCAGCATTCAGAGTAGCACCGTGGCAGCAAAATTGGTCTCTCACCAGTGATGCACCTCTTCAAACCTTCTCTACAGGAGATGTTGGCTGATGAGTGAGATCCCAGGTTTTCAGACATTGGGATCATGATTGGGATTGTGTTTATATCTGGGGAAGCATCTTCCCTCTTGTAGCTGTTTCTTTCCTTTTTTTTTTTTTCCATTCTGCTCTTGAGAACCTGACCTGGTGCAGGGAAGTGCTGAGGGGTGAAAAGCCAGGACAGGTCTAGGTTGAATGTAGTGGAGTTGCCAAAATTTGCCATCTGTTCATCCATCCATCCATCCAGCCATCATCCTGCCAAGCTACTCTGTGCCTCTTCCTATTCCTGCCTCTCCCATTCCTCTGCTTGGCATCCCTCTGCTCTTCTCCTCAGCCCTGGACTGTTCATTTAGACTCCATTTACCTATTCACTGTTGATTTTGCACGTTAAAATCCCTGCCCATCTTTGCTTAGCTAATGGGGATATTCACTGGATCTCATTTTAAGTTAATTAGACTTTTCTAATGGGATCCCCTTGGAATCGCACGTTGCATCCACAAGAGATATAGATAATGCTTGTACATATTTTTTTTTTTTTTTTTTGTGGGAACCAAAGAAATTGGACATGTTTGCACTCTGTTCTTGAAGCCTGGTGACCAAGCTGTCAAAAAACAAGGTGCCCCTATGAGTGGAGCAGTGAATCCCCTGTTTGCCATCAAAAACTCCCTCAATTCCATCTAGGGGGAACACACACTACACAGGAGGAACAATGAGATGGAATTAAGGAGATATATTGATGTGTCTGTAGAAAACTGAAGAAAACACAGGGCTTGGAGACCTCTGGGAATCTTGGGGCTTGAGTATTCTTAAAGCTTCCATGGATTTTCGCCTGTGTGTTAAAAATATTGTTAACCCCTGAGGAAATTTAGTGCCCAGAATCAATGAACATAACACACAGGTGCCTAATAATGGGAAATGGGATTGATGTGTTGGGCTGGTAAAACCACCCCAGCAGTTAATTCTGCTGCCACAACAAGCCCGTCAATAAGGCTCCCTGCTGATTCCTGGAAGGATTTAGGGATACAGCGAGGCTTCTGGGAAGACAAGGGTTGGGTTTGCCTCAGCAGTGTTGGAAGAAAGGTGGGAATTTAGCTCCAGCAGGGAGTGTGTGCTCTCTAGAATAGGTCTGGGCACTGAATCAGGGACAGCACATGGCAGCACATCCCACTCCCAAATGCTGGGAAGATATTCCCCCAAGGCCCCACAGCTCCATCCTCCTGTCTCCCTCCCTTCTATTCCTGGCTGCTTTGGGGCACATTGACAGGCTTTCTGATCTTTTCCAGGTTGGTAGACGGAAGGAAATTTTCACTGGATTTCTGTTCCCTCCAGATCTGACCTTGCACTGGTTTTGGAGTGTGAGCAAAGCAATCCAGAATTTCTTGTTTGTCAGGCATGACAGGCTCTGAGAAGGAATAAAAGGTGTTTTTCTCTACCTGACCCTTTGTGGTGGCACTGAGTCCACCATCTGAAAAGAACAGAGATTTGTTATGTGGGAGGCAGCATTGGAGAGACTCTGTCCTGCAGGAAAACATCCCAAACGATGGGACCTTGGGAAGGTGAGCTGGTGCCCCATCCAGCCTCAGCATATCATGGTCATCTCACTCCTTCTTGGAGCAGATCAAGTTGCCTCTGGGTTTCTCTTCAGGTGATTAAATATCTGTATTTCTCCTACCTCCTTGCCAGGCTCAGCTGGTCAGTCTGAGCTGGGATTTTCAATGCTCCAACACACCTAGCCATGGAACAGGAGAGAGAGGAGGATTTCACCAGGCTGATGTAACCAATCTTTGGGTCCTGTGCTCAAGGGTTTTGCCTCCTCCTTGCCACGTGAGCAGGCAGTGGGGTTGGGATTGTATTTGGAAAGAAAACATCTGGCAGTCTTGGCTTACAGATGCTGCACCTTTTCCTTGCTGTAATTTGCTCCATCAGTGGTTTGGGTTGGACTTTTAGAGATCACCAGGTCCAACTGCCCCTGCCATGTTCTTCAACCAGAAAAGGCTGCTCAGAGCCCTGTCAAACCTGTCCTTGAATATTTCCAGGGATGGGACACCACCACCTCTCAGGGCAGCCTGTGCCAATATTTCACCACCATCATCATCAATACATTTTTCCTCCTATCAATGTTCCACAAGCCTGAACTCTTTGTTTGCTCAGAGGTTGTCCTTGTTTTGAAGTTGATCCTCTTTTTTCTTCCTTAAGCTCCGAGCTCGTGAGGAAATCAGCTGTTGGTTGCTAGGCTGCAGCAAGCCCCAAAGTGCTGATGGAGCCGGGCTGTGTCTGAGAAATTTGGGTCTGAGGCCAAATTTCAGACGTTCACAGATTTCGGGGCAGTCTGGATGTGACTCTTCAGTTCTTTCCCTTCATGGGAAGTGAATCTCTAATCTCTTCCTCAGCTCTTTCCAGACACGGGGATTTTGGGGTTACGGATCAGATCCACCTCTGTGTCTCTAAATAACAATAAGGGGATTATCCTGCTTGGGGGGGTGGGAATTGGAGGGAGGAGTGGGCTCTGCAGGAGACTCTCTGGGACCCATATGTTGGGTGGATGGTTAATTTTTGCAGTAGGGCAAAGACCAGCAAATCTGCCTTGTGTCGACGCTGGGTGCCTCAGATCCTGTCCTGCCTGTAGTTTATTAAGGATCAGGGAAAAAATTGCTGATGATGCCCACTCCACAGAGAGGGGGGAGGTGTCTGTGCAAGTCTATTACATCTGGGCTTCTTTCCAGCATGAATAAAAACGTTCTGTATGGCCGGAGTTATCAACGTATTCTTTTATATTCCTGTCAATTAATCTGATCTGAATGAGTCGCTGATGCTCGTGGGATAATAGCTTTGAATGTAAAGTCTTATTTCTCATCTGCTTTGTGGACTACACTCTGATGTTGCTGGGCCTGGAATCGTTCTGTTCAATTACTCAGAGCTAAATCAAGCCCTCTTTGGCCTAAAAACCTGCCAGCCTTGGTGAAATATCTCGCTGGCGAGGATGAGGAGGGAGCATCCCACTCCACACTGCTTTTCCAACCCCATCCTGCCTCTTGGCACCTCTTGCCCTTCTCCCCGTGCTGTTTATTTTTCCTTCCCACAGATGAAAGGCAGAGAAGCAAACTGCACCAAGGCTAGATTGTTCATGGCTTATTGAACAATTAGTTTCAGCTCGGGGTCTAATCTTCCGGCATTTCTTTTCTTCCCTTTGTACGCCAAGCGTGCCTTGGAAACTTGTTGGCTTCAGGACTCGTGTGGTACTGGGGGCTGAGCTTGAACTTGGCCCAGAGGGATGCAATGCCCAGAGCAAAGCAGGTGTGAGCTGCTCT
This sequence comes from Lichenostomus cassidix, assembly GCF_008360975.1. NCBI lineage: Eukaryota > Metazoa > Chordata > Aves > Passeriformes > Meliphagidae > Lichenostomus > Lichenostomus cassidix. The sequence continues at coordinate 2,450,715 of NC_139480.1, forward strand.
GGCAGGAGGAGAATTTGGGCTGCAAACAGAAATAAAAAGAAGGGCTTGGGACTGGTGGAGCAGCCTGAGAGGAGATCTGTGCCTCATTTCTTGCCCAGCATCTTCCTCCTTTTGGCTTTGCTCTGTCTTACTCCATCCTGACACATTTGCCATCCCCAGGGCTTGTGGCACTGTTTGTTTGGGATTTTTTCCAGCTGTAGCAATTCTGACCTCTCCCTACACAGGCTTGCACGTGAATGGATTTTTTTTCTCCCTCATTTGAGCTCCTCCTGCTCTCCCAACTCGAGCTCAGCAATCTTGCTACTGTTCCCTACTCCATAAAGAGGGTTCAGTTCACGTGACCCCCCCACCATTAGCTGCTCCAACTAAAGCCTCGGGCAAATAGTCATTGAGGATTTATTTTTATTAAAAAAAAAAAAAGTCGGATTAAGTATTCTGATGAACAAGAATAACATTAGCAGCTGTGCCTGCTCAGCCAGCGTGATCCCATCCCTCATATCATAAGCTGATTGCCTGGATGGGTCAGTAAGTTGTGCCAGCAGCCCTGCACTGATAATGCTTTACATGTTGTTTTCATAGTGCACGAGGAATCTGGGAAGGGTTGTGATATCGAGAGAGCTCCATGGGTGCAGAAATCCTTTCTTCAGATGCCTTTGAATGTCAAGTTGAACACAGCTTGGGGCTGTGACTGCGAGAGATCACCTGGCAAAGGTGCTGTGCATGGTCAGGGTCTGATCCCTGCAGCACAGGAGCTTCTCCATCACCTGGAGGGGGTGATGGGGAGACTGGGGAACCTCAGCCCAGGTGGGGCTTTCTGCTCAGGCAGTGTGAAGCTTTTCCCTGGGCTGCACCCTCTGATGGCTCCAAGGGAGGCACAGGGTGGAGGGAATTGGGGTGACAAAGCTCCTGTCCCATCCTGGGGAGCAGGGCATGAGCGATGCTCTGTCACCACCCGATACCAAGCCGAGCAGTTTTCTTCTCTCACTCTCATTTCAAAGTGCTCACTTATTACCTGAAACAGTAAAATCCTTTTCTCTGCCTCCACAGCACCCAGAATTAGGGTTTCTCCCCCCAGGCCCGTGCTCTCCCTGGTGGCTGTCTGTGTTCCAGTGTTTGTGTTAAAGATATCAACAGTCACCTTAAATCCTGCTAAAGCTGAACCCTGGGCTGGCACCAGGCTGGCACCTCCCTCCTGCTTCACAGGGCCTTGCCAAAAGCTGTGGGATGCCCTTTGAAGATGGGGAAGCAGGAGCCATAAAATTATGCAGCCTTATTAGCGGTGTTATTATTTGTTCTCTGCAAACATCTGAGACTCTTCTTCATCCCCCCCTGCTCCCAACTCCTGTGCTTGAAATCGGCAGCAGCTTTCAAGAATCTGCAATCAGAGGCACCACTCAGCAGCCCCAAACTGCACGTGGGGATCCCAGGGGGTGAATTCTTGTCTTCTTCTCGGATTCATCTCTCCAGGAGGGCACTGTGTGCCTCAGGAGCTGCTGTGCCACGTAGCTCTGCTACCAGGAGATAAATCCCAGCGTGGGCATTCAGCCTGGCCGAGGGGGGTGTCCTCCTGGGATGGCAGCCCTTGGGAATTGGTTGGTAGAGACAGAGGAGAAAGCCCAGTTTTCAGTGGAAATCACAGAATTGCAGAATGGTTTGGGCTGGGAGGGAACTTAAAGATCATTTGGTTCCAACCCCCACCATGCACAGGCTTCCACTGTCCCAGGTTGCTCCAAGCCCCATCCAGCCTGGCCTGGGACAGTGGAATTTCCAGGGACACTTCCAGGATGGGGAAGTGACAACTTGGAAACCTTTTTCCAACTGGAAAGAGGTCTGTACCCTGCAGACCCTGCCCTGAAGTGTGGGAAGCCAGATGCTGGCTTGCTGTGGTCCTTCACCCTCATTTTCGTTATTTAAGGCTTTGCCAAGGAGGACACTTCCCTGTTGGGAGCAGGAACTGTTGCAGAGACACTGCTGAGCCACATTTTCCTTCAGAGGGAACTGATGGAACCTCCGAAAAGCAGATCAGACATCAGCATCGGTAGCTTCTAGCTGGAAATCTGGGATTTTTTTGATTTTTTTTTTTTTTTTTGGCTTTTGAAGGATTTTGTTAGCAATTTTTACAGTGTATAAAGACATGTCTGTGACTTCCATCCATCCATAGGTCTGGGGTTTTCTCTGCGTCTTATCCTGGAATATCTTGCTTTATTCTAGGACTTCTGTTTCAGCACTGCAAACTAGAAAAATTACAAAGATTACATTTCTTCTCTCTGAAATCTTCGCATCATTTCTAATGGATGCTGGATTTCCATCAGGATTTTCATCTCCAATGGCAGAGAAGTTGGAACTAGATGGTCTTTAAGGTCTCTTCCAACCCAAACCGATCTGTGATTTAATGATGTTTTTTCTCCATGGGGAGGACACTGTCACAGGGATGAAGAGCAGAGTGTGTCTTCAGATGGTGATGGATATGGTAGGAAATGCTGCATGAAGGTTTTGCTCCCCTTATTCTGCAGGGAAAACCCTTTTTTTCTGATTGGGGAGAAGCAGCTGCTCTGTCCCAATAAAGAAGAGCTTCTCTGCTGCTTCAGGAAGTTGTTTCACAAATATCTCTTGTGAACAAAACCCATGTAAACATCATGATCTGTGAGCCTGGAGTTGACAAGAATTTAACAGGCAAAGAGAGTGAAGAGAGGCTCTGCCAGCCTGGGGCAAGTAGCCCACATCCAACATGGAATTATAGTGGTGCTTCAGTTGGAAAAGTCTTTCAGAATCATGGAATAGAATCACAGAGTCATTTAGGCTGGAAAAGACCTCCAAGATCAAGTCCAACCCTTCCCCAGCAGTGCTGAGGCCACCACTGCCCCATGTCCCCAAGTGTCACCTCCACACGGCTTTGAAATCCCTCCAGGAATGGTGGCCATGGATATCCCTGTGGGAACGGGATCAGAGCAGAGAGTGGACCTGATGCCTAACCCTTGGTTTGCATCAAGATGATGAGGAATTCATACAAAAAGTTGCATTTGAATGGTCATGTTGAGTTGCTGGGGATGATCTCCCAGGTGGAGTTAAAAACAGGATGAGTGTGTTTAACTCATTTTCTGAACCCCTCCCTATCCTGACCCATCCAAATCTCATGCTATTATCTCCCAAACTACACCAGTGCAACCCCTGCTCCATATTCTAGTGCGGGAGAGAATTGGAAGGGAAAAAAATTGGGCAGAAAAAGGAGCAAAAGACCCACTTCTGACACCGGAGATTAAATAATTAGCAAATGTGGCAGGAAAGACGATGAAAAACAAGTGCAATGATTCATGTTTTATGTCTCCTACTGTACAGAACACTTTCAAGTGTCAGACAGCACGACAGTCACTCTTTAAAGCCAATTAAAGTTTTATAATAAATAGAGGCTTTTTATTTTTTTAATCTCCCTCCCTCCATGAGGTGGTGACGGAGAAAGCTGGGTGATGCATTTGCCAGAAATCCACAACAAATGGGTACAGAGACCTGCTTTTCAAAAGCCTCTTTTATGCCAATTATTTACCTGCCTTAAATTCAGCTCCGGAGGGGAAAGCAGCCGTAATAATATCGCATTTTCTCATTGTGCTTTTCATTCAAGGAGATTACAGCCGATAACCTGGAGAGGGCAGGGAGAGGGGCTCTCTTTTCATGCTTGGGCAAGGTGATTTTCGGGAGCTCGGAGAACAGCAGAGCGATACGTGAGCTGGCAGCAGATTTTGGGACCCCCATTGGCAGGGATTTCATTTGGGGAAGGCAGGTTGCTCGGAGCTCTGCAGGTGGAGGTGGGTTTGGAGGTCAGGTGGGGTCCAATTAAGTGAAGCAGGGTCATTTTGGGGGCCAGGAGAGGAAAGGATGTGAGAGAAGGAGCTGGAATTTATTTTCTTTATGTGGCTCCTCCCAAGGGAGACTGGTTCTTGCTGACCTCTTGGACTGGTGATACTGGGAGATGCTGTAAATTGGGAACAGCTCTGGTGAAGGCTGTGCTGAGGGGGCATTGGGGACTCTGGTTTTGTAGCTTTTTTTCCTTCACCCCTAAGGTAACATGGACTTGCACAGGATTTATTTCACCAAACTCCTCGGCTGCTCGGGCTTCGCAGCTCGTTGTTTTTTCTTTGTATTAATGGTACTTCTTGACAAAATAAAAAAAAAAAAAAGAAAAACAAAAGAAAGGATTTCCCACCACTCCAGACTGGGGGTAAGATCAAGTTCACAGCTCTGAATAAAAAGATCTTGCTTTCCCCAAGCCCAGGGAAGAAGCCATGGATGTTGCTCCTCTTTGAGCCACCACGGCCTCTCCATCCTCCTCTTTTCCCATTTCCCATCGACAGCATTCATGTTTGTGCTCCTTTATCTCACACATGCAAAAACACACCTCAAACCAATTGAAATGTTAATCCAATTAACATTAGAAGAAAATGAAAGGACACTGAAATTGAAGGTCCCCCTTGTTGTAACCACCAGTCTCCCTTGGTTTCAATATCTCTGTGAACCTCCTCAGACTGGAGCCCCTGATCCCCCGAGCGGCACCACTTTCATGTTTTGGAGTGGGCAGATCTCAGATGCAGCAAAACAGCTCCTTTGTTCCACATCTCCTCAGCTTTATTCGGGAGGGTGATAAAATTATTCCATAGCTTTGCTGCCAGAGGGGAGTTGGAGGAGCAGTGTTCAGCTATTAGGCAAAGATCCCTTTAATTGGACCGAGTGAATATTCACTCTTTAATAACACCGTGGCTCTAATCCTTCGTTAGGTGGCTGCATCCCCCCTCCCGAATGGTTTTTAATGACCCCTTGCCTACATCATTAATATCACAAGTGCTGACACTGGGAGGAAATGCAACAATCAAAGGGAGATCCTATGAGGTCCAGGAGCAACATTTTCCATCTCCCCTTTGTTGTGGAAAACGCAGGCAAGAGTGCTCTGCACAACCAAACCGGATTCAAATTCTGGCCTCCCGCGGTGGGCGAGGGGAGGGTTAACTCCAGCAAATTGCAGGAGCTCAATTAGTTCAATTAGGAGCTTGATAACTAAAGCAGCTCTTCCTCAACACCATCTAGGACCGTGGGCTCTGCCTGCAGGCTCCAAGCACTCCCACTCTGCCCCGTTCCCTGGGGCTTGCAGCTTTTGAGGGCAGCTTCTCTTCCAGAGAGAAGGTTGGATTCTCATCATCTTTACTCCATCCTGGGCTGGAGCAGCACTCTGTAGGAATCCATGCCATTGCTCCAGTGAATTCTCGGAGGCAGAGCCTGCTCCTGAGAGTCCCAACTGGGGGATATTTCATAAATCAGAAGAAAAATGGTAAAATCATTTTTTTTTCCCCCCTCAATTTTTTCAGTGTTCTTTTGAGTGCCTTCCCAGTAGTGAATGAGCAATAAGCACCAGTCACATCCATCCATCCCCAACTGTAATTTTTTTTCCTGCGTGACAGCACTTGCCTTTTGATAATCTCAGAAGGAGACGAGGGGGTATTAACATAACAAATCTGTGGCTGTCTAGAGAGTTCCATGTTGCTGGCACGTCACAGGATGTGTACATTGAGTGCTGCTAAGTTCTCATTGTTCTAAATCCACCCTGTGTATTAAGACCTAATGAATTACTACCTGACAAATTAAGCAGCTGCTGCAAGGAGCCTGTGTTGGCAGTATCCTTCTCTCCCTCCTCCTGTGGCATTTGAATTTCCCAGCTTTTATCTTCGTGCTGTCAGTCTTGGGAAACACTTTGGTGCCTGTGTGTGTCATGGTGAGTGGAGTGGATGCTCTGCAGAGCCACTGCATTAAAGGTACATGTGGAGCTGGATGTAGCCAGTATGATCCTTTGTGAGGTTTTTAGGCTTAAAATGGGAGGTTTTGTTCATAGAATATCTCAAGTTGGAATGGACACACAAGGATCATGGAGTCCAACTCGCTGTGAACAACCAAATCTAGGAAAGGGCACAGGGAAGGCTCTGGTCTGTCCCACACTGCTGCACCCAGGAGAGAAAAACTGCTCTCCCTGCAATGGGGGAACAACCCAGCAGTGCTTTTGACAGCTGTGGAGGGGGAGAAGTGACTCATCTCTCTGGGTTACATTAGACGAGAGAAAAGTGTTTGTCTAAGCTAGAATTTAATGAGAAAATAGGGGTTAATAACCTTCAAGTCCTGGCTGTTCTGGGAATATTAGCTTCAGTTTTCCTGTCCTTTTCCATCTAATTTATACCAGGGTAGGTACAACTCAGAGATGCCCCAGCTGTGATCTCTCCCTGATGCAGCACAGGGTTGGGCTCAGAGCTGTCGTCGTCTTCCATCAAGATACAGGATGCTGCTCTGGGGAGAAAATTCTGTTTACTCCCAAGTTTTGTTTCACTTCCTAAACTGCTAAATGATTAACCTCCCAGTCTCCTCGCACTGCAGACAGTGTTTGTGCAGCTTTTATTACCTGAGCTGCTCTGGCAGAGGAAGTTCTGTGCCGTGGGTGAACCACACGTCTCTCCGGAGCGTCTCGAGCAGCCACACATCTTTCATCCTCATCCCCACTGCCTCCTGGAGCTGCAGGAAGAGAGGCAGACTCCTCTTGCAAACCACAGGAAGGTGGTTATTTTCCCTACCCCATCAGTCCTTTCATGGCTGGCAGCACCACGGTGTATGTCAACCCAGCCCTTCTGTGGTGCAGCAGCCTGGATTAGATGCCATGTGGAGACAGCCTGGCACAGGGAGGGATGGTGACATAGGTGATGGTGTCACCGAAACTATGGGAAAAACAAAAACCCTCCAGCAACATTTTTAATGTTAGAGAGTCAAGGCATTACTTTATTATCTGGCCAGGATGTTGTTCTGGCCAGGATGGACCACAGAAATCATCTCATCCACACACAGCCTGGCTGTGCAGGGAGAATCATTCCATGACACCATTTGGATTTTTCAGATCTTTCATACAGTCTTAATACATAGAAATGTATTGGGTCAGTGTTCATTGGTCCAGAGTTGAGCAAACCCCCAGTATTCAGTTTCCCATTGGATCTGAATCTCCTTGCCTCTGATGTTAATTAGATTTTTCATTTTTCAATTTTCCTGACCAGATGTCTTCACCCCTGCTGGAGGCGGTCTGGAGTAGATGTTTGTAGATAGCCACTGATGTCTGCTGATGTTCTGCTGATAGCTCTTTATCTTTGGGTTACTCTTAGTCTGTTGATATGCTGAGTTCATCACACCTCAGCTGGTAGAACAATGCCCTGGAAAGAAACCTAAAATTCCTTTTCTTGGGATAAAGACAAACAGAACCCTTTGACTAAAGTTATGCAAAATTTTTAAACTGGTATATTTTCCAACAATGGGATGCTGACATCTACTTATCTTTCCGTGCCTTCTTGTCCCAACCTCGACACATTGACTAGATCAGCATCTGCAACATGATCTCTGCTCTGCTCTTGTTTACCATGGTGTGCATTGAGGGGTGTGGGATGTTGGAATTTAGGCTTATGAGGTCTAAGTGTGATGCTGGAGTGATTCATAGTTACTCTAATCTCCTCCCACAAACCCTCTAGGCCTGAAGGAGCTCCTCATATGAATGCATTCATTGCCAGGTTGGATGGGGCTTGGAGAAACCTGGGACAGTGGAAGGTGTTCCTGCCCATGGCAGGGAGCTGGAATTGGATGAGCTTTAAGATCTCTTTCAAACCAAACTGCTCTGATTCTGTGATTCCTTTTCCTCGAAGGTGTGAACGTCTAGGCTGGGCTTTTCTTTTGAGCTGTAAAATCAGGCAGACCTTAACATGGAATATGTCCAGATAGTGGGGCTGTGCCACTGCCCAGGGATAGGTGTGTGCTCCTCTCCAAGCCACAGAAAACAGGTGATACTGGCTGTATTGTCACCTGTTCCCAGGCTGTTTGTCCTTGCACTGATTTTATGAACATTATATCCCCGAAAACAGACACATGGATTCACACACACCTTCTTACAGAGCTCAAAATATCACCAGGCACTTTGTCTGCGCACAGTTCACCAGGCTATTCTTGTTTTCCCTTCAAAACAAGATCTGCAGCCTCTAAAACCCAACTCCCAGGGCAGAAATATGTTCAGAAATCTGCGTACAACTTTCACACACAGGGAACATCCGAAGGCATGTTCTTCCCTACGCAGAGCTGGAGACAATCCTGCATTTTTCCGTGGCTCCTGGCTCCTGGCAGCCTTCCCCACTCCGAAGGGCTCTGCCTGTGTCTCCTTTGCAGGTGCCACACACTGTCTGCAAGCACAGACATCCCACAGAGGGATCCTGCGTGGCCAAGAAGCCCAGCTGTCCCCAGTCTGGGTGCCCCTGGCAGGCACAGCGAGTCACAGCTCCGTGTGTGACATCAGCCACAGCCACCCTGAGCACACCGGAGTGACGCAGATCAGCCTGGGAAACGTCTGTGCGCCTCGGGGGCAAAATGGGGATCTGGGAGTCCTGCTGGCTTGGTGAGAATTGGAAATCCTAAGAAATACTACCGTGGCTTGCTGTAATGTCATGGGGTTTTTTTGACCCCTTTCATCTGTGGAGCCATAGCATAATTTGGGATAAAGGGACCTTCCAAGGTGTAGTTCAGTCCTGCCCTGCCATGGCAGGTACACTTTCCACTAGACCAGGTGGTTCAGAGCCCTGTCCAACTTGAATTTTTCGGGGGATGAGGCATCTGCCCCTCTCTGAGCCATTTGTGCTTCACCATCCCCGCTGTAAAATATTTCTTCCTTAACATCTAATTTGAAGAGCTCCTGCCTGTGTAGCTGTGCCTGAATATTCCCTCCCTCCCCAGTGCTCAGAGAGAACACCCCCAAATTCACAAACTACTGCCATGATCCAGCTGGGACCCTGCTGTCCCAACAGCACTGCTGGGAACTCCTTGGTAAAGGTGTGCCACCAATGGTGCCTCTCTGGAAATCAGACAAAAGAAGATAATGGACCCTTTAAGAGCCTCTGGCAAAAGCCCCAATCCTTGGAAGGAGTTATTATAACTTTTTGCAATATGTCAAATCTAATAAAAGACCCAGCCACATGAACAGGAGCAGATTTACAGGCCACTGGGGAATATTTCTTGATTTATTTACTTGATCTGCCGCAGACAAGTGTCCCTTTTCTGCATTTGATGGCACTTTAATGATATCACCTTTTTTTGCCAGGCCAAGTTTAATCATAACCCATCAATGACAGCACTTGAAAAGCTTCTTACAATTAGTGCAAACTAAACGAAGCCCAGCTTCCCAATATCACTGCACTGCTTTCCCCCTTCCAATGCAAAATCTTTCCCCCAGCCAGCCCTGTTTAATCCAGTTGATTATTTTTTCTTCTCCTCACCCCTTCTATCTATTATATCCCATCTTCCTCCATCCTTCCCTTTTCCCTTCACTTCCCTTTGTGCTCTGACCCCATAACCTGTGGCCATCCCTTCTCTGATGCTGATCCCTCTTTGTCTCCATCCATTCTTGCCTTCCCTCCCTGCTCCATCCTTTCCCCAATCTGTTCAAGGCTCCGTTCCTCTTGCAGACTCTCTCAGCTCTGGAACAGCACATGACACTCCTGGCAGTCGTTCTGAGCTTGGCTGCTGTCCCCAAGTTGTCTAAGGCTCTTCTGAGAATGATGAGAAGCTGCTGTGTGCCTTCAAAGTCACAGCTAATTGCATTAGCTCCAGATCATGTAACTCCTGTGGATGACAGCTGCCAAATTTAGGTGCACTAGAGAGGTCTTATAGAAGATGACGGGGATGGTGTGCTGCATTCAGCAGAAAGGGAATCCTGGGTGTTTTCAAAGGCATTGGTGGTGGGTTCTGTATTTTCCAAAATGGGTTATCCTCTCTTATTCTGTCTTTATGGCAGTGTTATCTATATTATCTATATTATCTATATTATCTATATTATCTATACATTATCTATATTATCAGCCCATTCTCCAGGCCAGCATTGCCTACCATCCCCACTGAAAATGTGGGGTGTGTAGGAATATAATTGAAACAGAGCTCATCAGAGCTCCATGCCCTTCCCAAACCTCCCTCACCTCCCACATCTCCTTGTCTCTGTTCTCCTCCCTGTTTTTCTGGGGGGTCTTTGAAAGCAAACTGCAGTTTCCAAACCATCTCAACCCCCCAAACAGTTGCATCAGAGGCATCTTGGTGTTGAATACTGGCTTTGAGAGCTGCTTTGCTCATCTCTGTCCCAGTGCTTTTATATCCCTGTGTGTGCAGAACTTAGGAGAAGCAGGATGAAATTCATCCATCTCCACCAAAAACTCGAGGTGGTTTGGACTAATATTTCCTTCTCCCACGGCACTGAAGCCATGGCTGGGAGTTTTCTCTCTGTAGTCAGTCTCACAAGACCAGCTGCTGTGTTTTCCTCCACTGACAGAGGATATTAGCAGCATCTGAACTTGAGAGCACAACTTTCTCTGGGGAGGTCACACAGAAAAGTTCACAGAAAGTGGCATCTTTTTTCTCCAGGATCATTGATGATTCCTCTGTCTGGAGCATTCCTCTCAACATGAGAGCAAAACAAGCATCCACAATACAACAGGAGATCTAAACCCCGTTCTGGCAGTGCTGAAATAAAGTCTGTGATCACCCAGTCCCTGTAGCTGGAGGGCAAAAATGTCACAGTCAGAGTGATCGGGGATAAGGCAGAAATGTATCTGCTGAGATCTCACACAGCTCTGTTCCCGTTTATCTCAGGATCAGATAGCAACTCACACCCCAGTATCACAAAATCCTGAGCTTTAATTTGGCCTCAGAAAAGCCATTAAAAGACAAGATTAAATACAGCTCTTGGCCAGCTGATTGAGTGGCTTCTGTTCCTCCCTGCACTTGCATTGCTCCCTTTGGAGGAACCCACAAGAGATCTCACAGTGGGTTGAGCTCTTGCCACATGGGAAAACCAAAGAGAACTTGTAAATCATGTCCAATTCCAGGTCATCTGAGGTCTCTGAGTCCTGCCAAGCAGGTGATTGGTGTGAATGTGTATGAAAAGATGAGCTGCTTCAGTGTTTCAGGTCATTTCTGTTTGCTCTGTTTGGACACTCTCACAAAGGGTATTTTTAGCACTCCTACAGATGATTTTTTTTTTCAGGTTCCACAGTTTATGTTCATTTTTGCAATGAAACTGGACTCTGAAAAGTCAGTTTATCTGGTCAGACTGAGAAGTGAGAATATGGGAACCATGCCCTCAGCCCAAAGAACTTGGAATTCATTAATTATCATGTAGAGCAGTTGAATCTGCTGGATGGCTGCACCTGCAACCCAGGCAGATTAGGGCTGAGATATTTGAAGCCACCTAACAGATTTAAGAGAAATGAAAAAAAAAACCCCAACCAAACCAAACAACAAACAAGCCCATAAGTAAACCCTTCCTGCTAGTTTGAAGGAAAATTATTTTAAATCCCCTAATCGGCTCTGAGAGGAACCTCTAAGCAACATGTTCAAGGTCAGATGGGGAGCCTGGCACAAGGGGGGTGCTAACCCAGATCTGTGGGGCTCCAACCATGCAGCATCCTCCACTCACCTGCCTCAGGGAACAGGTAATCCCTCAGAGCAGACTTTTTCCAGAGAGGAGGAACCATAACCACTCTCCTCCCAGCACTCTGCAGGGCCATTCACCCCATGGAAATCATCAGCCACTTGTGGGCCAGCTGAGAATAATAATAAAAAAAAATTAAAAACCACAAAAGACTAAATATTAAGGAAATTTTTGCTTAGCTTTCCATGGACAAGGTGAGAGGAAAGGCAACCTCACTGAAAGGTTGGATCCAGTGAATATCACTGTCATGCTTCCCACATTTTCCAGCCAGACGGCTCAAGTCTGTGTTAATCTCCCTTCCACACATAAGCCTTTCCCAAATCCCTCTGCTCACAATCCCCAGTGGAGAGCGATCACCCTTGTTAGGGAAGGGAGAGCTGAGGTCCAGATCTGGCAGGGCACAGATGGGAATTCTCAGTATATCCCCAATTTTCCCGCTGAGGCCTCACATGCCGAGCTCTCCCATCAATAATCGTGGGCAAAGGATAAAATACTGATTTATTTTATGCAGAGAGGAGCAGGGATATAAATAACCCAGCAGATACAGTTGTGGAAACCAAGCTGTGCCTCTGGGCTGTGTTTACATTCAGGGCAGGGGACTGGGATGCTTGGAGGGAAATATTCCAAAGGTGACTCCCAGTTCTCCCCATGACTAATGGCTGCAAACTGATACAGCAGATTCTTTCCAGCGTGCAGCAGGCTGAGGGATGTCAGCAGTGCTCGGAGGTGATGTGAGGGCATTCCATGCCAGGGGTTTTTCAATCAGTGCCTACTGTAGTGTCACATGGGGACAGAGCTGTTCTGCATCTCTATCAGGCACAGGGAGTTTGAGCACAAGATGCTGTCACGGTCTCTTGGGATGTGGGGAAGGTCGCTTGGTGTGGTTTATTCTGCATGAATTCTCCAGAGATAGGAGGGAATCTGTTTGCTGTATCCCTGTTTCTCCAGGGTGCTCGTGGATGTCTAAAAAATGCCATGATATCCTTCAGTGTGGACTGAATCCTCCCGAGCTGGTACTGCCAGGTGAATTGTGACAGGGAGAACAGGAAATGTGGTTTAGAAGGGAGAGATTTTTAAAACAGATTTTAAAAGATTTGTGCCACAATGGACAAATCTCAGGGGGTTAATTTAAGTGTTCAAGACTCAGTTCTTTCCCAGTGACACATGTGAATCTTCGGGATATTTGGTGGTGAACCCCATGTGCCCAATTTGCCTCTGAGATTTTTCAGGTTTGCCACTGAACCAGATTTCACATCTGAAAAGTCTTTCTCATGTGAGCTCAGATGGCTCAACTTCTGGCTGAGATGGAGCTGTGAAGAAACTGTGAAAGGAAAAGCAAGGGAATGGATAGGTTTGGAAACAGTCTCGTGAAGCAGAGGCAGCACTGAGGGGAGGGAAAGTTCCATTTCCTTTTCAGGGCAGCTCTGATTTTCCTTGTCATCGTCTGGGCATGGGCAGCTCCTGGAAAGACATCACTTTCAGTCTTAGGCTGGATGTGGCTTGCTGATGTCTCGAGTCTTCCAGTGCCATCTGGACCACGTTTAGCTCAACATCCCCAGGGCTTTACGGCGAGCTGGAGATTGGTTGGGCAAAGCTTCAGAGAAATCACATCTCGGTCTGTGACGAGCTGTGCTCAGAAAGGAAATCCCAGAGCTTGCAAAACCTCGATATCTTTGGAGAGCCACAGCCATGTCATGTGGGCAAAGCTGGCAGAGCTGGCCTTGGAGATGCCCAGCCAACCTCTCCAGGCATGTGGAGCATCCCATGTTGGCAGAGGAGCAGGGACATTTGAGCAGGGGGAGACCAAATGAATCCGAAAGCTGATGAGCAGGAGGGATGAATTCTGGGATCAGGGATGGACCAGGATTATGTGTCTTCTGTTGTGAGCTGAACTCGGATTTAGAACGTGAACTTTGGAGGAGTCATAAGCAAAATGGGGAGCCTTGCCTAAGCTCAAAGGCTGCCCCTGCTCTCTGTAGAAAGCTGCAGCCAGGCTGGAGCACATCTAATATTTACCTGACAGCCCTAAAGTCTGGGATTGACTCAATTATTAATTCAAGACTAAAATGAAAGTTATAACATGGATACAAATCTATCTCTGATTCCTCAGTTTAAAGAATACTCAAGCTTTGACAAGCTTGAGTATTCAAGACAGCAGGCTCCAAACACCTCAATTTTGCCATCCACCTTCTGTCCTTTCTTTGAACCTTTGCTTCTTTTTCATAGAATCCTAAAGCAGTTTGAGTTGGAAAGAGCCTTAAAGACCATCTCATTCCATCCCCATGCCGTGGGCAGGGACACCTCCCACTGGATGTTTGCTATCTGTGGTGCCCTTCCTGCTGCACTCCAGAAACAGAGATTTCACAGTAAAAAATAAAAAAACCCTTGCTTCATTGCTGTTGTAGAAATAAAGCTCAGGAGAGGCTGGATTAGATTGGGCTCAGATCTGAAACAGGAGACAGGATGGAGAGAAAATAATCCTTTTCCTGGTTCTCCATGCTGCCTTGCTGATCTGGACCTGATTCTTCCTTCTCTTCTGATGTTTTCCCACTCACCCTCATCTCTCTTCCTATGACAGACTTAAGGACAGACCTTTACCATGCAGAGTCACTGATTGTCGGGCTCTTTATGACCTGGAAGGGTGGATGGGACAATGAAACTCCCCAAATTTCTCGAGTGCATCCCTCCCAGAGCCTGTCTGTTCCAGCAGGACCTGCCGTGTCTGCAGCCCTGCCTTTGGCTCTCAGTCAGCCCTGGCTGCTGCCCAAAGGCTCACACCAGGTCCAGCATCACTGGGACAAACTGCCAGCAACAATCCTCAGATCTCCCCGGTCTTAAGTTAATTCAGTGCTCTCTGTGGATTAATTCCAGAGCCAAAGACAGATACGGAGAGCAGTAATTACCTCTCTCCCACACATATCTGTTCCCTGAGACTTCACATGATATTTTAGTGTCGCAGAAAGTTTCTCTATGGCTAAACTCCTGCTGTGGTGCCTAATGAATTAGAGGGGAAAAAGAGGGGGAAAGAAAAAAAAGGGAAAAAAGGGAAAAGGGAAAAAATAACAAAAAAGGAAGAAGGAAGGAAGGAAGGAAGGAAGGAAGGAAGGAAGGAAGGAAGGAAGGAAGGAAGGAAGGAAGGAAGGAAGGAAGGAAGGAAGGAAGGAAGGAAGGAAGGAAGGAAGGAGAAAAAGATGGAAGAGGAAGAGGAAAGTTCAAGGTATCACTGTAAAGACAAGAAATTAATCAAAATGGGAGAGAACACACACCTTAGGATAACAGTTTGACTTAATTTTAAAGGTCTCTTCCAGCCTTAATGATTCCATGACCAAACAGTTGTTCCCAGCTAAAATAAACACCATAAATCTCCATTCCAGTTTGCTTCTTTGTGATCTGTATAAAAGCAGTTTAGGTGTCAATCTGAAGTGTCCAGACACAGTCTGGTCATCCCAACACAAGACTTGAAGCATGGAGAGAAACCCCAAAGAGATATGGTGGCCTGGAGAGTTCCCTGGGTGGAGAGGACAAGGAATCTGCCCGTTCAGTTGCTTCCCCTTGGGGGGAAATCACCCTGCTTTGCTTTGCTGAATTCCCCGTGGTTGGATTTGGGCTACAAAACCACGTCAGATGCCCTGGTGCCTGTCCAGGTGGCCCAGCCAGGCTGATTCCAGGCGGCTTGGAGAGGAAGATGCTGCTGCAAGCAGCTCTCCTTCCAGGCACACATGCGGGCGGCTGTTTTTAGAAGCGAGCAGATGATGTGCTAATTAGAAACAGGGCCAGAGCCATCCGGGCTGGTTTCAAGTGTCGCTCCTTTCATCAGGACCCAGACGGGAAAAGGAGCTCCCTGGCTGGGGAACAGAGCGTCTCCCTTTGTTGGGAGGAACAAAAGTCCCACAGACAGAGCTGGGAAAA
Source organism: Lichenostomus cassidix (assembly GCF_008360975.1). Lineage (NCBI taxonomy): Eukaryota > Metazoa > Chordata > Aves > Passeriformes > Meliphagidae > Lichenostomus > Lichenostomus cassidix. Next base: position 2,466,148 of record NC_139480.1, read on the forward strand.
GAGCACCAGGGCTGGAGGCAAAGAAAGGCCATGTCGGTTCTGTCAGCTCTGCGGGAGGAGGAGGAGGAGGAGGAAGCTGGAGATGAGACTTTGGGGTGGGAGGTGTGACCCCATGGGGAATGAGAGCATCAGGGTACACTCTTGGGGTTCATCCTTTGCACCAGGGCAGGAAAACACCTGCCTTGAGAGCAGAGTTGGGTGGTTTTGGTTCATGGGAGGTGGTTTAGTGGAGGGCTTGGCGGTGCTGGACTCGATGGTCTTTGAGGGCTTTTCCAACCCTAATGGTTTTGTGATTCCATGATTTGTAGGACCCAGCACAGCTCATGTCAGGGTTTGTGTCAGTGGATGCTACTGGGTTAGATGTGAACATGAGGTTTGCCATAGCTGGTATTCCAACCTCACAAGGGAAAAGGCTTCCCATGCCTGTTTTACATCCTGCTTTTCACTGTTGGGTTGACTCAGTCCTGAATTGCTGATCCTACTCAAAGGCAAGCATAGAATAACTCAGGTAAGGAGGAGGTCCAGATTTACCTTAAATTTTAAACCCAGATCCTGCAGTGCTCCAGAGTCACCTTTACTTTTCTTTACACACTCTGTGGATGAACTCCAAGTTTCCTTTCAAGTCTATTTTCCTGGTGCCTCTCCTAAGGATGAAATTGTACTATGCAGGAGCAACCCATCTGGGCAATCCCTGCATATCACAAATGGAGGAGAAAAGATTTGCTTCAATTCCTACAATTTTCGGTTTTCTGTCAGCACAGGGAAGTGAAAAACTCTCTGTGGGCTCTGTCTACAGCCCTTTGAAGTCAGTGGGAAACTCCTGTTACTTTGGGAGGCTCCAGGCAATGTGCAGAGTAATTTTCTCACAGCAACATCGGGTGATTTTTTTTAATCCCAAAAAATCCTCCCCTTCTTTTGCAAAGGCAGCATGTACCTGTCACTCCCTCTTTTTTTTTTTTTTCCATGGTGCCTTTTGCTCTCTCTTTCAAATTGGCCATGTGAGTCCCATTTAAATCTCACAAATCACAGGATGAGTTTCCAAACATACAATTTGAAGCCTTGTGGTCGATGAGAAATTCATCGGCAGACCCTACTGAGGCAAGAACGAAATTCAGCTCTTACACCCAAGTTTTCTTGGTGAAGGGTTTGCAACTCGGGGAAAAGGGATGGGAATAGAAAATCACCAAGGATTGAAGAGGGTTGTGCCCCTTTGTAGTGCAAATTCACACGAGGCTCTTGATTTATCATATTCCTGATTAAAAAGGCAATCCCATTTTTGGGATTTTCATGTCAGGCACCAGGTGGGACTCTTGGGGGTGTCCTTTGCAGAGCCAGAGTTGGATTTGATGGTCCTTGTGGGTCCTTCCAGCTCAGCATATTCTGTCCTGGACTCAGGGAGATGAACGAGGAGCAGGAAAAGCAGCTTTGCAGCAAACCGAGCCAGTACCTTCCACAAATCCTCAGTTCACTTTGTCCTGAACTCTGGAGTGGCTTGAACTGCATCTGCCCCCCTTCAGAGCAGTCAATTTGCTCCATTCCCATCCTCTCCCAGCGAGCTGCACAAACCCTCTTCCTTGCCTGCTCTAAATAAGTCCCTGTTGCTCTCTGGGCTAATAACTTTCCCCTCATTTTTGCAGCTGTGAGGTTGCTTGATGGAGAGGATAATAAGTATGTCTGAGCTTTCAACTAAAAACCCAAACCAACTGAAAAACAACCCAACCGAAAACGAAAACACCCGAAGGAGATAAAAAAGAAAATCTTCATTGGAGAGAAGTGAACTAAAGTTTCCCATGCAGAGCAGCAAAGCAGCTCTGCAGCCTTCTCTCTGCCACTATAATCAGCAAGGCATTTCTTTTTTTCCCGTAGCAGCGTGCATATCAGCACTTAAAAAGGGAAAATAAATTACGAGGAGTGGAGCTGGAGGCAGGAATCATCTTCTAGGAAAGAGGAATGAAGCCTGCAGCTCCATTTAGTTAATATGTTTTCACGAGGCGGGGGTGCTTGAGCGTTTTATATGAGCTCCTAAGCCGGCTGCCACCGCTAGCAGGGAGTTTCTAGAGGTTGTACCACGGAGAGCAAGTCACTTGGAGAGCAGGTGTTATTTCTAAAACAAAGATTATGGTTTATGGCATTGCAATTACAGACTTCTTTCCAGCACTGTTATTGCTACTGCTGTTGGCTTCTGCATTCAGGCAATGTTTGGGTTTCATTTCAAAGGAGAAATTGATGATGCAGTTATTATCCCTTTGATGAAATCCCACTCTCGTATAAAGGATGCATAAAGTTCTGTTCCCTGAATGCGTCTGGCAATCAAACAATGGGGGTAAAGTTGCTTGTGGTTCCTTTTTCTAGTTAGCACTTTGCCTAAAAACTTTCCCTCCAGCCTTCCAGCTATCTATGGGGAGCCCAGCCTGATTTCTTTATGTCTCTGGCACTTCATCAGATCCCCTGTATCTGAATCCCTGTGCCTTCCAAAAGGGCTTGGCCTCTGGGGTTCCTCTTCTGACATTGCATGTGAACTTAATTTTGGGCATTGCCTTCTACTGCTTCTCTTCTCCTCCCTTTCCTGAGTGCTGAGCAAAGAGAAGTCCTCAGGCTTTCCTAATTTAAGGAGGTTTTACCCAGCCCTCAGTGCATTGTTATTTATAGAGGCTTCCAGGAGGAGAGCTCATAACTGGTGTTCACCAGAGCAGATGTTTTTTGGAGAGGGTTGGTGTATGCAGAGAATACCTAAAATGTCTGTTACATGGAGGGAAATTTCAGGGCAGATGTTGTATTTTTATGGACCAAATCCTGTCACCTCCACCTTGATCAAAGTAACTCCTTGCCTGCTGGTCAGCTTCCAGTCTGGGAAGAGGAGGAAAACACAGTCAGAATTTGGTGTTTCCAAACTGCAGCCATTTGGAGGAAAAAGGTTTGATTTTTGGGATTTCAGCTCACATCCCAGCAATTGTATCCCACTAGGATTGAGCAATACACTGCCTGGGGTGAACAGAGTGAAAGGACAGGATAGGTCCTGGCAGTGTTGCTTGCTGAGAGCAGGAAAGAGCATCTAGTTGGGTCCTCAACTCTTTGCTTGAAAAATCGAGTTACTAAAACGAGGAGCTTAAAGCATATTGTAAATACTAAGGGCATCACTTGCCTGGCTGTGCAGGCAATGCAGGAGCTCTCAAATCCCCACAGCTTCCAGGAGTTTTAGTCCTCTCTTGTTTAATAGAAACCTGAAGGTGCCTGGGAAATCACAAGCAAAGCCTGGTTCCTAATGGTCGATGATATCAGAAACGCAGTTCCAGCTCAGCGGCACCAAACATTCCACGTCTGATAATGGAACTTCCTGGTGCATTCAACCAGAAAAGTAGAAACCAGATTGAAATAAAGATGCTACTGCCCCTGCCAGGCTCGGGGAGTGGGTTTTTGCTGCATTCTGCACAGGGACACCCAGCCTATCTCAGATGCATCAGGACTCTGCTGCTGTTGTTACTTCATCGGAGCATGTCCGGCCAGAGATGAAATAGCTGGATACTGATGAATGCATCATGCTGGCTTCTGACTCCTGGGTTTGAGACTTAAGCAGGTCAAAAGGAAAGAAAAGTTCTGGTTTTTTGTGTGTTTTCTTATCCCAAGGGTGGAGTTTGTCTGCATCATGTAACCAGGCTGACGATTTGACCTCAGTGGATTCAAGTGTGCAAGAGGAAGCCAAGGCTGTCCATGCATGTGAACACAGAATCAGGATCTGGATCCTTCCTCTAGGAATTTATATCAGCCAGCCAAGCATTATCTACCTAAAATAGCTTCATTCCTTATTATTATTATTATAGTTTTCAGCACAAAGCCAGCTGTTTTTACTGAGCAGGTTTTATTTTCAGATGAATGTGGACTATGGAGAGATTTCTGGTATTTCTATCAAAAGAAAAAAAAAAAGAAAAAACCAGAGTGGAAATAAAGAAGGAGGAGAAGAATACTGGAAAAGAAAATATACCAGCTGAGATCAGTGATTGCTGTGATTTGGTTGCTTGTCCTCCTTTGCTCCAGGAACAACAGGCCTAGAATTTGCCAGAGAATTTCAATTTTCCTTATTTGAGAGACAATTTGCCAGTTTTCCCCATTTGCCAGAGAATGACATGATGCCATATTTCCTACAACTCACTGTGTCATATAATGAGGGATGGTGTTCATCTGGAAACCTTAGGCTGCATGGGAGCATGGAATGTGAGGATAAACTTAAATTTATGAACCACCTGGATAATAGAGAAACATTTTTTTGGGGGGATTTCTCTGGACACATTTCTGTTTTCCATAGCTGAGATCTGTTCTTGCTGTGCATTTCTCAGCACATCCTTTTGTCTCCCTCTCCTTTCTGTAACCCCCTTGGAAAAGTTCCTGGGGGAAATCTCGTGAAGCTTAGGTTGTCTCTAAAAGCCTTGTGATGTCTCTGCAGGGTGCAGTTATCCCATTCTTTTGTATGGTGAGGAATGGGAATTTGTGAACAGAAATAATGTCAACCCAATCTCAAAGAGCTCAGGTGGATGAGGCTCAGAGTTGCCCATTTCTCTGTTGGCTAAGGGAGGTGAGTGACCAGCTCAGGATGAAGAAAAGCACAGTAGAACCTGAGTTTAGTGTTTCTAGACAAAGCTATGAGGTCTGAGGGGTCACTGAGGGCTTTGGGACTGGAATATTTACTTTAACACCCACTTACTCATAAACAAACCCCAGCAAGAGCTGAGAACAAACCAACCCCACAATTCCCTTCTGGTGACCAAGACCAGGGGACCTTGGAGGTGTCCAAAGCCAGGCTGGACAGGGCTCTGAGCAACCTGGTCTGGTGGAAGATGCTCTTCCATGACAGGGAGGTTGGAATTAGATGATCTTTAAGATCCTTTCCACCCCAAACCATTTTATGGTTCTGTGAGCACTTCCATTGAGTCACCTGACGCACAGCTCCACTTCCATTCCCCATGTTCCTAAGCTTGGATCCCCTAAATTTCAGAACCCCCGAGGCCTGCACAGGCTTTGCATGCCAAAACAAAGCAGTTCAAACACTGTGTCGAGACTTTTTTCTCTGTTTGCCTGCAGCCCTTCTGCCAGCCTAAAGAGCCTTACATCCCCCGTGCCCTGCTGACCCGGCCTCAGCACCTTTGCTGCAGAAAGCATCCCAAATATTGATCAGGAGCACGATGGGGACAATTCCCTGCCTGTCCCTTCCTGCACACAACACGCTCACATTGACATGCAGGGTTTCCATCCCTGCTCTTAACCCAGGCGTTTACAATTCCTCTCGCGCTCCTCGCGCTTTCTTCTTAAAGAAGGCAAATAAAAGTGTGAATAATCAATTTCCTAACTGGAATTAAAAACGGCTCCAGTTAAAATAAGGGAAAGCGTGAACCGGCATGTAAAGTAGGATGGAGGGGTTATCTGAGCCCCGATTAGTATCCCGCTCGTGTGGGAGAACAATTAACGTGTGCATGAGAACGATTAAGCAGAAGGTAAATTACACGGAATGCACCCATTCAACAAACAGGAGGGCTCGTGGTCGGGGCTGGTGTGAGAGTTTTTATGGTTTAGCTGAAACAAGGGCCAGAAAAGATATTTCTCAGCTTGCTCGGAGCTGCAGACCAAAACAGGGTGATAAAGATCCAGTCTGATCTTGGGCTTTTATCAGAAGTCAGGCTGAATAAAGGCAGAGTTGGGAATGGGTTTAACGAGCTCTTTAAAGGATGATTTTAGATTTTCTGGCTTGTGGAGCTGATGTCAGTGCTCGACCAGGAGCTGGGAATGGGGTTTGGTGTGTGACTCACCAGTGAATGTTTCCTGGGGCAAATCTTTCCCTTTGATTGTCTCCTGGGTAGAGTGATGAGGATAATGGCTCCTTGTCCGCTTGGGATGCTCTTTGAAATATTCCTGTGAAAAACTACCAGAAAAAATGAGAAATGTGGGTCTTGTCTGGGGAACCTGAGGGGTGCAGGAGGCTGGGTGTCCCCAAACCCTCTGCACAGCAGTGGCCAGAGAGCTTTGGGCTGGTAAAATGTGTCACAAGAGCTGTGGGCTGCAAAGTGGCCAATTTAAGGAAGGATAAATCCAACCGCAAAAGAGAAAACAGTGCAACAGGAGGTGTTTGGTTGCTCCTCCATGTGGAAGATTTCCAAGATCTCTCTAGTGAGAGCAGGTAATGGATTTTGAAGGTGATCTCAAATATAAGAACAACTCTGCTCATTAAAGTCTCCACAGCCACTACAGCAAATCACAGCAGACGCCTTCCAGGAGTTTTGACAACAGACATCAACCATCAACAAGGATAAAATAAGGACAAGTCAAAGGCTAGTATTGATTCTAGGAGCCTTTGAATTAAATCCTTGTTGGCCCACTCAGCATGTGGAGCTCAGACCAGTTTCAAAATGCCTGTTCTTTGTGGCTGTAAGGCTCGGTGATATATATCCATTAAAAAAAAAAGAGGGGAAAAAAAGGGAAAAAATAGATTGCTCTTGCTGTAATCAATAAACAGAGAAAGGGCAATAGAAACGAAGTGGTAATGGGAGAAGTGTGTGTAGGGGGAGCCACTCTACTGGTATTTGTAACAAAAGAGGGTGATAAATGGAGAATAAAGATGAGATAGTTTTCGGTAAAAAAAATATTAAGAAGCCATAAAAAGCAAAAGCCTAATTTTTAAGTGGAAAAGTTCTCCTAATGAGGGCTTTGTGTGCAGTAAAAATGCTATCTCTGTGCTGTCAGATAAAGGTAAAAATGTACTTTGGTGTGACTTAAAGAAAAGTCACAATTTTTAAAAGCCCCCCCAGTCTTCCACTTTTTTGGGTTTTTTTTTGAATTAAAATTTTCCTCACAGGTCTGGGGAACTCTCTCAATAGTACAGCTCAGATCTGTTAGAACGAGACCTTGAAACAACTGAAATCAGTCAGGCTCATCTCTTCATCCCTGCAGAAGAAAGTGCCCAAAGTAACTCAATCCCAGCACTGCAGAGAGGGCGAATTCAGATGCCAAACTTGCAATTTCACAGCCTGATTGTTTACAACTTTCTCATCATTTATGGCTCATTAGGATGTGATTCAGATATTGCCTCGTCCAGGTGATGTCCTCATCCATGGCTCTAAACAGTGTTAAACACCCAGGGGTGTTCCTGGCCTCTGGAAGGGAAATGTGCCTTTTTTTCCTTCCCAGGGATCTCTGTAACTCCTTTTCTTTGCTGCATTTGAGGTCTGTAAGCATCCTCTGCTCATCCTCTCTCCTGGGGGGCTGTTGCCTGATTGGTGTCACATGGAAGGTTTTAATAATAATTTTATAGGGGGTCAAGAGGCAATGAGGAAGGCTGTGGACCATCAAACTCACAGGCCTGACAAAGTGACCTCTGTAATAAAACTCTGTCATTTCCCTTCTGAGAATTCCAGGGGGAGAGGAGGAAGAAATAACAACCAAAAAAAAAATTAGAAGAAAAATAGAAATCAGAAAGAGCTCTTTCAAAATTCATGAAAGAGGAAAGTGAGGTTTTGTTGACATTCATGTTTGATGAAGAGCAAGCACGCAGGCAGGACGAGTTCCTCCGTAAGCAAACACTGCTCCGGGCTGTATTCTGCTTTTCCTGCTCCAATCAAGTGATCTAATTAGCTCCCGGAGACTTCAAAGCGTGGGGGACAACAGCAGGGGGATGGAGGGGAGAGTTCCCTATTTACCAGGTGGGGTGAAATCTTAGATGGCAGGGGAAGAATAGTCTTGGGGTGGCACTTTGTGGGTGGGAGAGGAGGGGTGATGTGAGTTCTGCACAACCAGAGAGCGGAAAGGAGCTGATTTCATCCCTTGCTGTTCCCCCACCAAGAATAAAAGGGCAGGAGATGTTAAATCGAGTCCATTGAATCAGATTAAGGGAGATTAGCTCTTGTGCTGCTGCTAGACTGGGAGATCAGTTGACCAGTTTTTACTAATTTTCCCTCTTGGGGTTCAGCGTTATCTGAGATTGATCAAAAACCCTTGGAGCATTTTATCTGGAAGGCAATGGCCTCCCGGGCCTCAGATCTAAGCCCTGCAATTCTGAGTCCTGATGAGTTGCATCTTGCTCAACGCCCCTTCGGTTACAAAGCCTGTGTTCACTTGACACGGCTTGAAAGGTGCTCATTCAAAAAAAGATTTTCTTCCTTCCAGACGTATTTTGCAAGAACCCTGAATGAGTTGTTTCAGGAGGTTGATGGGGAATGCTGCAGGCTTGGGATACCCCATTGTGTCTATTCATGTAGGAAATGGAAAAAGGGATTGTAAGGTTGTCTTTGTCTGACTTTTTTTTTTTTCTTTTTTTTACAATCAGGGGAATAGAAAACAGTTATCTTTAATCATTTTTGCTTAGCTGTTGACATATGAACGTTCTTCCAAAACGTAACAGAGTGTGAATTTAAAGGCAGTGAGTTTTTCCAGAAGACAAGTCCTCGGGGAGGCAATGTTTCCACTGTTTTAATATAAGTGGATGAGCCCCTGGTTAATGCTTTGGGCTGCAATTTAGGAGTTCAAGGTGCAATTCCCAGCTCTGATGTAAAATATCTGTAGCTTTTGATGAGTCCCCAAAGGTCCCATCTGTTGCTGACCAGCCCCATTTACAGAAGCACAACGTGGGGATAAACCACACAGACCAGAGGGTTTCTGGTTTGCAGTAATTATTGCAGCTCTGCAAGGAGCAGGATGGCATTTCACTCTGAAGACTGTTGTCCCCTACCTGTGACATGAGAATGTCCTTCCCTCTTTGCACCTTTGCCCACTTGGTGTCTTCAAAACACTGAATCATATATGGCAGCCACAGTTTCATAGGATCATGGAATATCCTGAACTGGAAGGGAACCACAAGGACTATCTGGTCCAACTCCTGGCCCTGTCCAGGACACCCCAACAATCCCATGCTGTGCATCCCCTGAGAGTGTTGTCCAAATGCTCCTGGAGCTCTGGGAGCTTTGGGAATGTGCCCATTCCCTGGGGAGCCTGGGCAGTGCCCAGCACCCTCTGGGGGAAGAACCTTTCCTGATATCCAACCTGATATCTGCTCCAGCCCTTCCCTGGGTCCTTTCCCTGGTCACAGAGAGCAGAGATTGGAGCTGCCACTCCACTGACCCTTGGGAGGACCTGCAACCCCCAGTGAGTTTCCCTTCAGTCTGCTCCAGGCTGAAAAATCCAAGCTGCCTCTTCATCCAGTCCAACCCTGCTCCTAAAGCAGGATCACCTGGAGCAGATTGCAGAGTCACATCCAGGCAGGTTCTGATTATCTCCAGAGCAGGAAACTCCACAACCTCTCTGGGCATCCCATTCCAGTGCCCTGAAGTTCCCCACCCTCCCATGCAGGATGGTGTCTTGCTGGCTTCATAGAGGACATTGAAGTTCCTTCAAGTTGTCAGAAACTTTGTGGTCAGAGCAGATGGGGCACAGTTTGGTGCTCAGGATTTGTCACCTTTCCTTGCTTGGTCATTGTGCCCATATTCACCAACCTGATCCCAATTATTGCACCTTAAACATCCCCACCACACAGTCTGGGCTCTGAGAGGTCTCCTTTTCCACTCTGTCCTGAAAAAACAGGTCTGAAGGGACCTGTTTTGACCTTGGCTGGGATGACCACTCAGTGCAGATCCAGGAAGTCATGCCAGCTAATCCCAGGCATCTCTGACTGTGAGATCCTATATTTGGAAGTTTGCAGCCAGGGACAGAAATTGCTAAATCGATGCTCAGCAGGGCACCACAGATCCATTATTTCTTGTTTAGCTGCCCCCCAATGTTCTCCCTTCTGCAGCAACAACCTGGCTGTGCCTCCTGGAAATGTGTGGAGGAACAGCACAAGGTAGGAAATGCTGCAAATAAAATAAGAAGTTGGCTGGACTTAAGCTTTACAACCGGAACAAAGAATTTCCTTCGGTGCTGCATCAGCTCTGGAAATTCCTCTTGGTGAGCTGCTCTTAGGAACATGGAATTTAATGGAATATATCCTTGATAACAAACCAAGAAAAACAAAAAAGGAAAATGCCCTGATGCTCTCGAGTGGAGCTGTTGCAAAGGATTTTTCTCTGTACTGAAATGCATCCCATTTCAGGAATATTTCTTAAGGATCTGAGTGATGCTGTGTGACAGAGGATCACCCTTGGAACTGGAAATGAAATCCACTTATGGAATCATAAGTGACAACAAAAATGAATTCATCAGGACCAGTGATCCTAATGAACGTGATGTCCCTATCCTAATGAAAACCTAAAGGAGTTCTGCAAGGAATAGAACTGGAGAGGTTCATGAAAACAGACATCCTTGGAAAAAAAAAGTTCAAAATCCAACCAAAATGCACAAATCAATCATTTGCAAAAATCTTGGAACTTTTTTTAAAAAAAAATTTTCATTTCTTTGTTGCTTCCAAGAAGGAAAAGTGAGCTTTGATTGTACTCCCTCCCTTCATGGCTGCATACATGTCTCTTTGATTTGGGCTGGCTGGCTGGATCATTAATTGAATATAGTAAGGTCTTTTCAAATCTTGGAAAAGAGAAAGAAAAGAAAAAAAAGGGAAGAGCTTTTTACTGCTGTTTATATTCCCCATCAGGGCTTGAAAATCCAGCCTGTCTGTTCCAGAGGGCTTGGACCACCTGAGTCTGAGTTTAGATCATATCCTGCTACATTAAACTCCACACATAATACGTTGGCCACATGGGAAAATTTAAGGAAAATGAGATTTTATTAAAACCAGGAGACCGCCTGACTGCAGAGGGATATAATAACAGTGTTATGAGGTTCTTATCTCACATGAAAGTTTCACATTTCCCTGGTTTCCTTTCCTTTATGCTACTGTGGCTTCCCCCTCCCCCAATCCCACATGGGTGTCTAGTTATTTAACTCAACAGCTGAAAAGGCAATTAATAACCATATCACCCAAAATGTTTGGTTGTGTAAGGAAGGCCCCAAAGAAGTTTTAAATTAGCATGATGACATCAAAGATTCCCATCGGCATCCCAAGCACTGGTGGGTCATGCAATCCACATTCTCAGAGGGAGGCAGATGACACGGGGGAGAACAAAGTGGGTTTTTCTGTCCAGGAGAACGTCTTGAGTGTTGTGCTTGAATTCCTTCTGCTTTCACACTCACAAGATGTTGTTCAGTGAGGTTTTCCCAGGTTCTGGAGAACATCTGGACTTGATGCTCAGCCACGGTTTGCTCTGAAAGCACCACAGGTCTATTTTTGAGGGCTGAAGGGATCTCCTTATTCAAATCTGCTGGAGCTGAAGGTGACATCCCCTTCCTGTGGGGGACTTTGGGGTTCCACTCTTTGGTGACTCCATGCAGGTCATGCTCACAGCTGGTATCCTGTTCTGCCCTGGCCACACTGCCTGTGCCCATCCTGAGACATTGCTGGGACATCAAGGGACCTCTGATAGCCTTGGCTCTTCTCCATAAAGGGCTCTGGTTGGACTCCAGCAGATTTTCTTTAGCTGATGATGTGGTGGAATTATCAGAAAGGGGGAAAAATCCAGACTGGCACTGACTGTTGGAAGTGGCTGATGGAAGTGAAAAAACTCCATAATTCATCTTCCCTGGTGAACTTGTGAACTTCCTCCGCAAAGCCTGAGGATTCTTCTGGGTTTTTCTCCCCGTTGCTTTTATCTCCTTCATTCAAATAATTGCAGAAGTCACAAAAATTCACTAAAAACTGTGTGCTTGATCACCCCAGTCTTCTGAGACTCACCTCAGCCTTCTCCAGGGAACATCCCTCCAGCACTTCCCATAGGTGCTCTGATCCACACATCACTCTGCCTCGAGTTTGTTGTTTTAATTATCCTCCTGAGATCCATTCAGTGGCTGGGAGCTGTGGGAAGGCTCTCCAGAGACAGCAGCAGGGAAACCTCTGGCATTCCCAGGCAGCATTCCAGATAGGTGAAGCCTGAGGAAAATTTTTTTTACATAGTTCTTTATTTCTTCTAGTGAGGAAGGGTTTTGTGGCACTGCTGGATTACATCCGTGCTCCTTCTCAGGCCATTCCCAGGGCTTTGTTGGGGATAGATTAGATATTAGATTTGGCATTCTGGAGAAATTGTATGAAAACGAAATGCTTTTGATGAGTTTCATGTTCAAAGCAATGCATTCAGGGCAGGGAAGGAGCGTTGGCTCCACACTTTGCACAGTTATTACTTTTTATCAGTTCGAGACACTTATCACTTAAACGATTTCTTTTATCCTTTCTGGGTTATTCCACTCCTGGCATTTTGCATGGCCCTGTGGGATCGTGTCTCAGGGACAAAAATGCAACTCTTATGGCTTCTCCAGTCTCACCTTGAAGTTGGGGAGACTTTTTCTGGGTAGCCCATCTGGGGAGTCCTGGGTTGCCTTCTCTGGGGATTGGCTGTTTACAGAGCAAGCAAGGTATTTAATTATGTTTCTTGCACCCTGGTGGTTTGCTGGGAATTGTAATCAAAGAGGAGGCTTAGTGGAAAGCTTAATACAGCCTGTGCAAGTGATTTTTGCCTGAGGGGACGAGGAGAGTTGAAAGGAGCAGCAGTGGTCAGAAAAACAAACATACAGCTCAAACTAATGAGACAATTGCCTCTTCCTATGCCAGAGCTCCTGTGGAGACCTCGCTGCTCCCTGGCAAGGTCCACAAGACCTTCTCAGGGTGTAAGGTCATTTCCTTTTCCTTCCTAATGAACTTCCAGAGAGGAGAAGGTGGGGAGAAGGAGGTGTTTTTAAGGGGTCTGTGCTATTCTGAGCACGCCTCCTGTATCAGATTCCCAGGCTGTTATCTCAGTCCTTCTATCCCTGGGTTGGATGAGCTGCTGGTGTTGGAGATGGATGTTGTGTTCTGGTGTGTTTTCCTGTTTGCATCCTCTTCCCTGTGGAACTTGGCTGGCTCTTCCTCAAAATGGGACCTCCTGAGGGCAGCTTGGAGGAACCTGGGCTGCTCAGAAATGTCAAGGGATGAGACATCACACCACTCATGGAAGAAGGGATTCATCTACTCTCCGTGCCTACTTTGGGTGGGATGATAAACCAGATAAATGACAGAACTGATTTGCAGCCAAGGTGCTCAAGCAGTGGGAAAACCCCATGGGTTTTCCAGCATGGATAGGAGGACAGGAGGACAGGTGACTTGGGCTGGCTTTGGCCACCAGCACGTGGAGCAGCTGTGGGTGTCAGAGGGCTTTTGGCAAAGCAGGGCTCCCCGATGTGTCTCCTCTTTGTTCCACGTGGTTTGGAGCATAAATATGCAACAACCAAAATGCTAAAGGACTCCTCCCACTGGTGTCCCTCCCTCCACAAGAGCATGGCCAAACAATTCCCAGCCTGCATGCAGACAGATCGCCTGGTGCCTCTCGGAGGGAGAAATCACTGCCTTGTAATCACTCAACTTTGAATCACTCCAGTCCTTCCAGTTCTGACCCTGACTATCATCCAGGCTCTGCTGACACAGGGCATGGTTGTGGCGAGCTGTGGGGCTGCTGTGACCACTGTGGGGCAGGTTTTGGGTGGGATAATCCACGTGCTGGAGTAAAAAACCCATCCCATTTCTTTTTACGTGGAACTGGTGGCTGCTGTTTCAGACCTCGGGTCACATGAAGAAAAATGTGTCTGAAGATTGTGGTTCTTCTGCTGAGCATTGATGGATCATGAAGGGCTTGTGTCCCTGGAGGATCCTGGGATAGGTGATATGAAAGATTTGGAATAATCTTCTGCACTTTCTGTCCACTCTGTGGATTATAAATGCAGTGCTCATTGGTGAAAAAAGTGCATATTTGGGGAAATAGAGGTATTTTTTCTTATTAATTATAATTACCCTTCAGAGCTGAATTCTATAGCAGTTCAATCCATGGTGATGCACATTATCATTTCTGAAATGATACTTTCATTGTGATGCTTGGCTTTACATCTATGTTTTTACTTTTCCTGAAAAGGGAATCCCAAATTCAGGAAGGCATTAGCCCTCATTCTCACAGCTCCTGGACAGGCAGGTTGAGTGTGTAAGAAGGTCCTTCCTTTTGGATTTTAACATTTAATTTGTCATTTGGACAAGAGGTGGACAAGCTGATGGACCATATTTCCCTAGAATTAGGGGTGCTGGTTGGCTGGGAGAGACAAGGCAGCTACCACATAACTTGGGAGGGGAACATCTGGGAAGAGGAGGGAGAAGAAATGGCAGCAGCCATGGGAGAATGGGATTGGGATGAAGGATCAGCCTCATCCTCTCGTGTGTCTCATCAGTGACCTCTGTAGCAGCAATGACAGATGAATTGCAATGCTACAGGGAGCAAAGAGAGAGCTTTTGAAAGCAGAAATCTTCCCTGTTGGGTTTTTATTTTTATTTTTTAAGATTAGAGCTGAACACTTTCAAAATTCCCACCGTTGAGGAGTTTGCACATTTGTTTCGAAAGGTTTAATAAAGGGGAAGAGGTGTCATAATTCCTGATTTGCAAATATAGAGGTGTTGTGACCCTGGTCGAGTGGAGGGTGTCCCTGATCAAGGCAAAAGGGTTAGAATGACATGATCTTTGGGGTTCCTTCCACCCCAAACTATTCAATGATTCTCTGTGGACAGTGGTGCTGTGACCCTGGAAGTGTCCCAGGCCAGACTGGATGGAGCTTGGAGCAACCTGGGATAGTGAAAAATACCTCTGCTTGTGCCAGGAGGTTGGAATGAGATGAGTTTTAAGGTCTCTTCCAACCCAAACCATTCTCTGGGACTCTCTGGCTTGTCCCACACGTGTGGCAGCAGAGCTTGGGGTGGAAGAGAATTCATGCACCCATTTTTTCCCCATGCACACCAGGCAGCCTGGGATCCACAGTTTATATTTACATTTACATATTTATATATTGATTTCCCACAGAACTGCCAGTCTCACGCCAAGAACTGCAGCACTGCAGAGTGTCCCTGTCCCCTCTGGTGGCCACAACAGCCTGGCTGTGACGGGATGGGGGCAGGGAGGGGAATCAGCCCAGTAATTTCGTGTTATTGGGAATATTGCTTTTGCAGCCCAGCATTTGGTTTTCATTTGGTGCCTGAGCTCAGCTCATTTCTGCTGGCGCTTCACTTCTGATCCAATTGAGTTATCGATGCAGGCAGGGAGAAGGAGGCAAACAAGATTGGTGTCACATTTTTTTTGTGGCTTTTTTTTTTCCGTTTCCCTACCTCCCTCTCGCTTCTTTGCTTTCAGAGATCAAAAGAGGACAAAATAAAACTTTCTATATAATGAAACACAGGCAGAGGGAAAGATGGCAGAGCACAAAATTGTTTTCAGTCTTCCTTTAAGGTTGCTGTTGGTATCTTTGATTTAGGCACCAAAGCTTTAATCAGAGTGTTGGAGACGACACAAAAATTATTCATCTAACCAAGTTCCCCTCTCACTCTCTTTCTCCCTGCTTTTCTGTCTCTCTTTTTTTATTAATGTGGGTTTAAAAAGATTCTCAAACTACAGTGCTGGCTCAATTTTGTTTTCCCAACTAATAACCCAAAGCAGGATCAGCTATTTTGCAGCTGACAGATCTGTCTCTAAACTAGATAGTCTTTCTTGCTGAGTTCATCCATCATGTATGAAGTAAAAAAAAAAAAAAAAAAAGAAGAAAAGAAAGAAAGAGTAATAAGAAAATTTTTATTTTCCCCAGGCTCATCCCTCCCTAGAGTAGCAATGACCTGAGCTCATCCATGCCTTGAATATCCTAGAAAAACCATGGGATAACCAGAATACCATTGCAAAACCACACATTTTTTGGGGTGGTTCTGATGCTCCCAGGGCAGAGGGGGGGCTCATTGAGCAGCCTGTTTATAGTAGATTTTCTAAGGTATCTCCATGGGACAACTTGTGCCTCTGAGAGACAACTGGAACATCTTTGGGTGGTTCTGTCACTCTGCACCTTTGGTGGCACTTGTACCTTATCCTGGAGAGGCCAAAAAATGCTGCTGGTGAGCACTGATGTGTTTAAACTGCACCATGGGGCACTTGGAATAATAAACATGGAAAATAAACATGGAAACTCATCTTAATTATCCTTGTCCTGGATATCCTGTGAACCTCCAGCAGATAGTGGTGTAAGGACTTCCTGAGGTGAAGGTTATATCCTGAGCAGTGTTTAATAGCCCTTAATGGACTCATCCTCCTTCAATCATCTGATTTTTAATTTATTTTTTTCTTTAATTCATTCACATTTTGTTGGCCTGCCTGACATCCTGCCCAGACCAGTTCTGTAATTTAATTACACACTGGATGAAAAAGTGCTTCCCCTTCTTTTGTCTTCAACCTGCTGCCTGCTGCTGCCTCTGCCAGATCATTTGCTCCTGTGTGCTAGAAAAGGAAAATATGTTTGCTCTTCCCTGGCTCTGATCTGGGATTTCACAGACACCTCATCACTTCTCTCTTCTCCAGGCTAAAAGCCACTGGTCCAATATCTCCCTTTCTGAAGCCGTTTTGTGCTTTTGCTTATTTTATGCCATTCTTCTGCATAAATATAAAAAAAAAAGAGTAAATATAAGGCAGAGATATAAAAGTACCTGTTTGTGTCAGGCCTTCTCTCATGCTGGGTGTAGCAGATCAATTCTGCATGGTACCAACCTGGAGCGATCTGAGGCGTGTTTTCCCCTCGGAGGGACAGGAATTATCCGCAGGGATGTGAGGAGAAGGCAGGGGAGAAAATGAACAAAGAGGTTTTTGAGGAATCGTATCAAATATCCAGGCAGCAGGGGCTGCTAGAGGGGAGAACATCTTTCCTTGTGGGGTGGGAAGAGTCTGGTCACGGTTTTTAACCCAAAGTTGTCAGATCTCTGTGGTGTTTGCTGCGCTTGGTTTCTCTTTTTCTCTAAACTACCTTTTTCCTTGGTTAATTTCTTAGTTAGCTAATTTATTTTTTTCCCTGTAATCTCTGCCTCTCACCTTCCAGGGCAGCACAAGATCCAACCAGTTTTGGAAGACCAAATAAAAATTCCAGAAGGGAGAGGAAACCCTCAGAATGTGGTGGTAGATGTGCACCATGAGGGGAAACCAGGACATGATATCTCTAACTGCAGTCCCCCAAAGGGAATGTATTTGTTAAACATTATAATTACCCTTCAGTGCTGAACTCTCCAGCAGTTGAATCCACGGTGATGCACATTATCATTTCTGAAATGATGCTTTCATTTAGATAAGGCATGCAATTATACATCTTGATTAGGTCACTGTTCCCAGGAGCTGCAGCTTATTTATGATGAGTTGCCCCCTTTTGTAAATTACGTGGTGAGGCTGTGGATGGAGACAGATTCCCTCTCTCTGCTCCCTCACCCCTTCCTTCTCCTCCACAGACCCTTCTTGTTCCCTCATTGCACATTTTTTTGATGGCAACCCCAAAAATCCAGCAATCAGGGAGAGAAAAATGTCACATCCATAGTGGGGACATCACCATGAGAAGTCAGATCTGGGAGCTCTGCTCATCCCTTGGTTTCTTTGCAGAACTTGGTGGCTTTCCTAGTGGTGGTATTAAGGCTGGGATTCCCATATCTGCATTTTAGCTGTTTAAAAATGTCATTTTTTTTGTACAGCAGTCAGCTCAGTGATCAATGGCACTTCCTGAGGGTGATGTAGGATGTTGCCTGAAGTTCTGACCTGGGGATGTGCTTTCCAGCCAAGCCCATGAGCTGTGTGTTCTCCAGAGCTCAAATAATTTCCCTGGCAACAAAATCCTCACGTAGGACTGCCCTTCCCTCCTCACTCCATGGTTCCATTGAATCTCTGCTGGAAAAAACCTATTTTCCATAAGATAAATGGAAATGAGGTTTCCTCCTGTTGATTACCAAGGTCACGTGGAAAGTGTTGATCGAGGCAGGAGAAGTGAGATGAGAAAGTTCCCAGGGAAGAAAAGGGATGTGGAAAGAACCAAAGGAAAACAGCAGGAAAATGATATTCTGGAACTGCTTCTGGAGCAGCTGGAAACTCCATGCTGGAAACTGGAATGGTCTTCTGCTTCTTGAGGCAGTTCCAGTAAATCTAAGTTTAGGAAGGGAAAATCGAGGAAGCACAGTCAGGATGAAGCCAATCTGCTTCTTATTTTTTATAACAATCATAAAATCATTTAGACTGGGGAAGAACTTTGAGTCCAACTATTCTCCCAGCACTGCCAAACCCAGCACTAAACAAGGTCCCCAGGTGCCACATCCACATGGCTTTTGAACATTCCAGGGGTGGTGATTCCCCCACCGCCCCAGGCAGCCTGTTCTGACTCCTGACCACTCCTTCAGTGAAGAAATGTTCCCAATATCCAACCTAAACCTCCCTTGGCACAGCTTGAGACCATTTCCCCATGTCCTGTCCCTGTTCCCTGGAGCACAGCCTGACCCCCCGGCTGTCCCCTCCTGTCACAGCTGTGCAGAGCCACAAGGTCCCCCTGATCCCCTTTGCTCCAGGCTCAGCTCCTTTCCCAGCTCCCTCAGGAATTCTCCAGACCCTTCCAAGCTCCATTCCCTTCCCTGGACACTCTCCAGCCCCTCCATGCCTTTCTTGTCATGAGGAGCCCAGAGCTGCCCCAGGATTTGAAGTGGTCACTCAGCAGGACCTGCACAGGGGGTGGGCATTGCCCTGGGCCTGCTGGCCACACTATTCCTGCTAAAATCCAGGTGCCATCGGCCTCTTGCCCACCTGGGCACACCTGGATTCACGTCCAGCTGCTGTCACCAGCATTCCCAAGGCCTTTTCCAGCTTTCCAGCTCCTCTGCTCCAGCCTGGAGAACTCCATGGGGTTGTTTTGACCAAGGACACAGCACTTGGCATCATTAAACTTTATCCAATCATTCCCAGCCCATGGATCCAGCCTGCCCAGTTCCCTCTGCAGAGCCTTCCCACCCAACTTGGTGTGATCTACAAACTGACTGACGATGCCCCCAATCTCCTCATCCAGATAATTGATAAAGATATTAAGGTATTAAAGAGAACTCTTATCCCAAAGATTTCAATTTTGATCATTGCCAAGGCCTGAACAAAGGCAACCCGGAGTGTATCTGGGTATAGGAATGAGAAGTGGGACAAATTCACCAGGGTCAGGAAACAGTGAGCAGGACCTGGGCAGCCCTGAGAGGCAAGACAGTGCCAAGGATAATCCTACATGGTCAGGGAGAGATGGGCTGGGTTATTTATAGGATTTTAAACAGCTCTCAGTTGCCTTAACTGTTTCCATCTGCCACCTTCCAAAGCTGCCTTGGGGCCAAAGTGGAAGTCCTATCAAAGAGCCACCCCAAATGACCCGGAGGGTCTTTCCTAACTCCTCTGCATCCGCAGTTCCTAAAAGAATACAGCACATCTTAAGCAGATTAATGTAATCTTGATCTTCCTCTCTTGCAGATCTCTGATCCTTTCTCCCCCTCTGTGCATCCCAGCAGCTCGTAATCACCTTTTGGGGAATTAAAAAGGTGTTTTCACTTGGTGCACTTGGGCAACCCCACTTTCCCCTTCCAGTTTTTAGAAGCAAAAGCAGGGAGAGGGAGAGGTGCCATCAAATGGGACAGTGTTTCCCATCTGCAAATATTTATGTACAATAATTATCCGTTTTTTGAGATTAAAAGAGCTATTCACACGTGAAAAGCAAACTGTCTTATCTCTCTTTTTAAATAACATGTTTAGAAAGTTTGACCGAGCATGAGAGTTCATCCTTCAATATTGCAACTTGTAATCCAACAAGAAATATTTACTGTGTTCTAATTGGTATCATTAAGCTTAGGTGACGTTATTAATATAACTAATTAAACTGCTCTAAACCTAGTTTGCAGTTACATAAACACATCATCTGCTGCACTGCCTGCCTACATGTTTTGGCATGGGAGGGGGGGGTGGTGGATGAAAGCAAATTCAAATGCAAATGATATGAACATACTTTAATCAGAGGATCAGAGAAATCAGACACAGGGAAGGCTTATTAGGTCTGTTCCATTCTCCAGGGGCAGGGGAGAGATTGTCTCCCCATGGAGACTCCCAGGGGCTTTGGCCAGTCTAACTCTAAGTGCCCCAAGCTATGGGACTTCTCCTGGGTCTCAGGAGGGAGCTGCCTGCAGACTGACAGAAATGTGACTCACTATTCACATTTCTGCTTTCTTGCTGAGCCAGAATTCAGCTGCAAAACAGAGAAAATCTCTTCTCGGCTCTTGAGGGAGATCTTGAGATCACATCCAAGGGCAGAGGAGAAGAGAAAGGCATTTGTGAGGCACCTCTGAAGCTGTCTGTTAGTGCAGCAGGGCTTGAAAATCATCTCCCTCCTCCTGGTTTGGATTTCTGGCAGCACTGGGCTAGTCCTGGCAAGAACTGGCCAAAGGCAGCAGCAGAGCCCCCAAAAGTTTAAATGTTCGACCCAGTTTCTCTACAGCTGGAAAATCCATCTTCTGTCTAGAATTTCCCTGACTTTGGCTACTTCAGGAATATCAGGAGTTCAGCATTTTTCCTGATCTGTTGGTATTTGGGTCCCATCTGGAGCCAGAAAGTGCAGAATCACATGGAGTGTTTAAAATAGGAATGCCCTGAGGAGGCAGCTCCTGCTTGCCTCAAGTTTCTGCTCTTTCTGCCTATTCAGTCACCTGTTTCTCACTGGGTAAATGGGTGTGGGAGCAGCTAGGGCTGAGAGCAGAGCCAGAGCAGCCCTTTCAGGATGCTGTTTTGCCAGAGGAGCCAATGCCAGAGGCACTCAGTGCAGAAACTGCTTTAAAGCATTGCAGGTCCATTCCTTGGCCTGTCAGTGGCTCCTCTGCAGAGTTGCACAGATCACCAAAAACTCCTAAACCTCCCAAACTAGCTTTTCTCAGCCCAAACTGAAGGAAAAAGATCCCTACATCCACTGAGAAATATCTCCCCAAAGCAAGGGCATGTTTTCCATGATGTCTGCACTACAAAATTGCTCCGTTGGTTGCAGGCGAGGTAAACAAATAAGGGAGGTTGCTCAGAGAGTCTTTTAGTCTCAAGTTCACAGTTGTGACTTTCAACCAGCAAATCCGCCTTTATTCCTGATGTTCAGTAGCAGGTTGGGCTTCCCAGCTTTGCTTTTCTTTCCTTTGGCTTCCCTGGGCACTGCAAAATGAAGTTATGTGGGCTTTTCTAGTGATTGTGGTTAAAGCCAAGCACAAAGATTGAGATTTCAGTGTAATCAAAGGTTTTTGTCCAGCTCCAGCTACTCTCATTTATTAGCTTTTACTGACCATTGAGGCATCCCTGAGGGGCAAGAAGGTCCCACAAACTGGGCTGAGTGAGTGTCAGAGAGCCAGGACAGCATGGATAAAACCAAGTCCATTCAGGCCACCAGGGAGGGATGTGACAGCAAAAGGTTTGTGGCTGTTTGGAAGCCACAGAGCACTGCTGGGCTGTGTTGCCATCCTGGATCCATCAGCCCCATTTGGCCCGTCTGAGCTCCCCAGATCCATGCTGAAGCAATCCCAGACTGCTAGAAAGGGAATAAGGTTTGTTTCATCGGATGAAAACCGTAATCTTCTTGGGCAGCTCGATGTTTGTGCTAATGGGCTGCAGCTGCAGAGCTGTGACATGTCAGATCTCACCCCACACACACAAACACACACACGCCCCATGCATGGATAAAAACGCATCTGGAATGTGAAATAACAGAATTTCTCCTCAAATCGACTTTACAAAAATGTTCATCCCCACCTGGGCGCATCCTTTGGAATTTCTTCAAAGAGTAGCACCAAATTTATTCCTTTTCTTAATATTCCACTAGTGATGAACATGTGCGTCCAGTGATTGTGGGACTGGAAAAACTCAGAAGGGAAGGTTTGGTAGCATCCCCCAAAAATTAAAGAGGTCATGGGTTGGGAGAGGAAAGACTCTGAAGCTTATCTAGAAACTCCATGACCTTGGAAGAATGGATCTCGAAACATCCTGTCAGGAAAACCTAAGTTTGGCTGAACCTGGACTTAAACTCCATTCCCCTTGCAGGATCTACTTTATAGGACCTCCATCCCTGACACAGCCAGACCTGGAGTGGTTGGTGTTGTAAAAAAAGAGTTGTATTTGTTGGACAAAATTGTCACAAGATGTCACCAGGGTGTGGATAAGTTCCTAATATCAAGTATCGATGTACAAAGTAGGTTTTCATGGTGGAAGATTCTTCGGTGTCTGAGGCTTCAGAAGGGCTCAGATGCCTTTGGCAGAGCCAGTTTTGGTCCATTTAGGTGTCAAATAAGGGACATCTCTCGAGGTTTAGGATGAATGATCACTCAGCCTCTGCCCGTTAAACCACTCAGTGTTTGAGGTGCACCACTCAGTGTTTGAGTTTTATTTTCTCCTTGCCTATTTTCCACATTTCTGTCCATATTTCACGTGGGGTGGGTGATTCAGGAACAGACAGAAAATAAAAAAGTTACTAATTCCTGCGACAACTTCTTCACTGGAGAGTGGCCTGGGAATTGCTGAGTGTAAAACTCACCACGTTTCACATGCCAGGAGTGTCAGACCTGTCTGTGCACGTCTCAGGGCTGGTCTCAGCTTTTTGGGAGAGGGAGGGATGTGTCACAGAGAGCCCCTGACCTCCGAGCTCCTGAGACCCTCCCGTGTCTAATCAGGGGACACATGAAACAACCCAGGTCACGGCAGTGACTCCTGACTCACATTCCCAGCACGGGGGGACCAGCGGGGTTATGTTTTCATTACTGCCTGTGGCTCTGATGCTCTCAGCTCTTTGGAGGTTAAGTCAAGGTCTTGGCTTTGAGATTTTTGTTGTTATAACCTTTCACGGGCAAATACTTCATATGAAGTCTGGCAGGCAGGCTGTGGCCGAGAAAAATGGCATTTTTGCCCGAGCTGCTGGAGAACCAGAGCTCTGGCCATGGCAGCCAGGCTTTGGCTAACAAACAGCAGTGAGTACTCAGTTTTGGCAGCCAGCTTGCTTATCAAATTGATATAGGAGCCTATAAGCAATTGCATCTGGATTTCAATGGGTTACCCAGCCTGCTCGGCTGCTTGGGATCCACGCCAAGGCAAAGTGGAGGAGTTGTGAGGAGAATACCCAATTTCCCTCTGTGAGGACTGATTTTGGTTTAATGCAGCCTCCTCGCCCTTAAATCCAATTAAAGGCCTATATTATGTCAGTGGAAATTTATGCCAATCCTAATATAGTCTAATAAGCCTTAAAATAGCACTTTGCTAGTGAAAAGTCCTGTGGTTTAATTTGATTCTGAGCCTAATAACAGGCTTAATATGAAGGAACTGGCCCCTTTTTCTTTTCTAACGGGGCTCCACATGCCTGCTCCCTTTTTAGGAATGAAAAAGTTCTCTCCAAAGTGGGGACAGGAGACAGCTCACCTCAGCAGGTTGCCTCTTTTCCACTTGCTTCATTTGTTGGCTGTGGGAAGTCTCTCCAAAGGCATCCCAGGTTGGGCTCTGTAATGAAAAGCAGCGAATATCAGCCTGCAAAGGCTCTGCTTTCACTTTCAGGTTTTCTCTGCCTTACTTTTCTTAGGCACTGTGGTCAAAAGCATTACCTTGACCATCACTGAGCTCCAACTCAGGATTTGACCTTCTCCTGCAGCTGTAGATACAGAAACAGCTTTTTGCAGGTGACTTTCAGTGGCAGTTTCAGAGACACAGCCCTTCCTATCTATCCACACCCCTAAAACCTTCCCTGGCCCCATCTTTTTTCAGGGTTTCCATTGCTAAATCTCCCTGTTCTCTCCCTCTATCCATTAGTAGCCTTCTTCCCTTGTTTGTTTGGGAGATGTTTATTCTTTTCTATAAATGTAGGATATTTCAGAAAACTTCTCTCCAGCAACCTCACTATTGTCCCACAAATTATTCTCTGGGATAAAATACATAAATCCCTGATTCTTTTAGGCTTGCTAGACTACAGCCTTCAGCATTAACATTTCATAGAATCATAGAATCATAGAATATCTCAAGTTGGAAGGGAAAATGAAGATCAAGTCCAACTCCCTCCTCCTCACAGGTCTGCCTGAAACTAAACCAGCATCGTCCAGGTGCTCCTTGAAATCTGACAGGCTTGGTGAGATTTCCTTTCCCCAAATGGTGTTCTCAGGAGGTGAAGTCTGCAATGCTTAAGCAATACTCAGCTAGGGATGCTTTGAAGGCGCTTGTTTGGGTGAGGATCTGATCTTTCCAAGATGATTATTAGAATCATAGAATCACAGAATGGTTTGGGGTGGATGGGACCTTAAAGATTATCTCATTCCACCCCTTCCCATGGTCAGGGACACATTCCACTATCCCAGGTCGCTCCAAGCCCTGTCCAACCTGGCCTTGGATACTTCCAGGGATCCAGGGGCAGCCACAGCTTCTCTGGACACCCTGTGCCAGGGCCTCTTCACCCTCATAGGGAAGAATTTCTTGTTAATATTTAATCTATAAATGCTTGGACCTGCTTCTGGCTGTCAAACCCTTGCTCAGCCCATCTGCTCTGAGGTAACATTTGATTTATTGGGGGGCTGTCAGCTTCAGCCTCACACCCTGCTCCCTGCTCAGCTTTCCTGCTCACTGTCACCCAGCTGCTGCTCTGCAGTCCACAGATGACTGGATTTTGGGGGTGGGCGGGGTGATTTTGATATAGCACTTACTAAAATGCGTGGAGATAAAAGCCTCGGCAGAAACATAAAAGGCCCTTTGTACTCGCAAGTTGTTACTGTTATTTTTCGATTAAGAACAATAGTAAACAGAGGCCCTCAAAGCTGCCTTCAGGGCGGAAAAAAAGGGGTAAAAAAGAATGATTCAATCTTAA
Source organism: Lichenostomus cassidix (assembly GCF_008360975.1). NCBI lineage: Eukaryota > Metazoa > Chordata > Aves > Passeriformes > Meliphagidae > Lichenostomus > Lichenostomus cassidix. Next base: position 2,490,826 of record NC_139480.1, read on the forward strand.
AATAAGAGATAACATATTTTTGGGAGTACCTAATAGATTTAGGTGCCTAAGCCCCTTTGAGTCAGGCAGTCTGACACCCCAGCTGGCACAGCTCCGCTCTCCTGCCTCAACCAAAGTCCACAAACCCTCCCCATCGGGTCCAATTCATCTCTGGGTTACTCTCCTGGCATCAAACAGATTTACCCCGGTAGGAAATTTGGCCCAGAGCCCCGATGAGCAGCGTGGTGGCTCCGCAGTCCCAGGTGGCAGTTTTGTGTCTCCAGGACCTCTTATTCCTGCCGCTCCTTTGTACGGAAGGCGACTTCACGCTGCCACTTCTTTATCCTCATCGCTGGCCAGCCCAGCCCTGTCCCCCATCCACCTAGGGGCAGGCTGGTGGGTTAGGGGAGCTTTGTTAATGCCCTAATCCTCACGTGTGCTCAGCCTGACAAAGCTGCCACATCCGTAATGTCGCGTGTCCAATCGATTGCCGCGCTCGCTCCGGCTGACGGCTCTCGGCAGCTTCTCCAGCCAGGGCCAGATTGCTCAGAGCTCATCCCTCCTTCAGGGATGGGGGCAGGAGGAGGAGGGGTTGGGGGATGGATGCTTCGGATTGGGCAGTTGGGGTTGCACAGCAGTGAGGGAGGGAAAGGTTGGAGTGGGGCAGGAGATGGTGATGGGCATAGAGTTGGCATCTTCTTCATCCCAAAGCCTTTCCTGGTGATGGTGATCCCAAGCCAGGTCTTTGATGAGGAAAGCTGACCCTTTCCTCATCATCCATATTCCTGAATTCATTTTCATCCCTTCTTCAGGGATGGGGCAGAAGGAGAAGGGGTTGGGGGATGGATGTTTGGGATTGGGCAGTTGGGATTGCAGGGCAGCAAGGGAGGGAAAGATTGGAGTGGGGCAGGAGATAGTGATGGGCACAGATTTGGCATCTTCTTCATCCCAAAGCCTTCCCTGGTGATGGTGAACCCAAGACAGATCTCATGGAGCAAGAGGTATTTAATTGCACCTCTCCTCATGGCCATTGGATGCTCAGCTGACCCTTTCCTCTTCATCCACATCCCTGAATTCATTCTGACCCCCGAAACTCTTGTGCATCCTCAGTGGCCAAGGACACAGGAAAATGAAATTAATCTGCCAAGCTTTGTACTTCCCATCTCTGTCCCTAAGTTTGCAGTTTCAGTTCCTTGCCTAATCCTTTCCATAGCTCAGGACAGGCAAGTTTCCAAAATTTCTTGGGCCTAGAAGTTTTTATATACAAGATGGAGAAGTGGAAGTTCTCTGATCCAAGGGACTGGGTCTGCATTAGGAAGTGTCATATTTATTTCTAATCCTAGAAGCATTTAAATGCTAGATATAAAAATGTGATTTTTTCTATTTTTTATGCATACTGAAGCTGTTCAGGATTCTTTTTGAGGTTTTTATGGCTCCTTCTGCGCTCTGCACATTTAAGCCCAGGGTGACTCCGTCATCCGGTTTCATAGAGGACAAGAATCCTAGTCCCAATAAATTGCTTTACAAACCTCTTGAAAGGTTTAGGTTTCTAAAGTTTCCTAAATGGCTCTGGCTTATAGAGGCAAGATAGAGGTAGGGGAGAAGCAAGGGGCAAATGGATTTATTTGCAAAGGCTGTGCACTGAGAGCCTCATGTTTTAGGAAATTGCACTCCCATCCTTGTTAAAGCAGCACCAAAACTCAGTTTGGTGTGTCCTGTGCACCTTCCCTGCCCTGCTCCATCCAGGAATGGGCTTTGGGATGCTCTTCCATGGGATATGGACCCAGACATGATTTGGCAAACCTCCATTCCACTTTACCTTCCCTTTCCCAGCCCTGCTGCTGGGTATTTCTTCTATCCCTTATTGACCTGTCTTTCCCCAAGGCTTGTGAATGCAGCCCAGCAGCAAAGACTGACCTGCCTGTGGCTCCAGGAGAGCTGGAGAGGGACTTTGAACAAAGGTCTGGAGTGGCAGGACAAGAGGGAATAGATTCAGACTGACAGAGGGCAGAGTTAGACTAGGTGTTAGGAGACAATTTTCTGGTTGACAGGAAGGAAGATGTTCAAAGCCATGGTTGGCCCCATAAACCCTTCATGGAAGGATAAAGCAGCACTGAAAGCCAGTGGCCATCTGGGGCCATCTGATTTACAACCCCTCAGGGTCTGAAATCGTGATTCAGGCATCAGGATCCATCAGATTTGTACATTTGAACTTTTTTGATTGTCATATTTTGTCTGTGTTTGTGCTGATTTCCAGCGTCCTTCCTTTATCCTGGTTTCTCCTTATATTCTGAACCCCCCAAGGCAGTGTTTTTTGTTGGATGGTCTACATAAAATGGGAGCTGCTTCAAGACTGGCCTTCCTCAGTTTGAACTCACATTTTCAGCTTTCCCTCGCCCACCCAAGAACTCAGAATTTCCTTTTACACAAAGAAGCGAACATTGGGATTCCAAATTAATCACTCGAATCCAGAAGCTGGAGAATCCAGAAGCCTGGAAATATTTGAGTCAGGTTGGACATGGCCCTGAGCAACCTGGTCTAGTTGAAGACATCCCTGCTGACTGCAAGCACTTGGTCTAAATGACCTTTAAATATCCCTTCCAACCCAAACAGTTCAACGATTCCATGAATTCCAAATAAACCCTGCGCTGCTGTGAAAACCTCCCTGAAATCAGGGGAATGGACAGGGAATAGTTCACACCACACAGTGCCTTGGACAAAACTGGAAGGCTCCAGGTCAATCCTTGCTCTGTGATGGTTTAGTTGCCATAGAGACAACCAGGTCTCACTTCATCCGCCAGCACTCTCTCTATTCACCGGTGACCCCTCCGGATTAAAGTTGGAGTGTTTTGGATCATTCTCTTTATTTTATCAGTGCTGTAGCACACCGCCTAATCCTAGTTGTACCTCTCTCAGGAAGGGAAAAAATAAAAAGAAAGAGACAAAAAAACCCCAACCTTCTTCCCCTCACCATTTGTTGTAGAGGCCAATTATCCGAAGGGGTGACAAGTAGAAAAATGAATTAACCAGAGCTTTGTAATGTCAGCATTATTTATCGTGTATAACTTTGCCCAGCTCAGCTGTGGATCAGCAAAGAAGTGCTTTTATTCTTCCCTTCTCTCTTTGATGCTGTTTTTCCCTTTCTTTCCCTTCCTTGGCTTTGTGTAGGTCCTTTGCTCTGCCACACCATCATTACGGAATCTTTTTCTTCTGCTCCAAACCAGGTGGGTTTTCCACATGAGATGAGGAGCTAGGGAACAGAGATGCCCTGCAGGAGGTGAAGGAAGGGAGATCTCCAAGCTCTCATCTCCCCCATCCTTACCCTCTGCCCCCGTGGTAATCAAACCACTCCGTTGGGTTTATTTCCTTTGATCTCTAACTCACACAAAAAGTAGGTGCTGAGACTGGAACTGGCCTCTGCTACCTTTTTCCCCCCCCCTCTGCCTTTTCCCGTGCATAGTTTTCTGAATCTACGCCCTCTTCCCACCTGCTGCAGTGAAGACTTTCAAAAGGAAAAAACGGCACTTTGCTGGCAGGAGGCAGGAAAACAAGGGACGTTCAACCGGCATCCAGCCTGAAAGCAACGCCCTGGCAAGAAGCCCACAAACACTTCAGATGTGAAGCACCAAGTCACAGAGCAAAGAGGCAAAAAATGCATCCTTGTAAAGCCATAGTGAGGCTGCACCTGCTCCAAACGGCTGCAGCCAGTACACTGTGACACTTCAAAGCTGCCAGGGAATGAGATACTGGAATAAGACACCCCTGTCAGGGTGTAAAAGTAGCCAAATCTTGCACTGAGGCAGCCGGAGTGCTGCTTGACGTAGGGAGCAAGCCTGGAGGATAATATGTGTGTATCCAAATGACAGATGATGGGGAAAGAAATAAATTATCCTGCAGTGTGTCTGTCCCTGTGTGAGTGTTTCTGGCTTCCCTGCCTGGATTCCGAGACCATCTTCACTGTGAATTTCTCCTTCCAACACCCACAGCCTGTGGATCCTACAAATGAATTAATAAATCAATCAGGTTATTGGCTCCAGAGGTGATCGCTGGGGTTTGCTGGTTCAACTGGGCCAGTTTTTCTGTTTAAAATCCAGTTGTGTCACCTCTCTGAAGGTTTCTTGTTGGGTAGGCTAGCCCAGATCTGACAGCACGTCAGGAATTCTCCTGGAGGAGTGGGCAGCTGCACCAGTGTGGCATGCAGACTGTCAACTGGCAGTAAATCTGTTTCAAGCTCTTTTGTTGTGCCAAGCAATTGCTGAATAACTTCTCTGAATTACTTCCAGTCGATATCTCTTATATGAAAAGCTCACAGAAAGCTTATTATGTTCAAAATTCGGCAGATACGGATTCTCACACGCTAAACATCCATTAGCAACTGGATAAAGGCAACTCTTGGGATCACATTTCTATAGGGGCAGCTTTTTGCAGACGTGCAGGTGAAGTTGGCTTTGTGTGAAGCATCTTGGATGCATTCTCATAGAAATGAAAATAAATTCTTAATAAAGTCTGGTGGTTGACGCCAGGCATGAGATGGACAGGACTGCAGGCAAAGCCAAAATGTGTTTGTTGAATAATCCTGAGGAGGGGAAAATTAGTTGTTTGTGGGTGATTTTTAGCTCCACGCTTCAAGGGTTAATTTTGGAGAGATCAGATTTGAATGTCCTCGCTGCCTGGACAGGCTTTCTGTACACTCCTTGCCACAAGGCTGCTGAGTGGGCATTTCCGTGGATTTTTTTGTTTTAAATGTGAGGTTACTGTTAACATGCTGGGTAAAATGTCATGGCAGGATTTTCAAAGGTGGCCAGCACAGGGCTGACACATCTCTAATTAGAGATCCTGGGATACTGAGGAAACAACAGAGATGACCTCTCCCAAAATGACCTCTTCCAAAGCAGCTGCCCACAGTCAGATTCTCACTTTAGAAGGAACAAGAGGCTGTACAGCTGGATCCCATGGAGGTGAAATTATTCCCTCTTTGTCCAGCTGCTAGAAATGCCTTAAAAATAACCAGTTAAGTCAATGCATCAATTACTCTGTGGTTACAACCTCCAGAAGGTAATTCAGGTCTCAATTGCTCTGGGAAAGCATCTGTCTTTTTCCTGTTGGCTAGATGGGAAGCCTGAGATGACTTAATTCCCAGCTCAGCATTGTAGTAAGCTGACTAAAGCCCAGTGGAGTAAAAGCTAACCAGTAAAAACTCTGGTTTTTACTTCATTTTTCTGTGTTAGCATCATTTTTTATGAAAGGCATTGTCAAATCTCAGAAAGAAAAAAAAAGCGGAGTGTTGAAAAGTGTAGAAAAGTAAAAATTAGTAATTTAGACACCTTTCGGGGTCTCCTCTTTGAACCAATTTGTGTTTGAACCAACTTGTTTTTGAACCAAATATTATCTCTGATATTGACTACAATGCATTCAAAGCAGAGCCCCAAAATCTTCAATCCTTCAGTTTAGAGGAGCTCTCAATGATGAACTTGACTATCACTGCAGAGTTGATTTCTCCACCCAAATCCACCATCCAAACTGCCTATCTGCCGCCGTGATCTGAACTTCTCAGGGTTAGTCCTTATTATTATTTTCTTCTGAGAAGACAACCCTGGAGATGGCTTCAGGCTGAGTCACAGTTGAAGGACACCCTGAGATCAGCTCAGGTTGCTTGGTTGGAGCAAGGTGCTCATAATGCCAAGATTGAAGGTTTGATCCCCATATGGATCAGTCATTTAAAAGCTGGACTCGATGATCCTGGTGGGTCTCTTCCAGCTCAGAATATTCTGTGATTCTGTGTGATTGTTGTGGTGAAAAGTTGAATTTGGCTACAGTGAAAGGGGACATAAACTCTGCCTAGGCTGGTGACTTGCAGGGACTCAGTCTGTGCCCTGGAGGTTGGTCAACCCAGGCTTGGTGACAACTGCTTTGACCTTCTCCAGTCAGATGAAGGTTCAACACCTCTGGTCTCACCCTCTTCATGCTCCAGGCCAGCTGCACATCAGCCTGCCACAAACTGGAAGCCACAGAGCAGTGCTGGTTTCATTTTGATCCCGTGGCTATTGATGCCACTGCAAGCCCAAAGCATGGATGGTGGTGACAGCAGGGGCTGGGAGGGGACTGGGGTGATATCCTAAATCAATCTCTGTGTGTTTCTATGCCCACTTGTTCATTCATCTGGGACAGGAAGCTGAACTGAACCTACATTAACCCCTGACCAGTGACCAGGGATGACATCTGGGAGGGATGTCCCTGCACCACTGCTGGCCACAACCTCTCGTGTCACCAGTTTGGCTGCATCGGCACAGAGATGGCAGGAAAAGAAATGAGTAGTGAATCAGGCCAGTAATATTTGGTATCATCCAGGCTCTTTGCCAGCAAGGATTTACCCAGGGCTGATCTTTCCTCTGCATTCAGTAGCTCGAGCAATTCAGCCAGCGAAGCATCCAAAATCCCAGCATCACCTGATGGATTTTATCCACCTCACTTCCTACCTCTTCCCAGTCTCCTGTCCTTTCCTCCTCCTTGGTGCTGGCAGAGCAGGACTGCAGACTGCCATGTGGGCAGCAATCTCATGTCCAGGGGAATTAAGGGATCTTGGAACACAGGCTGCTCCCTGGCGCTCCTAGCCTTGACTCCCCACTGCTTGGAGCTGGACAGTGCTGTCCCTTGCAGGCAAAGGATCAAAAAACATTGTGTCTCTTGTCAGAGAGCTGTCACAAGGGTCCTGGGTGCAGCTGGACATGCACTAAAATGTAAATAAAATAAAATGGGATTTATTTACTCATTGCTGAGGGTTCATTAGCTCCACCCCCACTGGGATGGTGGTTTCCAGGATCCCAGGGGAAGCCAGGCCAGCTGGGCAGCTGACAGGATGCCCTGGGCAGGAGGTGAATGGCAGCAACCCTGCGTGCTCATCACACATGGCACAGGAGGAGAGCAGAGGAACGGGAGCTGGGTGTGCTCAGGGATGAAGGAGCTGGGTGTGCTCAGGGATGAAGGAGCTGGGTGTGCTCAGGGATGAAGGAGCTGGGTGTGCTCAGGGATGAAGGAGCTGGGTGTGCTCAGGGATGAAGGAGCTGGGTGTGCTCAGGGATGAAGGAGGTGGGTGTGCTCAGGGATGAAGGAGGTGGGTGTGCTCAGGGATGAAGGAGCTGGGTGTGCTCAGGGATGAAGGAGCTGGGTGTGCTCAGGGATAAAGGAGCTGGGTGTGCTCAGGGATGAAGGATCTGGGTGTGCTCAGGGATGAAGGAGCTGGAAGCACTCAGGGATGAAGGAGCTGGGTGTGCTCAGGGATAAAGGAGCTGGAAGCATCCATGGATTGCTCCAATTTCCACAGCAGACATGCCAGAGAGAGCTGGAGCACCTTGCCCAAAGTAAATGCCTGCATTTATCATTGTCAGGGTGATTTGTTGTCCACCTTGGTACTTTTGACAGTGAGAGGTTGTCCCATCCCTGCTTTTCAATTGCCACCACCTCTGGAGAGCAGGGCTGCCCAAGCAGACCATGCTCCAGTGCTTGTTGAATCCCCACTTCCACCAGCTGCAGGTGGATTCCTCTGATATCCCCAAAAAATTCCTGTTTGCATCACCAGACTGAAGATGGACCAAGCACTTGGGACCTGCTCTAGTTCAGGAGAAATGGATCTCCCATCCATTATTTACATCTCCCCATGCCTGGGCATGGAGAAGTCTGTTTTATGTCTGTTGAACACATTTTGTTTACTCGGTGTGTGTTGAAATACACCTGTTCTTCCTGATATTTTGATCTCCACAGCTCCCTGAGGTTGTAGACAGCTGGGGGTAGATCTTTTCTCCCAGGTAACAAGTGATAGGACAGGAGGAAATGGCTCCATTGAGCCAGGTGATGTTTGGATTGGATATTCGGAAAAAATTTGTGGAAAAGGTTGTCAAACATTGGAACAGGCTGCCCAGGGAAGTGACAGAATCACTGCCCCTGGAAATGTTCCAAAATGTGTAGATGTGGTGCTTAGGGATACATTTTAGTGCTGATTTTAGTGTCAGATTGATGGTTGAACTCAGTGATCTTTTCCAGCTTTAATGATTCCTTGATTCTGTGGCTTTGATGGTGTTTCTGTGGTTGTGTCAGGCTTGGTTTGAAGCCATGGCTTTGTTTGCATCTTTACTTCCCCCCTGTTCCCTGCTCATTTAGGCACCCTGGGAACATCTGTGGGAATTTCAGAGGATGAATAAAACCTTCAGTTGCTGTTGTGTCTCACCTCAGAATTAGCTGCATTTCTTCAGTGGGTTAAGTGATTTTCTGTGCTTTCTAATTCATAGCAATCTTGGTATTTTCATATATGTGCTTGGTTCTCTCCTCACTCAACACTGCTGTAAGATGGGTGTGAAATTTGGGACAAAAGAGGAGTCATCCCTATATGGACTGAAAGTTTTACATGAGCAGGGACTGACAAGACAAGGGTTGAGTGCTTTAAATTAAGAGAGGAGAGATTTAGATTAGATATTAATTAGAAATTCTTGTGAGGCCCTGGCACAGGGTGCCCAGAGAAGCTGTGGCTGCCCCTGGATCCCTGGAATTGTCCAAAGCCAGACTGGACAGGGCTTGGAGCAACCTGGGACAGTGGAAAGTGCCCCTGTCCATGGGAAGGGGTGGCACTTGATGATATTTAAAATCCCTTCCAACCCAAAATATTCTATGATTTTATGAACTTTCCCATCTACCTGTCTGTCTCTGGTGCTCCAAGAGGAGGAAACCACTCTGATAATGCTGTTTAAAATCTCAGTGTGTCCATCTGAAGTAAAAACCTCCCATACTGGTTGATTCTAACACTGGATGTGCATTGGCTGTAAATCCCCTGGAGGAACTTGGGATGGAAGTTCCTTTAACAAAATAATTGGTTCTATATTAATTTTTGTGTGTAAACAGGTGCAGAATGTTTGGCTTTCCAGAAATCAACTCATAGGCAGCAGTTCTGGGTGTGTTGTGTATTAGGGCAGCAAACTGCAGGGCAAATGTGAGACCAGAGCCTTGAGGAGTAAAATGAACACTTAGGAGCTTAAGAACCTCCTGATGCTTCATGCAAAAATGGGGAAATATTCTATTTAGAGACTCTACTGCTCACACATCAGATGTTTTCTCCAGTTCTCCCTCTCTCTCTCTCTCTCTCTCTCTCTCTCTCTCTCTGTAATTTTTTTTTCTTTTTTAAATTATCATCGGGGGCAATTTGCATGAGAGGGATCTTTGTCAGTGAAGTGCCCATCTGCTGTGCAGCCCCACCTCCCCCTGACGACACAGCCATCTGCTTTTGACATCACAGCCACGCTGGGCTGCCACTGCCACTTGATTAACACCTTACCTCCATGCCATCCTGCCATTTGAAAGGATTCCCAGGTGCTTTCCTTGGATTTTACACTCCAGACAGGGATGAACTGGCTTGGGATGGTCTGGGCTGGTGGGTGGGAGTTGCAGACGACCAGAGCCACAAGCAGTTTTGAGCAGGGACTGTGATTTTTGATTTGCCTTTGTGTGACACGTCATGTGAAGGAGAAGTCCCCTTGTCTCTGCCTCCTGGGAATTGAATAATAATAATTACGAGGCTGATGATCACTCTTATGAAGCAGAGTTTGATTAGCTTCACTTGCATCTGCTTGAGACACTTCTAATTACACAGCAGTGTCCTGGTGTCATTCATCGTCCAAACTAAAACTGATTTGCCCTTCAGAGCTCGTCCCACCCCAGTCAGTGATGCTCGAAACCAGACTGAGAAGGGAGGACATCCACTACAGACATCCCTCTTTGACTGATTTACCTGCTTGGGGTTTAGATAATACATGGATAATCACAAAAAAAAAGTGTATCCAACAGCCCAGATGGTCATGGCTAGGGAAAAACAGTGCCACCTTCCAAAATGCCAGCACTTGTCTCTCAGTGTGTCCTCGGGTGGGTAACAGCATGAGTTGTCACAATTGCTGCACGCAGGAATTTGCTGTGGTGAATTAAGAGAGTTGTCTTCAGGTTAAAGTCCTGCTGCATCTGGATTTCTGGGTGTATATATTCATTTTCCTACCTAGAGCCCTTGTCCAGGTGGTGTTTGAGGTCTGTGGTTTTCATGTGTGGTTTCTTGGTTTATTTTTCCCCTCCATATACATGTTCAGTGGGTTTCTCTCCTCGGGGAAGGAGCAGAACCACGGGAAGCCTCTCTGGTCTGGCTGCCATCCACCCAGAACCCCTGGGCACCTCCCAGGCACGTGTGGGGATCAGCTGTAAATCCAACACATCCTGGAAGGGCTGTGCTCTGCACAACCCCCGTTGGAGCAGGCTGGGAGATCCCACTTCATTTCATGGAGTGTGGAAATGCTGCTGCAAGCTCTTTTCCCTCGTTATTTTAATCACCCAAAAGTGCAGGGTGATGCTGACTGAAAACTTGTATCAAATTCATGGTGATTTTTTTTTTTTTTTCAATGAAAGCAATCTGCAAGCAAGGCTTGGATAGGAATTTGGAAAATGTTGTGGGTTTAGGGTTTTGAAATGAAACTTGTGAATTATTCCTCTGGGAGCTGAGCTTATCTTCAAAATTCACTGAAACAAAACAGCCAACTGTAATATTATTGATTAATATCAGCAAGGTGGTGACATTGGTTTTGATGATAATAATAAAAGACTAATACAAGAAGAGGGAAGTAAAATGTTTTGTTTCAGGTCAAGCAAGCTGCTTTGTTTTACCTGACCCATTCTCCTTCACTAATCTTTCATTTAAGTAAGAAAAGTGCAGGAAACAAGTGGTGTGGATTAACCCTGACCAAAATTAATACCAACAAGAGACGTTTTCCTGGCTTGCAATCAGGACATTTGATCCTAAGAATGACCATGGCATCAAACCTGTGCTTGGCCACTCCTCATCACACTCCATCAAGGCAGGGAGGTTAAATCCTGGAGTGAAGTCCTTCTGAGCAGATTCCCAGCCTCTCCTACTTTGCACGGGAAATACCACTGCACAACCCTAAATTCCTCTGAAACTCAGACCTATTCTTCCCTTTCTGCCACGGCTGGGGGAATTGAAAGAAGCATCCAGGGCAAATTGTTCCCCAAAGTTTTCCTCGCCGTCAGCAAGTCCATTAATGTCATTGCAGAGCTGCTGCTGCTGCACCAGGTGCACAGATTATTCGGATAGTGCCACATTCCCTGCCAGGAGCTGCAGAGGGAGGCTCTGCTGGATGACAACACTCCCCTAATCCACTTACTGAGGTAGTTCCTCACTGGAGTTTGAATCCAGCTTCTCCCTCTGATCGTGTCAGCGCAGGCACCACTCCGAGCGCCTGGAAACTCTTAATCCTTTGCAAAGCATCTGTCAAATTCTTCTCCCACCCGGGACCCCTCTTGTGGTGCTGCACTGAATTCCGTGGGAGATGAAAGCCAGCAGCACCTTGCGGGATCAAACGCTCAGTTTATGAGCTGCAGAGGATGCTTTGAAGGGTCCGGGGGGAGCGGCGCGAAAATCTTTTCCTTCCAAAATCTTGGAGAGGGCCATCCTGACGATGGAACAAATCCACCAGCAGTCAAATACTGAAGCATCTCCCCCTCCTCGTCCTGCTCAGGCAGGCTGGAGCGCCGGGAATGCCGATGGTGGTGGGAGCTGGCAGGATGCCGGGGCTGCACAGAAGGCTGGGGGGCTTTGCCATGTGGGATTCGGGCAGACTGGGAGCAGCTGTCGGGAAGTCAGGGAGTTTGGGTTTGTTTGCAAAGCGGGACGCGGGGGTGAGAGGCTGGGAGGGGGAGCAGACAGCCTCCCCCTCTCGAGGGTAGGGTGGCTTTTCTTCTGAAGCTAAGAGGGTTTTTTTCCTTGCCCCGTGAAATAGGGGAACGATGGGGTTATTCAAGTCTATTGAAAGCAGAGCACAAAAGCTTCCTCAGGCTGCTTCACTCCGTGGTGAACATCTCCACCCAACGGGCTGCGGGGCTTGGGGGCATTTTTAGCTTTACGTTGGGATTTTTCTCCACCCACCCTTGCGGCTGGTGCCTTTCCATGCAAGGGTGGCCCTAGCCCAATTTCCTTAGTTGGTCAAATTAATTGGCTGTTTTATTAAACAACTCATAATTGAAGTATTGAATGCTTTCGGGTTGCCTTAAAGCCTTGATGTATTACTGTGCTCGTCATTGTTTAAAACATAAAATGTCTCAGTTATCCCTTTCTTCTCCTTGGGAAGTCCAAAGGAGTGAAGCTGTGCAGATTGTGGATGTCACAGAACATCATACATTTGTTTTCCCTTTTTCTAGCAATTTAACACATTGTGCTTTCGCAGAGGTTCAAAAGTTCGCTCAGCAACAGTTGGTTCTTGGAGCTCCTTGCAAAGGCCTGTGAGGAAACTTAAAAAAAAACCCCAACCAACACCATTCGATGGCCGCAGGACATAACAGCAACAAACCACATGTAATGCCCTTAATATCACTCAAATTGTGCAAGAATGCAACCCTCAAGCCCCAGCACATCCATGTTTTCTGTTTCTTTACCATATGCCAGCGTGGTCTGTGAGTAGTTAGTTAGAGGTAAAGCCTGACCTTTACGTCGGGTGTTTTCTGACTTTCTTTTAATTTGACCCAGCAGCCGAGATCAAAGCCCTGGTACATCCAGACAGCCTCAAAATATGGGAAAATCCTGTTTGTCCTTCAGCACGCTTTAGTATGCAGTCGGAAGAGCGCTGTGGAGAACGGCTGGGTGAAGGGCTGGATTAGCAGATGTTGCCCACATCACGTTGACAGCGCCGAGTTTGTGATCAGTGCCACTTCCAGATCCCGGAGCCAAATGTTGTGCTCTGCTCTCCTAAACGCTCGCAGGCGTTCCAGGCAGTGGCCTGACAGATGGAAACCAAAATCGTGCGGAATGAGCTCAAACAGCAAAGTCACCGAGCGGGGATGGCTGCTGGGGACAGACAGGGTTTGATGGATCTAGGGGATCCCCACCTGGAGATGGCTGCTGGGAACAGACAGGGTTTCATGGATCGAGGGGATCCCCTCTTGGCAGGAGAGGGGGACAATGACATGGGGTATGTACTCATGGCAAAAACTTGGCTGTTTCCTGGCTGTGATGGTTGTGGAGGATGGAGAGTGAATGTTTCTCCTCAAAAGTTGGTTCAAGAAAATCATTAATTTCCTGCATCCCAGCCAGGCTGGTGACACAGGGGCTGTGTCCCCAGACCTGTCGCCAGCCCACAGGAGCATTTTGTGCACAATGAAGGTGGCAGATTGTCAAACCTTAGCTGTGCTTTCCCCACTCCTCAGCCAGCTTCCAGAGAGGGGCTGCATTATCTTCTGGGCTGTTGGCCATGCCAGAGAGCTGGAATTGTGGAGTTTGTCTCCTGGCACTGCTGCTGGCTGCCATGCCTCCTCTGTCTGCTGCTGCAGGCAGTTTGCAGGTTTTGTCTCTGGGAAGATGCTAAACACCATCTCTCCCCTTGAATGCCCACTTTGGTTAATTACCAGCACATTTGCCAATTTGGGTTTTGGAAGGAGTCAATCTGTTTTGTCTCAAGATGAAGCCCAGACTTTCTTCAAGGGTTAACACCTCCCAAAAATCATCCTCAGTGAGCAGAGCTGGGGTAATCCCCCTGGTTTGATAGCAAAAGGATATGAAAGCACAAACCCAAGCTGTGCCATGTCACTTGGGGACAGCAGAAATGACTGTGGCTCGTTTTTTATGCCAGATGACAATGAACAGAGGAGCCAGGATTTGCAGTTTGACTTTTTGCTCGGCAGCATCACAGTGCTCCAGTGCTCCCTCCGAGCACTTGCCCTCCAACAGGAGAATCAACACCACCCCTCCGAGGGGATTTGTGAGCCTGGAGGGCTGACAACACTTTGTTCAGTCCCTCAAGGCACAGGCACGGCCCTAACCCTTATTTTTTTCAGCGTGGAGGGTCCCCTTAGTGGTGATAAATGCCGTGTGGCATTGAACTTCAAAGGCTGCCAGAGCAAACTTCTCCAGTCTGGTGCCACATGGTGAGGAGTGACAGGGCTGGAGTGACAGATGCGCCCACAGATGCACAGCCAGGGGACAGATGTGCCCCTTGGCAAGGGGCAGGGCTGCAGGAGAAGAGATGCAGACACCAATTGTTGTTTCACGCCCCATCCCTGCCTCTAGGCCGCCCTATATTTTGTAGGCATTTTACTTTGATGGAAATGTAGTGGCCCTGAGCGAAGGAGGAGCAATTCCTGCTGTGGGGTGGAGCCCATTTTGTGTGTTCCCATCTTCTGGTTGGGTTTTGCCCAGTGGGGATTTGGTTTCTGTGGTGTGACCTGGTCTGCAGCACTTGGTGACAACTGGGGGATGCCGGTGTGAGCTCATCCTCAGAGCATCTCCAGGATATCCTCCTGTCTTCAGGATGGCATGGAAACACAACGATTAAGACGGTGTGAAATAAATGCCCTTAATTCCCCCTTAAATGGAGATTTCTTTCTCTGCACTTTCTCTGCAGAGAGGCTCACTGCTCCCTCCTGGGGTGCACTGTGACCCGCTAATCCACCTTGGAGGTGTTAAACTGCATCCGCACTAGGTGCTAAAAGGTGTTTCGTCCTGTTGACCGTGCGGAATAAAAGGAAACACCGAAAGAAAAAGCACTTATTTCTCCCGTCTTGCCAAGGTCTGTGCACTCTGCGTGGCTGGGCTGCCTCCCTTGCTGCTCTGGGTGTTTTCAAGTCTGGAAGAACACAGAGAGTAGGAATTTGTGTGTTTGTGTAGGCAGGAATTCTCCCATAGCCCGGCAGTGAATCTCTTGGTCCAGGCAGGGAATAAGCTTTATTCTCCCTGTTTGTTTTCCATATTTTGCCATTTAACTGCAAATCCTGGTGGATCCACCTGACAGGAACACTAATGCCATGTGCCCTGCAGCCACGTTGGTGTGGTTTTTCCATGGCATTTTATCCAGCACTGCAGTGCTGGGAATGCTGTGGCTTCTCATTGGAGTATAAAAGCGGAGGATAAGAGGCAGATTTCCTTGTGTCTACATGCAGGTATTCTCCACGTCCCTGGCTGCAGATCGACTAATTTCATTCCTGATTTGGTCCTTGGACTCTGGAATCGCCTGCCTTTGCTGCTGGATCAGAGGTCAGGCTGTCCAGGGCAGATTCTGGGCAGAGCTGCATCAATCTTGGCAAAATTGAGCAGCTCCTGCTTTTATACCCCAACCTACAAACACCCGGGGAGGCAAATAACTACAATTCTCAACAAAACAAAGCCGTTAGAATTCTCCTTTGTGCTGTTAATGAAGGTAATTAAGCTGCATGCAAAGAGAGAGAGGTTGGAAGGCATGGAGAGCAAAGCATGATTTCTACAGAACTTGATTTTTGCGGTTTCCCTCTTTAGACAGGACCTTTTATCCTTAAACAGCGTGAAGGGAAGGGGCTGACAGGAAAAACACAGCTCATCCAGGGTTCTGTGGGATGTGCTACAGCTGCAACAGGTTGGAGAAATAAAAGTTTTTAGGGGAGGATGTGAACAGGACTCATCCTCTCTGGAAAGACTTTGGTCCAGCATCAGTGGGGATGAATTTTCCTTTACTGTCGGTGGTTTCCTCCTGCCCTGACCCTGCTGGTGGGCAAATCTCACCCATCCTTCCACTGGGACAGCTCCCACCACCTCTGTCTGCATCCGTTTGGAAGCCTGGGGAGAACACGGTGTCTTGGCTGTCCATCCTGACAGGCAGGGGATCGGAATTTGATGGTCTTTAAGATCCTTTCCAACCCAAAGCAAATGCACGGGAAAAGGGGGATGTGACTTCTTCACCATAACACAATTTTTTTGTCCCCTCCAACAAAACAAAACAAAAAGAAAACCCCAAATTACGAGGCAAGAAACAAATAAATAAATAAATCAGTGTCCCATTGCGATGGTGGTGGAGGAGGAGGAGGAGGAAGAGAAGGAGGAAAAGACTTCCAAGGCAAGTTGTGCCAGTGGATCCCGGTTAGCAGAGCTGTCTGGCGCCTGCGGGGATGTCTATGAATGAAGGGAATTTGCGAAGCTGCTGCCACACGCTGCAGATGAGGCTGCTGCGCTCGCGTTAATGCACACATCTCACCCAAACTCGGCGATTTCTGTCCCGAATCCTGTGAAAGCAGAGCCGCTGCACAACGCTGCTGCCGCGGTGTCACCTCATTGTGGATTCCCGGGGAGTGCAGGGTTGGAAGGAAGAGCAGGTGCACGCTTTGGAGGAGGTGGGACCGGCAATTATCAACCCGAGCGTTAATTGTCGAATTAACATCACACTGTGTAACACGAGTAAATAAGAGCCGGCAGTTTGGGTTTCTCGCGGAAACCTTCGCTCCAAGGGCTTTGTGTGCGCTCTGATCTCTCTTGCACCTCACGTTACAGAGCCTGGCAGGAGCGGCTGGTGGTGTCTGAAATAGCCTGGATGGTTTTTCACCCGTCTTGCGCTGCAAAGCAGGATTCGATGTGGGATGAACATGCAGAACTGGTCTGGACATAATTCCTGCAAAAGTGCCCATATGAACACAGCCTATTATCTGGCTGCAGATTGGGCGTGGGTGGCTCTCCATCCTTTTGGCAATTTCCGTGGGTTTTCTGCTGGTAACTTTGACCAGAAGCTGTTAAAAATCTGCTGTACATTCCACACGGAGAGGCAGCTGCATTTCAGGAGTGGAGTGACACTCAGAGAGCCGAACCCCCCTTTTCTCCAGGCATCTTCATCTGTGAAGCACTGCAGGTCCTTGGGGATGATTATAAGGTATTTATAGTTGAGGAGATGGATGACTTAGTCCTAACAGTCTGAATGATATCTCAGCGATGGCAGCCTTAAACACAGACAGCTAGAGGTCACATTTGATTACATAAAAACTGGATTTCAGCCCAAGCAGCTGGGAGAGATGTTCCTCCCTCCTTGAGAAATGACAAGTGCAAAAAAACCCATCCTTCCTGACTCGGGTTCCTGAGGCAGCCAAGAGCAGAGTGCGGGGTTGGGTGCCAGTGGCTCCGTTATCCTTGGCAGAGGGAAGCAACTTGTTAGTGGTGGCAGCACAGCCCAGCTGGCAGGGTGGAGAGGCCGTGGCAAGCAGAGTGTCCCCAGCATCCGTGTCCCTGTCCCCTCCCAGGGAGTGCACCAGGACGTGTCTGGTTTCTGTGCTGATTGAATTTGTGGCTGTATAAATTCCTGCTGCCGTTCTGCAGTGAGGTGATGCAGAACAAAGCTGCTGATTAACACATGGAGGAGCCATGGATGCTCCTAGGAAGGGACTCAGCCCATGCCACTGCCAGCTGGGCAAAGGCCTGGACATTCCCTCCAGAAGGAAACCCCCAAGGCTCAGGCATCCCCCATGGAGGGGTTATGGAGATTGGCACTTTGTCCCCCCTGCCCCAGGATAAAATGTGTGTGGGACAGGTCTCCTGCCCTAAATGAACTTGTTGGGATCTTCTCTGTGGTCAGCCCTTCTCACAGCCTGGCAAAAGGGACTGGTACAAGTTGGAGAAGACCTGTTTACATGTGGAGAGGGGCAGGAATAAAACAGGAGAAGGGACAGGAGGGTGGGAAGTGGGAAGAGAGACCCAGAGCTGAAAGACCAGAAAGCTCTGCTGGTTGAGGGGAAGAGAACAGGGCAGGTGAGAGCAAGGTGGGGTGGGCTCTGAGCTGTTGAGCTTTGCTGTCTTGGTTCCCTTCTTGCAGAGACAGCACAGAGTGGAACAGATCCATCACTGGCTGGATTTTAGCTGGATTTAGCTGCTCAGATTGACAGCTGCCAAAATAGTGATTAACCCTAGGAGAAGCCAGGACTAGGTCTGGGAGGGATCAGCTCCTGCTGGGGCATGAGACCAGGAGCCACATGATTTGTGATTGCTGTGATTCTCTGGCTTTACCACATCATCAAAACCAAAGAGGCTGAGGCTGCATCCAGGTGGAGACAAGGGCTGGAGGTATTTTGAGCTCTGAGGGCAAAGAAGGTGTGGTGGCCTCCTGCTTATCACCTTGTTCCTTTCCCTGTCAGAGTTTCCCTCATTCCCATCCCCGAATTCCTGCAGCTCCAGCCACTCGTTGCCTGCAATCCTCCACCCCCCTGCAGTCTGGTGTGATGCTCAGCCAGGCTGGGCTTCTCCAGACCCTTTCCAGGTGAGCCTTGGTGTCTGTGAGTAAGGCTGAGACAAAAAGGGAGGAGTGGAGGTTCTGCTCTCTTGCCAGAGCTGAACAACGAAGGGGAGGAGAGGTCAGACCTGCCTGGTTGGGGGGAAGGAGAAAACACATCAACAGCAGCTCCTTTATGTCCTCCTGCCCTCGAGCCTGAAGGGCAGTGGCAGGCATGAAATTCTCATCAGCCTGATGGACAGAGCAGCCCCTTGCCCCTCCTGAGGGTGTGGGGAGGCAAAGCAGGATGGAAACGAGTTGTGCCCAGAGGGGAGAAACAGCTTTGTGTGTCTGGGGTCCCTTCTGCAGCCCTGCTGGGTTCATCTCACGAAGTTATATCACCAGTGTTGGACACAACCTCAGTTCTTGGGGTCACAAGGTTCATGGAAATGAATGCTTGCATTTTGGATATCCCTATGGATAAGGAAAACAGAGCACAGCTACTCCAGGTTCATGCCACTGTTGGTTTGTGAAGGCTGAACCTTTTTTTCTACAATTTAGGAAAACCCGAATTCCTGTCAGGAGCACAACCAAAATCTCTGGGGTTTGGGAGAAACAAACAAAACCCACTTAGAGTGAGCCCAGGTGCTGAGCCCAGATGTGGTGTGGTGCTCACATGCTGCACCTCCATGCAAATCTTGCTGTCACCTGTAATAATAGTCGATACTGTGAAGCATGAGGTGTTAATCACAGCGATGTGAGAGACCTGAGCCTCACCATCTGTGCAATTATCCAGCCCTCCAGCAGTGATATTTGACCCACCAGAGACAGGAAGATGTAAATGTTGCAGTCAGGGTGCAATAAACCTATTTTTTTACCAAGCTATTATTCAGTGTAGGGCTTTATCACAGAGCTGGTTCTCCACAGGTAGAAACGTTTGTGTTGGGTGCCTTGATGGAGGCCCAGATGGTCCTGAGCTGGTTGTCTCCAGCTTTGTGTGTTAAACCAGAATTAATTAGACCAGGATATTTGTGTATTAAACCAGAAACCCACCAGTGAATAAGTGCAGAACTCATTGCATTCCCAAGCTGGCAGTTCTGACCTTTCCATTTGGCACTGGGCATCTCTATCCCACTGGGAATGGAGTGATTTCTTCAAAGGTACTGAGGGCTGTCACATTGGAGCAGTTGGTGTCAAACAAAGGAGTGGTCCCAGACATCCCAGAGTCACGGAATGGTTAGGGTTGGCAGGCACCCTAAAATCCCACTATGAAGTTCTGTGTTCACTGGTAACCAGATGGGCACCAAAGTCCCAAAGTAGGACCCAAGAAATGAACCCCAGGGTCTGGTAATTCCTTGGTGTTGGATAACCTTGGTGCTGGGCAAGTGTTTCTGCCCAAAACCTCTGTCTGATGTCTCCATTTGCTTTCTGTGCTGTCCAAGTCCAGCTCCCTGCACCCAATCACTCATTGCTGACTCTCGAGCTCGGCGGTTCTGCTGCTTTGAGAAGTTATTCCCAACATCAGGCTCTCTCAAAACGATCCTGCCAAGATGCTCTGACTCCCCCTGTTAAGCAGCAGGAGAGTTCAGGCTGTGCCTCAGAATAATTACGCACAAGGCACAGTGTCAAAACAAAGGTAGAGGATCCTAAAACATTCACGGATGTGCTGTACTGTTCCCATCCGTGTCCTTGAGACACTTCAGTACCTTCCAGAAAAAGAAGTATCAGGTGCCAAAAGCTGGCTGCAGTCCCCTTCTCTCCCAGGTGCTGTTTCTCAGGGGATTCAGACTTGGCTGGGAAGAGAACAGGGGTTATTTAAGGCTGTTTGCTTGTGGGATGCTGGGGTGATTTGGGACAGGCTGTGGTGCTGGAGCCTCAGGACAGACCCTCACAGGATCAGCACCAAATTTTTTTCTGTGGGAAAAAGACAAAGAGGAGTCAAGGTCCTTGCAGTGTAACCAGGAGCACTTCAGGTCCCTCCTGTCTCAGAACCCCAAAGTCTGTCTGTATCTGCAGTTCTCTGCTTTGGAAGGTGAGCCATTGAGTTCTGGAAATGCTGGTTCCAAGACCATTTGGGATGAGAAGTCAAGTGACAACACCAGATCTTTGCTGTTCCATCAGCTCTTTCCTTCTTTGCCTTAATTCCCACACTTTTACTGCATTTGTTTCATATAGGACCTTCTGAGGGAGCTACAGTCAGGAGGCTGTCATGGAGCAGCTGTCCCATGGCTCCCCCAAAACCTGGGATACCAAATCTGCCAGCTGGCATCATCCCTTGGGGTGAATTTAGTGCTCCTTCCAGCCCATCTTCTACCCCTTCCCTGCTACCACTCAGAGCAGGATCTTTGGAAGGGGCATGGACATCACCCAGACATTTTCCAGACCATTTTGACAGTGACAAAGGAATCAGCAGAGCTGTTTCTCTGCAGAATGCCCCACGGGGAAGGGATTTGGCTCTCCACTCTGCTCCCACGATCCAAGGCAGCGGCAGGAGTCGGTGGTGTCTGGGAGCCGCCAGCTAGCAGTGGCTGATGTCACTTGGGGCACCACGTTGTGCTCAAAGCTCTGCAGCCTCAGCCTAAATCTGCAAAGTGGAAGAAGTCAGGGCTGTGTCCCACTGGCACAGATTGCCTCGGTGGGTCCATGTTCCCTGGGGTCAGAAAAAACCATGGAGCAGCTGAGCCAGAAGCTCCTCCCAGCAATGTTCTCCCTTGGGGCTTTCAAATGCAGCAGTCAAGGTGCTTTTTAGGCTACTTAAAAGCACAAAATATCTCAATAAATGGTGTATTTAAATGTCACTGTCTGAGGCTCTTTGGATGCTGAAAGCATCCCAAACTAGCTGTCACCAGAATGCCAGCCATAGGTTTGAGCTCTACATCAGCCAGGTGAGACCACCATGTACTGGAGGTATCTGCACCAAGGAGAGACTTTTGGATCCCCTGATCCCTTGGGGACTCACTCCTGGGTCCTTGAAGGGGATTTTGGATCCCGCAGCAAGGATCATGGTCTGGAATCAGGCAGCAGACAGAGGAGGGGGACGGTGCCTCCCTGCTCGCAGGGCTTCCAGCAGCCTGTTGTTCTGCTCTGATGTCAGGGAGGCAGCTTTGCCAGGGAAATCACAAAGGCAGCCACAAGTGGGACTTAAAATAGCTCTCCATGTGAGGCGGAGGGAGGGGAGTGCGGCGGGGACAGAGCTCCGCCTGCCACATTGACAACTTTCCGAGGGAGGCTGGACTGTGCCTGTCAGTGCTCTGCCTCTTCCCGAGGGGAAAATCCCAGAGGGGAAGAGGAATCTGGTGCCTCTTGGATTATGCAGACCTTCCTGTGCAGCGGGAGGTTTCCAGCCGGCTGGGAGAAGGGAACAGAATCCAAGTGGCATCCTGGTGGAGGAAAGGGGCCAACCCCTTCCTGACTGGTGGCTGGGTTCCTTCTGGAGCCAAGTCCCCATCCCACATTCCTGTTCCTCCTGTGGCATCACTGACATGGCAAAGGCACTGACTCGGCGGTGTTTGGTTTGGCCAAGTCCCTGCAGATATCAAATTGGAGGCTGCAGGGATAAACGAGGTGGCTATTCAAGCAGGGAAAGTGGCCACCACAGTGAGGGCTCTGTGGATGGGCAGTTGTGAGGGTTTGTGCTTTCATGTGCTGGGAATTATGTGGAGGAAGCAGCACTGTGCTTATTCTGGCTTTTTAGGGAGAGGCTGGGCAAAGGAGTGAACTGGGAAAGCCACATCACAGCTTCAAAAAGTTGGAGGTAGGATTTGAAGCCCTGTCCTGCCCCAGGGGAGGTCCCTGGAAATCAGAGTGGATCACAGCTGGTTTCCTAGCAGGGTGCAGCACTTCTCTGGAGAGCTCCAAGGGTCAATTTGCTACCCCAAATGGTCACTCCAGAGCTCACCCAGCCCATCATCTCTATCAGGGTGCTTCAAATCCTGTCCATCTTCCCCTCCCACAGCAAATACCAGGTGTGGTGGGAAGCTGTTGGTTAGCAGGTGGTTCATCCTGTTCAAAAATAGGCGCCTGGAGCTGAGTGGACAGAACACCTTCAAGAGCTGCCATCTCACTTTATTAATGCCAGTTTTGAGAGGTGTGAAGTCAACACCAGCACATCTCGTGGTGTCTGAGCTGAGGAGATGTCCCTTGGAGGGTGAGGCCCCTCCTGGGCACCCAGCTGTGGCAGCAGGGACACTTTATAGCCTATAAATGTATTTACTGCTCTCCTCTTTGAGAACAGCCAGCAGATAAATGGCCTCGCAGCACCCTGGCTCTCCCTCCTCTCCACAGGCTGGCAAATCCAGAGCTGATATTCCACCCCTCCTCCAACCAGGTTTTTTTTTTTTTTATCTTTCCTTTTGCCAAGTTGCAACCTGTGTCTTGTAGTCGTGCTGATCCTTGTCTTGCACTCATAAATATTCAGCATGTGCTGCAGGAGGCTTTGGGCTGAAGCGTGTCACACAGCAAGAATCCTGACTGTGCTGAGCAAAGAGCGTTACAGGAGCTTCCTTGACCTTCCTCCCCGGGGATAATGCTCCAAACTGCAAGTTTGTGTCCTTAAAATGGAAAACTTCAGCCAGAAAATCCTTGGATAGGTCAGGGCTGAGGGGGTTTGCATTGGTTTGGAAGCAACTTATGGTGCAGAGAAATTATGAAGCACCTTTTCTTTAAATGCTTTGAGCTAAGGCATCTACCCTCTGCATGACCCAAAAAAAAATCACCTTTTCCTTTACCCCAACCCTGTCCCAAACCCAAAGATGCCCTCAGTCTGTGCCATCTGGTTCGTGTCCCTTGTGCTCCCAGCGGTGCCAAACTTGACCTATTCCAGCCTGGCTGGAAAGCTCTCCTTGGCAAAGAGGTTGGACACATGGCTGAACGTGACTCATGGCAGTGGGACATGTGCAGGCTTAACTCAAACAGCCTGTTCGGCTCTTTGCCCTGTTTGGGGCCCTAATTTGGGGATTCCACATCTGTTATTACCCCACAGCTTTAAGCTCATGCAAGGCTGCAACCAACTTTCTGCTTTGGATTAAATTTACCAGGGGTTAAATAAGATCACTGCTCTTCTCCACCCCATGATCCAACCTGGGATTTGGGTGTACTGTAGAATCATAGAAAGGCTTGGGTTGAAAGGGACTTTAGAGATCATCAGAGACAACTTCCACCAGACCAGGTTGCTCCAAGCCCCATCCAACCTGGCCTTGAACACTTGACACAGATATTTAGAGCAGCATAACTCTCAGGCTGCCTGTCCCACCTTCCCAACATCTAGTCTAAGGATTGTCTTGCCTGAAACAAATAAAATTCTCCCTCAAGTTTCCTTTGGGGAAAGAATTGGGAAATTAAGCTTTTATAACATGTGAAGTGCTTTAAAATCATCAAATCACAGAATGGTTTGGCTTGGAAGGGACCTTAAAGATCATCTCATTCCAACAGGATGCCACACTTTAGACCAGGTTGCTCCAAGCCCTGTCCAACCTGGCTTTGAACACTTCCAGGGGTTTTGAGTGAGCTGGGATAGTAAAAGGTGTCCCCCTGCCATGGGGGAACTGAATAGGTTTTAAGGTCACTTCTAACCCAAACCATTCCATGATTCCATGATCTGCTCTGATAAGAACTTGTGAATATCTTGATTTGGAGTGTGTTATTCACTTGTTTGAAGTCTTGGAGCTTGGGCCTGCTCTCTTCAGGATGGGATTTTGGGGCACATTTGTCTATTTTTTCCTGTTTTTCTCATTACCAATGGAAGATAGACTGAGAAGTTCTGCTCATTTTTGATTTTATTATTGCCTGTAGCATTTAAGATGTGACCACCACCCCTTCCACACCCAGTCAGCCCACCTGGGTGGGAGATTTGTTCTGGTTGGATTTTCATCTCCAAATCTCCTTGGCTGGCTCCATTTTGCATTTTAACAAGGAGCAAGCACTTCATAACAACTGTAGGGATTAAACTCTACTGGACCCTCAAACCATTAACTGAAAGGAAATATAACAATCAATTAAATGTATTAATGAAGTTGCACAACAGGCTCTGAATTTGTCAGGTAAACTGTGCATTTATTACCAACAAACCTGACTGAACATGATCCATCACCAGGGAGGTTTGGGAGGTGCAGGATGGGGATGGATATCAACATTCCTTCTCCATCTGTGTGTTGGGATGGAGGTTCTTGTATGGCCAACCTGGGTAGCCATCCCTAAATCCAGCACCTGAAGTGAAATTCCACTTAAATAGATTCACTCTGTCTTCAGCCTGACCTGGGAGGGCTCCTGTGTGGCTGCCATGTGTTTTTTGGGGACCAGGAGATGTTGAACTGTCTCCAAGGTGTTGTTGCACAGTGTAAGAGAAATCCTAAAGGGTGTTTTTGCAGGTATTGTTACCTTTTCCAGGGATTGTGCTGGGAAAAGGGCCTGTGGTTGTATTTTTGATGGATTCTGGGGTCTCCATTGCCTCTCATTCCCTGCCAGGTACAAAGATCCCTCGGTGTGCTGCTGCTGTTGAACCATGCCAGGTGGGATGCAGATGGAACAGGCTGAAGCAGAAACCTGTGACAACATTATCCCCCCAAAATTCGCAATATTTTGCCCCTATACACTCAGGAAAGCACATCCATTGTGACCCACGGTGTCCAAGGAAAAAAGCAATTAGCAAATGCCTCGTTTTCCTGCAGCACTAAGAACACCAGGGTGCAGCAGGATGCAGCCCTGTGCCCCAGGATAAATGTCCTCGGGAGATCCATGGCTCCCTGCAAGTGCAGGTGGCTGCTAATTTGAACAGTATCCACTCTTTGAATGAAGCCAGCAGGGGTGAGGAACAGGGATTTGTCATTTCTAGGAGGTGGCTTTGGGTCCCTGCCAGCTCAGCGGGGTTGGGAAGCTCCTCTCATCCAAAGCGGCAGCTGCAGAGTCAGCCCCAGCCAGAACCTCCCCTGTGCATGGGGAGCCTCTCCATAAACACTGGATAATTGGGTTGGGAGGCACCTGAGAGCTTTTCTAGCCCATCCCACTGAAGGCAGGAGCAATTCTTTCCTGTATCCCACCTGAGAGAAGCTTCTTCAGCCTGTTCATCAACTTCCAGGCTCCCCAAACCAGTAGGAAGCTTCTTCAGTGTTTAAAACCAGCCTCCCTACTGTTATCCTACCCACCCCAGACAGGGGGAAAGATTTATTTTCTTCATTTTTTCTGCTCCACACTTGAAGCTGATTATTCTGCTTCCCCCCTGGTTCCTCCTGCGTTGCCATGGAATTTCAGGCTCTCCAGGTTCCCCTTGAGTTTGATGTCCTGGAGTGCTTCACCCGTGGTCCTGGCAGCACCATCAGGGCAGTTGGGCTGTGCCATGTGCTCATGTGGCTGTTATCCCTGGATTCTGGGTCTGGATATCCTGCAGCACTGCTGATTTAAGCACATTTATCCCCCTTCTGCCTCAATCCCACAGTGCCACCAAGTCCTGCGCTGACTCTGAGATCTCAGTTGTTGTTGCTTGAGAGTTTTTGCCCTCCCTGAGTTCAGTCCTGTTTCTTTTTCCTTTTCCTGAACCATTCCTTCAGTTCATCCAGCTCATTTTGTCTCCTAGGCTCTCCAGTGGGCTCACAGCCTTTCCTGATTTAACAACCCTCTTCCCTCATCCTGGTCATTCAGGGAATATCAGCCAGGCAAAAGCCTTGCATGTGTCTTCATTCATGTCATTCCCACATCTCCCAGGAGTTCGATGCACCCTCCAAAAGCTCAGGCTGCCTTAGGCTGGTGCTCTGAAAATGAGGGATTGAATTTCCAGAGGCAGCAGATGGATGAGATCTTTTAGCCATTGCTCACCTTCATTTGCTTTCCCCTGCATCCCTGCATGGGAAAGATTCCTTCCCTCACCAGCAGCATCCCATGGACTCTGGATCCTCATGCCCAGGATCTCCCAGTGGTGCAAAAGCACAGAAGGATGGTTTTGAGGCAGGCAAGTGGATCTGGGTCAGGGAATCCTCCTGTACACTTGGTCCTGAAAACAATGGAGAGTTTTCCTCAGCACGGTGCCAAACACCCTTTGAAGTGTCAATCACATCATTTGGCATTGATTTTTCTTCATGGATCTCCCTGCTGCTGTCCTCCCAAGAGCCAGGCTTTCTGCTGACAGGCAGTCTGGCGTGGGAATTTTGAGGGTGTGCAGTAGAAAACTTCAACAACCTGCCTTGGATTTGGGTTCCTGCAAATGGGAACCCAAATGCAAATCCCTTCTCCCCACATGCTCCCCTGTGAGTGTTCCCATATCCTGCTGCTGTACTGGCTGTGAACTGGGTGCTGCACCAGTGTGGGATTGGCTGTGTGGTCCTGGGGGCTTTTCTTGGCAGGGAATGGAATTTAAGGGATAATTTTGCTATTGATGCTGTGGGATAAACCCAGAAGTCTTTCACACGGTGCAAGAGTGGGATTTTCTCCATGGCCTTGCATGATATTAAGCAGGAAGAGAATAGGTTTAGGTTTGATATTGAGAAGAAATTTTTCAGTGTGAGTGTGAGGGTGGGAGTTGTGGCTGCTCCATCCCATTCAAGGTTAGGTTAGATGGGGTTTGGAGCAACGTGTCTAGTGGGAGATGTCCCTGTCCATGGAACTGGATGATCCTTAATGTCCTTTCCAACCCAAACCCCTCTGTGATTTTACGATTTTTGTTTCAATATCTTTTCTTTTTTGCTGGACTCACATCAAGCCTCCAGATCCCTGTCCTCTCCAGGACATATTCAAATCGCTTTTCACATCTTGCAGCAGGGATTCTATTTCTACTTGAAGTGGTGGATGTCTCTGCATTTAAATCATGATTTTTTTTTTCCTTGGGACTGACAGCTGGGAAGTTCTAGGTGGCTCCAGCTTTATAATTACCTCTGTCTGTCTTGCCTGTGTGTTCACGCACACTCACACGTGCAGTTGTGCTCAAGAGGAAGCAGTGAATGCAAGGAACAGCTGGATCCAGTATGTGACACGTCAGGAGGAATTGTTTTTCTTTAAACATCTTTTTATCTCCATCTCAGTGCTGCTCTTCCCGGTTTTTCATTCCTTCTGAATGAAAAACCCTGGAAATCCTCAGCCTGTTTGGGAAAAAAAAATAAAAATGGAGGTTTGCTAAATATTGGTTCTGCCTGTGTGAACTTGGCTCCTGCCTGGGGACTGTGGATCAAGGAGAGTTCCCAAGGGATTGAGCTCCTGGGACTCTTCTGAGGAGGATGCCTTTGGGTTAAATTTCATGACAGGCACTGGAGATGGCTGGGATTGAACCAGAATTGTGTTTGTGCAGAATTCCTCTGCTTCTCACTCTCCTTTACTCTCCCTGCCCTGTCCCAGCTGCTATTTCCTGATTTTGAACCAAAAATATCCTTCTGTCACAAAGACATTTAAATTTTCCATCTTCAGGCACGTGTCCCGCACAGAGATATCTGCTGGCCAGAGAGATTTGATCCCTGTGGATGTCTTGGGGTGAGATTTTGGGAATGAGAGCTTTCCCCATCGACCTGAGAGGTTTGGAGAGGCCTCATCTCGTAGTGTGTTTCCTTTTCCTTTTAATGTGTTTGCTCTCTAATGTGTGTTGACACAGTAAATACACGTGTTTGTACAAACATCCCAGCTGAGGGTTGCTTTGAGAGCCCCTTGCAGGGGATGGAAAATGTGCCTGGCAGATGTTGGGAGCCTGGTAAGCTCCATTTGTGCCAGTGGTGCTGGAAATAATCCCCATTGGGAAGAATTGGATGGGACAGCAGGAGGCAGAGGAAGCTTTTGTGGGATTTTTTTGAATTGCTGCAGAAATACAAGGGAGCCCAGTGTTGTCCAGGTGCAAAAAGTGCTCCATTGTGGATTTGAACTGGGATTTGGACTGGGATTGAGTGTGTGCTGACGGTGAGGAAAACATGGATAAGTGTGGGGAGAAGGGAACTGACAAAGCTCCCCTGAATGAGGCACTTGGGTGGACATGGAGCTTAGATTGTGGGAAATGATGGATTTTTTAAGAGGTGATGCCCAAACTCCCTTCGAACCAAACACTTGGTGTTGAATGAGGCAGAAAGGAGCTTGGCCACAGCCAAGTTTCCCCATGGAAGTTGTGGAGTCATGATGCCTGGAAGTGTTCAAAAATCCATTAGAATTTGTGATGTGGCTTAGTGCAAGTGGTGGTATTTGGTTGAAAGCTGGACTTGATGACCTTGGAGGTCTTTTCCAACCTTAATGATTTTATGATTCTAATTTCTTCCAGATTCCTTCACAGCTGATCAGTGTGATTTTGCACCTGAATCTATGCTTAGAGTTGTCTGATTTCCAACCATAAAATGCAGGAATCGGGGTTATGGAGGGCTGAAAATTGGCTGAATTATGTTAAAACTGACCCCATTGTGGAATCAGAATATCCTGAGTTGGAAGGGATCCCCAAGGATCATCAAGCCCAACTCCTGGCCCTGCACAAAATACCCCAACAATCCCACCCTGTGCCACTTGAGTATGACAAGTAAAACAGAGATTAAAGTGCAGTTCCAACTCTCTCATTGCAACAGGACATGTTGAGCAAACAAACGCTGCCCTCAAATAAGATTTTTTTATACTAACCCATCCACACACCTTTCACCACAGGCTGCATGGCCCATCTGTGAGAGATGCCAGACAGTCACTCAGGCTGAAATTTGTCTCACCTAATGCTGGTCATCAGCACTGAATCGAAATGAGCTGCTGCTTATAGATAATGGAGAGAGACTGGCATCTCCAGAAAGCAATTCACTCCATCTGCCTGAGACACCTATTTAGGATGGCACAAATCGCCCCTTGGTGAAACCTGTCTCTTCCCATTCACTCCAGGGGAAACCCGCCTGACTCATTAGGAGAGATGTCTAATTTTCGGGAAGACCATGTTAAACAAGATGAATCCCACATTTAGTGCATGCCTGGAGGGCAGGCAGGTGACTGGTGACAGCAAAATGTCTCAGGAGCCAGACAGAGCCTGGCTGCTCACTCCTCATCTGTTTGTTCTCAGGTTGGTTTATTTTGCCCCTTTTTGCACCCGAAATATCCTGCTTTGAGCTTTTTTACCACAAGTGGCACCTCGTTTTGTCACAGTCTGGGGAGTGGGTGGAGCAGGGTTGTGAGAAATATGGAATTTGAAGGGTTTCTGCCATGTTTCTCCATACTTGAGGCAGCTCCTTCTCCTGCTGCCCAGGCTTTGGAAAGGGAGGGAGATTTCACTGCTCCCGTTTTACAGACGGGAACACAAAATGGGAGGAGTGACAAGGAAGGGCAACAGGAATTGAATTCCTGTGCCTCCAGCTGCTCCTCAGACAGCAGGGATTATGGCTGGGTGTGCTCATGGATTTTTCCCTGCTGCTTCCCTGCCCAGGTGAAGCTGGAAAGGTCTAGAGCAGTTTTTAATTCAGGGGTGGAACTCTGTAGTGCAGGTTAGAAATACCCAATCTCTGCATTAATGAGGCCATACAGGTGGTGTTTGATGTGTGAATTGGCTGTCCCCATTTGTCCCCAATCCCACCAATATTCCCCTGGGAATATTTCCTCAGAGTTGGCTTCAAACCTTCAGAAACACAGGAATTTGGAAGTTTAATCCATCTTGTTCTCAACCTTGTCACCTCTGGGTTTTTTTTCCTTTCCAAACCCCCATCTCCTCTCAAGGCCCTTCTGTGCCAGGACATGCCACCAACTCATGGATCATTTTGGATAATTCCTCCACTGGGGAAGAACTTGCATTGCCCTAAAATCCCCTAAATCTTCTGTGTGGGGCTCTTGGATGCAAATCCTGGCCGCAGCCTGTGGGACAAAGCTCTCCTTTGCCCACTGGAATCCCTGATGGGAGGACAGGGTGGGATGAGACCTTTCCCAAAGCGTTGCTCCAGCTCTGGGACATCTCCAGGAATCGGGAATCCCTTTAGGAACCCACTCCATAGAGCTGCTGACACCCTGTGGCTGCCGGGAAGAAACGCAGCGCCTTTTCGCGGGAGGGTTGGGCAAATTTGGGCTTGAAAAATGTGCTTCCAGGAAAAAGAAAAAAGTGACTGTTCTAGGAATTTAAAAAAAAAAAAAAAAAAAAAAAAGAGAGAGAGAGAGAGAGAAATCCTCCAGAAATTTCCCAGCTGTGCTTTCAGTGCTACCCACAGGGACAAAGGTGGCAGCTGGCTGGCTGGCAGCCTGCTTGGGCTGTCCCTGCTCCTCTCCCAAGGCCATGGGCCGAGGGCAGGAAGCTTTGAAGAGCTCCCAGTTTGGAGGACGGGGTGGGGAAAGGCCACTGCCAACAGAGATATGAGACATGGCTACTTCCTCACCAAAATAACTTCTTGAACTCTTTCTCCTTCCCACCCCGTGTCCCTCTTCTCATGGTTTGTCACAGCTGAGATGTTTCCACACAGAATAATATTTTCCTCGTAGTGTTTTCTTAAACAACTTCCAAGGGATCTGTGTGCAAACACCAATTTCTCCCTTTTATTAGCGACCATCTCCTCCTCCTCCAAGAAAGAGTAACAAAAGGAGAGAAAGAATTAAAAAATAAGGCAAAGGAGAGTCAGGATCATGCTCTGCTCCTCGACACAAAAGGGATGGGGGGAGTTGTTGGCCCGGGATAAAATTGGCAGTGTAATGAGTTTTAGCTGCAGCCTTTGAAGATGAGAGAAGAAGCAGCCGATTGTCACAGAGGGAGCAGGCTTGGCCCTTTAAACAACAAAGCCTGCAAAGATAGCCCCGAGTCCCAAAAATAAAGGCTTCACACTGCCTTCCTCTGTCACTCCCCGACAGAAATAGTAGCCCAGTGGGAACCATTAGGGCCACGATGAGAAGCTCCAGTCTTCTCCCATGAATGCAGCCGGGCCCAGAAGGGTGCAGGCAGTGGGAGGGGGTTGGCTCCTGGCTCCTGGGGCAGCTGGTTGGGGTCTGCCCTCCATCACCCAGACTGGCACTGCCCTGCACCAGGGACGTGGCTCTTCCCCCCTGCTATGGAAATGAAGCACCTGAGCCAGCGCAGGATTGCTCCCCGTGGTCCCTTTTGGAGCTTGTCCTTTGTCTCACCCTGCTTTAAACATCCTGGAGGGCTCAGGCTGAGTTCAGCGCTGTGAATGATGCCAGTGCCCCTGGAGGCACCGAGGTGGGGTTTTATGGCACATCTATCTCTGCGTGATGGAGTTGTGCCTCCTGCATCCCTCGTGGATGTGTCCCCTTCTTTGGGACAGCTGGTGGCCTCCTTTCATCCCTGTCAGCTTCTTGGAGAGTGTTAAAACCCAGTGCTGGGGGCTGCACGGTGCAGGGCTCAGCCAAAAAAGGGCAGGATGAGACCCCCAGACAGAGAGGGACAGCCTTTGGGATAGCATGGGGACAGTGGGGACAGAGGTGGCAGTGGGACAGCTACTGCAGCTGCGCCATCTACTGCACACGTGGAGAAGCTCTGGCCAAAAAGGAGCGTTTTGGGTTTGTAGTTTCCAAAAATAATCGACAGTCCAGCCCCAGCCCCTTCTCTTTCCCCTCCTTTTGCACAGAGCCCCTCACCTCTTCCACTTTGTTTTGCCATCTCCCATGGACCAGGAAAACTTTTGATGCAACTTGGTAAGAGTTGGTCCAATAACTATTAAAAAGCCTTTTCCCCCCTCATTTTCTGTCCTATGAGGCAGATCTAGAGAGAGAGAATAAAACAAAGGAGCTCCAGGCATTTGTCAGTCAGTTTTCCCCAGGGCTCTCTGGAGCATCCTCAAAGGATTGTGAACCTCCAAACCTGGGGTTGCTGCGTTTTGTTTCAGTTTCATGGATCTGATCTAATTTCACCACAACAGAATGCCAGAAACATGGAAGGCTTTCCCTAAAAAGGAGATCAGGGTTTGAGAAAGAGGGAGCAAATGGCAATTCCAGGAAAAAGCCTGTTTTCCAGAGAAGCCTCAATATTGCAGATGTTTCAAGCTGTTGTTTGGGTAAGGTCACTGTGTACCTCAAAACGCTCAGGGTTTTGCATATTATGTCTCCTTGACTCAGGATTTCACTAAATAATACCCCAAACGTTGGGAATATAAAACACCTGCACTGTCCCACTCTGGCAGGACTTCAAGGAAAAGGAGTTGCTTCTTCTTTGGAGGATTGAGGTCCTTTTTATTTTAGCTGCAGTTACCAGCACATGTTAATGCTGGTGGACTGGAGTCCCTTCTGCTACTGGTGTGTAAGTCTGGAGTAACC
The DNA here is from genome assembly GCF_008360975.1 of Lichenostomus cassidix. Taxonomy (NCBI): domain Eukaryota; kingdom Metazoa; phylum Chordata; class Aves; order Passeriformes; family Meliphagidae; genus Lichenostomus; species Lichenostomus cassidix. The sequence goes on from NC_139480.1 coordinate 2,522,991, forward strand.
TTACTGACAGACTGAGAGATCTGGGGCTGTTCAGCCTAGAAAAAAGGTCCAGGGAGACCTGGAGTCCTTTCCAGTGCCTAAAGGGGCACCAGGAGAGCTGGAGAGGGACTAGGGACAAGGACATGGAGTGTCAGGACAAGGGGGAATGGCTTTAAGCTGAAGGAGAGGAGATTTAAATTGGATATTGGGAAGGAATTCTTGGCTTTGAGGCACAGGTTGCCCAGAGAAGCTGTGGCTGCCCCATCCCTGGAAGTGTCCAAGGCCAGACTGACAGGGCTTGGAGCAGCCTGGGACAGTAAAAGGAGGGTGGAAGTGGATGAACTTTAATGTCCCTTCCAACCCAAACCATCCTGTGATTCTCTGATTTACTCCACCACAAGGCTGGAGCTGATCACAGGAATAAGTGGCTGCTCTTAGGAGTGACTCTGCTGAAACCTTCAGTGAAGGGGGGATTCAGCTCTGACACCCCTCACCTTTCAGCTCCTGTGCCAGCACCTTTCCGTGTGGCAGTGGGAGGGACCCTGCTGGGACACAAGCTGTGCAAGGACAAAGCCAGGAGAGCCGTGTGAACCGAGGGAAAGAGCAGCAGGGATGAAAGGAGCAGTAATTCTGCATCTCAATGCCCTCCCTCCCCAGCAGCCCTCAGCAGGTACATCTGATCCCAGAGCTTTTGTGTCCTGACTGGCACTTGCTGTATTGACGCTGAACTCCTGACCTTGCTTTGTCTCCAGCCACGACCTGATGTCAGAGTGGCTTTGGGTCAGGTTTCGTGGCCCGGGTTACCCTGAGGTCCCAGAGGAAAGTGATCCCTCTGCTTGTATGAGGGACATGATCCTGCTGTCCCTCCCTGGCCACAGGAGACAGGGCATGGCTGTGGAGACTGGAGGTGCTGCCCAGGCTGTTCTTCCATCACCTTCCCATCACCAAAGCTGTGGCTGATCTCTCCTTGACTGACAGATTGAAAATAGTGAGAAAATACCCAGTTTGAGAACTCCAGGGACCTCAAACAGCACTGCCACAATTGTCTTAGGGAAACAGTTTTTCCCAAATTCTGCTGTCCAAACACACAACTCAGCAGTGGTGTCTGGGGTATGGCAGTGACCACCCCAGGAATGTTTGCACTTTGTCCCCACTGGTTTTCAGGCAGAACCTGTTGGTTTCCAGGGATGTGTCCCAGGTAAACAGCAAACCCACACCTTCAGAGGATGGGGGAGTCCTGCAGCTCATGGTATGCTTCTTTTGGAGCTCAGACATCTCAATCTCTGACATTACAAAAGTACCTGGCTGTTTGGCCTCAGACAGGACGTTGCTCTGGTACTTGCACAAGTTTGGGGAAAGATCTGAGGCACAAAGGGAGCTGCAGACCTGTAAGCTGGCCCTGTTGGCAGGACAGTGACTTCTCAGCTCTCCTCTGCTGGACTGTGGTCCTTGTGCATCACTTGGCTCAGCTGGAGAATCCCTACACATGGTCTGTCAGGGCCCTTTTGTGCTCAGCTTTTCCAGACTCTCTGAATTTCCCTACATTCCTATTTCACCTGCAGTTCCTATGAACAAGAGGTTTTGGGCTGGATCAATGCTCTAAGGTTGTGTTAAGTACATGACCACCATTCTAACCCATTTATGGGGCAACTTAAGCTCCCCAACAGCCTCACCCTGGGTCTGATTCCCAGCTCAGCAGCCAAACCCCAAACTGCATGGCTCAGGCAGCTTTTCTCCCCTCCCAGGAGTCCCCTGCCTCTGCCTAAGTGGAATAATATGCCAGCACTCCCCTCCTAAATCCCTCTGGCTCTGTTAATTCTCTCCTGAACATGCATTGCACCTTGCCCTCTGTGCCACACAGCTCCTTAGGGCAGTTCCCAGCAGACCTCCTAATCCTTTGGAGTGCACATGGAGGGCTCTGTTTCCTCCCTGGGGTCACCAGCTTCTCTCCCACAGAGCTGGGTTGGTGCTGGGTGTGCTTGGCTGAGAGGAAATCACTCCCTGCCACCTTCACTCGCTGCATTCCCACCTTTTGTTTCCCTCTGAATAGGGACTTCACACTGATGGTGCTGGCTGGTGATTTACTGACATTAAAAATGTGCCTGCCACGCTGTTATTTTTAAATTCACTTGGATTACTTTAGGATAATTCAATCAAGGGGTTTGAATACACATCTGGTTAATTCTGATTGATGTGCCAGGCATCCCTGTGATTAAGGGTCTGGGGATATGTGCCACTCTTGCACTGTTGGAGGTAATAATTAAAATCATAGAATGATAGAGTTGTTAAGGTTGGAAAAGACCTCTAAGATCATCAAGCCAATGATTAACCTAGCATTGCTGAGACCACCACTAAATCATGTCCCCAAGGGCCACATCCACATGGCTTTTAAACCCCTCCAGGGATGGTGTCTCTACCCAAGACAGAGATCATTGGAACAAGATGATCTTTAAGGTCACTTCCAACACAAACCATTCTGTGATTCTATGAATGGAGAGGACCAACAAATTGTCACTAATGAGGGACCAGTGGGAGATGAGAGGAATTCTTGGGAACAGAAAGGCCTCAGTGAGCAGAGATGGCTGCTGAGGGGTTTGGTCTGGATGGAGGTTGGCTGAAGGAAGAGCTGGGACTTGATGGGATCTGTGCTGCTCATTTGGGACTAGCTGGGGAGAAGGGTGCTCTGTGCTGGGGCTGGGCTGCAGAAAGTCATGTCCTTGGTCAGGCATCACAGACAAAGCAGAGGAACCTTTGGTAGATTGGGAGCATCCTTCAGTCTATGGGAGGTGAATGGAAAAGGCCTCATCCACTGTTTCAGTGCTGGATCAGTTTTCTGGCTGCTTTCATGAAAGGGGAGAAAGGTCAAATGTGAAGTTTTGTCCCCAGATGGTGCTTCCCTTTTATCTGAGGCAATATTGGAAGATAAGCATTCACTTTCTCTTTTTCTCTCCTCCTTTTATTTTCTGCAGATAAACATAGATTATGAAGGTTAAAAAAGCTTCGAGGGCTGTTTTTTATCTGATATTAAGTTCTTAATAGGTCACCTTGGCATTGAGAAGCCCAGGAGCTGAAAGAGTCAGCAATTGAATCACAATAACCTTTGCAGAGCACAGCCCTGTCAGTGGGGCTGGAGCCCAGAGATATGTGGGACCTCATTATCTCAACCTTAGCCCCAGGGGTGTCAGCTCACAAAAGGGACAGGGGACAGCTTTTCTTTCAGGATCCCATTTCCCCTGGCCTTGGAGATAACCTGGCCTCACTTTGCTGACAGGAATTGTTCCCAAGTCACTGCTCCACTCACCCATCCAAGCCCAGAGCTACCAGTGAGTGAGTGAGGAAAGAGCTCTGGGTCCCAGATATATCTGTTTTCAGTGATGTGCTCACAACCCATCACTCTCTGCACTTCTGAAGTCATTTAGCACCAGCATCTGACACAAATATCAGTGCAAGGACAGCCAATCTCACTTGACCAGTGATATCATCTCTGGAATACGATTTTTGATTTGGTTTTTTGTTTTTTTTTAGAGAAAGTGGTGAAACTGCCCAAATCCTCAGCAAAGCACGAGCTTTGCTCTGCCTCTCCTAAGCTCTAAAGGGAAATTTCAAATGTGTCTTTCTGTCTCCAAGATTGAATGTGACAGGCTGTGATTGAGTTCGCTGCCCTTGCTGATGCCTGGAGCTGCCCAGGGCACTGCACCACCCGAGGTGTGGAAATGCCCCCCTTCAGATCAGATTCCCTGAGTTCTCTGCTGCAGGGAGCAGCTCCTTTGGAGAGAATGCCTGTGGTCTCTGCAGAATCTGCTGGGTGTGATAGGACAAGGGGTGATGGTTTTATCCTGAAGGAGGGTTGGTTTAGATGAGATCTAAAGTTTTTACAACAGGCACAGGTTGCCCAGAGAGGTGGTGGATGCACCTTGCCTGGAATCATTCAAGGCCAGGTTGGACGTGACTCTGAGCAAGCTGATCCAGTTGAAGATGTCCCTGGATGTTGAACTAGATGACCTTCAGAGGTCCCTTTAACCCAAGCATTCCATGATTCTATTTTTCCATGATTTTGAGTCACTGCATGTGTGTGCTCATCTTTACATCACCCTCTGGGTGCATTGGTGAGCACATCCTCAAGCCAGGAGGATGATCCTGGAGTGTCCAGGTGTTGGTGGGTGCCTCCACAGCCCCTGTTTCACCTGCTCAGATATTCCCACCCTCCTTCACACTGCTGTGCTGATGTGCTCTCCACTGCCCGCGTATCCATGCCAATTCCCAGCTCTCCACTCGTGCCTCCCGGTGCTGAAGGGCCTCTGGCTCCCTCTCAAGTGCCACAGTGTGGTGAGGATCTGTGGGTGGCTCAAAGCTCTCCCCGTCTGGCCACTGTCAAAGGGCCCTTTGTGGTGCTGCCCTGCACCCTCCGCCCCACGGCTCCCAACCCTCGGGGTCACCGCGTTCCCGGCGGGATGAGCTCATCTCTGAGGGAATCTGGTCCTTCAGCCCCGTGAACAGACACTTATAAAGGACTTGTATTCATCATCCAGCCCATGTTGTGGTGCATCTGTCTTCATTCCATCCCATATTACTCCCTGCCTCGGTTTTTGAGCTGTCTCACAGAAGGTTTTGTGCTCCAGGCCAAGTGCGTTGGGATCTTTGCGTCTGGTCAGCCCCATTCACACACGCGCTGCACTCCTGGGTGTTTCTGAGCCAAAACTCTGAGTCTTTCTGGTGTTGCAGTTTGTCTGAATTATTTTTATCTACAGTCCAACCCCTGCTGAAGAGCTGACCAGAGTTTGAGGGGCGTTTGGGGTTCTGCAGCTCATGAGCTGACACACATGCTCTCACATGTAAAAATTTCATTTTCATACATTATTTTTCACATTACTGTTCTCTTGATCTCAATCAGAATCACTGTGCCTCAAAACATCCCTTCACAGTCTCTTTATGAAGAACCAGGTGTGATGGCAAAAACAGCCATAAATATTTTAAAGTTAGCAAGTTCCCAAAATGTTGGCTGTGTAAAAGAAATTCCACCATTTTGGGAGAAACAGAAGCACCTGAGTGGCACTAGGATGACCTTTGAGATTATCCACTGGGATGATAAACACGAACATCCAGCAGCAGGACCCTGTCTGTGAGCACTGAACTTTACCTCTGGGAATGTCAAATAGAGAATTTTTATTCTCCATGAAGGAGCTGGAGTGGCTCTGGAGAGCACCTGTGGCAGGATATGTGCCTGATAGAGTGACCCATGGATGAAGAGACTGCTCTGTTGCCAGTGGGATTGAAATCCTGCAGAACTTGGGAAGCAGACAGAATTTCCTGTGGTGGAGGAGCAGAGTTGTCTCACCCTTGTGCCCTCCCTGTATTCTGACACAATGGTCAGTGGTGGCACATCCCTCCCTGATGGAGTTTCATTCCCCCAAAGCACCCATGCAGCCAGACAGCACTTGTAAGAGCCAGAAGCCAGAAATTTGGATGTTAAATCTGGTGGCTAGAACATTCAAATTGCCCCTTTATTTGGCCAAGCACAACTTGATGCAGACATTGTCCCTTAGACATACCATTGCTGCCAGCATGGAGCTTTCTATGACATACCTGCAGGTCAATGCCTTGAGTATCAGCCTTCATTTTCCACGGATAGACAACAGATAACAATTTTTCAGCCTCAAATATATTTTATATTAGGTTGCAGCATTGGGGGAAGTGGAGAACAAATGCCCAGAGTCTGTGGGAGCACAGGAACTCCAAATGTCTGGGTGTAGGGTGGCCTCTCTGGAGAAGAAGGAGGAGGAAGAGCAGGTTTGGAGCTCTTGTAGTGATCAGCACAGCCCAGTCTTTGGTAGGGACTGGACTGCAAAAGCCTCAACCCCATGCCATAGGTGAGTGCCAGCAGCCCCTTAATGGATTGCCTGGCAGGGTTGCAGCTGAACACGGATGCTTGGCAGGCCATTACCTTGAAAAATGAGCTCTGCCGAGCTTGCCTTGTGTTGTTACAAACTAATGATTTGCATTGATTAGCACATGGCTCATGAGTGTCTAATTTATCAATCAGGGAGCGCCAGGGGAGCGTGTGTAAACCGTGCTCTCAAAAAATGATGTCATCTGTCAATGGGCTCTTGGATGTGAGAGCTGCACATACCTGACATGCTCTCCCTGCTGAGGGAAAAGGACCTGGTCATCTCCTTCCCTTTTCCTCTGTTTCCAGCTCTGGAGCTGTTTCACTTTGGGGTGAGCCCTGCAGTTGAGGTACAGCCTGTCTGGACACACTTCAAGCTGTAATTACTAATTTTTGTGGTGCTGGGAACAGCAGTCAGAAACCCACTGTGTTAGGTGATGTCCAAGCCCAGAATGAAAGGTTGCTCTTTCACTTCTGTCTGATTTAATTCATAATTCCATTGCAGCCAGGAGTATCTCTTGTTAGTGGGGAACCAGAGTGGGATGGCACAGTAGTCCTGTGTTGCAGACTGTGGAAAAAACGGGTTTCTGTCAGCAAGGAATTTGTCTTCTTTGAAACTCCTCAAAGGAGGAGTTTCAGTGGCTTTAAGCTGACAGAGGGTAGATTTAGATAATTAGGGAAAAATTCATGGCTGTGATGGTGGAGAGGCCCTGGCACAGGCTGCCCAGAGAAATTGTGGCTGCCCCTGGATCCCTGGGAGTGTCCAAAGCCAGGTTGGATGGGGCTTGGAGCAACCTGGGACAGTGGAAGGTGTCCCTGCCCATGGCAGGGGCTGGCAATGAGATGAGCTTTAAGGTCCCTCCCAACCCAAACCACTCCATGATTCCATAATTCCAGTGCATCCCAGAATGCTTGATCTGCTGTGAGACAGTGACCCACTATGACACCAGAGCACCCAGCAGCAGCTCTGTGAAGTCACGGTGACCCCCATGTCTCTGGAAAACAAAGCAGATGCCCATCAACATCTTGTCCCATGTTTCTGTTGGACCTCCTGAAGCAGGAGGACTCTGCTCTGTCCCGCTATGCTGTGCTGGCTCTGCAGGGGTGATCTCCAGCAGTCAGGCACAGCTCTGTTTGACCCAATTTTCCAGGATTACACGAGAGGTCAGTGGGTGACTCCTGTGCAGGGATTAAACCCTGTGGCCCTGCCCAGTGTAGCCCCCGTGCCCCTGGCAGCCCCCAGCCAAGGGTGTGCAGTGTGGGGATTACAGTGCAGTGCCTGCAGATGATCAGGATTAGCCAGCAGTTATTCCAGGAAAGCTGTCTTCGAGAAAACCCTGTGTTGCTGCTGGGAGAAAAGGCCCTGGGAATTGTATGGATGGAGAAATGAGGAAAAACTATTCTCCCTGGCAGTTGCAATGCTTTAGGTGGAGCAAATAAGTCTTGCTTGTAAATGACAAGATTGGACTTGATGATCATGGAGGACTTTCCCAGCCTTAATGATTCTATGATTCTGTCATACAGATCTCCTATAGAAACAAATATTTTGTCTCATAGGACAAAATAAATTCAAACCAGGAACCTGATGGGATTGCAAGGCTGACCTGCTTTGTTTTCCCTTCTGTGTGGTGGTGTGCACTTAGGTGTATCTACACCTTGGGAGGGCAACTTTTACATGGGTGATAGAGATAGGACAAAAAGAAAACCCTTTAAACTAAAAGAGGAGAGATTTAGGTTAGATATTAGGAAGAATTCTTGGCTGTGAGGGTGCTGAGGCCCTGACACAGGTTGTCCAGAGAAGCTGTGGCTGCCCCTGGATCCCTGGAAGTGTCCAAGGTCGGGTTGGACAGGGCTTGGAGCAACCTGGGCTAGTGAAGGTGTCCCTGCCATGGCAAGGGATTTTGAAGGTCCCTTCCAACCCAGACCATTCTGTGATTTCATGACTCTCCTGTCCATATCTCTCTCACCTCTGCTCAGAGAGGCTCCTGTCATGACACTCTGTGTTCTGGACAGCACTGACAGCAGGAATATTAAGAACACTGTAAACACCTGGTTTTCCAGGTTTCTGCTCTCCATGTGGCTGGAGGTGCTCTGAGATCTGTGTTTGGATGTGCTGGCATCGTCCATGGCAGCAGCACTTTAAAACATGTGCACAAGAGAAGAGAGAAAGCTGCTGGCTGCTGACTTAGGCACGAGTTACGGATACCTCATCCCTTGCTTTTTCAATTAGCGTTTCTAAAGGCCTTTAGGATCGGTGGATAGACAGGGCTATTGAAATGCCATGTTTTATTAGGAATTGATCTCCTGTTAATAGGCTTTAGGCAAATTAGAACGGATTATTTTACTGGAAAACGGAGGGAAATGGGAGGAACATGGAATGTCACCGGCCCTTCCCTGTCTCTGCTGAGATCAATAGAGCTCCATCATGCAACCCAAATCAATGAAAAAGGAGGAATAGATGATCATCAGAAGGGCCTGACATTAGATCATACACTGCCTGCTGTGTCCTTTCTCCCTCTCCATGCCAGGAACAGCAGCCAGGAGCCCCGGCATCCTTTGGGGAACATTAGGTTCATAAAACGGGGAGGAACTGCTATTGGAAAAGCAATGAAGTATTAGTGGCCCCTGTGCAGTCGTAAGGCTGTGGCTCGGCCCTTCTCAGAGCAGCCTGGATTGATGTGCTGGGCTCCAGGACTGCTTGGATCTGCTGGAAATGGGGTTTGCAGATCCTTAATCCAATAGTGAGAAATGATGATGGTGATTTCTGTGAGATGCCCTGCAAGAAGGAGAGGTGGGGACAGCAATGGAGAGATGCCTCAGGGGATGGGGATGACAAAACTTGTCCTCCCACATCTTACTTTCCCTGCCCAAAATATTTCCTCTACTTTCCGAGGCAATACCACAGTCATGGTTGCTCCCTCACACCCAGGCAGAGGCAGCAGGGCCTGATCCCATGACCTGAAGGATTTACCTTTGAATTCCACCCTTGCAATCTTTCTGGCAGCCATTTAATCCCCTCCCCTGGGAGCTGGGGCAATTTCATGGCCAAAATAAACCACCAGCGTGACTTGAGCGAGAGCTGCTGGAGCAGGAGATGATGAATTCCCTCGAACTCCATCAGCCCAGAGGCTGCTGACGCTGCACAAAAGCAGAATGGTGGGGAGGGATGGCTTGGCCGAGCGTGCCATGGTTCACCAAGCTCCTCTTCTGCTTAGTTATTCATTTAATTATTTGTAATGACTCTCATCCACCCAGCGTCTGTTCCTGCTGCCCGCCTGGCCGGTCATCGGGATCCTGCTCCTGACCACACTTCCAGCAGCCCTGGATAGTTTTCAAGTGATTTATACAGAGATATTAATTGAAGGCAGTGTTATTTTAACTCTGGTGGGCCAGGAATGGTGTTCTGGGCAGGAGGTGATGGTTTTAGAGGAGTAGGAAACAGCTGAGCCCATTTGGCATAGTCGAATTTTTTTTTTTTTTTCCTGCCAGAGGCCAGTCCAAGCTACTGGACAAATAAAATAGAAGTGAGGTTGGGACAAATACTGGGACAAATAAAATAGAAGTGAGGTTGTAGCAGGAGATTGGGTTAATGAATGTGTTTCTGAAGTGAGTCTGAAGACAATTTTGAAGGGACACCTTCCACTAGACCAGGTTGCTCCAAGCCCCATCCATCCAACCTGGCCTTGAACACTTCCGAGGATGGGGCGTAAAAAACCTCTCTGACCAACCTTCACCAGTGATTTTCCTTGAATAAAACAAAACTGGACGATTTTAACATGCTCCAAACACTGATTTAGTCTACAGGATCAGGCTCTGATGGTCTGGAGTAAAGCTCCTGAAGTGTATCCATGTGGATGGTGTGGATGATTTTAGTAGGAAGTGTCCCTTTACAGGAAGGAATAACATGCTAACAGAGGTATGTGGTCCTCACTGGAAGGCAGGTGTTTCTGTTGCTCTGGTGAGCTTAAAGATACTTTCTTCTTTGTCATAATCACTGTCTTCCAGCAAAAGGCACCAAATGGTTGCCACCACCAATTCCTTCTTTGTCCTGCAGCCCCACTGCTCTTTCTTTGACCATTTTAAGTCCATCCCCATGATTTGGAGAGGGTTATTATGTCCCTCTCTTTGATAATGATGTGATACCAACCTCTATGTCCCTCTCAGAAGTGTGTGAGGCATCTGCCAGCAACTTGCTGGGGAAACTGTCCTCCAGCATCAGCCTCCCGTGGATCCCTCAGCAGCTGGGGAGGCCCAGATAACGCTGAAAAGCATCAACTGAGTGATGGAAGGTATCTTTTACCTTCTTTCATCTATCAGACCCATGGGCTGCTTGCCAGGATGCCTGTGGGTCTAGCCATGGCCAGGGTGGAAGCTCAGAGAAGGCCAGAGCCTGTGTCTTTAAAGATTAATAGTGTTGTTTGCTCATTAAGGAGATCGTTTTGAAGTCAGCGCTAGCCAGAACATTCGAGTGCAAGCATCTGTTTGCTACTGGGAGAGGATATTTATTGTCTGATACTTCAATGGATGTAAATAAACAGCCAGCCCTAGATAATGTTCAGACAAACAAACAAACAGCTGCCAGAATAGGTCCCTTGGTAGTTGACCTTCGGGAAGCATCATGCTGATGTTTTAATAGCAGCCGGCTCTGCAGAGCTGAGCCCAGTGAGTGAAGCCTTCCAGGAAGAAGGAGGATTAATGTGCAGCCTGAGAGTGCTGAGCCCTGGGAGCTCCCATGTGTGTGGGGTTAAAGGAGGACAAGGAACATGGGGTGCTGAGCTGAGCATTTGGGGGTCCCGGGAATGTCCAGGACAGGAATTTAGGCAGTGGGAGCTGGTAGATGATCCCATGGTGGAGGTGATGGGTATGCTTGTGGAGTGTAGGTTGTGGTGGACTGAGCGTTTGGACACCCACATGTGGTCCTGGACCCCTCACTTGTTGCTCCCCTCCCTCTTGCCATGCAGATGAGCTCATGGCTCACAGGCAGCTCTCAGGAGCAATCCCAGCTGTACTGTCAGACTCTCATCCCCCAGCCCAAAGGGAACATCTTGAATATAAGAATGCCCATCATTCAGTCAGAAGAAAACTCTACCCATGCCAGCACCCCAGCTCCAGGTGGGGCTTGTGGCTGATGCCAGCAGAGAAGAGCAGAACAGAGGGAACGGGTGGTGCCTGCTTCAAATACCCTGCAGTTGGAAACTTGGGGAGCTTTCTGAGAACAGATTGTTTCTGTGTCCCTAACTTTAGTGGTGATCACCTGCAGACTTTGATGAGAATCTCCTCATTTTTTCTTCACATGCTCTTTGATTTTTTTCACCAACCCAAGTGCCCTGGTTCTAGTAGGAGCCTTGAAGCCAGGAATAAATCTCTCTCTAAGAGAAAGTGCAGTTGTGTTGTCTGATGCTCAGGACTGTGAAGAATGTGCAGGGAAGGTGGAGATCCTCTGGGGCCCAACATAAGAAAGACAGAGTTTAAGACAGGTAAAGGGATGGCTGAAGTTAAGTGCCAGACTTCTGGCTGCAGTCTCCGATAATCACCTCACTGCTGGTGCGGCGCTTGCACAGGCTGTGCAGTGTGGGTTGATGTCTTTCAGATTTTCTGGCCTTTTTCTGAATTTTCCTTCTTCTTATCTACTAGATTTAACTAGAGAGAGGGGTTTCTGCACTTGGAGCTGTTGGGCTGTGGGTGTGTGAGCACACGTGTGTGTGTTTGCACATGTACAGTGCAACAAGCCCTGTCCCTTCCTCCCCCTCTGCAAAATAATGACTTTTCAGGCAATTAGGCCAGCAATAGCTGTTAAATCACTTCCGAGTAGCTCTGTATTCCTGGCGTGAAGCCTCTGCAATCTTTTACCTGCACCAAATGCACAGGGGAGATCCCTGGGGTCTGTGCCTCCTGTCTCCTGGTTTGTTAACTCCAGCCGGCTGCTTCTCCAGCCTGCCTCTTCCATCTCTGAGCTCTTTCCCTTCTAATGGGGCCTGGCAAAGGCTGAGGACAGTGACAGAGCCCTGGGGTGATAATTGGCTGCTTACATATCTGGCAGCCTGCAGATCTGACCCTGGTGGTGCTGAAAAATCAAGGTCAAAGCAGCAAAGATGTGAGGTTTGTTTAGCAGAGGGATCAGCGGAGAGTGAGGATGCTCTGACAGGGATGAGCAGCCATGAGGGACTGGGGGGAGGCAGAGTGGAGATGGCAGACAAAGCTCCCTGACTGCTCCCTGAGAGGGAGAACTTGGAGCTGGAAAGCCTCACTGGGAAAGAGGAAAGGCTCCTACTGTGGGAATATTTGATCTACTTGGGGCAGAGCCCCAACAGGGAGACTCCTGTGCTCCTCAGCCTTCCTGTCTCCTTCCTTTCCACTGACTCTCCTAAGGGGAATGACTCATCCCAAGCCTGTAGGCATCTTTGCCCTTGACCTCCTGGGTGATTCACATCAGTGTCCACTTTTAAGAAGAAAGACTCAGAGGAGCTGAATTCCCTGGTGAGGGACTGTGGACATGAGTGAGCCCTGTGCTCCCAGGCAGCCAGAGCTGATGGGATTCAGGGATGCTCAGTGCTGGGCTTTAGGCCCTGAAATCTTTGTGTGTCAGGGATGTTCAGTGCTAGCTTCAGGCCCTGAATTCTTTGTGTGTCAGGGATCTTCAGTGCTGGGCTTTAGGCCCTGAATTCTTGGTGTGTCAAGGGATGCTCAGTGCTGGGCTTTAGGCCCTGACCCCTTGATGTGTCAGGGATGCTCACACCCCTTGGTGTGTCAGTGCTGGACTTCAGGCCCCGAATTCTTTGTGTGTCAGGGATCTTCAGTGCTGGGCTTCAGGCCCCAAATTCTTTGTGCGTCAGGGATCTTCAGTGCTGGGCTTCAGGCCCTGACCTCTCTGTGTGTTGATGTTGGACGTGTGTTGCTGTCATCAGCAGATCCATCAAGATGACGAATTAACTGCAAATCCTCCCGTGTCATCTGGCCAGCCCAGCAGCCAAGGCCTGCACGTGCTCCCACTTGTGTGGAGGCTGGTGGATAACACAGGATCTGAGCATCCCTGAGCACCCTCCACGCCCTTTGCTGGCACAGAGAGCCCCTCTAACTCCTTTCTGCTTCATTTTCCTTATCTTTCATGGGGAAATCATATTCCTTTGTTGTCCCACAGCAGGTGAGTGCATGAAGTAAGGACCAAGATAACAATCTGTTTATGATTGCTGCCCTTTACTCATACAGACTCTCCAGACACTCTATCATTCTCTCTCTTCCTTTCTCTTTGACTTTCTGATACAGAAGATGATTCAGGCTCAGTTTCTTGGCTGAGAGGTTGATACAGAAGGAACAAGCTCAAGGACTCTGCCAGGGAACAGTGGGAACAGGTCTTGACACCATAAGTTCTCCACAGCTTGTTATTTCCTTTGGATGGGAAGGGTGCTTTTTGCTCAGCTATCAAACTGCAGACTGGGAATCTTTGGTCAGGAAGGAATGGAGATCCTGATGTGTAGCACGATGAAGATCTCCCATGACATTTTTTTCTTTTAGGGAAGGGTACTGTGGTGGCTGTTTTGCTGCAGGATAAAACATTTTCAGAAAGTGAAAGGCAACACATGGAAAACATAGCAAGGGAGATAAGGAAACAAATGATTGTGGGGTTTGCTGCTGTATAGAGCCTCATATGATCCAGAAGAACTCCTGAGAATAGTTAATTTATTCTGATTTGTTCTATATTGAAAGGGGTTGCAAACCTTCTCCAGCTGGTTTTGAGCCCAAACTCTAAAAATCATTTTTAGGCAGGTGAAGAAAAGTCTGTTGTTTTTCGCATTTTCTTCTGTATCACTGGATCATTGTCAGGGATAGACTGGAACTGTGTGTCTGGTTCCTTCTCATAATCCCAGTTATTGATGTCCCTAAATGACACCCTGTTATGAGATGTGTCTGGAATCATAAGGTGCCACATTCGTGCAGGAGTGATTTCAATACCTGATATATGCAATCAGCAAGAGAAATTGTCTGTGTTGCAATGAACACTGCAATAATATATTGCCCCGTGGAACATTAGCAATAAGAGCAATAATATTATCTGAGTAGCGTTCGAGTGAGTCAGTCCTGCAGACTTGTGTGCTTTTTTATCTTCTGCTCATCGCCACCACAAATTCTTCCCTTGTGCCATCATTTTGAGCGTGGTAGATTTGTCCAGGCAGTGACAGGAGTGCAGTGACAATGCCAGATAAGAGCGAGCAGGCTCTGCATTGTTCTTACAGTGCTCTCGTGTTGATGGGACCAGCAAAAGTGATGAAATCTGCTTTATCCTTTTGGTGAGAGGCAGGGAAAAGTTCACTTTGTGATGACAGTTGTTGTTCGAAAGACCTGGACCACAATAGATTTGTCCAATGATTATTATGTATATATATTATAAATAGAGATATATTACTATGAGGGTGGTGAGAGAAAAGGTTGCCCAGAGAAGCTGTGGCTGCCTCATCTCTGGAAGTGTCCCAGGCCAGATTGGATGGGCCTTGGAGGACCCTGGGATTGTGGAAGGTGTCCCTGCCCATGGAATAAGGGCTGGAATGAGATGATCTTTAGGGCCCTTTTCAATCCAAATCATTCTGTGATTCTATGATGATTTATTCTCAGTGGAAGGAGGAAAAGTCCTCACGTTCTCACTCTGCTTCTGTTCTTGCTGCACAGATCCGTGTGGATGGCACCACCAAGAACACTCAGGAGTATGAAATCGTGCAGGTGGTGGACAATGGCCCCATCCTCCGGGACATGGCCTTCTCCATGGATCATGAACACCTCTACATCATGTCTGAGAAGCAGGTAAGGAGCTCCATCAATCCATGGTGCTTTAAAAACCCTTTAGCTCGATCATGCTGTGGACATCAGGGCTGCTCATGAAGTTCTGGTAGCAACCACATTTCCTACAAGGATGTGCTCTGTTGTCGACCTCAGGATTTTTTATGTTCATAAACCATGGTATTTATACACTTTTGTAATATTGAGGAGCCAGGGGCACAGAAAAGAGGGCAGCAACCACCCCCTGAGTTGCTAACAGCCAGATTCCAGGGAATATGAGTTCATCATGGGAGCCTGACTGATTTCAGTACAATTCTTGGCCTTGGGAAGTTTGCTGCTTGGGGAGGGTGGGGGGAGGAGGAACTACTTTTACATGAAAAATCCACTGTTTATAATTAGTCCTGTGGGTGTGCAGGATTACTTGAGCTATCATAGCTGGTTGATTCACAGATGCTCATGAGGAGCTTGAGATCCACAAAAAAAAAAAAAAAGGGAGCAATGAGGGATTCTGGTAGGGTGATGGCAGTTGCCCTACAGCGACACTTCAGGGGAGGAGAGGCCACCTGTCTGAGTGGGACACATTCACCCATACAGATGTTCAATGATTTATTAAACAAGTGTTACTGGTTGTATTTTCTAATCTATGAGTGCCATTTTTTTCTGCTGAACCACTTTATTTTAAGTGTTTTGTGATGTTTCCAACCATTTCCCTCTACAGTGGATATTTGTACCTAAAATTTGACATGGGGAGGGGAGCAACTCTGTACATTCATCCTGATTAAGGAAGCTGAGAGATGTCGTATCTCAGGAGAGATGTCATATCTCAGGAGAAAGGACATGGCAGAGCTGGGATTCCTTCTCATCTGCTCCGTGCTGGGCAAGGATGGGATGTCACTTCCAGTGCTGAAGTGAAAACAGTCCCAGTCACATGTTGGGATGGGGTGGGAAGATGGAAACTGCTGCAAGCTGAAAGCTGGAGTTCCTGCAGGACTTTGGTTGTGAGCCCATTCCTTTTCCTCGTCCTTTTTTGTGGGTCCTTTCTATTTCCTTCTGCATAGAATGGAACTCTTTGAGAGTCAAAGCCCTAGGACAGAGCAATGCACCAATAACAAACCCACTGCTTTCAGGTTTGCTCAGTGTCCTTTTTGTGCAGGCCCATTTGAGGTCACCTCAGACACCACTGCTGGCTTTGCACAGCCCTTCAGATTCACAGAGACACCCAGCACCTGTCTCAAACCTCAGTGGGAAATGGCAGTGGGACAGCAATGTTCATTCACTCACACCCTTAAAAAATGAAATTTAGAACAAGAGAAATAATTACTTTTTCCTCCAGAGACTTCCAAAAACTTATTCTTGCTGGTCCATTGCCTACCTGCACTTCCCTGACCATTACAGCACGAGCAGATTAATTTTGTGCTTGGCTGTTCCAAAGCACAAGTTTAAGCTGGTGTTTTTAGGACCCCAAGCCCTGCAGAGAACTCAGGAGCCCTGAGCCCTGTGTGATTTATTCAATCATCTCCTCCCACCCATCCTTGACACCCATGGGTGTCTCTGTGGGGGAGGCTGGTGAAAAAGTCAGGGACTGTTGTAATTTAAAATCTGATGTGAGCCTGTGAAACACTCAGCACTACATCAGCCTTTGCCCAAATCTGATTTTATCTGAATGTGAATGACAGCAGTGCAGTCACTACCCGTGTGCTCGTGATAGAACACATTTTGAGTGCTTGAATGAATTAACATTTGTAGAGCCTCAGTGAGTGGGTGCAGGGGTTTGCCTTTGCTGGGGGCAGGATTATGAACAGGCTGCCCTTAGGGAACAAATATCCCACCCACTCTAGAAGCCATGTACAGATCTTTCATAAAAGGGTGAAGGTCTGACTTATCAGAGGTTTTCACTGCCCACAGTGGTATTGGGAGCTCTGTGGAGTTGGGGGACAGGAGGGTGATGGCTTGACCTGACCTTTTCAAAGATAAACAGGCACCACAGCTTGTCCCATCCCTGGGGAAGGAGAAGGTTTCTCCTCCCTCTGCCTGCTGGGCTCAGCCCTGTCTGTGCCCCAGAGATAAGAGTGGTTCTGTTATTACCTGTGTAGTTATTAAGAGCTGTTTTCATAGAATCATGAAATCATTAAGGTTGCAAAAGGCCTCTAAGATCATCAAGTCCAACCTTTGACCAAATATCCATGTGCTCACTAAACCATATCATGAAGTGTCACTTGTACTTGTTTTTTGAACACTTCCAGGGATGGTGACTCCACCACTGCCCTGAGCAGCTTCTTCCAATGCTTAACCAGTCTTTCACTGATAAATTTTTTTCCTAATATCCAACCTGAGCCTGAGGGAGTTGTGAAGGAGGTTCCCACTGATCCTTCTTTTCTCCTGGCTAAACAGCTCCACTCCTCATAGGATTTGTGCTCCAGACCTTATGGTTTTGCCAGATTCTGCCCCATCTCTCACCAGCCCCCACAAGAATGAAAACCCCAGTGATAAAGCCAATTTCTCCAGCTTGTCCCAGTTTTATCACAGCTCTGGACATTCCAGCAAGGCACCCTTTAACCTGGAACACCTGAAAGACCTGTCACTATCAATTTGGATAGAAGAAGCAGCTTTCTCATGCTGCCAAAATAATCCCCTGGCTGTTTTAAGGTCAACTTCTGCATGGAAGCATTTTCCCCAGTGAACTTGGGGGCCTTTGGGTTGCACATGGGGTTTTTCTCTGGAGCTGAACTCCCTGGGCTCCAAGGGAGATGGAACCCAGCTCAGCCTTGGGGTCTGTGGCTGAAACAAGTCCTGCCTTGCAGCTCCTCTGGGCACTGAGAGGTGACAAGCAGCACTTATCCACTCAGTCAGACGTGCAATGCTCTCAGGAGCAGGATGCAACAGCTTTTCACCATTATATAGAAATATATATTTTATAGGGAGAGTGACTGAAAGAGGGAGAGGGGGAATTTGTCACTGAAACCCAGAGACAGAGCATACAAGGGTCCCATCATTTCCCAGAGGTGTGGACATATCTGTGTTTAGGTGTGAATGTGCTTCAAGTCCCTGTTGACAGCGCAGGGAAGGGTTGGTGCACACATGGGATCTGTCAGGATTTATCAAGAGATCATCCCTTTAACTCCAGCCTTCACAAACACTCTGAGGGAGCTACAGTCACTAGCCCAGATTGCTCCAAGCCCCATCCAGCCTGATCTTGGACCTTCCAGGGATCCAGGGGCAGCCACAGCCTCCCTAGTCAACCTGTGCCAGTGCTCATCACCCTCACAGCCAAAAATTTCTACCTAATATCCAATCTAAACCTACTCACTTTACCTGAAACCATTCCCTGTCCTGTCACTACATGCTCTTGTAAATAACCCTTCTCCAGATTTCTTATATCAGTGATTGGAGTTTGGGACTATTTCTTTCTTCTTCTCCTGTTTCTGGTGTGCAGACAGAGGAGCTCTGTGCCTCACATGCTGATCTCAGAGGATGAGGAGCAGATGGGAAATGCTGGAGGAACAGGAGGGTCTCTGCTGCAGCATCTCTGCATATTTCCTGCTCCTCATCACATGTGCCTGTGCTTCCTTGGGCCCCTCTTCCTCACCTAATCCTCTCCAAATTTCTTTCTCATCCCAGCTGAGAACTCTTTGCAGAGATTGAGATGATTCTTTCACCTCTTTCTCACTCTCTGCATCTCCCTCTGATCCTTTTCAGCCCTTCCCTCTCATTTTCAGGCTTGCCCTTGCTTTTCCATCACTCCTGCACTCCTGGCATCTCTGTTCCTTTGCTCTGTCCTCTCCCAGCTGTCTCCACACTGCTGACTGACCATTTTTCTGTGTTTCCTCACTGCTCAGGTGTTGACACACACCCAGAGCCCATCTCTGCATGCCAGGAGGTGCAGGATGCTCATTCCCCTGTCCTGCCTTTGGACTAACATTTGGAAGGTCACCTCCATCACCCCCTAAATAACTCTGTTTCAGCATGTTGGATGCCTGGATGTCTCCCAGTGTTTTGCAAACACATGGAAGTAACTCCAAGACACAGGAATTTCAGCTCTTCCCTTTGATATAGAGGGATCAAAGGGGAGAGCTGGAGAAAATAACCTTAAAGGCTCAAAATCCAGAAGGCAAAGGGCAAGAGGCATCAACTTCATATTATTTAAATCTCAAGGTTTTGAGCTTCCTCTTACTTTTGGTTTACTAATGGTTCGGGAAGACTGTTCTGCAACCACTTTTTGAGTAACCTTACGTTACTTATGAGCAACTTAACCCATTCCTGGAATTGTCCAAGACCAGTCTAGACAAGGCTTGGAGCAACCTGGGATAGTGGAAATTGTCCCTGCCCGTGGCAGGGGGTGAAATCAGATGGTCTTTAATGTCCCTTCCCAAACCATCCTGTGATTCTGTGTTTGCCTCAAGGAAGGAGATTTGCTGTCCCTCTCTGAGCAGGCAGGTTTGTTCTGTGGGTCAGCTTCACGCTCCAGTGGAAAGTTGTGCTTTTCCCCTGTAAATTAGCGGAAAGTCACCCACAATCTGCGAATAAATCACATCTGTGCAGTGCTATCATTCCCTAAAACCATTACAGTGTGTCGGAGGTGAGACTGGTAGGGTCATGCGTAGCAGAAGCAGATGGGTATTTTGGAGGCTCTTTTAAACTTTGCCAGCGAAATATCAAATAAATATGTACTTCAACTAAAGCGTGGCAGAAAGCACATTTGGTAAAAATTAAGTAACAGTACTGCAAATCATGTTGACAGGGTCTTTTTGGCCTTTCTGTGTCTGTTTCTCATTAAAATGGGGAAGGCTTTTACCTATTTGTCTCCTGAGATTTATTCTTCTCCCCTCGGCCGCTGAGTCACTATCAGCAGCAGAATTATTGTTTGCAAATTAACTGCCGAAGAGGAGGTGGTGTCTGGCCAGTTTACTTCTGATTTCATGACCACTGATTAAAATCTTGTCTGCTGCTTATGTTATCGTATCAATTAGTTAAAGCAATCATTAATAACTTTGCTTAATTATGGCTTAATTTCTTCAAATGTGGTCTTTGCACAAGATATCAAGCGGCATTAACTCCTAGGTTTGGAGTGGCTGTTTCCAGGGGATTGTCAATTTGAGGCTGTCCCCAGAAACACTGGCTCAAGATCACAAGTTTTAAAAATAACTCAAGAGGTTCCTTCTTTTTTTTTCCCTTTTAATTTGCATTTGTTTGTTTGTGAGCCATCAGGTTGTGAGCAGACATGGTTTTCATCATTGGGCCAGAACCAGAAAAGGCAGAAATGATCTTGCTTGGAAAGAGAAAGCTGAGATTGTTTAATAGATGTGACTTTTTGACCTGTGGATTTAAAAGCAGCAGAGACACCCAGAAACTGTAAATTTTGGTGCTGTTTTTGCAGATTTCTATCATTCTGCTGTCTTGGAGTATTGATTTAGAAGGGGCTGTGAAAGATGACCACTGTGCACATCCACTCTGGAGGTGCTCAGGTCTTCTGCAGGACTTCACTTCTTAGCTTCTGGGTTGGCAGCATCACCTCTTCCTTGGATTAATTATAGTGCAGTTAGGAAAAAATTTTGGCTGAGAGGGTGGTGAGGCCCTGGCACGGGTTGCCCAGAGAAGCTGTGGCTGCCCCTGGATCCCTGGAAGTGTCCAAGGTCAGGCTGGATGGGGCTTGGAGCAATCTGGGATAGTGGAAGGTGTCCCTGCCCATGGCACGGGGGTGGAATGAGATGATCTTCTGGGTCTCTTCCAACCCAAACCATTCTATGATTCCAAAATCGGTGTTCCTAAACCAGACTGACATCCTGTGTAAGATCAGGGCCATCAGAGCTTCCAAGAGGCCCGAAACACAGGTTGAAATTCACCCTGTCTTTGCAAAAACGCGTCACATTCATCTCCCTCTAAATCCTCAAAAGAAGAGGACTCCAAACCACCCATTTCCTTGCCAGCTGTCCTGCTCTTGGGCACAAAATTGAGAGGGAAGAGCAGTTCCTAGAGTTCACTCCATCCCTATCAAGCAATGAGTGTAATCCCAATTGGCAGCAAAGGCAACTTTTGTTCTCTTTGATTGTTCTGTCCTGCCCCTAAAATACCCCTCATTACCCTCAGCAACATCAGAGGCTGAACTCCGCTCTCCCTCGCATTTGCTTTCACCTAATTAAGGGCCTGTTAAATAAGGTCAGATGCCCTCTGAGGAATGTCTGAATAGATGGAAAATCCCGCATGGATGCTCAGCTAAGGATGGAAAAGATACTGTGGGAATGCCTGTGCTTCCCAGCCAAGAATGATGAAAGTGATTTGGCCCAGTGGCAAAACTGCAGTGCATTGTGCTGCTGACTCTTTCGAAATAATTCTTTATCAGCAAAAGGCAAATTATCGCAAAAAGTCATAATTTAGCTTCATTTTAACTCATTTGCTGCTTTCACGTGGGTATTTGGCAGTAAGATGGGATAATTCAGGGTGCAGGGAGTTCCTTAACCTCCTGCTGGGTTGGTTGTGTGTTCCAGAAGGGATGTGAATAACTGAGAAAGCTGAGCTGAGCAGGAGAGGAACCAATTCAAGGTCTTGGAGGTGTCCCAAATGAGTCATTCATGGTGAGGGAAGAAATTCCACTTGGAGCTGTCTCCATCCCTTGAGATACATGGGAAGCTGGAATTTCAGCTCCCACTGTCCCTCAGCCTTGGTCTTTTCACACTTGAATTAAAGCTCTTTTTATGCTTTGGAAATGCTTTCATGAGCCAGTTGATACTGTATTCAAAAGCTCCATTTTGCCCTCAAATCAGGACTATGTAAAGTGCACTGGAAAGGAGGAAAGGCTTGGAAACAGTGTAGGATTTGGGAGACCTGGAGTCACCCTGCCTTGCTCACAGTGTGATTCTTGGGGTGGTCCTGTGCAGGGCCAGGATTTGGACTTGATGATCCTTCCACCCCAGGGTATTCTAGGAATTTATGATTCAGTGACATCAGATGTAGGCAAACCACTGTAACTCTAGGTGTCCTGAGGGTGCAGAAGATATTTCCAAGATCAAGATCTCTTTTGGAACTCTCTAATATCTGCCACTGACTATTGAAAACTCAGCTCTCCTCCTGACTCTTGATGAGAGCTGGAAAGCTCTGTTGGATCCCAAAGTTCAGAGAGACTTTTGCTTTGTCACCATCAGATGTCCAGTCTGAGTGTATCAGAGAGGGAAATGCTCCTTCAGAGAATAATTTGTAACCCCCCTGTCCTCTTTGCAGCCACCCTGTAAATGACATGAGTTAAAGCTTCCCTGATCCCATCTAGAGGAGCCTTGACAAGCCCAAGCTGTGTGGAGAGGGAGCAGTTTGACAGTTGTTCACTGGAGGGAAGGATTTCGTACAAAATGCAGGTCAGGATGCCTTTGCTTTGTGCTTGGCCTGGCTGATCCATGCCAGACCCCTGTCTCTTCCAGGCCTGCCCCATCCCAGAGAAATGACTTCCCTGCAAGCACATTGCATTAATCACTGGGTCCAGCTGTGGAGGAGGATCTGTAGCTGCTCCAGTACTCTGAGTTCATGTATCTTAGTTGAGGACAGAATCTAAACCCTGCCTGATGGCAGGACATGAGTTGCTGTAACTCTGGGTTAGAGCACTGCTGGTGAAATTTTGCAGCTGATGAGCAGAGGGGCCGAGTGACACATCCTTGGTCATTCTTGTGACAGAGCAGAGCATCAGGGCTGAGTCTCTGGATCCCCCCTGGGCCAGGATTTGGGGTGCACTTAGTCCACATTACCACAATTCAGTGCCCTTCCCACCAGAAGGCCCATGTTCAGACACAATGGTGGCAGATTTGTGCCTGAACTCCCCGCTTGTGCCCTCTTCTATGTGTTCAATATTTGAGGGTAGAACCACAGCTTTCACGGTGCCATCTGTGGATCCACATTTGGCTTGAACTGCAGCCTGAACTAATGTCAGCATTCATCTCTTAGCTTGCCAAAAAGCCACATCCCCATGCCAGGACTCTTCCTCCACAGGCTGCTCAAAGAAGTAGCACAGGAGCTGGAGGATTCTCAGAGGGTTCTCTAGAGGATGGTTTAATTCACCTTTGGGATTCCTTGCCTTAAGGTATTCATGTGGGGAACCAATTGACGGGCTTTTCTTGGCATCAGGACATGAGGAATGGGAGTAATGGGAGGAATGAGGAATTCAGCCTAACCAGGTCTCTTTCCTCCTCTACCACATTTTTAATTATTCCTTCTAATTCATAGAGCTTTGCTGACAGCCGCCCCCCACCTTGCACAGGGGACAGAAAATAAGAAAGAGTGGAGGAAGGAGTGAGCAATGCCCAAAAATGCAGAAAGCATTTCCAGAGTCATTCCCTGGGTGAGGAGAGGCAGGGAGCATCGATCCTGGGGAGCGGGTGACGGGTGGGAAGCCATGGACATTTGTCCCCTGGGGCACAGCGCTGCCCAGCTCGTGGCCTGAGGGTCACCTGGCACTATTGATCACAGTCCTGTTCCTCTGTGGAGCCAAACACAGGCTGCTCAGTACAGCTGCTGTGCTGTTCTGGGGAAAAGAGGTGGATGTGCGGAGTAAAATGCATCTCTCTCATGTTTTAAACAAAAAAAACCCACTCCTGTCTCCCTGAGTTCTGTCAGACTGCTAGGTTGTGCTTTCAGCTAGGAATAGGTCAGAGTATTAAGGGCAGCTCAAGGAATTTAGCTGGAAATCTGAAAATCTCCCTCCTCCCTTCCCCCAGCCCCTGACCCTGTAACAGACCCAGAAGAAGGGGAGAAGAAAGAGGAAACCTAAGAAGCTGGTGATTACATGTGAAGCCTGGCAGATCTGTAATCCTGGACTCCATTAAACATCTGTCTGCTCCAATCTCCCTGACAGCCAGGTCTCCTCCTCTCGCTGCCTCGCACAGATCCTGCATTTGCAGGTCACTCCAAGGCTCTGGTTGTTAATCATCATCCCCTGCCTCGGTGTTCCACAGCCAGCTCTGGGCAGCAGCACTCCCAGGGAGAGGGGATTTGGGCAGGACAGTGCCATGGCTCAGAGCTCCAGGCACATCCACACCTCCTGGGTTGGAGCTTTTCAATCTAACACATCCTTGAGTGCTTTCCCGGATCAGTGCCCAGTGCCTGTCTGGGGCTGTTCTCTTAATTATTGCATTTTAAACATGCCTCCAAAGTTGTTTCCATTACAGGCTCATGTGTCTTACTATTTTCTTTGAGGCAAGTATTTGCTCACTTGGGGCTTTTTCCTGCACTGTAAGTGCACAGAGTTATCATTTTCTAATGCATTTTCTAATGCATTTTCTATTTATCATGTGATATCCCTGAACTCCTAAGCACACTCCTTGTTAGTGGATTAATAGGAATTTCATTTTCAGACTCAGGGAGAACTTTTTTTCAGTGCTCCAGAGTTTGCTGTGTCTTTTGCACTCATGGCTTTGAGTCTTTCTTGCTGTAAGGCCCCTGCTAAATATCTTTCATCACTTTATATTACTTGATACAGTCATTATCATCATATATAGTAGGAGCTGGAAAATGAAATCCATTCCAGAACCTGCCCTTGAAAGGCAAACTGACTTTTATGTTCTTTCCTATTAAAAAAACCCCTTTAAAGTCATACTGTAAAGTTATTTTTCCCCATTTTTTTTCAGGGTTTGGGTTTTCTTCCAGTTCTTGTGATTTTCCAGTTTGTGATTGGAGACAAGAGTACTCAGCTACCCTGAAAATTATTTTCTTGTTTTATTTCCTAACTGGATGAAGAAGTAATGGGAATCCTTGAGACCTAAATTAGTCTATCTTGCTTTGTTGCTTGTTTTTGTTTTCTTTTCCTTTAGAAAGATATTCTGAACCAGCAATCTGAGCAACTTGGTCAATACTCTGTTGTATTTTTGTTTGTAGTGTAAGCTTGGTCTGCACAGACAGTTGTGTTTGGGTGCTTGGGAAGGTTTGAGGGGACAGAAAAATCCATGCAGAAAGTTGTGTGGATAAATCAGTGGGTATTTGTTTGCCCACTCTGTGGATATTACACATGGATACGACAATTCCTCTGTCAACTGTCCCATGTGTCATTGCCTGGATAAAGACCCCGTTAAGATTTTTTGAAATAATAGGATTTTTTGATATAATGGTCTTTAAACTTTTAGTTTTACTGTCTCATCCTAATGGCAGCACTTCTCACATCATTCCTAGGAATCCTTTCCTTTAATTCACCTCCTGAATTCATTTCTTTTCCCCTAGTCCTGAGCTCCTACATAAATACTTGCTCTTGTGTCCCTCCTCTGAGACTCTGGATCCACGGATGCCTTCGTGATGTATTTATAACTTGCAAAGCCCTTTGGATTTCTCAAGGATGAAAGATAGTGTTTGCACAAGATCCCTGCTCTCACGATAGAATTTGGGAATTTTTCTCTGGAAGGAGCCTTCCAAGCCCTTCTGAGTTCACGTGTCAGTAGTTTCTGCCCCTAAGAGTGAAGGTAACCCATGTGTTTCCTCCAAGCCTCACACCAGGAATGTGTTTTGATGGAGTATGAACTCCAGGGTGATTCACATAATTAATGTTGGATTCATGGAGCACTGGAAAAAAGGAGATGTTTGCACTGACCTGGGCTTCATCAGGACAAAGCTTCCTTTATTCCCACTATATCCTTGTTTTATTCCATTTATTGGTTAAATGCAATAAAACAGGGAACAGTTTCTGGCACAGAAACCAAATGCTGCCTTGTGCCTGGAAATCTCAGCTTTCTTCCTCCCCCCAAAAATGAGTGGCTCCTTTCAAATTAATAGGGAATAAACCCAAACCATTCCTGGACATCCCTTCCCCTCCAAGAGCATTATCTCCCCCTGAGACTTCTACCTCAGGCCATGAACTGGCAGTTTGGTCATTAGGACCCACTTGGCAGTGACTGATTGTGGGGATCTCTTTTGCTGCGGAAAATGTGGAACTGATTGTCTGGGCGACCCCGTTTGACCTGGGGAATTCTGCATTTAACCTGGCTGGAGACATAATAAACTGGAGTAATTAGCAGAGAAATTCAGTGGTGACACATCTAATTGATTGGAAATGCCAGTCCCTGATGAGAGCAGAGCTGTGGTGAGGGCTCTGCCGTGAAGGGGTCGTCGGGATGCTGTCAGGAGGCAGGAAAATGCAGGGAAGGAATGTGGAGCCTGCTGTAGGTTTGCTTTTCTTTGCAGCTGAGAATGCTGCAGGTTTGCTTTTCTTTCCAGCTAATGGCCTTGGTGAATATGCTATCCATCACTAATTACTGATCCCTCCACTCAGCACTTTCCCAAGGTTGAGCTCACACCTCTGGGAAAATCCACCTCAGTCTCTGCACAGTCCATCTTAACCGAGTGCTTGCAAAGAGAAAAACGCCTGCTGTGATCCTCATCTGAAAATCCAGCACTTTGTGCCCCACCAAGGAGGCAAGAATGGGCTCTGTTTGGGAGAATATAATTTATTTCAGGTCGTGGATTGATGATATCTTATCTCCCATGTCACACATCTGTGATATCCCTTGCCAGGCTCTGTGCTTCTAGATTGATGATGGTTGACAAAGAAAATATTTAAATAATTTCTCTTTTAGATTTGTGCTTAAAATTGGGCGTTTTACTGCTGTGGTTCATGGCAGGACCTCAGTATTATGTGTGTGCACACCTTGGAGCAAAGTACCCTATGGCAAGGGACCAGGAATGGCCTGGGAGTGTCTCCCAGACAGCCTTGGACGTGGTTCAGGGATGACCAGAGCCAGTAACAGTTTCTGAGAGGCAGTTTGGCTGCAGCTGCTCCGTCTGCAGACCAAGGGAGCCAAATGAGGTGCAATTCTGCCATTCTGTGCTCACTGGCCTCAGGACCAGAGTGTGGGGCTGGTGCATGAAATTTCTCAGTGCACACACAGCTTTAGAGGCACAGGGCTGTGTGATTTGTGTAGGTGAGTTCAGAGTTTCCACTACTCATTATGGCCTCCCAGTACTTGAAGGGGTTTATAGAAAAGAGGCAGAATGACTATTTACATGGACAGATAGTGATAGGACAAGGGGGGATAGTTTTAAACTAAAAGAGGAGAGATTTTGAGTTGATATTAAGAAGAAATTCTTCCCTGTGAGGGTGATGAGGCCCTGGCACAGGGTGCCAAGAGAAGCTGTGGCTATCCCTGCATCCCTGGAAGTGTCCAAGGCCAGGCTGGACAGGGCTTGGAGCAACCTGGGATAGTGGAAGATGTCCCTGCCCATGGCAGGGGGTGGCACTGGATGGGCTTTAAGGTCCCTTCCAACCCAAACCATTCCATTATTCTGTGATACTTTACAGGACAGAAGCCACTGGAAGCTGTCAAGCATTTAGTGTTTTTTGCTTGTTGTGCTAATTAAACATTTACAATCTTGATGAAGAGCTCTCTATAAACAGGAGTAGAAGAGAAGAGTGGGTACATGTTTGGGGAAAGCTGAAGCAGCCAGTTGGGGGAGTTGGCAGCAACCTCTTGAGGGGGATGTATCAACCATATCTTCTGGAAAAAGGGAAGAAAATAAAATGTGGGGGTCATTGGCCTCTTTTATCTCATAATGTGGACACAGCCTCAGAGGTTACAACCTGTTGCAGCTGTTACACCATGAGAACTCGCCATTTGCTAAGGTTTCTTTCTTCAAGAGCTGGTTTTCCTGAGGTGCACCCTCCTCCCATCAACAGGAATCTCTGGAAATCAACTCTGGGCTTTGGGAACACTTTCATATCCTGGATCAATAAATTAAAAGGGAAAAGGCACTACAGTGACAACACCATATGCACTGAAGCATCCTGTGGAGATTGTGGAGTCTCCAAACAAACATTAGATGTGTAAACAGTGGATCCGCAGTCCTTCAGTGCAGCCTCACTTATTGCCTTCCTGATGATTTATTTTCATTAATTTTCATAGCTAAACAGATAAAAGTGCTCATGGCAAACATCGTAGACTCTCCCTGCTCCCACACATCTGAGCATTCCCCCCTCCCTCTTTTCCAGACTTTTTTTTTGAGCTGACAACCAAACCATCCACTACATTTTTGTGGCACAAAGTTTGCACAGCTCAAAACTTGCAGGGACTCCTGGCCCAAGTCTTCAGTGCTCTGACACCTTTGGGATGTTATTCTGTCTACTTAGAGGAGCAGTGGTAATGGTGGAGATGCAAAAAGGTATTTTAAATACTGAAGTTTTTGTGTTTGATGGGTATGTTTGAGTTTGGGGCTTTTTGTTTGCTTCCTCACTGTTTAGAAGGAAGGGGGATTCACACATGACAAAGAACTGCAGTTTGGAATTTTTTTTTTCTCAAAGCAGAGGGACTATTTGTAGCTTGAAGCATTGACAGTTTTACCCCAGGGTCCTGGAAAAAGAGAAAAAGCATATTTACTGGGCAGATGAAATTTTCTTGCTCATCTGTGTCAGGTCTTTGGAAATACCCTGTGAATTTCACTGGGACAATTCTATTCTTCTTCTGCTTGCATTTGTTATTTATTTTCTGCCATCCTGCCTCTTCAAGAAATTAACTTTTTTTTTTTTTAAATTTTGCCAAGTGAAAAGTCTTTCTGAATTTAGTGGTCCATTTGTGGGGAGAAAATTTTTTGTTTTGGCTCTGTGATTCGCTCTTTGAGGTCCCTCTTTGAGATGATCTTTGAGATGATCTTTGAGGTGATTTTTGAGACAATCTTTGAGGTCCCTTCCAACCCAAACCATTCTATGATATGTAAACAGTGATTTCTTCAAAGATTTCATGAAAGGCTACAGCGTTTTCCTAACAAACTGCCCTCTCCTTTGTGTGGGATTTGGAG
This sequence comes from Lichenostomus cassidix, assembly GCF_008360975.1. Lineage (NCBI taxonomy): Eukaryota > Metazoa > Chordata > Aves > Passeriformes > Meliphagidae > Lichenostomus > Lichenostomus cassidix. Next base: position 2,551,369 of record NC_139480.1, read on the forward strand.
CAGGCTGAGGGTGAATGAGGTTCTTTCCTTCACCATGCAACAGGTTTGTTGTGAGATGATGAGGGAAGATGATGGATGAGATAATCAGAAATAGAACACACAGAGTACCTGGACCTACTGCAAATGTGGAGATGCTCTCGTGTTCATGCCAGGTCAGAGGGCAAGGAGAAAGCCATGTCACAGAGGTGCTACCTGGCACTTTTATACATTTATATATCCAAACCCTGCAGGATCACCTTATCTGCCAGGGAAGCACAGCTGGGCTGGAAGGCAGCCTGTGCCTGGCAGTGCACAGCACCATTACAGTAATGCGTCTGCAAATGGGAGGCTGGCGAGGGGCTCTTGGGATAATGGAGTGGCTGGGCTAATAAAATTAGCCTGGCATTCACAGCCTGAGTGGGGAGGAGGGGAACTGTCCCTTTCAGTCTTCCCAATCATCCCCTGACATCTCACTCCAGCCCAGGAAGGGAAGCAGGCGAGGAGGAGCCTCCCAGCAGAATGAAAATGTATTCCTGCACTGATGCAGTGCTGGGGATTTCTGGAAAACCAAATCCTGGGCTGCGATGGCTCCTCTCGGTGACAATGTGAGCACAGACTCCGGGAGCCCTGAGCCACCGTCACACTCTGCCGGCCACCCTTCCCTCCAAAGGGGCAAGGTTGGAAATACATTTGTCACTCGAGCTCCAGACAGCAAACGAGGCTGATTTAATTAACCCAGGGAGCCCTGCTGGCCTTGTCTGCAAGAGCTCAGGACAGCAGGATGTGGATGAGTGGAGGCAGGGAGAGGAGGGAGAGGGGAAGAGGGCGAAGACACGAGGGCGATGGAGCATCAGGAGGCAGCTCAAAGCACTTTGCTTCTCACAGCCAAAAGCCCTTCACAATTGCTCTTGATGTGATTTACATTTACTTTAAGGCATCTGCATAATGGGATATAATGCACAGGAAATGCAGTCACGAGCTTCTGAAAGCTTTTGGGGACTGACAATTCCCACAGAGCACAAAATCTCCCTTTTCCCTGCAGCTGGAAGCGAGTCCAGCCTTTACAGAGCGTGTGCTCATGGGCTAAAATGCCAAAAATCTACTTTTCACTGTCTGAGCCATCAGCTCTATCCATGAAATGTCCAGACTTCCCCTTCCCAACGGATTTATTGGGACTTTTTACTCCAACACCTCCCCCACACAGGAGGATTTTCATCTCTAGCAGAGTAAAAACCAGGTGAATGTTGCTTTGCTGTCAGTCAGGGGCAGACCTGGGGCTGGGAGAAGCTGGACCACCCCTGCCCACACCTGGCAGGCTTTGGTGGGCAGGTTTGCTGTGAGAGACATCACTCCTACTTGTGGAAAGTCACCTTGGCCAAGGAGCTCTGAAATTTTAATGCTCCCCACCAAATATTGACTCTCCGAGGGCGTCTGAGTAAGCCTTTAGTGCAGAAGTCGATATTTGTCTGATGTTTCAATGGATAATGTTGCTTTTCTCTGAATTTCCTCTGGACTCTGCTGGCCTCTCCCAAACTGGCTGCACAGTGTCAGGAGCAAGATAAAAACATGGGAGGAGGAGGAGGGAGTGCTCCCTTTGGAGGGTTTTGTGTGTTGTCCACTTCTCCCTGCCTTAATGAGACTCTTTCCTGGCTGCCCCTCTCCCAGCTCACCACCTGAGGCTGGTGTAATCACTTCCAGCACACAGCAATCCTTTCCCATTTGGCTCTCCCTCGCTCTCTGTGGAATTTGGACAGCCAAAATTTACCATGGATGCAGCGGAAACATTGCGATAAATGCAAACGCATTGGGAATTTTCCATGAGAAACATTCCTCTTTCCACTGGAGATCAGTGCAGGATAATCTTCTCACTCCATCCTGAGTGGACTTGAGTGGGTCTTGTTTGTCCTGCTAAAAAAGAGAAGTTCCAGGTTGGATTTTAGGTAGGGCTGTAGCCATATATTGGTAATAGAAGACAAATGTGTGTCTATTTCCCTGCTTTGCTCCAGCTCCTCAGTTCAATTCTGTAGCAAAGGCTCCATTCTGCCCTTGGACATGGTCATTCTGCCTCCTTGGGCAATTTAGCATCTGTCCCCTACAAATCTGAGCTGCAGAAGAATCCCAGAGGGGTGAAAGTAAATATATTGCCTTCCAAGTAGCAAAATTGCTGCTGCAGGTTAGATTTCTGCCCATTAGGGACTCAGTCTATGTTGGCTGTGCCTCCTAAGAAAGAATAATCCTGTAAATAATAGAGTTCTAATATACTGAACAATTAAAGGGCTTGTTTCTGATTGAAGTGAAATTCATTATATTTCCATTTGCAAGGCGAGCTGGGCGGATTTCAAAATAAGTGAAAAAAAGGAGCTAATTTATATTTCTGTTTGTGCTTGTAGCAGCTAGTAAATAAATCCAGGTGCACAAGAGGAGTCGGGAGACTTTAATTTCAATGGCAGCTTGGGCGTCTGATAACTGTGGGAGTCTGGATTTAAAATAAATGCAGAGGAACAGTTTTCAGGAGCAAAGTGTGCAGGATTTGTGGGTGCATCTTCTTTGCTGTTTTAAATTGATTCACAGAATCCCAGAGTGTTTTTTGTTTCAGGGGACTTAAAAATCATCCAGTGCCACCCCCCAGCCACGGTCAGGGACACCTTCCATTATCCCAGGTGGCTCCAAGTCCTGTCCAGCCTGGCCTTGGACACTTCCAGGGATTCAGGGACAGCCCAAATTTCACTCTTTTCTGCTGATTTTATCCAACCCACCAACTGCTGGTTGATACCTTCACAGATCTGAAAGACATCCATAGCTGGGATTGACATTTTCAGGGTGGTCACCTCAGCAGGGCAGAACTGGACAGCCTGGGCTGGCAGCAGGTCTGTTCAATATTTATCTGGCCAAGAAATGGAGTGAGTGATGCTTGTGTGAGCAGTGTCATATTTAAAAGGTGTCTCCACTTAACTGGAGGTCACAGTGTACACTCTCCTTGAGTGGTGGCATCATTTCATAAAAAAGCTTTTTCATTAATTAAAGTCCCTTAACCTTGCGTCGTGCTCAGCGTTTGGGATAGAAGCTTAATTTTTCTGATCAATATGTATTACCATATTTCCTAGAAAGAAGCTTTCACCCCCTCAGAGGAAAAAAATAATTGTGTGCATTTGAAAGCGTTTTGTGCCTCTAGTATCCATTAAGTAGATCAGAGCTGCAGTTTTCATGTTCTTTTTGGACTTTTGTCCATATCAGTTACCCAAAGGAGCAGAAAGCATTGTTTGCTCTCATTCAAATGACATTTCAATAAATGCCAGGGGAAAATGAGGATTCTCTACTGCTTTTTTAAGCTTGAGGGAGAGGGGATGAACTCATGAAAACGCCCCAGCCCATGAATCAGGAGTTTTGGGGCTGAGATTTCTCCATGGTCTCTCTGTGATCCTGCAGAAGTCACTCATGGCCACCAACAGCTCCTTGCAGCAGGGTCTGGCATTTATTTTTATGTAGCACCCAGGGCCACTGATTTTGATGAGGTTTCCAGGCAGGAACATGCTTATTAATTTATCCTCAGAATTAATGGAATTGGGCAGGAGAGGAGAACTCTTTTATCTCCCAAACCTTCCCTCGCTTCCAACTTCCAGCACTCTGGGAAGCCTTTGGGCATCTTTGCATTCACAATCCAGGGGCAGAGCCCTGCAGGTGGACTCACCCCCCAGCAAAATGTCCTCCTTCCCTCCTGCTGGGCTGGAATTAATATTCCTTTTTCAGTCCCTTTGTCGGGGAAAACCTAAAAATTAATTGCCTGTGCACACGAGAGGTGAACAAGCAGATGCCCAGGAAAGCACAACAGAATTATTGAGTGATTCTGCTTTAATTAAGTGCATCAGAGAGCTGGGAATGGTGAGGCCTCTTGCTTGATGCCAGTAACATCATTGAGAGGAGGATGTGAAGGGATGGCTGCTGCCAAGGGATGATGGAAGGTACTCAAGGAATATAGAAAGCTATTTTAATTCTGGCTTCCTTTGAGAAAGCTGGAGCAGCAGCCAATAACCATAAAACTACTGGGGCAAAGCTGCAAAAGCACCAAGGGCATCCCTCAAGCACTTATCTCTGTGAGCCCTCTGAGAAGGGCCACCTTTTATCAACGAGAGAGGAGCACAGCAGAGCAGCAGCTGTGAATTCCCTGCCAAAAAGGGCTGCAGGCAGCATTTTCAACCTCTGCCTGGAGCTGCACCATCCAAACTGTCCAAGAGGGAGGAAGGTAGGGACATCCATCCTTCCGAGTGCGGCTCCCTGCTGAGCAGGTAAAGCAGATAAAGCATCCTGAGAAAGCATCCGGACACCTGCTGCTGGTGGGAGGGGGAAATTTGCCCTTTTAGAGTGAAATACACTTGACTTCCTGCAAGTTGAACTCTAGGATAACATGAGGTACCCTCAGCAGTAGCTGCATCGCTGCAGTGCTTGCACAGAGAGCCAAAGCAGCTCATTTTAGGGAGTTATTTGCAATGTCTGTGAAAAATTATTTTTACTTTAGGTCCCCTCTATACCACAGCTAAGGGATCTTGGCTTGTGTCCAGTGTCCATGCTCTATTTTCTCAGAATTCCCTGTGATCCTTACAGAAATGCTGAAGATTCTGGTTCTGCCACCAAGGAGCTGCTCAGATTTTTGTCCAAGGCTCACACCCAAAGCAGAGACCAGGCTGTTGGCAATTATTCCAATCATTCTGCCACAGTGTCAGCACATGGCTTTGTCTCACATGGATTTTATTCATTTGGCAATGAATACTTTCCCCCCAGGGAATTAGTTCTCATCCCTTTGGGAGGGAGCAGCAGATCCCTCTGCTCTCCATTTCTCTCTGTCCCCAGCTTGTCCAGGTCATTGCTCTGTGCATCTGAAGTGGTTCTGAACAGTGCTGATTTTGGGGTCTGCTACCCAAAGAATGACCAGAAATGGATTCTGAGGGATTCCATCATTACATAACTTCACTTTTAAGTCTGAGCACTTGGACTGACCATTCTGGCAAACTCAAGCTGTGCTTTGCTTTACAGCCATCGAGATTTTCTTGTCACCTTCTATTCTGGCTCTGTGCCACTCTGTAAAGGAGAGATGACACTCCAGGGACACAGATCCCACACCATGAGATGACCCACCTGGAATTAGCAGCGTGGCTCAGACATCAAGGGGTGTCAGGATGACTGCTGCTAATCCTGCAGTAATTAAAGTGTTTTAGCCCTCAGTTCCAAGCCTTTAAAGAACCAAACCAAACCTTCATCGCTGCTGTAGGAAATGTGTCTGGGGATCCCAGACGTGAAAGTGCTGACAAAGAACTCCAGAGAAATTAGGGAAATCAGTGATCCATGGTAAAGTCCTTCAAGGACATTTGAGGGGTTGTTTCTCAGAGTTCATCCAGCACAGAGAGACACAGGGAAATTGTGGGAATTGCTCCCCAGGTGAGCTGAGGTGTGGAAGCTCCTTGGCTTGGTTCTTATGGACAAATTACAGTAGGGATCAGGACACTCCTCCAAAAGTTTTGTTATCTCCTGGGCTGTTTCCATTCTCCTCTAACCTTCTGGGCACTGCACTGATTTGGCAGCCAGTCCTTAGATGTTGGAGGATAATGTTCTGTTAAACCTTGGAGTTGTACTTCAATATAGAAAGTTTTCTTTGAATCTCGGAATCATTAAGTTTGGAAAAGCCCTCTAAGATCATTGACTCCAAGCATTAACCCAGCACTGCCAATCCCACCACAAAACCACGTCCCTAAATGCCACATCTATGTATTTTTTGGAATACTTCCAGGCTTCTGTGTAACAGGAAGATAAACTAAAAGCCTCAGATCAAGTGTTAAGGATTTAGAAACAACTAAAGATGGATTTCAAGTTTGAACCACACTGAAGAAAAAGAAAAATGCAAATTATCTCCATTTATCTTCATAACTGGAACCTCAAAGGTGCTGTCAAGTCTTGGAAGAGGTGCAGTGGAAGGCTGGGCATGGCCTGTGAATGGAATAACAAAAAGCTTCAAGAGAGCAGTAAAATTGAAAAATAACTTCAAAACTGTGGAGATTTTGGCACATCCAGTGTGGTGTTGCTACCAACCAGCCTGGGACCACTGGGAGCCTTTGGGCAAGATTAGTATTGTGGCCAGAGAGGGAACTGCAGTAAAAAATTAGGAGAATATTTGGGTCTTCACTGGAGTTTTGTGCACAGAGACCTTTTAGGGCAGCCCTAATCACAGCATATCCTAATCACAACAAATGTGCGTTTGCTGCCACACTCCAGGGCAGTGTCCCAAGCCTAGCACAGCATCTCAGTGCCTGAACATGCAGAGGAGATCACCTGGCAAAATTCAGCTCCAGCCTAGATCAGCTAAAAGTGAACAGCCATCTCTAGTATCTAAAGCAAACTAGGACTCTTCCTTTTTATGTGCCCAAAGAGATATTGGAATTCTGCACTGCTCCTTTAATTTTTATGGCATTTTGCTCTTTTCTGTGGCATGCAGGAACTTGCAGTCTGCTCGTAACAACTTAAGATCACAGCGTGGTCTGCTTTATATCTGCATATACACAGAGACACACAATGTTTCTCCCAGCATGCAGAATGAATAAATTCTGGAGTAATTTTTCATTGTTGCCTTTATGAGCTTCAAGGAAAAAAACCAACCCCCAAACCCTCAAAAACTAATAAATAATTTATTCCAATGAAATTGCAGTTTATTATGTTAAACTTTAGCCAACCCAGAGTGCATGTGGACATATTTTCTATATTTTTTCTCATTATATCTATATTTTTTCAAGGAGTCCATACAGTCTCTGTGTGTATTTGCATATTTGGGAGAGAATGTGCATGTAAAGGCAAGAAATAGGGAGAAAGAGATGTGGTTTCTTTCTATCTTTACGAGAATCATAGAGTGGTTAGGGTTGGAAGGGACCTTAAAGATCATCCAGTTGAATATTTGTAAGAAAAGAGATCCATCCCTCTGTTTTGGATGTGCAGGCTCCAACACAAATGTAATATATATATAAAATATATAATATAATCCAAAAATTATATATAATTTTTTTTTCATTCTAAACAGCCATTTAAAATACTCCAGATGAACTGTGGCTTCTTTGTATGTACACATATGGGTAAACAAGTGTGGGGTTTTTGCAGTGGACCATAATATTATGATTTTATGTGGCTGTGTAATTAAAAAATTGCAGTTTTCTTGTCATGCCCATACAGGTGAGTACACGAGGTGGGGGTGATGCAGGTACAGATGCCTCTGACCACAAGACATTTAACTACACTGGCATAACATTGCACAGTGTAATGAGACACTAGGGCAAAAATAAAAAGCCAAAAAAAAAACAGTAGGAAAGGACAAAAAGAACCAATCTGTGTGGGTTTTTCAAGGGTCTGCCTTAGGAGCACCAAAAAAGTGCCATTCAGGGTTATCTTCCCGTCTTGTAGCTGTTGAGGAGTTAAGGTTACCTATAGAGTTATAGAATCCTAGAATAGTTTGGGCTGGAAGGACCTTAAAGCTCATCCAGTCCAAGCCCTGCCATGGGCAGGGACATCTCCCACCAGACAGGGTCAGGATATCATCCAACCTTCATTAGCAACCAGCTCCTGGCCTTCAAGAAACAGGGCTTTGCCACTGACCTCCAAGGTAAATAATTTCTATTTTCTCTCTTTGTTATTCTAATCTGTAGGAGATCAATGAGTTCAATTTCTAATCCCTTGAAGCTCCTTTCTCCCCCAAATTTCTGCCACTCTCATCCATTTAGATGTGGACCAGAATGTCTTTTACTCCATGTCTGCAGCAGGGCTGTGGTGGGCTGGCCTTGGCCGGACACCAGGTGTCCACCACCAAACCAGCCCATCCCTCCTCAGCAGGACAGAAAATGAGATGTAAAACAAAACTTGTGAGTCAGCATAAAGGCAGTTTAATAAAGCAGAAATGAGAATTGTGCACTGAAGCAAAGGAAAACAAAAGATTCTTTCTCTGCTTTCCATCAGCAAGTGATATCCAGACACTTCCCAGGAAGTAGGACTTCAGTTTGTAAGACAGATATTTTACTAACAAATACATCCCCTCTTCCTCCTTTTTCTTAGCTTCTACTGCTGAGCAGCAGACACCATATGGTCTGGAACATCCCTTTGGTCAGTTTGGGACAGCTGTCCTGGCTGTGTCCCCTCCCAGGATCCTGCCCACCCCCAGCCTGCTGGTGAGGGGGGAATGTTGGAGAGACAGCCTTGATATTGTGGCCAAAACACTGGTGTGTTTCCAACACCTTCCCATCTGCCAGTCCCCAGCACTGTGAGGGATCTGGGAAAATTAACTCCATCCCAGCCAGACCCAACTCGAGGGCACAACACAGTGGGATTCTTCCCTCAGCGGGGAAATCTTGCCACATAAATAAAATAGCAGAGATAAACGACTGCTTTGCCACTGGGCTCATTTAATGGCTGATGCTTAAAATGAAACAACCCACAGATTCACTCAGAGGCGCGTGGAAAGCAGGGAGCTGGGAAAAGCAATGCCTGAGCTCTTCCCTTGCTGATTCCAGGAGCTGGTTTGCATCGGTAAAGACAGACTAAAACCTGTGATGTGACATCCCTGCAAGATCAGGTCTTAGGGAGATGAGACAGCCAAAGCAGAGGGGCACAGGGTCACTGTTGTTCCAGATTATTGCTGCCCATTGCTCAGGCACGCTCCAGGATCACCATTTCCAAGCAAACCCGGATCTGTATTTCCCTTAATGTGCCACTGGCTGCTTCTCCTGACCTCTTCCATGCTGCCTATTACCTCAGCTCTGCTTCCCCTCCTTTCTGATTGAATTACTAAAGCACACAGTGGAGTCTCTTGGCTCAACAAAATTTAATGACAGTGACAACAGAGGAGGATAATAAAGATAAATCAGCTGCTCGCAGGAAGGAAAGATGAAGTAAGAACAGAGTGAGTTAGAAGGATACGCCATGAAGTGACCCTGGCATGTGCACGTCCCTCATCCCTTTTCTCTCAACATCTCTGTTTTTTCCTGCTTTTTTTGAGGTTTGACAGGGAAGGCAGAGAGCAGAGGGAACCAAGGCACTGGAGATTTCTGCCTTAGGTGTATCCTTGCTATGGAATTTGGGGCACATCATCAGCTCTTCTCCATCTCCTCCCCAGGCTGGAGGCTGAGAACAGACCAGGAGAAGTCTTCCATTGACAGTGCTAGGAGGACATCAGATCTGGGATTTTCATTTCATCCCTAGCCCTGTGTATTCATGTGATCCACACAGTTGGTAAAGGAAAATGGAGTTTGTAAAGGAGCACTCTCATTCCCAATGCCTATAAACATCTAGGCACACCAAATCTTGTTAATCCAGCCTTTTCTGACAAGATTTTCTCATGGAAGCCAAAGCAAGCAGAGCCTGCAGTGACTGTGGCTACTGCAATCTCCTCTCCGACATTCACCATGTTTCCAGTTGCACAGCATTTCCTTTTTAATGATAATTCCTGGAAAAAAAAACTTTGCCCTTTAATTGCAATCGAGTTCCCCTCCTCTCCCCTCCCACCAGGTTGTTAAATGTTTGCATCGTTGCTCTAAACAGCCCAGCACAAAACACTGAGCTGTAGTTGAGACCTCCTGCAAGCTCAATAAACTTAATGGACATCCTCAAGAACTTTAACTGGGAAGATTTAGTTCCAAAGAAGAAGGAAACAAACAGCCAGAGCAGCTTTGTCAGCCTGTTGTCCCTCATTTTGCCAGAAACAGCTGTTCACGCTGGGATTAGCTCAGAGGTTTGTGCTGAGCAGAGTCTGACTCACAAGAACAAAAAAACAGGAGATCATTACATCTCAGTGCAAGCTCCAACTGCTCCGGGCTGCACAGGGAGAGAGAAAATTAACTGGAGTGGGAGCTCAATCTGCAGAGACTCTGCACAACTTCTGCGTGCGACAGACGAGCGGGAGAAGGGAGCAACTCCGACTCTGCAGGGCTGGCTGGATGGAACTCCAGCCTGAGGGATGGGGCTGTCAGACTTCCCTTAATGCAGCCCCTTTGGTCAGGATTCATGGGAGGCAAATGCTCAGAAGAGGAGGAGCAAAATTAATTATTTTGCAAATCTGCTACTTACGCAGAAATTCCGCTTCTCTCCAGACAGTGAGTGATGGGAACAATTTCCCCATGTTTTTGAGGCAGGTGGCAGAGTCTTCACCCTTGCATGAATTTCACTTTGAAGGATAATATCTGAGTTGGATTAGAAGCATTATTTCCATACCTTAATGGAAGGTGTCCCTGCCCATGGCAGTGGGGCTGGAAAGAGATGATCCTGATGATCCAGCTCAAACCATTCCACAGTTCCATGGAAATGAGTGGTTTGGGTTAAGAAGTCATGCTGGGCAAATTACAAGGGTTGGAAAAGATGGGCAGAAACACACAACAGCCTCGAATGAGGACTCTCCATCCTCACCTTATTATTGTTATAAACATGGAACCAGCATCCCTCTACCCAACAGGACTATCTAACAGGATATGGAATATCAGAGAGCAGCTACTGATTTAACAACAACTCGCTTTCTTCTAATAACTTATTTTCTATCACTGAAGAAGGCTCTGGAGGGGGTGAGAGGAAAGCAGGAGGTTAAAAGGTTGCTTGGACAGCCTTTCACATTAAATCTGTGGTGCAGCTCAGGGGATTCTCTCTACTTGTCCTTGTCGGAGGATGGCTTGTGTTTGGAAACAGCTCTGCAGACTGTTCTTGTAAGTCCTGAGGAGCCCACAGGGCTTCACCAGACAGGCTCTCAGCCCCAGTTCAATGCTGCTGTGAACTCAGGGTCACCTTTCTTTGTGTTTCTGTCTTTCAGGCAGGACTTCCTCCCCCCTTCAGCCCTGTAACATAATAAACAATGCCCCGAAATGCTCAGTAAGCCCATTCCTCCATGGGTAAGTCATCATTGCCTGGAACAGGGCAGTCTGCACTTCCATCATCTGCTGATGGCTGCTGCTAAGTATTTTTTTCCCCCTTAATTTATTTTTGCACTACTCATCAAATAACTCAGTATTGTCACGGCCCAATGTCTAAACCACAGAGCACCAAAATTCATGAGAAATCCCCCCTGACAACAACACCTAGAGCTGCTGCCTCAGGCTCACCTGGCACCTTGGCTGAATGAGATTAATGCTCCTGAAGTCCTGGCCACCCTTCCATATTGGCCAAAGACCTGGAGTTGTGTTTTACTGCTCAGCCCCACCAGTTCTGCCTTGCAGGAATGGTATTTATACACTGGCACCAAGCGGGGAAATAGTGTATAAATTCCATTCCAGTTCACATTTCCCCTCTGTCAAGTCACCAAGTGTTATTTTGGGTACCTTCTAGAAGTGATTCATTGTCATCTTGCAGAGTGAGGACGTTGGAAGGCTCTGCCACACGCTGTATTGATCCCTTGACTTGATTAGTTGGTGTATTGAATACCCCTGCTTTTCTAATCTAATTAATGCAAGATAAATACTCCATGCAGGGGCCTGGAGTCACGTTCCAAGAGTAATCAGGGACTGGGACTGATTAAAACCAGAAGGCTTCAAGGATAATTTATGGACTACTTGACACTGCTGGCAGGTTGGGGTATTTTGGAGGGCTCTGTGTGGTCTCTGGCTCAAAATTGGCTCTTTGGCGAGCTCCACATCCAAATTCCTCCTCATCCCTCAGTAAAGACAGCTTTGGGTTTGAAGGGGTTTAATCTCTGGGGTGAGACACCAGTGTGGAGGTCAGGACATCTGGTTTTACATCTCACCAGCAGTGGGAGGACACCGTGCCAGAAAGGCAGATGAGTCACTTCATCTCTGACCTTGAGAAAGTCACCACATGTCATGGTTTGATAAAAATACTCAGCACCAGACATGTGAGGACTTGGGTCTTGTTTGGAAATCTGTAAGGAAATTATGGAGATGTAGCTTTGTTCTGGTTTGTCCGTGTTTCGTTCCAGATCTTGGTGTTTCAGGAAAAATGAATGCTCTGGATTAATAGGGATAACTGGAGTAGGGAAGGTGATAGTGGTAATTCATATCACATTAATTAATTAATTAATTAATTAACTCACCCCCCACTAAGAGGGAAGTAACACCATCACTGTTGTGAGGAAGAGGGAAAAGAGGCAGTGAGAATTTTCCTGCCCAAAAAAAGGGGAGTGTGTGCTGCAGATGTGGTTGAGATCCTGGGGGTGAATTTATTTCCAGTCACCTCCTAAGGTAAATCCCAACTCATATGGAAGGAAATCTGCCTGGGTGGATTGTCAGAGAGGATTCATCTCCCCTCTGCCTTGTCCTCCATCACCGTGGGATGTTCTTCTTCCCACACCTTGATGAGCACACAGCAGGAGAATTGAGGAGTGGAAGGATGGAATTCCAGTGCAATCTGTGGAGAAACTGGTCTTGAATATCTTGAATATCTCCAAAGCATGGCACAAGAGTCTTCTGTGAGACGTGGTGGGCAGTGAGGGTTGAGCCAAGGTCCACCTGCCCCAATTGCAATTACTCCGTGGTTGGAATGGCGTGAAAATTTTTCCAGGGAATAGGGAGCCCGGGCAGGGGGTCACTGATAGGAATGGCAGGGCCATCTATTCCAATCCCTTCCTTTTGCATATATGTTTTCCCAGGCGAGAGCTCAGCTCATACAGCCAGGGGAAGGCAAGGGCAAGTTCAGCAGCCAGATGTAATTGCATTTCCCTCCACAATCGCCTCCAGGGCTGAACCACGGCCCTTCTGCGCCCGCCTCTCTCCTCACAATGCATCAGAGAGAATTGGTGTAAAATCCAGTTAAAAGGCCACTCTCGGGTCTCAGCTGCTGCAGCACAAATTGCGGATGAATTTCCCCTCTCCCGTATGCGCCTGATGGGTTTTGTCACCCAGCCCCATATGGCTGGGTTGGATTTCTTCTCTCAGCTCGGTCGTTGGTCTCTCGTCACAGCCTCTGTATCTCCTCGTGAGCTCTTTCTGAGCAGGGCTGCACTTCAGGCTCCCTGTTTTACAGCAGTGTCATTACACAAAGATTTCTCTTCCTACACGTGTAAAAGGGAGCCTGAGATTAATGGGGTGTTGGAGTGGATAATCACAAATCCAGCTGCCCCGAGGTAGCTGAGAACGGAGATGGTGCAGGGCAGGGGGAAAAGGGTAGTGGGGCCTGAGGGAGCTTTGTAGGGTACATTTATCACACTGTTGGCAGAGAGATGCAATTTATATGGACGGAGCATAAATCCTGTTCGAGTTGCAGGAGGCTCCATATGGGCAGCTGAGCACCTGGGTGTGCTCTGGTGCTGGAGGGGGAAATGTGCTGCTGTGGTCATCCTGCCAGCTCTCTGCCTGTTCCCCTTCCCTCTCCTGCATTTCCTCCTCCATTTAACATCTTACTAAGCCCCATCCTTCACCTACCCAAAAGCCCCTCTGCCAGGCTCTGTGCAGGGTGTGCAGGTGAGCAGGAAGGGAATTGCCCTGTGCCCTGCTCACTGTGAGACATCTCTGCTGGAGTTACTGAATTATTGGAAATAATTGGAGTTGCTGGATTGTTGGAAAACCTCTGCTTTCTCCTCAACAAGGTATTTCCATGGAGACTTCATAGAATCACAGAATGGGTTGGGTTGGAAGGACCTTAAAGTTCATCCAGTTCCAACCCCAACCATGGGCAGGGACACCTTCCACCATCCCAGTTTGCTCCAAGCCCTGTCCAGCCTGGCCTTGGACACTTCCAGGGATCCAGGGGCAGCCACAGCTTCTCTGGGAATTCCATCCCAGCCAGGAATTCCTAATTCCCAAGATCCCATCCATCCCTGCCCTCTGGCAGTGGGAAGCCATTCCCTGTGTCCTGTCCCTCCATGCCTTGTCCCCAGTCCCTCTGCAGCTCTCCTGGAGCTCCTTCAGGCCCTGGCAGGAGCTCTGAGCTCTCCCTGCATCCTTCCCTTCTCCAGGTGAACCCCTGGCAATTAGGATGCTGTCATACTGGTTCTTGCTGGGTTTCATGCTATATCTTGATACCCTTCCCAAAAATCTACAGAGCACATCTCCCCATATCTATTAATTTTCCTCTTAACATCTGATGGGAAGGCTTGTTTGCTTTTTCACGGTCCTGAAAAAAACCTTTTCCTTTTGGTTTTATGTTTTAGAAAACAGAATAGCAGCTTCTCCATTATGTCCTGTCGCATGCAGTCACTTTTCCCTGGATTTTGGCCATCCTTTGTGCACCCCCAGCTTCCACTTGCAAATTGCAACCGCAAATTTGTCATTCAGCGCCAGTCTGCAGACACACACACACATGGAGGGGTCCCAAGAACTTGGAATAAGCCTTGGAAATGAAATAATAAATAGAGACACTCCTTCCCTTCCTCACACATGCTACGTGTTGCTCCGGCAAACGTTGAATAAATCGCTGAGCTATGGGGTAATAAATCTTTCATGAGATTAGGACCATCTGAACTTCAGCGATTGTGTGAGGAATGTATAAATTTCACATGCAGATATAGAGTGGGGAGAAAAAAAAAGAATCTTTAGATTAGTTATTAACTTTGGAAACACTTGATGAGTTTTGATTCATTAAGTGTTTCAAAGTCTTGTTAATTTAATAAGTACCGATGAGGCTGTAATGTAAGACAACAATCAGTAATTTGGAGGGGGGAAATAATAAAGTAGTCATTACACAGCAGAATGTTTAATCAAAGAATGTGGAAACTTACAGTTTCACATTAATTTGAAAAGGTTGGAGATTTAAAATTAATATTAGCTCTGACACAGGGAGGCTTTCTCTACAAGCAGATAGGGTTTATATAATTGCTTAGAATTAAAATGCCTGTAAATTTAATGGCTTCACCTCTTTAACTGGATCCCCAGGCTCTATAGGTAGAATAGAAATGCACTTAAACCTGTCATGGTCCTTCAAATTCATCTGGAATTTTGGCAGCAAAGCTCAGGCTTTGGTATTCTTCTGGTGTCCTGTGCTGGAATGGAAAGAGCTCCCAGGAAACTGAGATACACTGAGGAAAGCTCAACTAATCTTTGTCTGTGGAAACATCTCTTGTTGCCCAGAGAAATTTTGGATGCCCCTGGATCCCTGGAAGTGTCCAAGGCCAGGCTGGACAGGTCTTGGAGCAGCCTGGGATGGTGGAAGGTGTCCTTGCCCATGGCTGGGGTGGCACTGGATGAGCTTTAAGATCCCTTCCAACCCAAACCATTCTGGGATGATTCTGTGATGATGATTTTCATCTGATTTATTACCTGAGACTCCACTGGCAGTTGATGGAGATGCAGAGTTATTTTTATGCTGTGACCCCTCTCACTTCCTTAGGTGTCTGTACCAAGATTCCATTAATCCTTCCTCAGATCCTTCCCAGGATACTTCCCCCCATCCTTGCCATGTCTCTGTGCTTTCCAAGAAGGGAGAGCATGGACAGCTTGTTTACACATAGCCACGGGCATTTCACACATTCAATTTTATCCCCATTTGCAACTCCCTGTACCTGTGAGTGAGTGGGATGCGTTTGTGGCTGTACCTGTTTGTAGGATGCAGAAATCCAGACAAATCCAGGTGGGCTTTGGTGCTGAGTGCCCAGCTCCAGGACAAAAAAAGTCATTGCATAACTATTTCTGGAACAAGGGCAGCTGGATGAATTCTTGGAGCTGTTGATGCTTCAGATTTTTCCAGGCAAGCCCCATAATTCTAAGATTCATTATTTTCAGATTTCTCCTCATCCTGACGGGGTTCATTCCACCCATGACTCTTCATTTGGTGTGGTTTTGTAGAGGACAGGGTGACACTCTCCAGCTAAGCAGAGTGGGAATGATGGTCTGACAAGCAGCAGGAGCAGATAAATGTGATTTAATTTGTCCTCTGTCTGGACTCAACTTAGGTAAGCAGGACAAATCTGCCCAGACACAGTTTGTCACTCTTTAAGTGTCTGTCCAGGCTTTCTCCTGTTCAAGGACAGAAGGAACAGGGAGCAATCTCCTCACACAGCCAAGCTACTGGAAAATCCAGTCAGGATTCAGCTTGGATTCACCATTAGCAGCTTGGAAAGGTGGACTAATTAGATGGATTTCAGGTCTGTGTGGGCTCAGCCTTGCTTTGCTGCTGCTGCTCGTGTCCTGTGGGACTGCTGGGCATGGAAAAGAGCTGACTTTGGGAAAAACAGAGCAGAAACCCTGCCTGGGTTTGCAAGGCTTTGCTTCCAGCATGCAAATCATCGGTTCTGGTTTTTGGGTGGAAAGGGATTTTTCCCCTCTGCAGAAAATCTGTATTTCTGCTCTCCCTGGGAGATCTTCATTGTACTCTGGAAAGAGAAAACCCTGGACGAAAAAAGTTGGTCTGTTTGAAGGGGTCTGTTAGTGTGGAAAGGAAGAGTCTATGTTTTTGTGGAGTTCAACCACTTTGGAGAACAACCACCCCCTAAACACAATTTTTTTTGCATCTTGAATGCATATTTAGTCCTGCAAACTATTGTTTAAAGACATACTGACTTTCTCCTCTCTTATATATAGCATTTCATTTCTTTCCCTTCCTTGCAGGAGACTAAAATGAAACTATTTTTTCCCTTTACAGACCATTCAAACCATTCTCATTGTTTTTCTTTAATGTCCTTTTGGTAAAGGGAGAGAAAAAATACCCCAGAAATATCCAAATTCCAGTTTGATCCCAGTTCATAGATTTATCCTGAGGACTGGCAGACATAACAAGGGAAAATTTGTTTACTATAACCTTTTTTCCCTAACTTCTACCCTTGCATAGCTGCAACTTTCTTGCAGTTTTTGGCATTATTTCCTCTGCCCACTGAACGCTTTTGTTCCATATTTTTGACCCAATTTCCATTGGCTGCACCCTTGGCTTGACAGGTCATGCTTTTAAATGATCCCTGCTCTTCCAAATAAAGACCTCACTATGTTTTTAAAAAGATTATTTTTATTATGTGCTTTCATGGCACCAGGAGATGAATAATGATAAGGAGGCAAAGACACCTAATATTTATGAGAAAATTGCAAACCACTGTGTGTCCTCAGGTGGTTTTATGCTCAGCAAAGAGATTTATTTTGGGGTGAATAGTAGTTTCCAAATATATCTATATGGATGGTTGGATCATTTGTAAGCTCTACTGATCTTCCCACAAAAAAAAAAGGAGATTTTCCTGATAAGAACTGTGTGATTTTGACAGAGTTCCCTTGAAGTGGGGATGTACTTTGTTCTTCCTGTGATATCCATTAATTCCATGCAATGCTCAGGTAAACTGGAGGGCAGGCAGCCTTCAGTGCTGACCTGCAGCATCACAGCCCTGCCAGATTGTGGACCAGCGGATGGGGAGGGAAAAGGAGGAGGATGAGATGAATTGTAATAAAATTTGTCGTTTCTTTGTCAAAAGTCCTGAGTCCTTCTATGACAATGGAGTGGGAATGAAAGGATTGGCTTTGAAGAGGAAACCAGAGGGAGCAGAAAGGCACAAAAGCCTGTAATGACCATGAACACGGAGAAAAACGTTGATGTAGGTGAGGGAAGATGAAACGGATGATTCCTGAAGTGAGTTTGATCAGAAAACTGGCACAGAAGGAGACCTGGAGGGGATGGGAGTTTGGTTCTCTGTGCAAGCACATGTTGGGGGGTTGGGGTGTGTGTTCAGACACCTGGTTCAGCAGCAAGTTGTTACAAGAGTTATTTCGAGGTTGGAATTGGTAATTTAATTTCTTCTGCTGTTTTATTTCATTTGGGGGAGAAAAAAAAAATATATATCCTGCAAGAGAAACTCTAAGCATAGAATTTTGTGTGGTATGAAACTGAATTTTTAGAGCTTTGTCTGTATAGCCAAATGGTCAGACCCAGACAGGGAAAACTCCAGATTTGAGAAACTTAGTCAAATTAAAGAATGGGAAGAAAGGTCTTGGAATGCTGCATTGGCCACCTGCAAACTTGGAGAATTACTTTTACTTTTTTCTTTGAACTTTCTTGAAAATATATGGAAGTTATTATTTAAACAGAAAATATGAGAATTTGTTAAAAAGCTACAGTAGTGCAAAAGTGTTTCCCGATTTACCTGTCTCCATAAATTCATCAGTGCAAACCCATAAGTAAAAATAAATGATGGTGTTCATGGGAGGATGTTTTCAGCAGCAGATGTCAGATTATACCACAGAATGAAGCTAAAAAACCCCAACTTTCGTGGTTGTTTTGGGAAGCTCTGGTGTCCAATTCTGAGCCTACTTCAATCTCAGCTCCTTGGCTGCCCTGTGTGATGTGGGCGAAGCACTGTCCTCACTCTGGCACTATTTCAGGATGAGATTTTGTTCCTGTAGCCAAAGTGTTTGTTTCCCTGTTTTTGTCATCATCATGAAGGTCCAGTTTTAGGGAGGGATGGGCAGTGATGAAGTTGTCAAGAGTTGTGTCTTTTACCTTTAGAAAACACTTCAGAAAGGAAGACAAGCTCTGATCTTGCAGCAAAGAGGTGGAGGAAGGCGTCCTCAGGTGACAGTGACAACTTTCAGTGATGGGGACTTCCCCATGGTGCGTCTTCACTGACCAGTCCATCCCATGGCTCAGGGATTCCTCACATGGTGGGGAAAGGAAGGATGGAATGAGAGGGCTGGAAGCACTTTGTATGTGCCTGGTGATGGATCTGGTGATGGATCTACAGGGAAATCCTGCAGGATTGTGTGGAGGGAGGATTCTCTGACCCCACAATTCTGAGGGATTCATCCAGCATGTGAACTATTAGGCAGAGCCAAGAGCTGTAAACAACCAGGAGCTTTCAAATCCACCATTTCCCCACCGCCCTCCCAGACCACTTTTTGGCAGCACCAGGGCTGCTTTTATCTCTCACACCCACAGACTCATCTCTTTGACCTTTGGGACGCAGCCTGAGCCAGTTGAGATGGGGACAAGGACATTCCCCGTGGTCTGTGCTCGGCCATGCTGTGGAGTTTGGGATGCTGTGGTGAGTCAGTGGCGGCAGCAGCAGCAGCACTGCTGATGGGGAGGCTGTTCCTGGGAATATTTGCAAAGCAGAGGCTGGCCTGGAATTAACTCCATCTGTTGCACAGGCAGGGATTGTGCTGCCCATGTCATTTAATGCCAAGGATTTCACACAGAGCTGAGCAGTCCTGGTTCACTTTCCAACAAACTCCAGAAGCCTTTGCAGGACAGCTGTCCCAGAGAGAACATCCTGCTGTGTCCTGGATGGACACACAGACCTGGCCAGCCTGGCAGACGGGTTTCTTGATCAAACCCTGCAGGAATTCCTCAAATCCCTCTGTAGTCCCAAACCATATTTGACACACCAACTGTGATGACGTGAAGGGACAGTCAACAGCCCAGCCTGCTGCTCCTCAGTGCTGCCAGACCCTGCAACAACCAGCAGAGAAATATCAGAATTCACTTCAAACCAGCCACATGTATCAGGACTGTTTCTCTGTATTCACCGTACCATGGGCCAAAGTCTGGCATTCTTGGCTAATTGTCCATCTGAAAGGATCATCAGGGTCACTGGACTGGATGTTGGGTGTCTGATTGTGACCCAGGGAACACATTTTGGGGGCTGATATCCTAACCCCCTCTAAGATACTCCACAGACCATAAGATGATTTTATTTTTGTGAATTTTAAATTCCCGTCCATGCTGTGCCTGGCTTTATCCATGACTTAACCTCCCTTGCTCTGCTGTCTCTGTTTGTCAAACAAGGTAAATTAAACAACTCTCAGCCATCATTTTCAACCTTCAACTATTTTCCCCTCTCCTGGGGATCCTGCTGACACACTGGAATGTGCAGTGGTGGATCCTACAGAAGAAACCTCTGATCTTGCCCAGTAGCTTTGGGATATTCCAGACTTCATCTGCTACTAAATTTCATAATTTTCCTGTGGGTTACCTCAGCCAAGATGGGGTCTTGAATATATTGATGCTGCAATTATGGAAGGGTTTTAATTCTGCTCTCACTGGACAAGTCCATCCTAGCAGCTCATGCCAAAATGCAATGCAGCAAGTGCTTACAGTGAATAATAATTAGGAAAACCAGGAAAAATATAGCCTGTATGCCACAGGAAAATGTGGGGAGATTTTCCTACATCTACAAGTCAGATAATGTGTTTAGAGAAAATTAGTTAAATAGAAATATCACCCCGTAGCAGATCTAATAATCAGCTTAAATGTCTGCAAAAGAAATGGAAAAAAACATTGTGGATATTCAAGTCTAACCCAAAACTGTGCCTGATTTATTCAATTTTGAGTTGATCCAATTAAAGGTGGCAATTCAATCCATTCTGCTCCTTTCCATTAACATTTTATACACAAAGACACAGATAGAGAGGAGCAAGAGGTGGGTTGGAAATAGTTGCTGAGATTGAGATGGGAGTTGGACCTACATAGTCTGAGTTCCTATCGACATCCCTTTAGGCTGTGCTAGAAAAGGTAATTTCTACCAGTAGAGCATCAATCCTTCAGTCATTGTAGGAAAAAAAGACACTCAGGAGGTGAGGGATGAGGTGGGAGTGAGGCAACCAACACTGCCAGGGTAGGATGACCACCCAGCTGCTCTGATCACATTCACAGCTTTGTCTTTTTGTTATTCCCTTTTCATTACTTACATTTACATTCATAACTTTGTCTTTTACCTGTTTTTTTTTTCTTTTTTTCCATGTCCTCCTGCCTCCTTCCACATTTTTTTGGAAGGAGTGAGACAGAAAGTGAAGGTTCAGAATGTCTCATGCATGCAGAGCTTTCCAGGCTGCTGCTTTTGCCATCCCTATCCTGGAGATGAGATGCAAGATGGATCTTCTTTTCTCTTGACTTGTTTGACAAACTTAATGTGCAGCTGCATAAAATATTTTCCCTCCAGGCAGTGGAAATGTCACGCTGTGTCTCTGTTGGTGACATGGGCGTATTTAAATAGGGTTTTTCTTACCAGACAGCACTTTAGGGGACTTTGTTCTGTCAAATATCCCCCAGTGTGGGACACTGCATGGGATTTGGAGCCCACTGCACACACATGGGGTGATGCAGCACTATCTCTAATGTGTATTTGAACATTATTATTACAGAATTTATGTGATTGAAGCACACACCTCAATCTAGATTACTAACTGACTCTCCCATGAAGGCAGGCAGAGAGGGTTGGGTTGTTCACCTGGAGAAGAGAAGGGTTTGGGGAGACCTTAGAGCTCTTCCAGTGCCTAAAGGAGCTCCAGGAGAGCTGGAGAGGGACTAGGGACAAGGCATGGAGTGATAGGACAAAGAGGAATGGCTTTATATTGATGGAGAGAAGGATTAGTTTGGATATTTGGAAGGAATTCTCTATGGTGAGGGTGATGAGGCCCTGGAACAAATTTCCCAGAGAAGCTGTGGCTGCCCCTCGATCCCTGGAAGTGTCCAAAGCCAGGCTGGACAGGGCTTGGAGCAACCTGGGATAGTGGAAGGTATCCCTACCATGGCAGGGGGTGGAAAAAGATGATCAGTAAATTCTCTTTCAACCCAAACCATTCCATGATTCCATCAGTGCATGACCTGGGGCACACTCATAAAACACACCAGGCTGAGGCTCCACAGAAGGCAGAGCACAAAAAGGCTGCAAAACAGGTGAAATACAAGCAAACCATTGATGGGGCTGTGTCTCCCCAGGCAGCACGAGGACCTCATCCCACTGACCCCCTACATCCACAGCTGCCCACCCACCCCCTGCTCCAGCCTCCTTCCCACACATCCCTGTGGAACTCCGCAGTGCCACGGGTGTGACACTGTTTGTACACATGGTGCCGTGTGCTCTGTGATGTGCCATGGGTGTGACACTGTTTGTAAACACAGTGCCACGTGCTCTGTGATGTGCCACAGGTGTGACACTCTTTATACACACGGTGCCGTGTGCTCCGTGCCATGCTACGAGTGTGACACTGTTTGTACACACGGTGCCACATGCTCTGTGACATGCCACGAGTGTGACACTGTTTGTACACACAGTGCCGTGTGCTCTGTGACATGCCACGAGTGTGACACTGTTTGTACATGTGGCGCTGTATGCTCTGTGATGTGCCACGGGTGTGACACTCTTTGTACATATGGCGCCATGTGCTCCATGCCATGCCATGAGTGTGACACTGTACACACAGTGCCACATGCTCCACGCAGTGCCACAGGTGTGACACTCTTTGTACACACAGTGTCGCGTGCTCCGTGCCATGCCACGGGTGTGACACTGTTTGTACACACAGTGCCGTGTGCTCTGTGCTGTGCCACAAGTGTAACACTCTTTACACATGGCGTCACGTGCTCTGCGTGGTGCCACGGCTGTGACACTGTTTGTACACAGAGTGCCGCGTGCTCTGTGACGTGATGGCACAAACTCCTCACAGCACCCCCGTCTCCCGCATCCCTACTCCTGCACAGCTCTTCCCAGAACGTGTTTTCCCGGAACAGATGCCCGCTGCATATGGATCCACATCCCAAGCACAACGCATGGAACGAGCGCCTCAGCCTTGGGCAGAAGGGAAGCGCTGGCTCCTTTCCTCCTTTTCCTTCCTGACATCAGCTTGGATCTCTTGGATGAGTTTTCTGGGAAGGGCCGTGCGTTACAGATGTCAGCTCATGTTGTGGGGCATGTTCCTTGTTGTTTCTTAAATTGCTGCCCCTGAAAAATTGTTTGTCTTGGAGGTGTTTTCACGCAGAAGCGGAGATTTTAAGCCTGAAGGGGAGCACAGAAAAAGAAAACCACAGGGGAAATGGTGAATCATGCATTAAAATATGCTGGGAGTCGGGGATTTCATTTTAATGCTATGGGACAACATGCGCATGCCAGTGCTTCCAGTCTGGCCAGAAATGCCTGATTTGCCCAAAGAATCTTGTTCTGTTGTCTCTTCTGATTCTCTTCTGATCCTTTCAGCAGAAGAGAACTGGCTTCCTCTGTCGATGCCCAATATCCATTTGAAAATAGTGTAATCACACACTGCAATGCTGAACTTGGGCTCCCAAATCCTTCTCTCCAGGGAATCAGTGTCAAGCAGATCTGGCTAAGAGTTGAATGGAATCTTCCATCATTTTTCTCAAGAGAAAGTAGAGCAAGAGATGTTCAAGGCCCCTCCTAGGTGCTACACTGAAGTTTGGACATCCTCAGACATATAAGATTTATTCCAGCCCATTTTTAAACCGGTGTGTTTAGACGGGCTCAGCATTTTTGTGGTGCTATTCTATTTATTTATTCATAGTTTCTATGTCTGTTTAGTTGATGCAGGATGATGCAGAGTAGTAGCTCAGCTAAAAAAAAACCCCAAACATAATTAAGTTTTAAACTGAAATAAAAGTCAACAAGCAAGTTGAAATATGCTAGTTGAAATTAAATTCGGGTTGAAATATACTAGTTTAAATTAAATTCATGTGAAGCTTGTGTGTCGACAGGTCCAAAGTGTAACTTGACTGCTGTGGATACATAAACCTGTGGTTTTGGGTGAGCAGTGATCTGGAATATACAATTTAAAGTGCTAATGTTTTGCACCACAGTGTGTGAGCTCTGGTGATGAAAATCACATTTTTACTGTATTTTAAGGGGACAAACCAATTAAAACTGAGGTTTGAAGCTTAGTTCATGGAAGAACACAGTTTTCCATTGCTTTTACTGGCTTTATTTTTTTACTAAACTGAATAAATGGAAATTAAAGGAAAGCAATGCAAGCAAACCTTTTCCTGGGGTGGGGACAGCACAACTTGTGCAAACAGCATTTGCAAAAGCAGCCTCTCAGATTTTACATCTTGTCACCAACACCTAGAGCATCTCAGCATTTTGGAGTTGGCTGTAAGACGTGCCTGGGGGAATAAACACATAAAGGATACAGCTAAACCAGGGATCTAAATATAACTCCAAGGAAGGAATGCAGGAGCTGTAACTTGTCAGGTATTTTCTCTAATGAAGGCTGATCTGTGAGGAATTAGCACTGGGGAGATCTGCACACCAGATGCTCCACAGTCCAGGGTTGGGAGTTTTAACTCCAAAGTCCACCCAGTGTGGCACAGAGGTGTCAGGAGAAGTTCTCTGCCACCTCTCACCACTGTGGATCTGTGGTTTAACCAGTCCAGGACTCAACTACCCCTGACTAAGGTTTTACTGATGTAGGTCTGACCACTTCTCCACAGCTGGTCTTAATTCTAGCTTTGTGGCCAGTTTAAATTCAAATCAATGAGCAAGATCTGGTTTGTTTCTCCTGGAGATCATTAATGGAGAGCATTTTGTGGGGGAAGGTTTGTTTGATGATCAGTGAGCTCTGGAATTCAGCAGTGAGTAGGAGACAGTTAAAAACTCTCCCTTGGGAGAAGGAAGTCTTTGGTTTCACTTAGACCAGAAAAAATGCACCACAAAATCAAAAGTACAAACCCCCTTCTGTCAGTGGAACAGACGTGGCCCAATTTCTCTGTGTGCTGAACGACCTCTGTGGAAATGCAGAAAATCAGGTCAATGGTAATTTCCATCCTTGGACCTCACTGCCTCATTGACCTCCTGGCCTTCAGGACTTGCTGTTGCTGTCTTGAGCTGTTTACCCTCACCTGATGCTCATCTTTCTTTTTTCCCCCTCTGCCTGCTCTGTCCTTTCTTCCCATCCTCCTGGATCTTGTATCCAAAGGTTCCTTGTTTCCCTGCCCATGGCAGGGGGTGGAACTGGATGATCTCTAGGGTTCCTTCCAGGCCATTCTGTGATAATCCACATCTGTCTCAGGGCAAGTAATCCTCTAAGCTTGGTCTTCTTAAGTTGTGGGATGGGATCAATTACAAGGAAGTGGATCCAGGACAAACTGGGTTACAGATGGTTTTTTCCAAGCAGCCTCTCATTCCATGTCTCTCCAGCTGGCTTTGAGAAATTCCTTGCATTTGTGCACTCATTTCTCTAAGTTAATTTCAGTGATAAATACCTGATATGCAGCTTAACAGGGAATCTGTTAATCAGGTAAATAATTGACTAATGCCTAGGATGCTGGGAAGTCTTGCTGGGATTGCCTCTGTGTTGGGACAGAGCAATTCATGCCACCAACAGATTCCTGACCTGGCATGAAACTGTTTATTGAAGCAGGACAGGATTATGAAGCATAAATTGCTCCTAATTTCATCAGCTTTCTCTGCTGCCCTAGGAGCTTTTCCTTAGTGCACTCTTTTTTATCTTCCAGACTTTGTTATTTAACCAGACACTGATCAGGTGACGATGAGATAATTTCTAGGTATCACAATTAACAAATCAATTAATTAAAAGGAGACCTAGGACTTCCTTTGGCCAGCAGTTCTCCACTTTGCTGAATTGGAACTGAAATCACTGCCAGCTTTATTTATGCAGAGTTGCGTGAGTATCTGGGCAGCATTTGCCCTCTTGGGAAAATTACATTTGTTTGCATTTGCTATGCTTTTCCAGAAGTCCTCCAAAGGTTTGTTTGGGAATACAAGCCAGCTCCAGATGAACAAGCTGAATAGATAAGGTTGTCCCAGCCAGCTGGGGTCCAGGAGTTTGCTCATTGTCCCTTGCCACTGACCCCTCTTTCACCACCTAGTCCATGGAAATTGTGGTTATTTTCCATTCAGAGACAACTGGGAGAGTGTTCTGGAGGATATCCATCTCCCAAAACATGCAGGCTCCTGTGTGGTGCTGCCTGCCTACGGTCCCCATTCCCCATCTGCTGCACAGCCTCCCATTATGCAAATGCAGGCAGCTCGCTTCAAGTTTATTTCTTAATTTAATAAATGTAATTTAATAAATCTTAATGCAATACATTTCTGGTGAATGAAAGGATAGCTGAGTGCATAAAACAGCATCAGCTGTCAGACAGCCCTCGTGTTTCTCCAGGAGCTCAGACTGCTCCGGGGGTTGTTTCTTTTAAGAAGACTTTGCCAAATCAGATCTGTAGCCCAGCCATGCCTGTGCCTTGCTTTTGATCATGGCCAGGAGGAAAAATTAACTGAGCCATCTCTGAAATGGAGCTGGGATTAGGAGGAGATGGCTGGAATGAGTGGGAGTTGTGTGCAATATGACCCTGGATGTGGTTTTCTGGCTGGGACTGCAGTGTCACATCTTGTAGATCTCCCCTCTGTCCCTGCACAAGAGATTCCAGCCCAGTTGTTTTCCCCTTCTTGTCAGTGAAAGCAGAAGTGAGTGGGCATTGCATTTATGGGGTTCTGGAGAATTAATTTCCTGGTGCATCCCACCCAGGTTTGGATGTGCAATGGACCAGAGGAAGATGTTTGAAAGGATCTTCTTTTTGGGTATGAGATGAGAATGTTCAGCCTGGTCATCCCTGTTTTCCAAGCAGATTCACAGTATCTGGTAACACTTCAATACTGCAAGGTGGGAGAGAACTGTGGTAATCTCCTAACCAAAAAAGAAGCCCCAAATCAAACCAGGCACTTCCCTGAATGAGCTCCACTTTTAAACCGAGCAAAGGGTAAGAGAGCTTGAGGTCTTTTTAATGTCCCCACCAAGGTGCCACATCAAGGTGTCCATTCTGGGCTAGAAAACACCTACCTGAAGGCCACCAGCACAATTTTTGCCTCAAGAGCCAGATCAAGGGAGGTTAAAAGTCCAAATTCAAAACCATCCTGAACAGGATTGTCAACATCTAGGGGATTATGACATCTTGCATGAAGGCACCCTAAAGGAGTTTTAATGTTTCTGCAGAGGGAGCTTTGCTGACACCACCGCATGTCAGGGCTGTTTGGATAATAAAACACAGTCCCCATGCTGATAACTAGAAAAACGTCAAAAAATGGTAAAAAATGCCACCTATAAGTAAATTTTGTCCTGCCAAATAGCAAGGATATATCCTTCAGCTGATGCAGGAAACCAAAATGAGAACTGAACTATTGAAACTTTGGCAAAAGCAAAGAGGAAAGAAGCAATTAATTGGAATCTCATTATTTGGATGCCATTCCTGCAAGGATGACTGTTCTGACCTGTCCACATGTCATGACAACCTCACACAGAAATATGGAATAGTCCAACTTTTTCCCATTTTTCTCTTTCTTTTTTTCATTTTTGCATCATTATCATTAAAAAAAACAAACCAAAACAACAAAAACAACAACAAAACTAACCAACAAACCACTGCCCTGCCTTCATGAAGAATTTTTGGGTCAAATGTTCAGCCTCTTAAAAAAATATGTAAAGTAAAACATATGGATGTGCTGTGGAGGCAGTTCTGGGTGATGAGTTACATACGCAAAAAACCAGAATCCAAATGCAAAAGGAGGCTCTGGAGGCACCAACAAAGACATATATTTTTGGTCACAGAGACAATTGTGCTTTTTTTTAACCTCATTCAAAAATTTTCATGAATGCATTCATCTCCCTCTTAATATCAGTATTTTATTTATAGACAAAAATTGACTGTCATTGTTCAGGGAAGACAATGAGACCAAATTTGTGTCAGTTCTTACTCTTGTTCTCTGTTTTTCCACTAAGAAAAAATTCCGTGTCTCTGTGTGAATTTATTAAAATGAAAAAAAACCCCAAAAACAAACCAGAAAAAAACCAAACCAAAACAACCAAACCCAGAAACTCCTTAGATTTTTTTTTTTGAACAATCAAAGAACTGTTTAGGCTAGAAATGACCTCCAAAGTCATCAAGTCCAACCATTAACACAGCATTGCCAAGGCCATACTAACCAATGTCCCCAAGTGCTATGCCTATAAGTCCTCAAACACGGAGCAGAAGAGCCATTATCCCACCTGCTAGGAATTTCACCTTCCTTTGCTAGGCTTTAGAGTTGTTAGGATGACCAAAGAGAAAATTCCCCTCCCTCCTGAGTTTGAGTGTGTGGGAGGAGCATTTGAAAACTCTTTCAGGCCCAAAGCTCTTTTCCACCACCCAGCAAACCCTTGGCCTCTTTCCTGCAGGTGCCTCCAATAAAATAAGCATGGGAAAGGAGTGCCCAGCTAATATGAGCATCCTGGAAGGGTGCTGAGCACAGAAACCCACTCTGGAAAGCAGACCATGGCTGTAGGGACTATCTGTGGAAGCGCAGTGTCATCCTCCCTTGCAATCGCTCAGCGGAGTCTCGGAAAATTCCTCCTTGTGCACCAAGCGCTGTGAGAGGACACGTGGGGCTGTGGGTGGGTGAAAAGCACACAGAATTCCAACAGCTGGCACTCCTGCTGCCACCCACAGCGGAAAAAGGGCAGAACTGTGTGTGGAAAAACACCAGGCCCGGCAGAGACTGCGTCACGCCAAAAATCTGCCTTGTTCCCGCAGTCCAGCTTGGCTCCAGCGGGGTTTATTGACACAGGATTAGGGTTTTCCCTGTCTTCCTGCACCCTGATTCACTCAGGGAGTGCTCCTGCCCCAAATGGGGCTCAGTTGGTTGAACATCTTGTGCTTTATATGGTAGAGAACTAAAATGGCCGTGTGGGGTTGCAGAAAAAGGTCCTGGAAGGTGCACCCAGCAAGGGTTCAGCTGTGTGTCATCCATGCTAGGTGAACAGGGGGAGATGCAGCATGAAGAGCTGGACTGTGAGGGGGAACTTATCACCTCTAATAACTCCTGAGGGTTTAGCACCAGAGGAAACTGCCAGAGATCCAGCCAGGAGCTGTTATCACCTCCGGTGGGAAGGTCTGGCTCGTCCCTTGCTGACCCTGTTTCTCTGGCAGCATCATCTGGGTGCTCATCATGTATCACGGAGATAAAAGAGCTATCTTTGCAAGAAATGTCTCTGTTGGCTGCTAAGGAAGCTCTTTTTCCTCACAGGAGCTTTGTTTTCTCCATCTGAGTCTGATTTTGTCTGACTCTCTCTGGTTTGGATGCATTTCCCACATCCAGGATGCAGGAGGGAGGATGGAGGAAGTCTCTGGGCTTTTCTCAGAGTCATCACCTCTCCCCTCTATCTTTTTGGAACTGCTTTATACATTTCTTCTGGGTTTTTCCCCTGATGGGAGCCCAGATTTGGGTTACAATTTATTCCCTAATATTCCAATTTATTATTATTTGTTCCCTGGTATCCTGCCTGATGTATCCATCAGAGGGGAATGACAGCCAAGGAAGAACTTTGGTGGATGAGACAATGTGTGTCTGTTCCCAGGTGCTTCTGGACACCTCTCTGAAGACAATTTTTCACTTGTTCCTCACATTTGGCCTTGCCAGACTTTGTCTAATTTTGCAAAGAAAGGTGCAGAAAGTCCTTGGAAATTATGCACCAGAAAAAAAAAAAAGAAAAAGAAAGAAAAAAAAGACAAAACTCAAGCTTTTATTTTAATTAGAATTTTCTCAGGAGAGGCAAATTTATATAACTTTATATAATCTCCAGGGTTTGGCTCTGATAATGTAGATTCCCAAAGGGCTCAGTCCCAAGTGCTGAGAAGTGTCCAGAGGAAGGGTTTAGGTTTGACAAGAGCAGTGAGATGTTTGTGTCTCACATTAATAGTTGGTGTGATCATGGTTTTTTTGCAGTGGCCCGATCTCTGATTATTTAAGTATTTCTTCTCTCTGATGTCAGTGATTACAACCCAAAAATCCCTTGGTGGATCTGGACATGAAGGTGCTTAAATATTTGTCAGATTAGTCTCCATTTGGTCATGGTGGCTTCTCCAAGGGTGCCTGAAGTTTGGCAGTAGGTGGGCCTTGGATTCCTTCTGAAGAAACATTTATCCATCATGGTGCAGGAGCCAAGTACCTTTTGGGATAACCTACATCTCAACCACCTTCTGGGTTGGAGCCTCTTTCCTCTTCCAACTTTGAAAAATGTTGGAATAGAAAGAAGAAAATCTCTTGAAGCAGCACGTGTCTAAGTAAGAGTGATTCTGGAAGAAATAGTGATGGATAATCACAACTATCTAAATATGTCTTTTAAAAAAAGCTCTAGTCAGGAGGTCACTGGTAATTCAAGTTTCAGCCAACATTATTTGCTTAAAACTGGCTTCAGTTTTATTCATGTCCCTTTTATACCCTTTGCATATTGATACAAAAGATAGTGACACTGATGAATATTGTCCAGTGAATGCAGGGAGGAGTCTGATGGGAAAATGAGCCATTATCTCTCCTTCCCTGCACATCCAGGTGCAACCTTCTGTCCGTGTCTCCAGGAGGCCCCCAGTGATTTATTGATATGGCAATCTGATTTTGGTAATTAAAATTGATTTTCAGCTGAAGCTTTGTAAATACAATGATCCATAACAAACGTGGGTCATGTTCTTGGAGCGGGGTGGGAAGAGGGAATAAGGGAATGAGGATGGCAGGAGGAGTGATGTGGATGACAGCAACAGTGCTGGAGGGTGAGGTCTGTGAGCTGCAGTGGGGTCTGCAGGACATCCCAAAAAAGCCTTGCAGAGTCCCTGGGAATGTGCTGATCCCTGATCCAGTGGCCGTTGTTGTTGGATGGCAGCAGGGCTGCCCTGAACCTGAATTCCAATGATGTCAGCTCTGGAGGCTCCAAGGGCAGCCAAGAAAAGCAGCTGGAGCTGGGAGCAAAATGTTGCTTGCTACTGAGATTGTGGGGTGGAAAAGAAATACAGGGAAGAGCTGGCTCCTGGGAGGGGTTTTGGGGACTGTGATACAAATCTGGTCACTCAGGTCTTCTCCTTAGCCTCTTCTTGATGGAAATCCACAGATCTCAGAGCAGGTCCAGAGGAGGCCACAAAGATTTTCCCTTTCCTCTACAGACTGGGAGAGCAGGGTGTGTCCAGCCTGGAGAAGAGAAGGCTCTGGGCAGATCTGGTTGTGGCCTTCAGGTACCTAAAGAGAGCTTATAAGAAATAGGGAGAGTGGCTTTTTACAGGACACATCCTGATAGGACAAGCGGAAATGGTTTGAAACTAAAAGAGGAGAGATTTACATTTGATACCAGGAGGGAATTCTTCCCTGTGAGGGTGGTGAGGGCCTGGAATGGAATTCCCAGAGAAGCTGTGGCTGCCCCTGGATCCCTGGAAGTGCCCATGGCCAGGTTGAACAGGGCTTGGAGCAACCTGGGGCAGTGGAAGGTGTTCCTGCCGTGGCAGGGGGTGGGGCTGGATGGGCTTTAATATCCCTTCCAACCCAAACCATTCTGGGATTCCATGAAATTCATCTCTTGGCTGCAAATGAAGGGCTGAGAGCAGAGCCTCTCCTGCTGCAGGGCTCTGTGCCTGCTGCCACCACCCTCTCTGCCCACTCCCTGCATTCATCTTTCCCAAAATCTTCTCTCTTTCCCTGTGAGGCGGCCTCTCCTGTGACAAGGACAGGCTGTGCTCACTTGCACAAAAATCCTCTGCTTTGAGCATTCTGTGTGGCAACACCAGCCAGAGGGATCTGTGCTACACTGGACACTGATTTGGGTGAGATCAAGCACATTTTCCTGCTTATTCCTCAGTTTCCTCCCTCATTTAATCAAAGCAAAGTTTGGTTTTCCTTCTGTGAGCAGCCTGTGCAGCCAGGCTGCCTTTGAACTGTCCCTCTGTCTGGAGGAGAAATGCTCTCCCTGGGCTGTCCCCATCCTGGTAAACTGGGGACTGATAAACTCAGCCCTGCTGGGAGATTTGCACTCTGAAATTCAAGCAGAAGAGCTCCCTAAGCCTGAAGCCCTCCACCTCCTTCTTCCCCAGGCCAAGCACTTAAATAACTCCTTTGAGGTTGAGAGTGAACACGGCAAGCCAGCCCACACAGTGGCTGTTTTCTGCTTCTGAGCCATTTTTCTAAGCCAGCCCACTTTTGTAGCACGACTGCTTCCATTAGCTGATAATCTCACTGTACAACTTCTCCAATTGCTTTTGGGAAATCTCAGTGCATAACATCTATTCCATTTCCCTCGCCTACCTTGGCAGTAATGCTGCAGCTTCAAAGAACTCCCCACAAGTTAGTTAAGCAAAAGACCTCCTGCTTGTAAATCCATGCTGGCTGTCTCCTCTAATCCAATTACGCTTTACAAGGTGCTTCCCTCACTAAATCCTGAAAAATTGTTTCTGGTATTTTTACCCACAATTTATGTTAAGCTCCTCGGTGTATAATTGCTTGTCTAATCGCGTGCTCCTATTTTTGAATAATGGGGTTAGGTTGGACATTTCTGCGGCTCTCCTGTGTCATCTGAGAGCTGCTGAAATGTTATTACTCAAGACTTCACTCACGTGTGTGTGTGCACGTTTCCTCCAAAACTGGTGGAGTTCATGTATTTGAACCATGTCTGTACTGATGGCTTTGGTTGTCATTAATGTCCATTTGCCAACTGAACCTCTTTTTGATAAGGAATGGGTGAGAAATGAAGCAGTAGAAGTCCTCCTCACAGTAGTAGATCTGTTTCTGGTGGGACTTAATTCAGTCTCTACCTTCAGGCATGAGGAACTTTCAGCAAAGGATGTAGAGCTTTGTGCTGAGGATCCTGCTGGCAGAAAGAAGAATTCCTGTTTTTTTCTGGAGATAAACTTCATCTCTACTCAGGGGAGACTTTATTACACCCCACAACTGGAAGGAGGTTGTGGAGAGGTTGGGGTCAGTGGCTCTTCTCCCAGACAAGTGACAGCACAAGAGGAAACAGCCTCAAGTTGTGCCAGGGGAGGTTCACGTTGAATATTACACAAAATTTCTTCACTCTAAGAGTGATTAAGCATAGGAACAGGCTGACCAGGGAGGTGGTGGAATCACCATGCCTGGAAGTGCTCAAAAACTGAGCAGATCTGGCACTTCACCCTATGGTTTTATGGACACCTTTTGATTGGAGGTTGGACTTGATGTTGTTGGCAATATTTTCCAACCTTAACCATGGTGAGGGACAATGAAGTGGGTCTGCAGCACCCCAGATCTGAAGGTTTTCCCACTCAAATCTGGGATTCTTTTGGATTCAGCAGGTCCAAGACATGATATCCCTGATGAGGGAAGGTGGGTTCACACTTTGAGGTCACCAGCAGGTAACAGGCAATATGAGAGGAGGGAGCTGTGTAGGTGGAGGTTTATTTGCTTGCCCTTTTTCTGTTTTCAAAGACAGCAGTGATTTCCCAGGCAAATGTCTCTGTCTGTGACGGTGGCATCAGCTGGGAGTATTTTTTACACAGCATTGGCAGGGAGCTCTGTTGAGATGTCACATCGTCACACAACCGAGATTTAGGGAATAATCCGTGATGTACAATCAGCAACACCACGGGTTTGAGCCAGATGAAGGAAAGTAGCATCCTCTCCTCTCGCTGGCAGCCAGGCAACAAAAGGGATGGAGTTGCAGTGGGGGGAGCAACATATGGTTTTGAACCTTAAATAGACTGGTCTTTTCAAACCAAGAGGAAGAGAGTGGTGGCTCCTCGTGCTGGAATCCTTCCTAGCCAAATATCACATTTGCAATCCTCAGCCTTTCCCTAAAGTTTAACTGGGAAAAAAAGAGAAAGGAGAAAAGAGCAGAGCAGCTCCTCCAGCAAATCCCTCTTTTGAGGCCCACGTTTTTAACCTCTAAAAAGGATGAAAGGACAACTCCCCGAGGCTGAGCTCCCACAGACAGGTGAGATCCTGCCACAAACACCACTGTGGAGGCTCAAATTTCCAGTCCTGCTGCTTGAAGAACTAGTGGTTGCAGGGACCTGGAGAAAACAAAGCAAAAAAGGTAAAAACTGAAAATTAGTTTGTTAAAGGTGGAGCTGCACTCTGACCCCTCTCCTTTCCCAATAATCAGTGGGGTTTGTCCTAAGTTTATCAACATCTGGCAGCGAGAGGAACTCAAGGATGCTCTGGGAACTCAGCTTTGTTTAACAAGCCTGGGAATGCTTGCCTAACAACCAGGAGATGCTTTAATTTCCTTCCCTTTGGTGGACAATCTGAAGAGCATCCCTTGATCTCACCTTTTCTCTCATGAAGGGTGAAAATTAGTCGTCCTCACTCACCATTTCTGCCTCTCAAAATGTGAAATTCAGGATTTTGGTGGTCTTTTATAACAGGAACAATGATTTCCCAAGCAGGGACAGGTGCTGCAGAGAAATATCCCAGACTTCTGCTCATTAATGGCTTATCAATGTTGATCCACATATATTTATCCAAATTATAATTTCTTGAGGATTATTCTGCCTCAGACCCTTCATCTTCAGTGATTTGGGTTTGAATTCCTTCTCACCTCCCACCCCTCCAACTGCCCCAGATAAACTGCTACCACAGGTATTTCCAGCATAACACCTTTAATTCCTTTCTGGAGGAAAGGTTTATTTGGAAAAAGATTATTCTTATTGCTCCGAAACCAGCTCAGCATTTCTAAATTCAGGTGCACAACTTGCAAATTACAAGTTTTTAACCTCCTCTCTCATGTGCTGAGCCTGACAACAGCTCCTTGCACTTCTGTCAGGGCTCAATGGACTGAATTCTGTGAACCAACATCTCCCCATGGAAGTTTAATTTCAGCCCTTGCAGTGGGTCCTGGCAATGATTCTCTCCATTGGTGGAGAGAATTTCCCCAGGACAACGACTAAGGTGGTTATTTATTTTTTAATCCTCAAGCTTTCATACTAAACAACACTCCTGGAGATGCATTTGCAAGCAAAGGCAGGAAAAAAAACCTTTAAAAAATGAAACATTTTGCAGCTTAATGCTTTAATGTGATTTTTAATTAAAAAAAAAAACTGCCTAGATATTTAGAAGTCTTAAGTGGAGTTATTCAGATTATAACCCATTCTCTAGGTGTTAGAAAATACAGATATCTAATAAAAGGCCCTGGATTTTGTGGGACACTTCCACCTTTTAGGAAGCATCTGGCTGGAGCTGACAGCAAAAATAGGAGATAGAGAGGGCTGGATATGAGGTTTTATTAAGTCTGTCAATTTCTAAATAATTAAGGGAGCATTTGATATAAACTGAACTTCTAAATCATGCTTTAATCTCCGTTATTTTGCCAAAATGGTTTCTTAGTGAGTCTTTATGCCTAAAAGCACCCCTGGGCATTTGCTCCCCATCTGTGTGACACTGGGGGAGCTGGTGGCCTTTAGCTCTGCTTTTTGGCTGCTCCCATCTCATCACCCAGAGAATAAACCTTCTGATAGATGGCAGTGTCAATAAAAAGGTTAATATTTTTAAAAGCGAGATAGATCTTTATTTAGCTGCCATTTTGTGGCAGTCCCGCGGTTCTGTTAGGAGGAGTTTGCCAGTCCCTGGGTTGACTAATTGGTCTCTGAGCTATCCTTTTTTAAGAAGAGCCATGCATCAACCTCTGCTTGACAAACAGTATGGAAAAATAAATTAAGAAAGAATCACAAACAGAGGCGAGGAAATTGAGAAGTTAATACTAAACTATGTCTGAACGTTCGGGTGAAATGGATTTTTACTGAGATCTGACCTGTCTTGAGACACTGGAAAGTTAATTCATTAGATTATTTTATGAAAGGATTATGATTTCTGCAGAAAACAGGCATGATCTGGGGGGAGCTGTTCAGTCAATATACAAAAAGCCAATTTTGATGATATTTAATGGACTACTCTGAATCTGAAGTTAGGAATTCAGATGAGGTCAAGCTGTAGGAACTACCAGTGCTGGTCTTACTGATGCTACAGACAAATATCTTGGAAGAAATGAGAAGCTGTGGCTGCCCCTGTATCCCTGGAAGAGTCCAAGGCCAGGGTGGACAGGGCTTGGAGCAACCTGGGACAGTGGAAGATGTCCCTGCCCATGGCAGGGAGTTGGAATTTGATGATCTTGAAGGTCCCTTCAACCCAAACCATTCTGTGATTCTATGAAATCAGTAGTAGAGGACTGAGTGATTTTTGAAGCCTTGCTATCTGGTCTAATTAGATGGGAATTAATTTAGCTACTCTCAACTTGGTAAGTACACTACCAATCAACATCCTCCTCTTTCCCAGGACTTCCAGCATCACAAATGCTCTAAATCCAAAATACATCCAAACCAGCAAAGAATTCCAATTCATGCACTACAATTTGAGGGTGCTGGAATTGCCATAGAATCACAGAATCATTTTGGTTGGAAAAAACCCTCCAAGATCATTGAGTCCAACCATTAACCCAGCAATGCCAAGGCCAACACTAAGGCAAGTGCCACATCCAGAAGTTTTTTGAACACTTCCAGGGATGTGATTCCACCCTATGGGCAGCTTTTTCCAATGCCTGACCACCCTTTAAGTCGTTATTTCCCTGTGAATTTTCTTGTAAGCCTATGCTGTCAGTAGCCCAGAAAAAGTGATAGAAACCCTCAGGAACATGATGTGGAAAAGGGAACCTTAACACAGCAAACTAATTGCTGGGAGGTTTATGCATCAGCAGAAAACAAAACACATTTAGGGCGATGATAAACTTCATCTCTGCTGTCTGTGTGGCTCATCTGGAAGAGGCAATTCATCCTTGTCTGGCAAATATGGCAATTACTGTCCCAGTCCCATTACAGGCCTGGTCACTGGGTCAGGCAACTTGTCTTGTGCAATCTGCATCCTGATGGAGAAAATGGAGTTTAAAGCTGAGCCAGACGAAACCCATCTGCAATAAAAATAAAAATAATAACAATAACAATAATAATAAAAACTTTTCACTTCACATAAGGCCTGTGTGCCTAGCTAAGCTCTTTTCAGCCCAGGCTGACAATTATTGTTGGAACTATTTGGTGACTACTTACAAATTCATGGAATTGAAAGCTAAAAGAGGCTGGTGTGATTGTCTAATGCGATCTGCATAACTCAGGTCACAGAGCTCCTCGGGGAGATGTCTGCTCTGAGCCCTCAGCTCAGCAATATTTCATATCTTTTAGGAAAAACAAACTGGCTGAGCTAAATGTTTCCAGGGATTCAGAACATGCTTTTCTAAACATCCCCCATTAGCGCCAGGCGATGCCACCAGTCCTGGAGCTTCGCAGCATCCTTGGGAGCTGCAAATAGGATCTAACTCTTGCTGTGCACAGGGGGAAAGAAATCCTGTTCCAGGTTTATCCCACCCCTCTCCATAAGGAATGGGCAGAAATAGTCCTGGGTGGGTTTTTGTCCATTTCAGAGATGCTTTGGCTGCATGGAGGGAATTGGAGATTCAATAAATGGTGAGGATGTGGGTCTCTGGCCAGGGATGGATTTCAGCTGGGATCCTACCTGGCCTGTATTCCCTTCTTCCCTGACTATTTCTGTATCCAAAGGTATAAATCAGATCTTCAGACAGGGAAGGATGTTTGGAGTTGCTTATTCAGGGAGTGATGGCTGAAACAAGAAATAAAACAAGTATAAAACCTCACTTTCCCTTCACCTCTTTTTGGGACAAACACCATAAAATCTGTGTGTCCTCTGGAGAAGGTGAAGGAACAGGAGCATGAACTCTTGTGTTTTCCTCAAACATGAGCCAAAAAGGTGATATTGTAACTCAGGCCATTAAAGCAGGACAGCTCTCCTTAGGTAAGATCCCAGGCAACTGGAGGGAAACTCTCCTCCTCACCTATTATTTTGGTGAGGTTTGAACCTGATCCTCAGCTGGCTTGATAACACATTCCTAATTTCCTGCTCTCCATAAATGCTGAGAGCACCATTCTCCTGATTGTGCAGGTGGAGGGTTTGTTTCCACGCCTGCTGTTGGGTTAATAAAGCAGGGGCAGGGATTGCTGCTTTGGAAAGAGGCAGCCTGTAATCCTCGGGAAGCAGAGGTGAAATTGCTCCTTCAGGACATCCATTATTGCCACCAGGCTGCACCCGTGTGGGTGGGAGAGAGACAGACAGACAGATGTCACAGATCCGGGAAAAGCTGTGGTTATAATTTTATGGTTCACCGGTGTGAAATGGAATCTGATAAATAAAAGAAATGTTCCCCACAGCCCCTTTGCTGTGCTGCAGAAACCTGACAGGGCTTACAAATGCTGTGAGCTGGGGTTCTGCACACGTGGGAATGTCTGAGGAGAAGTGGATTCTGGATGCTGGAAGGAGGGCAGACCCAGTGCCCAGACCTAGGAAAAAGAAATATCAGCTGCCTCAGCTTCCCTGCACTTTGATCAGTGCAACAAAGATTTTTTACCCAAGCCATGTGAGGCTGTTGCCTTTCGGCTGGTAGAAATGCGACACAGACAGGGTTAAAAGGGGTGAAAGGTACTTTAATAATTTTAATTTAAAATAAAATATTTAAAATTTAAAATTAAAAAATATATAATTTTAAATTTAAAAAATTAAATTTTAATGATCTCGGTATTTTAATAGGATCCA
Organism: Lichenostomus cassidix; assembly: GCF_008360975.1. Lineage (NCBI taxonomy): Eukaryota > Metazoa > Chordata > Aves > Passeriformes > Meliphagidae > Lichenostomus > Lichenostomus cassidix. The sequence continues at coordinate 2,589,365 of NC_139480.1, forward strand.
AGGTACACAGCTCTTTAAAGGTGGAACACACCGAGATGCACATGCTGTACACAACTTTATGAACTTAGCAAATTAGCATATCTGTCTAAAATCCTCCAGTAAGAAACTTAATAAATGAAGTAATTGTCCCCCTAGTCTAATCACCCCCCTCTTAAAAGAGGCTAGAGCTCAGTTTACAAAATATGTTCCGGAGAAGAGGTTTCAACCAAAGTTGAAACCTTGAGTTTTGATAGCATAGAGCTCTCTTGTTTCTACTGTGAATTTTCCACCTTGCAGGACCCCAAAACTAAGATAAAATATCAGACTACAAAAGTTACAAGCATGTAGGCTAAGTGTACAAAGAGTGTATAAATGGTACAGAAAATATAAAAAGGGTATAAGAATGCATAGAAGGGTATATAAAAAGAAAAGGCAAAACATCATCAGGCATCACGGCCACAGCAGTATTTAGACAGTAGCCAGATTGCTTTAACAAAACCAGTGCCAATTTTGGTTCCAGTAAAAGGATGAGTGTGTTTGACCTTCAGGCAGCCCCATCAGTGCTAGGCCTGACTTTCTTCTCATCCCTGATGGATTTTATTCCCTGTCCCCTTCCTAAAAGGCTCTGAGGACTGAGAGGGAGAAGCACTGGCCCTGCTGTGAGTGTGTTTGCAAATACTGGAGTAAAGGAGGAGCAAAGAGGAGCAGTGAGAAGGTCACCACTGCTGCTGAGATGGCAAAATCGAGTGCCCTGAGGAGACTCCAAACTCTTTGAAGCCACTGGCTTCTTTTTGGGATGAGGGTGAGACATGGATGAAGGGGTTCAGGAGGGTCAGCAGCGTCACCTTTTTGTGAGGCAGCCCTGCTGGGAGGTGCTGGGGCTGCCCCAGCAGTGAGGAAACTTCACTCTCCCAGCTGCTGGAGGTGGAGAGCAGGACAGAATCCTTTGAGCTGCACAGCGTTTCTTGTGTTCTCTCTGAGCACCTGGCACTGCTCCTTGCTCTCATTTCTGTCCCCTTGCTCTACATGCCAAACACGGCTCCCTCCTTTGTGACCAGGGACAAAAGGGTATTTTGGGGTTGTATTATTTGGGGTTTTTTTTTTTGGTGACCACTGTGAAATGCACCTGAGCAAATCCCCCAGCCCAAATCCTTTTGTAAAGGCTGCCCACGAGGGAGGCAGGTGAAACCAGAGCCCTGCAGCCAGCGTGCCTTTGATCTCTGAGGTGAGGGCTCCTCTCTCTAAGGTGCCTAATCCCGCTCTCTTTCCGGGTGCCAGTTTGGGAACCACCTGGATGGAGCTGGCAAGGGCTTTGTGGGGTCTCCTGGGTCTCTGTGCTTTGTGCCCAGGCCAGCTGGCAGCGCTGACCTTGTAGCCATCCAAGAACATCATTCCCAGCCCACCCCTGCCCCCCTCAGCAGCAGCTTTTGTGAACTCAGGGCTTGGCAGCGAGGAGCTGAAACGGGATCTCCCTGTTTCATACAGCACCAAAGCTGTACCTTAAATCAAATTTGAATAGTTCCCCGCAGGGACAAAAGTTCTGTTTCTCTCCAGAGCCTCATGCCAGCTGTTTTTCCCCAAGAAATCTGGGCGCCGGCTCTGTCTTTCCATAAAAAGAAAGGTGCAGTGGGAGTTTCGTCTTTCTGCTTTGGCTGGAGAGAAATGGGGAAAAAAAATCACCAGAGTACAAATGAAACTAATTGGAGAAATAGGAACCTTGTGTGCTGCTGCACAAGCTTAGGGATCATGCAAAGGCCTGAATTTGGGTTTATTACCAGGAGTCAGGAGATCATAGCAACTCCACAGGTTTTCCAGTGCCCAGGTTGGTCCTGTCTAGCTTTGGGCTCTTCACCAAGGACTTTTAGGTGTAAAGCCACAAGAAACAGGCACTGGTTAATTGCAAGGCTCTTCTGGGCATGACTTTGCACACCTGAGACCTGAGTTATCCTATATCTGGTATGCTGGGGAATATATTCATCATTTAGGAGCATCCAGCCACCCACTCCAGTAATTCCTGAGGGTTAGAAGGATAATATTAAGGAATGTTGAATAAATCTGAAGCTCTTGAATTGGGCCAAATGGCATCTAGGCAGCATGTTTTTTAATGAAAAATAAGACATTTTTCAATCTTTGAGGAAATAAGTGATCCATTCTTGAAGGAAATAATGACTTTTTCTGTGTGGATGTCCTGTTTTTACATTTTCACAGAGCGCTTGAGACAACACCACAGCCTGTTCATATTTTAAAAAGCCCCAAACCCTAAAAATAACATAAAGAGAACTCTGAAACGGCTTAACACTTGGCAGCTCTCAAAGAGCCCGAGGGTTTTCCTAGTAGTATTCTCCAGGGATCAATATTGGGCCCAAATCTATTAAAAACTTTCCTGAATGAATGGGGAGATTGATATTAAATCCCACAGATAAAATATTCAGTGGAACAGTGATTAGCTCAGCATTAACCACGACCAGGGCATGGTGGTTGGGTGACTTTGGCTCCCTCAGACAAAACAAATGCAAACTTTGCTGCCTCACAGGAAGGAATTTAGGTCAGGCTGGGAAGTGGGAGACTTGTCCTAGAAAGCAATGACTGAAATGGATGAGTGGCTCATTTCTTCCAAAGGGTTTTTCCTCATCTGGTATTAGTGGTGGTCATGCTCTGTGGCCAGATAGGAAAAAGAAGGAATAAAGTCCCACCAAAAAAAAAAAAATTGCAGGGGGTGAGAATGTCCTCACAGAGCTTGAAAGCACCTCAGTGTTGATTTATCAAGATTGAGGAATAACTTAGTTAGGATGTCTGATCATCTTCATGGGGTGAAAGCAGCAGATTAAAGGGTTTTACCACCTAGAAAATAAAACCAAACTAAAGATCAGTGGTTAGAAGCCAAAGCCTGATAATTCACATAAAAAAAAAGAACTTGTGCAAGGTTTTTATGGGTGTGAGTGATTAACTGCTGGAACAAACTGCCATTTGGAGGATTCTCCCCTTATTGGTATCTTCACATCAAAACTGGGGTTCTTTCTGGGCAAGATGCTTTAGCTGAACTCAGATTATCTGGTTCACTCTAAGATGGTATGTGATCTACAGGAGGTGAGAACAGATGATGTAGTGATCCCTTCTGACCTGAATGTTATGCATTTATATGATCTCTGAATTAAATATCCTCAAACTTCCATTTTATGGCAAGATGAATGTCTGGGAAAGCTGGGAAAACACATGTAGTGTTTGCTGCACGAGGTTATGCACCTCATCCACTGAAATATGGGCCCTGGGATGGAGCAACCCTCCCTGCACTCAGTAGGAATGCTGCATTTCAAACCCTCTTTGTGAATTAAAACCCTGCAGGGAGGGAGCTGAGCTTTGCTGGGCGCTTTTCCCCTCTAATTCCACACCAAAACAAACAGCAGAGATATCCAAAGACAAATAAATAGCTGTGCCCCAAAACAGTGGCCTGATCTCTGCCTGGTCCTTGTCTCTTCTGGCAGCACTAATTACCCCCCAAACCTTGAGGGCTCCACAGGAGCCTGCTGAGCAGGGAGTGCTGTCTGCTTTTCTCTCCTTTAACAAACTGAGACAAATTTAAAGGCTTGGGAAGAGCCTGCTTCACATTTTCTCCCTAGATCTTGCTTAACTCTTACTGAAACCCTCAGGAAAGCTGCTGGTGGTGAGCGCTCTGGAGAGGCAGAGGTGCTGCAATAACCCTGAAAGCCCCAGTTTTGGGGCTGTGGGTTGGGTTAGTGTGTGTTTGCTCAGGAACAGCTGCAAGCCAATGTTATCACGGCCCTGCCTGCCACAGATGTGAAGATTTTGAGCTGCAGATTAACCGGTGTGACCTCAGGACTCTCCAGCTGATGTTATCACTCTGATTGATGCTGCCTGTGGAGCTCCTGTCAGAGAGATTTGAGAGCACTGCATGGCGAATGATGTGCAAAAGGAGAGGAGGCAGCGAGGAGAGGAGGAAATTTGGAGTGGGGTGTGTGTGAGGATGTCTGGGAGCAACCTAAATGTCACTTTTTGTGGTCAGAAGCGTGGCCTCTGGGGAGCTGTGTGAAAATTGGTGCCACTCCACTGAAAGCAATCAAGTTTTACGAGTTACCTGCCTGTGATAAAACAATCTCAATCACAGGTCAGTCTGATGTGTTGTCTTTGTCACCTGAGGGATGTCACAGTCCTGTGCCTCCAGCTGAGAGGTGACACCCTGCTAAAGGCAGTGGCTTGGGAGTTTTTGGTGAGATGAGAGCCTGAGAGCCCAGGGAGGGTACAAGGTGGTGAAGCCATCACAAGGTGACCTTGGCCATCACCTAGCTTCTCCCTTTGCTCAACATTTGTCTAAAAAGGGCAAATAAATGGTTAAAAGAGAAAGGATGAGTGCAAGTCTGATGAAGAGAGGCTGATGGAGCTGGGAAAGGAGCTGAGCCTGGAGCAAAATGGATCAGGGGGACCTTGTGGCTCTGCACAGCTGCTGACAGGAGGGGACAGCCGGGGGGTCAGGCTGTGCTCCAGGGAACAGGGACAGCAGGAGAGGGAACAGGCTCAGGCTGGGCAGGGGAGGTTTAGATTGGATATTAGGGAAAATTTCTTCATGGAAAGGGTGGTCAGGCATTGGAACAGGCTGGAACAACCATCCCTAGAAGTTTTCAAAAGCCGTGTGGATATGGCAAGGGAGGACATGGTTTAGTGGTGGCCTTGGCGGTGCTGAGTTGGACTTGATGATCTCAGGGGCTTTTCCACCTTTAATGATTCTGTGATCAGAGGAATGGAGTGGTTTCCGTGTGGGAGGTGACTGAAGAAGCAGGAATTCCTCAGCCTTGAAGGAGGTGACCTGGGGTATATGGAGGGATTGGCAAACTTAGGAATGGCAGGAGGGGATGGATAGGAACTGACTGTTCAACACCTCTGCAAATACAAGAATTACAGGGCATGAAATTAAACTGTTGAAAAATCAAGTCCTGAACAAATGAAAGGAGGTGATTCCTTCAAGCAGTGGGCTCTGGATCTGTGAAAATCCCTGGCAAAGCATGCTGTGGATGCAAAAATCAATGTGATTTCAAGCATAAACAAAAAAAAACTAAAGAAAGAGCTTTTGGGGTTATGATGGAGAAACAGAGAAGATGCAGAAGTTCCCCTGAATGAAAATAGCCAAAGGTTGGGCACATTTATGTGTTTAGCCTGGTCTTATGTTTTTCTTATAGTCCATGGCTGAAAATCAGGAACTGGGATATGTGGAATGTTGGTCCCAGCCAGTACAGCTGCTCCTGTGTGGTATTGTGGGGAATTAGAAGTCTGATTGCAACTGCAAAAATGGGAATTTATCAAGCTGCCACTATTCCTGATAGTGCTTGCAAGGCTAGGCTACCTAAAAAAAGGGCTTCCTAAAAAAAAAGGGGGAAAAACCTATACAAGGAAGTTTGATCAACCCAGTCCTTCATGAACTGCCCAGGTCAGAAGTGGTGGAGCTAAAAACCTGGGAGAGAGAGGAAGCAGAATTCCTGCAGGCAATTGAATGAGGATGAAGATGAAACTTCATAGTCCAGGGAGATATTAAATGAGTAAAAATGGAATTTGTGGTGGTGATAGGATTGAGTTGATGGGAATAGACAAGGAGGAACAATAGGATACCTGAGATGGCTGCTGAGGAGAATTAACCTACAGAAATGAGTTCCTTAATAACTGAGGATAAGGATCCCTTCCCATGATGGGGGTGTTGGAATCAGATGATCTTTAAGGTCCCTTCCAATCCAAGTCTTCGATTCCATGATGGGAACATCTGGAAAGACAGTGGAACAGCACGACCTGTAAAGCACCATCACCAGCAGAAACAACTCTTAACTTCTTCCTGTATGTTTTACTTGTTCAAGCCTCCACCAGGGTCCTTCAAGGGATGCTGGACTTGGAGAAAGACCACTGCAGTGGCATGAATTCCTTCCCAGGCCCCAATTAAATCTATATATAGCCTTTGTGGAGCATGGCTAACAATCTCTCCCTTGCTCAGCAGCCACGCTCCAATGCCCACACAGGCACTGGCTCTCATTAAGCCTGGGCTGGCCCTGCATTAATTGTGACACGAGGCTCTTCTTTTGAAGGCTTTTGAACACAAATGTTTAGCCAAACCTCATTTGTTTCACAGTTTACAGACGGAAACACTTGACCACAGGATCAGGATTTAGTGTAAACAAGGCATGGGGGTATGAAGCTACCTGGGTCCAGCAGGCAGAAACATGGATAGAATGCTGGATGGAATGGTGCAAGGCAGAGGAAGTTGGCCAGAGCTGATGGTTTGCTGGGTGAGGAAGAAGATTATTGGTTTCATCAGGTTTGAGTAAAATAATTTGTCTCTCCTTCCACACCTCTGGGCTGGGGGATTCTGATTTTTACAAGACATTTCTAAAAATTTTCCCACCTTGTGCTGATGGGATGCACCCTTGCTATCCCAGCTGAAGAAGGGTTTGGCAATCTTGGTAAGGGGAAAAAGGAGTGAATTCAGAGGAAATCTGAACTGAAACCTCTGAGTGTGTGAAACACTTTTCAACCTCCAGGCTGCCAACCAAACTCCCAGCAGGATGGTTGTGTCCCTTGCTCCTCCTGGAATGATGTTTTTGGGAGGAGAGTCGCTAAGGCGTGGAGAAGTTCTCTGAAAAAGGGACAGCACAGAGCAGTTGTGGAGGGAGAACTGGGAACCTGCCAAATCTCCAGGAAAAGGACTGAGATAATCTTTGTTATCTGTCTGTTCCTTTGTAAATACAGCCAGAATGGAGAGCAGGGATGAGCTTGGAGTGAGTCTCTGTGGGGAAAAGGGAGAAAGATGGGGAAAGGCTCTTGTTCAAACACAGCCCCTGTCAGCCCACAAGGGCTTTGGGGTTCTGGAATGCTTTTCTAGCTATGGAACATGGGATTTTCCACACCACTCCCCCAGGCATTGAAGAAAATGTATTTTGTATTGTGACTGGTTATTCTGGTGCTGCAATTAGGAAGAGGGGAAGCCCGAACATATCAGAGGATTGTTCTCAGTGGCAAAATTTGAGAAAGAGCAGAAAATTAAGTGTGGCATTGATGTGGGAGTCACCTCACCCAGTGACTGTGGTGTGTATTTTAAATGTTCCATCTGACCTGGCTGTCCAGACTCCTTTATATTCAGTGAACAGACACAGGCACATCCAGGGTGTGATTTATCTCATCCCTGGTTGACATCTAAAACAGAGAGCAGACAAATCCTGCCCTGCAAAAGGTCTGTCCTTCAACAGAGCCTGGGTTTCTAGCTTAGAATTAGACTCTGATGTTGCAGACAGAGTTTAGTGAGAAGGCAAAGCCCTCCCTTTTCATACCTGCCATGACAGAGCTGTTCCCTGCAAGCTGCAAGACTGACAGCCTTGATGGATCAGAAATTAATCCCAGCATGGTCTACATAGAAAACCCCTGATTTGGGGAGGTTTTCTGAGCCAGCTGCAGGGCAGGGTCATGCCAAGGGATGTGTGAAGAGAAGAATGCATTGCAAGGTGTGCAAAGGAAATTTCGCTGCTGTTGGAGCAGCAATGAGAGCATCTGATGGGAACTGCCATCGCTCAGCCTGACCCCAAAGTTTCCTGGAGCTGTTGCCACAGAGGCTGTGGGCATCAAATATTTCTATGCCTCTTCTTGCTGTACCTCTGTTGGTGTGAATTTTGTGTGGCTGTGGATTTGCTCTGGCAATGCCAGAGTGGAGACATCTCTCAGCAAAGGTGCTCAGAACAGCTCAGAACAGCTCAGAACAGAGAGAGGAGAGGAGGAGGAGCAGCAAACACACAACTGGAGGTAGGGAGCCCTCGGTGAACAAGGATATTTGATCAGGTAATTTATCCTGCCACGCAGCAGGACACTGACCCCCACTTTAATTATTGTGTCATTTGTCCTTGACAGCTACTGCTGCTTCCAATTAACGCTCTTAATTAAAGCCCCCAGTTTTCCAAGGATGTAAGCATGGATTTACTGGGAAGAGGGACACAATGAAGAGGCAGAGCTTGGGGGTGTCTGATGAGAAATGACATTCCCTGTCCCAGTGGGACTGGCAAGTTATTTGCTTCTCATGCAGGAGTGGCAGGCTGGAATCCAAGCCAGATCCTCATCTCTATCCCCACAGGAGCAGCTCCTCTCCCACCAGTTTGACATCTCCATGTGTGTAACTCCTGCTTCTCACCAGTGTAAATAATGTTCTTCATCTCCCTGGGCTTTGCTTCTCCCTGTTGCTGTTTTTTTCTGAGTCTGTAGGTCACATAATAAGGCACAGGATATCAAACATGACAGAGGAAATCTAAGCCCCTTTGTCCACAATTCAGGCCAAAATAAAATCAGCATCTTGGGATGCTGTGCAGGTGACTGAACCCCCTCACTGACTCCATTAAAGGTGCAGAAATGCTTCAACCTGTGGCTCTTTCAGGTGTTTTTTTTTTTTTTTTGCCTTCCTCTGTTTAATAAACTGTATTATCATGAACACTCTATTCAGGGCTTTGAAATCAAATCAGCTCCACTCTTAATCTTTCTGCAGTTTTTCTGGGGGCTGGCTGAGCCTCGAAAGATAGCAGCATTCACAGAACCCACATGGCTTGACAGAGCCACTGTTCAGTGTGTTGGAAATGTATCTTTTGACTGTTGGGAAGGAAATTGGCTACTTAAGATGCCTTTTTGTACATTTAAATTAACTTAGTCCATCAGACTGAATAAATCCTGCCGCTGTATTAACATCCAATTATAACAACAGAGATTGAGCAACGATTCAGGTTTTGACCAGAATGTTGGCAGTTTAAGGGGGAAAAGAAGTAATGTATATTGAAATAGAAAAGTCAAAAATGGGAGCCAGAAAATTATGACTGAGCACATAGCAGGAGCTTTTGTGAATATATAATGGCAGAAGCAGGAGCCAAATTTCTAACAGGATTAGCTGTTACTGTCTATCAGATCCAAAAAACTCAATCATTTTGTTTTAAATGACTTTTTGTAACTCATTCATACTAGAAATAGGGAGGGGAAGGGAGGCTGAGAGCTGGAAAATCTACAGTCTGGAATTTAGGCAGGATCAGAGGTGAGGTGTTGTGTGAAACACCCTGGAGGAGCAGTTGAGCTCTGAACCATCCAGCAGTTTGCAGGTTTTGCCAGACTTTTCAAGATGTCCTTGTGAGCCAGGAACTCTTGGGCGATTTCTTTGGGGACCAGTGAGTGAATGTGTTGATGAAGTGAAATATCTCCTCAAATCCTGCTGCAGCCATGGCAGCTGGGCTTGCTCATGGTTTCCTTTCTGCCCTTGAGATGGACATGGGATTCACCTACCCTTTTCTGCCCCTGGCTCTGGGATTGGATGTCACTCTGGATCAGAGATCATCTGTCCCTCTGCTCTGCTATGGACAGAGAGTTTGGGAAGCAGAACAGCTCCTGGATGCCCACCAGGTGTGTGGACAGGCATCTGTAAGGATTTTACCTTCATGTCTTCAATATTTCAATGAACCCAAAGCCTAAATATGTTGTACTTAATAACTCAGTGTTCACTGACCAGGTGTTATCTGAACTTCCTCCTTCAACTTGCTGAGATGCCAAAACCCCACAACTTCAAAGACACTGAGACTGCTCTTCCTTCTGCTGCATGAGACCTCATTTTCAGCTTCAGCTCTCCTTGATAAAATGGGGATATGAGGGGATAGAATCACAGAATATCCTGAGTCGGATCAGGATCACTGAGTCCAACTCCTATCCCTAACAATCCCACCCTGTGCATCCCTGGGAGAGCTGTCCAAACACTCCTGGAGCTCTAGCAGCCTCAGGCTGTGCCCATTCCCTGGGGAGCTGTTCAGTGCCCAGCACCCTCTGGGGGAAGAACCTTTTCCTAATATTCCTATATTTTTATAACATATGGGATAAAAGCCCTGAGAACAACAGCAGTCTCCTCTTAAATCCATATATTGCTCTGGCACAGTGAGGCCAAAATGTCAGTGAAGCTGTGACAGCTGCAGGAAAATAAATTGGAATATAAATCCAAACTGGCTCCTAGTGCCCCAAAATGAAGGATACTTTGCTTTTCTAATCCTTCTGAATCCCTGTTATATCTGGACAACACTCTCAGGCACATGAGAGTGCCTGAGAATTCTTGGATTGTCCTGTGCAGGGCTAAGGATTGAACTTCAATGATCCTTGTGGATCAATTCAAACTCAGGATATTCCAGGATTTGATGATATTTGCTGCAAAATGTTGAATCCAGGTTCCACTCCCACGAAGAACCAGAGGTAGGGACCCTCAGCAAGGTTGGGAAATAACCTTGAAGATTTTGTCAGACTTCCCAAGGATGGAGAAGGAGTGGAAGGAGCAATCACAGCCTGGTTTGTCGTGGAGATTTCAACCTTCAGCACTGCCTGGTCCCTTCACCCCAGTGGATAATGGCCAGGCTCTGTAATTGGGAGGCTGCAAGAACTTCCCTTTTCCTGATATTTTAGTGGCAGCACAAAAAGCTGGCTGTTCCCTGGAGGGACACAGTCAGCTCTCAAACCCTTCAACTTGGAAAGCTGAGCTGAATTAATTACAGTTTATGCTCCGAAAAGGAAAATAAGACCTCTGACGTACCTTATTTGCTTGATGTTCTTCCTCTTTTCAGCAGACGACCCTTAGGTGGCTTTTCTTTCAGTCGCTGCTCCTTTGTTTTTTTGTGGTTTCTTTCTGCATTAATTGGAAGGTCTGACACTTCCAGCCCAAGACATTTATCAGCGTGGTACAGTTTTAATTAATCTCACAATAAAGCTGCTTGAGGTGAACTTGTAAAAGGACTTGCAGGGCAGGAATAATGCACATGGTGACACGGGAGACATTCTGGTGGGCTTGACAGGGTGTGGGATGTGGGATTTGGGATGTGGGGAGCTCACTGCACATCTCTGTGGTCTCTGGGACAGCAGCACAAGCCAGCTGTGCTCCTAAAATATTTTGTGTGTCCCACAAAATAGACCCAAACACACTGAAAAGAAAACATTTCTGCAAAGATGAAGATCTGGGTTCCCAGTAGGTTCCTCCTGCCACTGGAATGAGCTTGAATATCCTTTGATGGCTAATTAACTAATAATAATAATAAAACCTACAGAGATCACCTTTTATCTACTCCTTTCATAGCAATTTGCAAAAGAAATAGCATATTTCAGTCCTCTAGGACCTCTTTCTTGTGCATATATCAGAGCCACAAGTGGATTTTGACTCTGAACATTCAAGTCTGGGATCACCAGGTGTTGGAAAAGTTCATGTTCTGATCTAAACTTCTTAACCAAGGCTCATTTCTATCAGCCAGGTGTAAACTGGCTCAGAAATGAGGTTGGATGAATCTATCTAGAGCTAATGAGGATAAATCAAGCAGCACCATATGTCAAACTCAGGGTAGTTTGGGTGGGAACTGCAGAGCCAAACCCAACTGTTCTCACAAAATTCTAATTGCCAGGTGGGAATTGTGTCTGGATTGAGGAATGGCAGATTTACAGTCTTTCAAAAGTGAATTATCTGCCTCTTCTTCAAGTCCTCTGGTGGCCACAGTGCTGACATGGCCAAGCTTGATGTGATTGAGATTAAATAACTCATAATATATTCTTCTCAGGTGGAAATAAGAGTTGGGAATGGCTGACATAATGAATTATAATATTTCCACCTTTTGGTGTCTTTTTGTAAATAAACCTCTGTTTTTGGAATTTGGATGCAACACAGATTATCGGGTTCAACAAGTCTAATTGGGTGAAACCCTGAGGTATAAAATTTATACTTCAGGAACAGGTGATACCTTCTTGATCAGAAGCTTAAAGAAGGTGGAAAAACCTCATTCATGGCCAAATCATCTTAATTTTGAAACTTTTTGAGAGAATCATAGAATCACATAGATTGGAAAATACCTTTGAGGTCATAAAATCCAACCATTAACTCATCACTGCCAAGGCCACCATAATGAGAGAAATCTGAATTACTCTCTCCCTCGTTTATTCTTATAACTTTTATTGCTCTGTGGTTTGTCCTGATTATGTTTTTATGCTCACGGCAAAAGATTCAGTTGAGAAAAGTGAGTTTGTGATGATTTTTTTTTTGAGGTTTTCTCCTCACTTTCTCACTTCTTCATTAAAGGCTTTCAGTAGCTGCAGTTGGTTTCTCTGGGTGACTTGGCACAGGCAGGGTGCAATGGTAAATAAACCCCACCGTCTTTCTACCTGAAGTTTTCTAAAGCTTCTGCCACTTGCCAGAGGCAAAACTGTGCATTTGCAGCTTTTGCTTACAGACTAACAACTACCACGTGGGATTTGTGGACAGGGGTGAGAAAAACAATTTCTGATACAAGTAGAAAAGGTCTTCCTATAGAGCTGGAATTTTGCCTGATATATATTTATATTAAAATAAAATAAATTAAAAAAAAAAGGAAGCCAGTTTTTGGTTCATTTACAGACGAAATCAAGATAGATCTTAGTCTGTCACTTCACAGCTCAAACTCTCCTGAATATTGCGCCAAGTAAAAAATTGTCCCTGGGATCCAGGTGTGTTCCCTCATCATTTGTCAGGAGTAACTGTTGTGCAGTTTAGAGCTGGCAGTTCTCAGTGGTGTTTCATCAGGATAATACCACACTCTATCATCTGAGGGAATAAACTCTCCCTGCTGACAGCAACTGGGGTGAAGACAGCAGCAATTGACTGGATATTATAGAGGCTCTCTGAAGCTTATTCAATGGAAAAGAGACTATCAGGTCATTGGGCCCAAATTGTGTGTTTGGCTTCAAAAGCTCTGAGGGGCTTACAAAACCTAAGAGGAATCAAAAGCGCTGGTCTGTGAGACAGGAGGTCAGGCTGGGCAGTCCCTCCTGCCTTTGAAACCTCTCGCTGAAATACTTTAATTAAAAAGGAAAAATAAAAGAAAAATGGATGATAAAATGCTGTGTTTTGGCAGTAGATGGGTGTTTCAGGTCCTACTCTGATTCCTTCTGAGCTGCAAAAGGAGACTACAGCAGGAAAATAACCAGACTGGTAGCCTTTGTCCTTTTCCTGCTGGGAGCAACCTCTCCAGGGATGGGATGAGCGATGGTTGGAAAGGTGCAGAGGCAATGGGGAGTGGGGCTAACACATCCCAGTGGTGGTGGCAGTGAGGATTGGCAGCGCAGGAGGTCACAGGAGGGAGGCAAAGACATCACAAGACCTCAGTTCTCACAGGAAGCCAGAAAACAATGGGTCACTGGAGATATCAGTGAGATCCAGGGAGTTCAACTTGCTGCAGATCTCCTGTTGTTCAGTTGAAATGAATGAATTGAATTTCAAGGTACCACATCCCCACAGCCTGCCCGATTTGCTGATTCCTGGGAAATCCAGCGTGTGAAGTCATTTGGGAATGGATGAAGGGCCATGGGGAAGAGGGAGAGGCCACAGGAGATGTGGAGCAGGATCTGGACAGAGATTGCACCAAGCTGAGCTCTGGAGCAAACTGCATCCACATCCCCCTGGCATGGATGTCCCTGTGGGAGCACAGGCCCCAGGGGAAGGGGACAGGGGAGGTGGCACCTCCATCAAGCCGTTTTGAGAAGCCTGACAGGTTGTCCCCTTTCCTCCTGCAGCTCACCAGGGTGCCTGTGGAGTCGTGCAGCCAACACGAGACCTGCAGCGAGTGCCTGGGCTCGGGAGATCCCCACTGCGGATGGTGTGTCCTTCACAACACGTGAGTACCTGCTGGCCTTGTCACTGTCCCTTCCCCCAAAACCTTCCCTCATAGTGACACAGACAGGGGTGCAAAATGCTGTCTCAGTCCCTGGCTGAGCCAGGTATCTCTGAAAAGGTGTCTGGGACTTGCTGGGGGGGACTTGATTTAAGTAAGAAGAGGTTTTTGGAAGACAAGGGGAAAGAAGGGTGGTAGAGGCTGGACAGAGCTGCTCCACCACTGGATCTTGTTTGCTGACTGACCAGGAAAGCCTAATGGGCTTTGAATCCAACCCTCCAGCAGCTCTTCTCTGAGTGACATTTACCTGGTGGTTTCCATTCCTTAGGGGAATTTGACCAATAGCCCTTGTCTCAGCACTTCCAGCTTTCCAGTGCTGACCTGAACCTCTCCTCTTCTGGACTTGTCATGATCTCCATCACCCTTGGAGAGGAATCAGATCCCTGTAAGCAACATGGGATCCACTCCAGGTTGTTTTAATTGGGACCTTATGGTTTAGCAGAAGGGACCTCATTTCACTCTTCCATGATTTTGTTGTACTGGTTTATCCACCACCTCACAAAGATTACTGGATCCAGGTGTCCCCAGGACTGGGATATCAGTCCATTGGCTTGTTTTTCCTTTTTAATGATGGCATTGATCATGAAGTTGCCTCTCTGCAGCCTTTCCCTGAGTGATCTCCTGCAGAGAGCCCTCTGCCAAAATCATGGAGAGGGAGGTGTCAGCTTGGCTGAGCTCCTGGCTGTGAGTGGCAGCGAGGTCTCATTTGCCAAGAACTTCTCAGCAGACACAGTGGCTGGGAAGTGCAGGGGATCTGTCTAACCCAGGTCTCCAGCTGAGAGTGGCTCTGCAGGGTGTTGTCACTCCGAGCCTTGCAGTGTCCTTGGCAGGGTTTTTCTGAGGGGCTCTGTCCTTGCAGTGTGTTGGTCTTCTCACTCTGAGTTCACCTCTGAGTTCTTGCTGCGTTGAACACTCTCTAGGTGGAGACAGGGATCCAGTAGAAGTGATAGACTTTGCTACCTCTCCTTGCTGGAACAGAAGGGAGCAAACCTGGACCATATTCCAACCTTCTGTTGGTGCTCTGAATGCTCTGCTTCTGTCAGCTTGTGTGACCCTCATCCAAAACCACGACAGTCTGCTTAATTTCAAATCAGATCTGGGGGATCCATCCCAAAACACGTCCAAAAATGTGACTCATGCTCTGGAATTGTTCAAGAGAGCCTTGGCAAACCAGTCCTGGATTGTGGTCTGGTGGGTAAGAGCCCAGAAAACTTTGATGCTGCTGACCTGAGGATATTTCCATTTGATACAGAGCTTTATGTTGTGTTCCCATCCCATCTCACCCTGCAGCCATCCTACAGGACACCTTGTGTTTTGCTGTCTCTGAAGGGACAGCACAGATACGTGCAAGCAGCACAGGAAAGCATGAATTTGTTCATTGATTGCACCACAGCAATGCTGGATATTTCATCTCCTTCCATCCAGGGCCAGTGGCAACAGGCAATCAATACATGCAGCAATAAATCCCCAAAAGGGGAGAGAAGGGGCAGAGACAACTGCAGAGAGTGCATTCTGAGGAGTATTGGAAATTAAATGGAGGGTGATAGGTGGAGTTAGCAGCACTGACTTGGTTAAAACAAAAATCCCTGTGCAGGGTTGATGCTTCAGGGAGAAGTTTGGCTGGAGTCTGGCTGATGGCAGCATCCCTGTGCCCTCCTCCCTCTGGCCGTTTAACCTCTGTTTCCTTATCTGCAAAAGAAAAACACCTCTTATTTATGCACCTTTCGGCAGGGTCACTGAGATTAATTCCCTGTGGGTTTTTTTTTAAGCACTTTGAAGGCAAATGTTATCAAATCCCACTTCAAATCAGTTCCTTCCCTCTAGTTTTCCTTGCAGGTAAGAAATCTGATTTTGAGTCCTAGTTTGGAAGGGCTTTTCAGTGCAGCCTCAGGTGTTCCTCTCTGGGTCTCAGTTTCCTCACCCTTTTGGGCAGCCCTGAGAGCAAAGGAGCCAGCTACATCCCACTGAGGTTTTGGCTGCACAGGATATTTAGTGTAAGGATAACAGAATATTGAGTCTCTTATCAGAAATTTTTGCACATCACAACCCCTTAAGATTCATTAACAGAGTTTTCCTCAAGTGAGATACGTCATCAACAGCTCCTGCAGGAGGATCCCTGGGGAAACATGCCATAAACATCTCCCCTCCTGGCTGCTTTCTCTCCCAGTCAGGATTCCCAGGGGATTCCCAGTGCAGGGCTGGATCCAGTGATGTGGAAGGGATGGAGGAGGCAGCTGGGCTGTGCAGGAGAATCAGATTTGTATGCTGTTCACTCCTCCTCCTCCAGTATAAACCATCAAGAGGAGCAGTGGTGGACTGGGCTGGATGAAAACTCCCCAGTGGGTTGCAGCATTTTTTTGTTTCTCCCACGCCCATCTCTCTTATTTGGGGATTTTCCCTCCAAGGCCTGATGCAACCCCTTCCCCAGACCCTATTTCCAACCACCCTCATCTCCCACCACCCCAGAGATCTGGGCAAGGCTCCCCATCCATCTTTTCCCAGCAGAGCTGGGCTGTCTGCACCGAGGGCAGCGTGCCAGGGCTCAGGAATCGATTTCCACAGCTCTGCTGTCCTAACCTTACACCGAGAAACTCGAGTCCTCTAAGAGAGAGAGACAGACAGACCCACAGACGGCTGCAGGAGAGAGGGGGGGAGGATTGATTGGCTTCTGCCCCGAGAAGAGGAGCTGATGCAGAGCAGGTCACCGGAGCTTTCCACCTCCCTATCTTTACCCCGATCTTGTCCCTCCTCCCTTTCCCAGCTCTGCTCCCTCCCGGGCTCTGCTCAGGCCTCTTTAGGCAGCAATGAATCATTTACTTGGTGTAAATTGTAAATGTGGCTCTCGGGGGCTGGGGGTTCTCCCGGGGAGGGTGAGGGGCTGGGGAGGGACCAGGCTGCACAGCCACGAGCTGGCACTGGTGGCTGCTGCAAGGTCACAGCAATATCACCAGCCCAAACAGGGGCTGCAGAGAGGAGTGAGAGCAAAGTTTTCTGCAGCCCTGGAATGAATTCAGCAGCTTCCTTCTGTGTCAGATGCAGCACTGGTCAAAGATTCCATCCAATATCTGACCACCCCTCTAATCCCCTCGGAAAGTTACTCCTGTCTCATCCATATCCAAACTGTGACCCTCCTCTTCCTCCCACTCACCTGCAGAAGGGCAGAAATAGCTCAGGCTCTCTACCCCCAGAGGAGGGATAAACCCTTCAGCAACTGAAAGAGCCTTCCCTAATTCTAGATTGGATATTGGGAAGGAATTCTTCCCTGTGAGGGTGGGGAGGCCCTGGCACAGAGAAGCTGTGGCTGCCCCTGGATCCCTGGAAGTGTCCAAGGCCAGGTTGTACAGGGCTTGGAGCAACCTGGGATAGTGGAAGGTGTCCCTGCCCATGGCTGGGGGTTGAAATTGGGTGATTTTTAGCGTCCCTTCCAACCAAACCATTCCATGATTCCATGCACATTGTGGTCATTGTGCATGTGATCACCACACAAGTTTTCAGTCCCACACAGTGTCCCTGGGTTGTGTTTAACCCCCCAGCTGCCATAAGAATGGGAATTTAGAGTGGAAAAACAGAGTCCCTGTAGGAACAGGCAACATTTTACTGCAGGGAAATCCCCTGCAGGGTGCAAAGTGATCCACCCCAGGCTCTGCTCTGTTAGTGCCACTCCTAAATTTGTTAGTGCCACATTCCTAAATTTGGCTGTGCTGCCTCATTTCATCCTCATGCAACATCCATCTAACTCCAAGAGGGATAGCTGAACACACACAAGCTGTCCTTAAGGGAGGATTCACCCCCAGGCACCAACCTCCTTCTGCTCTGGAATCTGCCCTTGCTGGTCTGGGGACTCCTTGGCTGGCAGGTCATTAATTGCAATCAGGGAGGAAAACAGTCTCATTTTCTGGGAGATCTTGTGATATTTCAAAACTTTTTTTTCCTCCAGCTTGCAGCGGCCAATTATTTTCTTAATAAGAAATGTTCTTGAAAGCTGTTCTGGAAGGGACTGATTCCATTTAGTAATTGGAGAATGATTCATTTAGACTTCGGAAGTTCTCATGTTGGGGGTTTGATTTCAGTTTTTAGCAAATTGCTTAAGATTTCAAAATAAAAAGTCATTTCGACAGGAAGCATTAATTTTTTATTTTTATTTTTTCGTTAGAATGAAACACGCGGGCATCTGTGATTTCCTTCTTCCCCAGAAGTCTTTAGCAGCTCTAGGGACTGAGCAAAGCAGTCAACAAGCACTGTTGGTTTAGAGGAGCTGACATTTGCTGGGGAAGGGAAGAGGGATTGTTTTAGCAGCTCCAGTCTGTCCTGCTTGGAGATCTCAGAGCCAGGAGCTGGCTGTGCTCCCTGCGCTCCTCTGCTCATCTCTGAGGAGCTGTTTGTGTCCTCTGTGTGTCCTTCTGGCACCCAGAGCCTCCCCAGGGCACCCAAGCTGGCTCTGCTGAACAAATGCCAGCAGATCTGCTGCTCCTCAACCTTGGGAATGGAAGGTTTGGCTTCCTGTAGGCATCCTCACCCCATGGAAGAAGCAGTGATATAAAACTCTCAGATCTGGACCGGATCAGTTCTCTTCCTGGATCCCTGTGGCTCTGGGTTAGCCAAAGGATGGCCAAAATCTGCAGCACACAATTCCTCAGGTGGAGCTGGCCTGGATGAACTAGATGAAAAGCCTTAGGAGAGATTTTTTTGGTTTCCCCACAAAAGGCCAGCCCTGGTCAGAGGGGTTTTATGGCATCCTCTGTCAGCAGACAGCCACCCCAAAGTCTGGGCAGTGATCCTCCTCATCCTCCTGCTCTCCACACCTTCCCATCCACCACAGCCTCTTGTGTGGACAACTTGCACACCCCGAAATTACAACTCTCCTTTTCTAACACAATATGGAGGAAAAAAGGCACTAAACTGTTGCCTTTTGGCTGGTAAAATATGATGCAGACGCAGTAAAAAAAGGGGTAAAAGGGTTTTAGCTCGGTGTTTGAATAGGATTGTTAGTGCACAGCTCTTTAAAGGTGGAACACACTGAGTTGCACACACACTGTATAACATGAATACAATTTTATGGACCTTGCAAATTAGCATACCTGTCTAAAATCCCCCAGTAAGAAATTTAATAAATGAAGTAATTGTCCCCCTATTCTAATCACCCCCTTTTAAATGAGGCTAGAGCCCAGTTTACAAAATTTGTTCCAGAGAGCAGGTTTCAACCAAGGTTGAAGCCTCGAGTTTTGAGATAGTGTAGAGCTCTCTTGCCTCCTACTGTGAATATTTGGTCTTTCTGCCTTGCAGAACCCCAAAACTAAGCTAGAATATCAGACTACAAAAGTTACAAACACATAGGCTAAGGGAACAAAGATTGTGAAAAGGGTACAGAAAATATAAAGGGTATGAAAATGTATAAAAGGGTATATAATGCGAGAAAGGCAGACAGCATCAAACATCAAAACAAGCTTTTTTCTAGTGATTACTGTGCAGGGGGAGGGAGGTTTGTTATCCATCCTCCGACTCACTGCCAGACCAAGAGAAAAAAACAGGGAGAAGTTCCAAAGTGCAGCTCACAGTGTCTGGGCTCAGCAGGTAACCTGATGCGCTGCCTCTGGCAGAGCTCATTGATCAGCCCTGGCTTTAACTTTCTTGGTCAAAGTCTTCTGAACCACCAGAGAGTCTCGGGTAACCTAAGCTGCCTCCCCATGCTGCAATCAGACCTTTTTTGAAGGGTCTCTCTCTTGCTTGACTTTCTGCTGTCTGAAAGCCTGAGACTGTCTTTCAGACTGAGGGATTTTTTTCTTTCTTTTCCCCTTCACCTCTTCACTTTTCCTTCCCAGTCTCTTGCTCTGGTGCTGCTCCTGGAAGAGGCACTGGGAAGGGCTGTGTGGGTCAGGCTTCAGGGACAGCAGGGCAGGAGGTTGGAAGATCACACCCAGTCCTGAGTTTTAATAATCAGTCAGAAAAAGAGATTTCCTGACTCTTGCAGGTATCCTCAGCTGTCCCTGCCTTCTGCTCCCCATGCTGTTTTGTCCCAAGATGCAAACTGGAATCCCTCCAATAAGCCAGCAATTTACAGATGCACTTGCCAGGAATGATGAAAAAGTCACAAAATCAGGGAATATTCTGAGTAGGAAGGGACCCACATGGATCATCAAAGTCCAGCTCCTGGCCCTGCACAGAGCAGCCCCAAAAATCACACCAGCTGCCCGAGAGTCTTGTCCAAACACTTCTGGAACTTTGGCAGGTTTGGTGCTGTCACCACATTCCTGGGGAGCTTTTTCCAGTGCCTGACCACCCTCTGGGTCTCATAATCATAGTTAGGACCACTTTTTAGAGGAAAATTTTTCTATATCCTTTCCTGTCTTAACATTTTCCTGCCATGGGTCAACTCTTGAAGCCTTCAGATACCTGGAGATTTGTCCAAGGTACATCATAATTGTCTAAATCTTCCTGGAGATGGAGCAGCCACATTGAAAACAAACAATTTCCAGCTCAAATCTTGTTTTTCCTTGGAATTCTGTAGCCAGCTGTGCTGTGCCTCCCCATCAGAAGGGAGGCTCATAGCTACTTCAGTTCTTAAGGTGAACAACCTTTTGTGTCTGAGGTATTTGTGGACATTTCTCACTGCCATGGAGATTTCCAGTTCTGTGCTGCTGCATGATGGGCAGCAATGCTAGGAGGGGAAGTAATTCCAGGAAATGAGAACTCTTTTATTTGGTGTGAAAGTCTCCAATCATTCGTTTGGCAGTCAGGAGTGGCAAAGGCAGGAGTGAACCAGCTGCCAGGATGTCTTGGTTTGGACTCCTCCGGGCTCACAGCTGGCCTGAGAATTCTTCCCACCTGATGGCAAAGGAAAGTGGAGTCATCTTCCCAAAATTGGCCTTGGCACAGAGTGAGTCCCACTTCTTCCCAGGCAGTTATGGAAACTGGAGCCGGTAGCAGCAGGGGGGATCTGGGGAGTGACATTGGCCTCAAAGCCTCCTGCCCTGAGCCCAGGGAATGTCTAATCTGCCTGCTGAGGTACAGCTAAGTGCCCATCCTTTCACACCTTTGGAGCTGAGGAAATAGCCCCGAATGTGACAGCTCTGCAATGGCCTTTTGAAATGGGATCGGGGCTCTGAGCCCAGCGAGGAGGAGGGAATTCTTGGGACTGGGAGAGCATGGCTATTGATGGTGATAAAGCCCTGAGTGAATCCGAGGCTCCTGGGAATCCTTTCTCTCTACAGTTAACATCGAATAAACCCCTCTGAGAGGAGCAGACAACCCCTCGTCCTGCGGAACTGACCCTCACTGCATCCATCCCCTAAATGCCATCGTGTCCCTTTTGGGATCACTCTCCCCGCTCTGCAGGGCAGAGCTGTGCCCTTCACAGGTTGATTATCTCTTTGGCTGTACCTGCCTGAGGCAACTCGGGGACAGCACTGGGCACTGTGGGCCATAAGACGCAGGCGTGTGGTAAATGTGTTTTGATAACAACCTTGCGCTTTGATTAGCTTATTTTGCCGGAGGGCAGTGGGGAGGGGTGGGAAGATAATTAGTTTGTGCAGTGGGTTCCAGTAGCAGCTTTCTCCTCGTGCAGCCCTGTGAGTTTGGTGTCCTACTTGGGATTTGTCTCCATCACAGGAACATCGGCAGCTCAGGTTTAGTGCTGCAGGAAGTTCAGCCTCTTCAGGGGAAGATCTCTGCGTGGAATTTCTATATATCCCACTGGAGATATCTGAGGAGGGAACAGGGACAGCTGTGTGGCCACCCTGAGCAGCCTTAAAAATCTTAAAAATCAGGTGTGCACTGGAGCTGAGATGCAGAATTACAGGGATTGTGACATGAAGGAGAATTCACTGACTTGAATTGCAGCGTGGATGTTGACAGAGACAGCAGGGAGATTCAGTCCTCAAGAAGCAGCAAAATAAGGAATAATTCAGGTGCTTAAACACAGACATACCGAGAATATAAAGAGACTTTGAAATATAAGTGTTTGTTTACGCAAGGAGTTCGATTCAGGTGTCTAAACACAAATATATCAAGAATATAAGGAGACTTTGAATTATAGGTGTTTTTATTTACACAAAGAATTCGATTCAGTGGTCCATCCTTGCTGTGTGCTGCAATTGGGGCACCTCAGGTGTGAGATTTTCACCTGGGGCTGCAAATATGACACAGAGCCTGCTGGAGACCTTTCCTCTAAAGGATAAAATGGGGGTCTGAGGACATCTCAAGTGTGTTTAGACCTCTATATGCTGGCAATAAAAGCCTAACCCCAGTTTGGGATGTCCTTCTCCCACAGAGTCTCAGAATGGACAAAACTCCATAGGTTTTGCAATGTGACCAATCTCACTCCTCCCACAAATTTTAAAGTCTTCCAATGCCCTAATTTGCAATAAAGCAGGGCTAGGCTTTAGTGTGACACGGTGATTGTCAGGGAATATGGATGGGTCAGGGAAATGTCTCGGTCTCTAGGCTGTTTGTAGGGAATCTATCGCTCTCTTTTAGGGAATCTGTCTTGCTGTCAGGAGCTCCCCGGTGCCTCTGCAGCCAACGAGCTGCCAATGAGGGAAAATGGCACATCAAACGAGCCTTCCCCAGGGTGGGGAACATCGGCCTTGCACTGCCACTGCTGCTGCTGGGGCATTTCATCATCCTCCACCCCTGACAAGGGTCCGAAGGGAATGCAGCAGGGGAGGATCTGGGAAGAATTCCTCCTAAAGGAAAGTGCAGCAAACCTTTAAGGTTTGTGTTTATCCAGAGTCGATCTCTCCGTGGATTTGCACACCTTCCACTATCCCAGGTTGCTCCAAGCCCTGTCCAGCCTGGCCTTGGACATTCCAGGGATCCAGGGGCAGCCACAGCTTCTCTGGACAACCTGTGTCAGGGCTTCATCACCCTCACAGCCAAGAATTCCTTCCCAATATCTTCAGTTGCACATTGCCACATTCAGTGAGCTGCCACCAAATCTCTCCTTGTGCCACCAGCACATCTGCCTTCAGCCCTTAACTCTCCCTGTTGTTCTTACATCACCCTGCCCTCCACCCCAGAGGTGCAGGGGCAGATCCTTTCCCCTTTGGCTCCTGTACCACATAGATTTTCTCTTTTCTTTTGAAATTTTTGGATGCTTTTGGATACAAGAATTGGGTATTTTTGGAACAGTCTCCACAAGGAGGTCGTCGCAGCACAAAACCTGCCAGAGTTCAGGAAGGGTTTGGCCAATGGTCTCAGGCACAGGGTAAGATTTTTGGGGTGACCTCTGCAGGGCTAGGAGCTGGACTGAATGATCCTGTAGATCCCTTCCAACTCAGAATTCCCTTCCCAGCAGAAGTGTGGTCCTGGAAGGAGGTTCTGAGAGTTCACAGGAGCCTCTGAGCTTGAAGCTGATTCTCTCATCCTGCTTTGGAGCTTTATTTTGTGGGGGATCCTCCTTGCTTTGCTCTGAGCAGAGTCTCTTCACCCTAACCCCAGAACATCTGCATTTCTTTTGTTTGGGGAGTGCATCTGAACTACTCATTGCCCTGTTTTCCTGAACATCTTGTCTTCCATCATTTTCCATGGGTGCAAGAAACCAGGATATTCAAAGAAAACATGTTTTCTTGCCATCCTCTGCAGGGGAGGCCAAATTCCTGGTGAAGAATGGAAGTGATGGCTCTGAATTTCTCCTGTCCCAGCTATGGGCTTTTTTTGGGTGCTGTAGGGACATGGGGCAAACATGTCACAGCAAACAGCTTGGCTGTGTCTCATAATTAGCCCCTGTTAATGGAAGGAGGGGAAAGTTTCTTTTTATTTCCCTCCAAAATTTGCTTCCCTGCCTGGGAAGCTGCACCAGCAATTTGTGTGTCTTTTTGTTTGTTATCTTGAGGCAGAAAATAAAGAGAAAGTTGAGGAAAAGTTGAGACAAATTTTCTGAGGAGGAGGAGGAGGAGAAATGCTGAAGGCTCTGCTGGGACAGAGTGGAGGAGCTGGAAGATGATTCTGCCTAACCTGGATGAAGGGAATTGAGAAGTCAAGGAAGTGGGAATTGGTGTGGGCTGAAGGACTGAGTGACTGCTGTATGACAAGATCTGGGACAGTTTCTTCTGGCTGGAGAAAACAATTCCTGGACCCCTTGGTACATCTAGAAAGGAATGTCAGCATGATCCAGTCATTACAGAATTTTCTTTAGTCAAGAGAGAGCAGAATTAATTTCCTTGCTCTGCCGTAGTACTTTGCATGATTTAGGACAAATTACTTAGGATGGGATTTATCTCATCTGCTGCTTGGTTTCTCATCTCTGCAGACAGTGAAGAAAAGGACTTTTCCTGAACATTCCTCCTAACCCTGAGGTGTTTAAGGCAGTGGAATGAATTGCCCTCTGGAAGTGCCAGTTTCTTCCAGCAGCTATTGAGGGACCTTAAATGGTGATATCAAACAATGCCCAGCTTCAAATTACTCCAACTCTCAACTTCCCTGTGTTTTAATCCCTTTTGTTTGTAGGACAGGAGTTACAGTTCCTCATCTCATGGGTGGGTGTGAAATCCTAAGACTTTAAGCACTTTGGGTAATGAATGGATTGCAGAAGTCCTGTAGGGAGCTGGATGTGATGACTGCAGGCTCCCAGACTGTAATATAAATATATATATTTATATCTATTTATATATATATAGCAGATATGAAGCCCGAAAATAATAATTTCATCTCACCAATGGCTGAGTGGTTTTGGGTTTGTTTAATTAGAGCAGAAGGAGGCTGGGCAGACATGACAAGGTGCAAACACATATGTAATTCCTCGATTATCCCAATGAACACCCTTCTGTTAGAGCAGGGTGGCACCAGAAGGGTTAAGGCAGACAGGAATGAAGCAAAAACCCTCCATGTCTTGCTTCTCCCTCCCATATCTCATTCCCAATGCCTCCTGCCCCTCTGCCCTAGGCAGTGTGGGAGATCTACATTTTAATTGAGACATGTGAAGAAAATAATCTCAATCTAACTCAATCTAACTTCCCATGCCTGGAAGGCTTCTCCCTTGTTAGCTTGGTGAGATTCTAAGTGCACGTTTTGGGGTGAGGTGTCCAACCTGACCTTGGATGTTTCTGTGGATGGAGCAGCCACAGCTTCTCTGGGCAGCCTGTGCCAGTATTTTATCAACCTCACTGTAAAAAAACTTCTTAAATCCAATCTAAATTTACCCTCCTTCAGTTTAAGACCAGTTTTATTGAGTTCCATGTATTAATGAAGCCTCACTTGTGTGGCTCAGAGCTGAGGTGAGGAGATGACCACAACAAAACCAAACCCTTTTTATCTTTCACACCCAAACCTTCCCCACAAAGATGTGTTTTTTCTGCAGACTTTCTCAGCTGCAGCTGAAGGACAGAAACCCCCCTGACCTGTCCTTCCCCTTGGCTCCCCAGGAGCTGAAAACAGGCAGCAAACACCTCCTGTCCCCAGCACCAAGGGCTGCCAGCCAGCCCTGCCAAGGAGCACTGGGTGATTTTGCACAGGGTGAGAGGGCAGGATTTCAGTTCAGATAACATTTGCCTGGTTTGTCTGCGTCCAGCCCCCTCAGCTTGCCTGGCCTGATAAGTTGTTATCACAGCAGAGCATCTCTGAGCTGTGGCAGGGCCAGAGGTGGCTTTTCTGCAGGTTGCCCTGGCCTTTTTCCACCCAGCAGCCCTATACAGGCAGCCAGTTAATAACAGGAGGAGGAGGATGTTGGGATGCTTGCCAAGAGCTTTAGCTCTGTGCTTTTCTCAGGGAGAAGAGAAAATGAAAACATGGATACAAGCAAATCAACCTGATCCCTTCCTCATCCTCACCCAGCCCCAGGCCTGCAAACAAGGTCACAAATAACCTTCAGTGTACAAACAACCCAGAAAGCAGAATGATTTTTCCATCTTGAGGCTATTGTAAAATTTATTTCAAGGAATTGTTCTGAATTTTGCAGTATCTCTGGGCAGGGTCTCAGGGTACCTGGACATGAAAGAGATTTTCTGTGTGGTGGAGAGTTAATTCTTACCAGGATTATAGGGAAACAGTGAGTCTCTGTTCCTCTTTCTGCTCTCAGGGACCAAAGAAAAAAAAATGACCTGAAGAATTCCCTCCTGGCTTTATCCCATGGGAGATCATAGAATTATACAATCCTAAAATAGTTTGGGTTGGAAGAGACCTTAAAGATCATCCAGTGCCACCCCCTGCCATGGCAGGAACACCTTGCACTATCCCAGGATGCTCCAAGCCCTGTCCAACCTGGCCTTGAGCATTTCCAGGAATGGGGAATCTGGATTAGGATCCAACAGGGACGGTGAGAAAGGGAGGAGAGTGGACCTACAGCATAAGCTCATCTGTCCAATTGACAAAATATCATTTGATGGCCTCTTGAGCTGTTCAGGAGCACATCAGTCCCGTTATTGAGTGTTATACTTAATCTGCTATTGATTGGGGTGAACTGGAGAGGATAGCATTCCCCACTTCCCCCATTCCCAAATTAAAAAATAAGAGGAGAAGTAAATGCTTTGACTTTTTCATTCTGCCTGGATGTTTAGGGAATTTACTGCTAATAAAAAAAAAAAAAAGAAAAACCCAACCCTTAAGCGTGAAAACATGCATAGAATGAATTATAGCAAAATCAATTAATACTAACAGTATCTATTAAATATTGCACTCTGGAGCTTTGCAGGAGTACATTGCTGCTCTGATATGATCATGACATCATTAACATAATATAAAGAATCAAAAAATCAATAGCTTGCTGAAGCCCAAAATTAAGGCCAAGCAGTGTTATAGCATATCTTTAAACATCTGAAATAGCAACTTGTCTCTGTCATGTACAACCCATTTGCAGATGAAACATCTCTCCCAAAGTAGATGAGAATTTGTTGGCCTGCATGTCACTCCTGCAGCTGCCCCTTTGGGATATTTTGCATGAAGTTATCTCACTTTTTCCAACCCAAACGGAGCAGAAAATCTGATCAGGGTTACTCTGGCATAACCCTGGAGGGACTCCAGAGCAGGCCCAGGGTCACTGCCCTGGTGGACAGGGTGACAAATCTCTGTAGCATGGGAATGTGGACCAAGTGTCTTCTCCTGCTGACTTGATTTGCATTTTGCAGTGTTGATGTTGTGGAGGTTCTTTTCCCTGGGTTTCCAGGTTAGGACACTGCAACTCTTATTTTTACACTGAGAAAAAAACATAAATAGAGATAGGAGAGGATTTCAGAAGGGCTGAAAGGGCTGGAAGAGACTGGCGTGGATCTGCCAGGATCATAAAATGGTTTGGGTTGGAAGGGAGTTTAAAGCTCATCTCATTCTACCCCAGCCATGGCAGGGACACCTTCCACTAGCCCAGGCTGCTCCAAGCCCTGTCCAGCCTGGCCTTGGACATTCCAGGGATCCAGGGGCAGCCACAGCTTCTCTGGGAATTCATTATTTGGCCTCACCACCCTCACAGGGAGGAATTTCTTCCTAATATTCAAATTTGGTGGCAGGTGAACATCTCTGTGTGTTTCTGAGGACAACTGGAGAGACTCCAATGGGAGAAATCCAGTGATCCTGGGCCATATATGATATATTTATAACAGAAATTAAAACAACTCCGTGTTTATTACGTAATTAGGCACTGGAAGACAACTACTTGTGCTGCAAATTTATTAGGTTATAATTTGGTTTAGGCCAGCTATTGCTCCTTCACACAATTCCTGGACATGTTTGGGAATTAAACAGGTCAAGGAGGGTTTCCACAAGGTGTTTTGGAAGTTAATAGAGTTTAATTACGAGGCTGTGATCAGACCATGTCATTTAGCCCTGGGATTAGGGAATATTTCCTGGTATTGTTCAAGGCACTAATGGGATGTTGCCACAGCTCCCAGTTGCAGGGAGACAGTGGGAGGAAAATCCTGGAGGAAAGACACAGGCTGTTAAGATAACAGCCTAAAAATCAACATTTTTATGGAGGAATTTTCTCAAATGCAAAGCCAGGAGCAGAGAAACTGTTTCAGTGCATTAGTTAAGAAAACAGAGTGTGAAAAGTTGGTGAGGAATAAGGAAACCTTTTCAAAGAGTGGGAGCAGACACAGGAAGGAAGATATTTGCTGCCAGTTAAATAAAAATTAGACAAGGAAGAGGTTTTAAAGGTTGAAACTCATTGTCTAAAGGTGAAGTCATAACATGCCTTTATCCTTGGGAGGCGATTGGATTGGAACTTGATAAAATTCAGGTTAAAGCATCAAAAATCAATCCCAATGAATGTCCCTTTTAATCAAGGCGCATGGAAATAGGCAATCAGACAGAATTAAAGATATACTTGCTCCTGTGCACAGTCAGCTTTAAATGAAGATGCTAATGGGATACACAGCCTGAAACCTCGATAAAGAGAAGCTCATTTATGGCATAAATCACCCAGGAACAATAGAGGAGGCCAAAACGATAAAGGAAGGGCTTTCATGTTAAAGAAAATGTAAAATCAAAGGAAGAAAATAAGGTCAATCTGTGCACAAGTGACAAGGTGTCCCCGGGGAAAGGCACGGTGTTAAGGCTGCTTTATTGACCACTTGAAGGCAGTGACAGTGACAGTGACACGCTGAGAGAAATACAAAAGGTTGGGAGGGCAGAGAATGTGGTAATGAGAGGCTTCAAGTGGCCTCGTGTGCGCCGAGCAAATGTCACCACGCTTGGAGCTCATACCTGTAACGCCAGGAGAAGAGACACAAATCTGGATTTATCCTTGATTTACTCCCTGGATGTGCTGCAGGACACAGATATCAGTGCATTGTCCTGACCACGTGGTGCTCAATTCAGTGTCCTGGAGAAGCTGAATAAAAGAAATAAATAAAAATTACGGTAAAGTTTCAAAGCGGAAACAAAATAAAATGGAGGTACCTTGTTAAAAGGAGCAGACAGAGTGAAAAAAAAGGTACAGTGCCTCCAAGTATCCTGCATAAAAACATCATATAGGAGGCTTGTGAAATTATATGACCTGTGAAAAAAAGACCTAAAGATAGTAAAAGTGAATGGAAAAAAAAAATTAAAATACCTACTTAAACAGCAAAGTCAAGAGACGCTATTTAAAAGTGTAAGTTGCACTCAATGGAAGAAAAAAAAGAATCAAAAGATCACTGACTCTGGGGTGTGAATTGCAAAACAATCATCAGGCAGCCCACATAGGAAACACATTGCTAACCTCATAAAAATAAATGATTAAAATTTAACGAGGTTCCCCCGGAAGTTTACTTTCCAAAGGGCACAAGCTGTGTGAAGTGGCTGCTGCTGAAGGCTCAGCAAAAAATGCTTTTAAAGCAAAAAAGTGATGTTCCCTGCAAGATCTTGGGAAGCTCTGGTGTGAAATTGCCACGTTGTTAAATCTGCTCTACACCTCATTGCTTCTGCTGGCCTTGATGGAAGAATGAAAGGTGGAAAACTTTTTGTTTTTTTAAAAATCAGACTCCTGAAGGGCCCAAGAACTGGAGATTAAACCATAAAATTTGAATTCAGGTTGTGGCTGCCCCTGGATGTATCCAAGGCCAGGTTGGACAGGGCTTGGAGCAAACTGGGACAGTGAAAGGTGCCCATGGCAGAGGGATTGGAATTAGATCATCTTCAAGATCCTTTCCAAGCCACCATTCCGGGATTCTATGATTCTATGGAATATTTTTTCTCCCCTTAATTTGGTTGAGCCGTGATTAAGAATAGATTAATAAAAAAGCACATGACACGCTGGGGGAGGGCGGTGGGTGTCACGAGTCAATTAATGCTCTTTAAATAAATCCAAGTCCATGTGATAGGGATGATGTGGTTAAGACAAAGGAATTTCTACTTTTCCCATACCCAGGAATCTCAGCTATGCTGTCATGGGACAGGAAGATGAGTCCTTTGATAGATTAGCAACCAGTTCAAAGGTGGGAAATAAAGACCATGAATAAAGGGTTATGATGGAGGGAGGGAATATCTAGGAGGGTCCCATGGGAATGTCTGCTGAGGGTGTTCATAAATGAGCTAAAAATGGGTGAAGAATGAAGCAGAAAAGGTAATTGGTGCTGGGGAGAGGTTTTCAGGGTTGTCAGAAGCACACAAGGAGAGATTGTGTGACTTGGCAATTTTCATCTTAAAAGAGAGATGACTGAGAGCACCACAATAGATCCAGACAATCAGGAGTGCAATGAAGAAAGAGAAGAGGGGGATGATTACTGCCCATTTCTCATAACACAAGATCTGGGGAACCTTAGATGAGATTATCGAGTGGAATATTAAAACAAACAGAAGAAAGGACATTTTCATATAGTGTATCATTCATCTGTGCAGCACTGAGAGGCACATTATGGAGGCCAGGAACACAACTGGCTGGAAAGCAATTAGACAAATTAATGAAAGAAAGATCTGTTGAGAGCTGCTCAATACAATGACATCAGTGCAGGCTCCAGGGCAGGCAGTCCCTTGCCAGTGCTGGCTGGGAGCTGGGAGCTTAAACAAAGAGAATTTTCACTTTATTATCTTTGTTTTGTTATTTTTTTTTTCTGCTCTTGGAGCTGGAAAATGAAAGAATGGCTCTATGGATGTTTGGGCTGAGCTGGTGCAGCCATTTCTATGTTTCTGCATTTTCAAGAGCCTCTCCAGCACCAGTTTGCACTCAAAACCTGATCTGTGTCCTTGTCATTCCAGCTCCCAGCACTGCCCATTGCAGCTCATGTAGAGCATGGTGACCACCTTGGCTTAGCCCATCCAGCCACAATGAACCTTTGCAGACACAAAGAGCCACCAAACTGCTCTTCCCCCTGCCCAGCACACCTTGGAGGTGACTCTGGCTCAGATTTTGGCAGGATTGGCTGTTCTGCTCCTTGGGGTGGTGTTTGGCCATTTCCCTGTGCTGCCCAGAGCAGAGTTTCTGTCCCATTCAGCCACCCCACAGCTCTGCTCCCAAATTCCCCCTCACCAGCTGTGGATTTTGTTGGATCACAGTCCACACTGAATTGTGTTTGATTAGCTCAGTAAATCCAGGAAGGGGAAGCCAAGATTGTTGCAGAAGCCTTTCAGCAGCAACAGCAGGGAGTCCAAATCCCCATTAAAATGTGTGTTCAGCTCATCTCCACTCACTCATTTTTGCTGTCTCCCTCCATCCCCTCCTTTGTTTCCCTGCCTTTGATTTCAGCTGATGAAGTTTGGATCAGTGTTGTCATGCTGGGTTTATTATGAAGTGGTCTTTTCCCTGCAGACCAGGCATCAGGATTCCTGGTTTCCATTCAAAACTCCAGCCTCAATGGGCAAGCAATGTTTCTCCTGTGGATCTCAGGTTCTGCATCCTAAAAAAAAGTGACTCAAAAGTTTTGCTCCCCACTTTGGCTCCCCAGGCATTAGGATTCCTGGTTTCCATTTAAAACTCCAGCCTCAATGGGCAAGTGATGTTTCTCCTGTGCATCTCAGGTTCTGCATCCTAAAAAAAAGTGACTCAAAAGTTTTGCTCCTCAGTTTGGCTCCCCAGGCATTAGGATTCCTGGATTCCATTTAAAACTCCAACCTCAATGGGCAAGCAGTGTTTCTCCTGTGGATCTCAGGTTCTGCATCCTGAAAAAAAAAAGGTGACTCCAAAGTTTTGCTCCCCACCAGGCACACAGGGAGGACATGTGTTGGATTTATGGATTTCCTTTGGATGTGTGAGGGGGGCATTGCTTTAAGGATGGATTTTGAATGACAACTTTATCCGCTCATCTAAACGATTCCAGCGTGAGGTGTGTCAATGTCACAGCCACCAGCTGGTCTAAAATTCAACCTGCCAGTCACGGTGACAAGGTCGTGAGAGATAGGAGGGTGGAGAAATCCCTGAGCTGAGCTGCAAGCAGTCTTCAGGGAATTGCTGTATGGATCTTTCTGGACCTGAGATTGCTCACAGGTTTGAGAAAAACCTGATTATGGATGTCATGTGAGAGCTCTGGGATGGGTTGGTGGGTGAGATTCTGGTCAGACTGGGAAGAGAGAAGGAGTTATTTTAACAGGATAAGATTCTTGTGCCAAAGAGGGATCTGACTTGCTGCTGGCTTCTCTTTCCCAGCTACCTCCAGACATCAACTCCTCGATGCTGAGGATCTCCTTTCCTTGCGTGTGGTAATTGCCAATGATCTGAGGGGGAAAGTAAGGAAAGAAATCTATAAAGAAAACACAAACTGTGTTTGAAGGGATGGAGAGAAGCTGCAAGGGAAAAAAAAACCAACCAGCAAGATGGAAATAGTCAGGGACCACCTGAATCACCCAGCATCCCACAGACCCTCCAAGTGGTAGCAAAGATTTTCTGCCTCTGTTACAAGAAAAGCTCCTTAGCTGGGGTGATTTTCTCAGGATGGATCACGATTCTTGCTCCAGAGGAATTAAGTTATTAAATATCTTTAGAGCTCACTGAGTCTCTCTCCTGCCTCCACCCAGGTCTGTGTATGTGTCACTGCAAACTGGCACTGTCACTCATCAGGTGTCAGGAATTCTCTGAATTTTGTGTCTTGGGCCTAGGGAAGGAATTGGGGCTGCCTGGGACTGGCTGAGCATTTGAGTTTGTGTAGAAATCCCTAATTCTCTCCTTTACACACCTGTGAAATCAGAGGGAACAATTCAAGGTTATTACAGAAACGCAAGAAGTAAAATTCATTTTTCGGGGGCCGTTTAAGAGCAGAGAGAGGGACATTCCTGGGTGGGAATAGGGATTTTCTTGTCACAAAGTGCTGGTCTGACTGCTGCTTCCCCAGAGCAGCCCAAACAAATCACTCCATGGGTGCTGCACATGCTTTAATTAGATATTGAATCACTGCCTAGAAATGAGGCCCAACGTATATCTGAGGTCAGCATCTCCCACCTGCTGGGCCTGAGCTGGCTGAGTCCATGCAGGCAGAAGGTCTCTACCTGCCCCTGACCTTCCTCTAATTATTTGGAATCCATATTATGGACCTTGCTGCACAAGGCAGCCAATGCCAGGTGTTAAATTAATAAGCTGAACCAGGTTTTCTGATCAGTGCTCTGGGCTGTTTGCCATTCCTTTTTCTCCTCAACATCTGATGAAATAACCCAGGGCTTTGGTCAAAAGTGTTTTGTGATATTGATAGCACTTTGGAAGTGGTGGGTATTTTTCTTACTGGGTAAGGAAGTGAAAAAAGCAGGGAAAAACTGATCAAATCATGGAAATCATAGTCAGAAAGTTGATGTTGGGGGAGCAGAGTGTGTAAAGGTGATCAAAAACATCTACTGGAGGCCTGGTGCTGTTAATTTGTAATTCAGGTGAACTGAAAATACAAGGAGATGTAGTGCTGGAAGGATTTTAATCCATACTGGCACCCATTCAGCCGAGGGATGAGCAAGGACAACTCCCCAGCTGCTGTCCAGGAGTCTGAATAAAACCCTATTTACTAGCAGGCTGAGGAACACCTCATCATTATGGCCAAAACAGCCAAATCCCCATGCTGGGAGGTGAAGGAATTACCAGATTAGAGGAGGAAATATCAGTGTGGGACAGGGATTGTGCAGAGTGGCTCACTGGAAATGAACTGGCAACAACCTGTCACCTGAGACTGCCACCAGGGAAATCCCTGACATGGGCTTTCATTTGCTTGTGGAGTACTTTTCCTAATAGAAGAGGCAGCAACACATCAATAAGGCATCCAGGAGGGGACTGGAAAACATCCTGGAGGAGATGCCTGGAAAACACAGAGCAGAGGGAGTGACTTGGGATGTCAGTCCCAGGTTCAGATTTTTGGGGTGAATGACTAAGAGGGTCCCAAGGAGCTGCCACAGGCAGAGCTGTTGGGCTGGGCCTACTGTGTCACTAATTTGCTGATTTTGGGGACAGATTTTATGGCTGAGTTGGTTGGGGTTGGAAGGCTCTGGTGTGTTCAGTGTGGGTTTTTTGGAATGGTTGGCCAGCTCTTCTCTTTGGAGGAAGATCCTGTTGCTCTCACCCTGCAGAGAATCCCATGGGGACTTTCCTTTTGGATTCAGTGATGCTTAAGGGTTCCTCCCATCTCAGGATATTTTATGATTCTATGATTTTATGCTGCTTCTGGCAGCAACAGTTCAAGGTTGAACAGTTCAAGGCAGAGCATCCTCCCTGTGCACCTTATCCTCTGCTGCACAGTGACTTTTTTTTTGCATCAGGACAGGAGATAGAGGACAAAAATAATTCTCATCTCCACCTTGAGAAAGTCATAGTTGAGTAATATCTCAGAAGTTCATGGATATCTCTGTTTCTTACATTGAACAGCCTCATTTTGACCTCTGTGCCTGCTGCAAACGTGTTAAAAAGAGCAAACACAAAGATAAGAGAATTTCTGCTGGAATGGAGAGACGGGAAAGTTCCAGACCCAGCTTAAAGGTGGCAGGGAGTGAACCAGATCTTCTGTCCATCCATCCATCCATCCATCCATCCATCCATCCATCCATCCCTCTATTCCACTAGTATACCACACATGTGTAATAATCCTGATTGCAGCAGACATCTATCTGCAGGTATCTCTCCACTCCTTCATCACAACAGAAATTCATTCTGAACACAGGGAGAGTTATTGGTGTTGTGTGGATGCTCCAGTAGATTTTTTATTGCTCTTGCCAGGGAGATTGCAAACCCCCAGCCATCCCAAGGCTGCTTTTGCTTCATCAATTCTTGTGGCTGCTTAATGCTGATGCTGTACAGTTTGGCAGCCTCCATTAGGAATGGTTTTTCCCATGATATTAACAGGCAGCGAAGCTTTGTGCTGATGGATAAAGCCCGGTGTAAAACCTGATTGGAATCAATCAGAGTAATTGTCTGGATGTGTGGTGGTTAATAGGAAATGTCCTGCATATTATTGGCTGGTTTATACAGCACAAGGATTAACTTGCTGCTGCCTTTTGTGGCTCACGTCCTCTCCTGAGCTGCTGGGGGAGGTGATGGATCTGTTGGGAGCCTCATGGAGCTTGGGGAGAGTTTGGATTTGTCCCAGTGATTATTCTGCCCTTCTGTCTGTGGCTACCAACTGGGCAAAGGGCAATTCTCAGCCTGTTCTGTGAGTGATGCTGAGCCCTGAGCTGGGCTTGGGGGGCAGCAGGAAGCACAGAGCAGGAGCAAAACTGGAGCAGAAGGTCTCTGAGCGTTGTGTGTGCTGCAGACTCACATGCTGGTGATTAAACACAGTCCTGAATCCAGCCAGGCCAGCCTGGTGTTCACACAGCTGACCTGCCAGGCTGTGGGAGGAAATGTGAGGAGAAACCCAGCAGGAGTTTGCCATCCCTCAGGATCTGAGTGCAGAGGTGACCTGGGAGGGTTGAGTGTGAGCAGACATGGTGTGATCCACGCAGGGACCTCAACAACCACCCTGGAACAGGCTTCAGGGACAGCAAACACTGTGAGATGCCACTCACAGCCCAGGAGGACCCAGACTGTGTCTGCCTGATGAGACACTCTGTGATTCTGTGATCAGACACTCTGGAGCTGAGCTAAACCCTCTGGGGCTTCAGGAAGCAAATAGACCATAGCACCTGGCACAGTTACACATGAACTGGGAGCAGCTTGGTTTTCCAGCATCCTTGTATTCTGAGAGGGGAATAAAGCACATGAAGGTCACAGCTTCCCCATGGAAGCATCTTCCCAGTCTCCTGACCTGGGTGCAGCATCCTCTGACCTGCACCTGTGCTCCCAAATTCTACTGAGGGTGTTTTTGGTGAGGGGCTGTGACCCAGGGAGGGCTGGGCTGGCTCAGGGCAGCTCTCCCTGGGCACCCTCTGGATGTGAGGACTCAGCTTTCTCCCCGCCATAAGGACTGGGCTTTTTTCCCCTGCTCTGTTTGGGAGAATTTGTCATTAAAAAGGTTGATAAATCCCCACAAAGCACAGAGGTATCTCTTGCATGTCATGAGTAAGGGGCTGACTCTTGCCTGAGGTCAGGAGTAGTGCCTTTAATTTAAACCCAATGCTGGAAACTTCTGAATCCCTGGAAAGAGATCTTTCTTGCCAAAGAGCAGGAGGAGAGGGACAGCAGGATTTGGCCAGGAGAGGCCAGAACCTGATGGCCAGAGCCCTGGGTACCACCTGAAGTGCAGCAGGCTGGGATGTGAATGAAAGAGCTTCCTAAGCACTCCTCTCTTCCCTCAGTGAGTCGAATACTATTAACCTTTAAGGCAAAATTATATTTTGTGCCTCTGGGAAGCAGTAACATTTCACAGAACCGCACTGGGGAATCAGGTAAACAATTGTTAACTCTCTCCAGCCTCATTTCGAGGCCTTTTCGGGGCAGCTGCTTGAGCAAAGCCTGCCAGGCTGAGGAGGTCTCTGAGCTCAGGAACCCCTGAGATGGAAGGGTCAGCTGGAGATCCTCTGTCCCTGACTCAGCCTGAAGTCCCAACTTTTCTTGGGTATTTAGCTGAACCCACAGTCCTGGCACAGAATTATGGAATCCCAGAATGGTTTGGGTTGGAAGGGACCTTAGATCATCCAGTTCCTACCTCATGCCATGGGCAGGACACCTCCCACTATCCCAGGTTGGGACCAAAAGCTCTGCGTTGTTATTTTGCCAATTCCAAGGTCCACACAGTTGTTGGGAAAGAGATTTGATGGCTGAGGATGTGGTTTCTGGAGAGTCAGGTCATAAGAAACCATTTATGAACCTGTGCTGTGATATCTCTGACATCTGGGGACAAATTTACTGATTCTACCACTGCTCTTAAATAAAGCCTTGCTGGCTTTGAATTAAATATCCAACTGTGCTTAGAAGCTTCTTCACCCATCAGCTTTGACAGTCCAGAGGCTTTGACCAAGTCCTGTCCTTCCCTTGGACAATGTGTGGGATCACAACCCACCAAAGGGACATGGACATTTTGCTGCCAGGATGGAACAGGCTGGTGTTGACTGTGAACTCCACCAAGCACTCATGTTTTGCACAAGAGCTTCAAAACCTGTTAGATTCCTGTGGGGAAAAAAACCCAACCAAACCCAAGAAAATTAAAAAGTGAGGTTTTTCCCTTCAAGCCAATGCTCCCCACTGGACTCACCCAACACCAGGCATTGCAGGTTGGGCAACCAGGGGTAGTGAGGAGGCTCTGAGCTGCTCGAACCTTGGCAGGAGCCACAATCCCAGGACAAAGTCAACACCTTGGGTGGAAAATTAAATCAGTGAAGCAGCAGGAGCCAGAAAGCAAACGATGCAACGGCAGCGGAGCCGACTTCCAAATTGAAATGTGTTTGCTGGGGATTGTCCATCGGCTTGGGGAGTTATTATTTCCATTTCTCTAGTTATGAATTAATTTCTAGAGAACTTAATCATCCCCTCCCTTTTCCCCTCCACAACCCCCTCTTCCCTTTGCCTTCTAATTTTCCACTTGACTGGGGATTCTCTGACAGTGAAAATTCAGGCTTAGAGGAGGTCCACGCAAGCTGCTCCATTAGGCTGGATAATCTCATTGGAACCAGTGGTTTGAATAATAACACCTTCACCTCATGCTCAGCACCTGATTCCAATGACACTTAACACCCTGGGGCTGTAGGGATGGATTCACAAGAGAAGGGAAGGGGCAGGGCTGGGGCAGAGGCTGCACTGAGCACCCTTTGTCTCCTGGATCTGCCAATCCACCAGGACTCTCGTGCAGGGTGAGATAAAAGCCTTCTCCAGTGCCGGGACATCGCAGAATCATGATGTTGGGAAGACCTCCAAGATCATCAGACTCAAATTTATATTTACCAAATACCCCCATGCCCACTAAGCCATAAATCCAAGTGACACATCCACTCATTTTTTGAACACTTCCAAGGATGGTGGCTCCACCACTTTCCTGGGAAGCTTGTTCCAAGGCTTAACCACTCTTTCAGGGAAATTTTTACTAATATCCAACCTGAACCTCCCCTGGTGCATCTTGAGGCCATTGCTTCTTGTCCTATCACTTATTACCTGGGAGATATAACTAAAATCTTGAGTTCTGTCACCGACCCGTAAGATGGACAGTTTGAATCCAAGATTCTGGATTGGATGTTGATCCTGAAGGACTTCAAGGAGGACATTTTTACCCTTCAAGTGCACAATGAACTCTTGTCCATCACAAATTATCATGTTGGGAGAAGATGTCTTGTATATGTGGATGAAAGGCAACATCATGAAACTGCACTTGAATTCCTACCTCCTTCAGCATTCCCAGCCTTTTCCAACCACACTGGATCCCTACTATCCTGTCTTTTAACACTGCCATGGTCACTCCCATCACAGCCCCCAGTGAATCCTGGCTATCCAGCCCACCCAGCATTCCCAGACATGCCCAGAGAGCAGCACCATGCAAGTTGTCCAGAAATTATGTGCTTTAAAGGGCAGGGAACTAGGAAATGAGCCTGGGAGATGGACACCTGGAATGTGTAAAGGATGGCTCTATTGCCCTGCATCCGACAGCCCAGCCTGCTGGAGGTCATCCACAGCACCACGGCCATTTCTCAGTGTTTAACCCACCCCTTCCAGCCGGGCACGGATGAGGGGAAATCCATACATCACCTGCTGACAGCGTTTTCCTTGCAGCTGGAGCGTTAGCTGGGATTCCTGGTGTAGCTTCGGGTCAGGGAGTGCTTCCCAGAGCCTCACAGTGAGAGGTGGGGTGTGCCAGACCTGATTGTTTTAGGAGAATAATTCCTAAAATAATAATAATAATAATAATAATTCCCCCTTGGCTGTATATTTAAACTACCAGAAAGATGAAGCAAGGATTGTTTTTAGGGTGTTCTAAAGTCCTGGTCCTCCTGTTTCTTACGGCTTAGCTCTGGATGGATCTTCCCTCCACTCCAAACCTCTCAGCATAGCTATCTTGAGAGGAGGCTTTGAAGAGAGAAACTCAGCTTGTTCCCTGACTTTTTGGCTGGAGCAGCCTTGGGCAGAGAAAGGCAGTGAGGCTAAAATGAAAATCCTTCTTGCTCTATTTTTCCTCTTGTTATTCTGTCTCCCAAATTCCCTTTCCTAGAAGGAGCTGAGCTGTGAAAGTCAGAATTTTTATTTCTGTTTTTGTCAGAGTTGGGGTGCAATGCTGATTTAAGTAGCTGGGAAGCTCCAGCTCTGATCCCAAGCCTGTGTTTCAGTCATGTGAAGGTCTGAAAACTGCCATGGAAACACAGTTTCTCCTTTATTCCTGATCTCTGAGACTGTTCACCTGTGAAAGGCTGTGCATCCAGCTCAGCCCATGATTTTTCCTTGCTCCAAGGACAGGGAAAGCCAAGCCTGGGCTGAGAGGTTCCTTGGCTTATTTTTCCCCAGTGAGGCTCAATTCCCTGCACAGTCTCCTCTTCCACTGGAGCCATGGAACTGCTGGAGACTCCCTTTCCAGGTCTGTGTGGTAATGGGGATTTGCTGTAACTCTCTGTGGTTTTTCTGGTTGCTAATTGTGCTCTTGCAGAAAAGTTTTGGCCTGGAGGGAGGAATTGTCTCTGCCAGGAGAAAATTCCAGAGCTACAGAATATGTCACTCTTGGCTCTGCTGCTGGGGGGAGATGGATGGAGGGATGGATGGATGGATGGAAGGATGGATGGATGGATGGATGGAAGGAAGGATGGATGGAGGAAAGGAGCTCATCAGTGATGTGAAAATGGAGATATTGATAAAGGTCAAAAGGAGCAGTGGGTTGGGAGAATCTGGTTTGAGAAACTCTGTGGGAACCCCAATGCCCTGAACCTTTCTGGATAAAATCAGGGCAAGGAGTTTCCAGGGGTGAGGAATTTGGATCAAAGTGTCCAGGCCTGATCAGTCTATCCTGTGGGAATGTTTTCTCTCTTCTTGCTATGCTCCCCCAAGTCAGGACAGCAGATGCTGACAGCAAGAAGCAGTCAAAGGATGTGCTGGCTGAGCTGGCAGGGATTTGGTGTTTGTGTGAGTTGAGACTCCTTACAATGCACTGTCCATGGCTCCCTGACCTCCTTGGAAACTTCCTTGAACACAGATCCTCATCAAGAAACAAGGCTGAAGTGGCACCAAACCCTCCCATCCTTTTCATAGTACTTCCAGGACCACTGATTAGCTCCAATCTCTGAGCAGCACACTCCAAATTTTACCTTTCAGAAGGCGTGGGCACCTCCCATCATCTTCACCAACAGCTATTTGGACCACAGTGACAGGGAAAACACCAAATTAATTCCCTCGGAGTTACTCGAGAGAAGCTCCCACGAAGAACTCAAGGATGATGCTCTGAATCAGACCACGAACAAAGAACTTCAGCCCCTTTGAACAAATTATTTGCATCAGCCCTTGCAGAGGAGAGCATGTAGGAGCATGGGGGAGTGTAGGTGTTATCTACCCAGGTTCTGGGGAAGACACTCACAAATATTATTAGCATGAATAGGAAGCGCCATGATAGGATGCTCTCTGGGAAAAGTAATTTTGTTCATTAATTACTTGCCTTATCTAGCAACCTTGTTCCCTTTCTCTCGCTTTCTTCTTTTTTTTTTTCTAATTTTCTTTAAAATTACTCTAAGTGAATTCAGTGTGAGGAAAGTTATTTTCCTGCCTCCTCAGAGACAGGAGCTTGTATTACTCAGTAGCCTTCAGCTGAGCCTTTAGGGGTTTTTCCAGCTTCATTTGAAGCTCAGTCTTTCATGGGCAGATGGCAAAAGACAGATTCCAGGCAGATTCCTGTGATTCCTTTCTTGTGGACCACCCCAGTGCTGTGGAGTGGCTGCAACTCTCATGCCTTTGGCTCGAGTTCTGCCTCCTGCTTGTGATTTTTGTGCTCTGAGATTCTCCTCCTGCTTTGAGCTAGCAGGCTCGTGTTGTGCCTGCAAAGTTCAGCAGCAAAAGCACCTGGAGGGTTGTGATTGAAGGGGCAGCAAAGCAGAGACCCTGCAGCTTCAGAGATGTCCTTTCCTTGTACCTTTGACCCTTGCAGGAGGTTGGAAAGGGTCAGTGGATGGAGGCAGGAAATCCCCATCCTCCCAGATGTCAAACACAGGTGCTGGCTGTTTTCAGGCTGCTTCCAAAGCAGACAACGATTTAGGATTGGATATTAGGAAGGAATTCTTGGCAGTGAGGGTGGTCAGGCCCTGGCACAGGTGCCCAGAGAAGCTGTGGCTGCCCCTGGATCCCTGGAAGTGTCCAAGGGTCGGTGAGGCTTGGAGCACCCCTGGGACAGTGGAAGGTGTCCCTGCCCATGTCAGGGAGTGAAACTGGATGATCTTTAATGTCCTTTCCAACCCAAACCTTTCCACGACCCTGTGATTCGTGGAGGAACTCATCCTCCCTATAACAACCAGCTGAGGAGTGGATTTCAGCATCACCTTCCACAGACCCCCTCCCTCATTTCCACACCCTCCTCCTCCCCCCCGTGCCAGCAAGCCATTTCCAATTCTTCATCGGACAAAGGCTTCAACTTTCCAGGGATTTGCATGTGAAATGCTTCTGTTCATCTCAGGCTCGAACGAGCCAGCCGAGCGCTCCTCGGGGATGCGCCTGCAGAGGCTCACACATGTGTACACACAAATCGCTCGTTCCTGGCTGCACCCCAGCCATGCGTGAGCTGGGGTGGTCCTTGGGGCCACCTCCGAACCTTTGTTCAGCGCCTGGGGCTCGGGAGCAGGTTGCACTTGATGGCCCAACCCATCCTCCCCCAGGCAAGATTAGCCGGGCCAAGACAATCCGCAGCTCCGCAAACTCGGGGAGGGGGGCGATGGGAAACGAGAAGGGGCATGAAATCCCCCAAAGCCGGGGGGAGGGATGCTGCTTATGGAGTGCTTGGCTTTGTAGGGCGGGGGATGGAGGAGTAAATCCCTTGCACCCACGCCCCGTGGGGCTCCGGGGTTGGGCTCGCACAATTGCCGGGACGGAGGGAGAAACCCACCTGGGGACAGAGATAAGGGGCGGGCGGGGGGGATTGCCGTTCTGCAGCATAAACCGGCGGAGTTATCAGGGCAGAAACTCGGCTTCTATTACCATGCATTAGAATAGATTAGCAGGCAGAGCAATTAGCAGCCTCACTGTGTTTGGCGAAGTGACAGGGGCGGTGGGAAGAGGCAGCTTTGGCAGGGAGGCTTTTCCCTCCCCAAACTGTAGCCCAAGGACAGGGATGGGGTTTTGGTCTTTCCCCGCTGTGACACTGAGAGGAGCAGCGGTGGTGGCAAGATTTGGATGGTGTTCTGAAACTTTTTGGGGCTTGTGGTCTCTTAAAAATTGCCCTGGGGAGATGCAAAGATCTAAAGAGTGAATTTCAGCTTTCTTGAGTTGCTTCTTCCATGTCTCGTTGGAAGAATCTGCAGACCTCTTGGTCCCCAAATACCACCCATTAAAGTTCCCACTGCTTTTACTTCCCCCAATGACTTTTCCCCCTTTGTCCAGCTCATCTTTGATGCCCAAAGAGCAGCTTTTTGTGGTGTTGAAGCTGTTTGTGGTTAGAGAGCCAAAGATGAAAACAAGGATCCAACTCTTTCCTCAGGTACACATGAATTTGCTGAGAAAACTCCTCGTTACCTGGGCAGGTCTCCCAGGAATAATCCTGTGCATTTTCCCAGCTCAGATTTATTACTTTTCCTGTAGCATCTCCAGCCTTTCTATCCAAAAATGGAGTATCCTGGGCAGTGGGTCAAATTTAACTCCTTGATGCCAGGGAGAACTAAATTTCAGCCATGCCCTGGGCAGCCTGGAGGCCAAAGGGAGAGGGCAGGGAGGGAGTGGAGTATTCACCACATGGCCATGTAAAGTTTAAGGTCAATTATGTCTGAGTCTCGACATTTATGACATTCCTGTTCTTAGGACCCCGAGGGAACCTGGAAATGTCAAAACATTGCTAAAACTGACCTTAAACTTTACATGCGAGTGGGACTGAATCTTCTCCCTTTTCCTGGCTCCAGCCAGAAAATTGCTTTGGCTCAGCAGAGGGAAAGGCAAATTTCAGCTGCTCCCTCCTTCCCCAGCCTTGCTCCCCCCTGGTGATTAAGCCACCTCGGGAGACACAAAGCTGGCTCTGCTCGTCGGTCAGAATTTGGCTAAAACAAACCTCTTAATCCATCCCCAGACGCCTTTAATTGCTCTGTTCGTGTCTCACCGTTCTTGTCTCACCCTTCTTTCCAACTGGGAAATCAAGAAACTTTTCCCCAGTAAGGAGCGAAGCTGTCACATTGC
This sequence comes from Lichenostomus cassidix, assembly GCF_008360975.1. Classification (NCBI taxonomy): domain Eukaryota; kingdom Metazoa; phylum Chordata; class Aves; order Passeriformes; family Meliphagidae; genus Lichenostomus; species Lichenostomus cassidix. The sequence continues at coordinate 2,632,076 of NC_139480.1, forward strand.
ATCGCATCCTGAAAGAAGGACCTGACTAAGGAGACTGAGTGAATCAGTCTCGGATCTCCAGAGCCTCCCAGAGCCAAGCATCTCCTCCCTGCAGTCCCTTTCCCGGATTCCTGTCCCCAGTCCTGGCTGAAAATGCCATCCCGAGGGTTTGCACTTGCCTTCCGCCGAGCTCCCTCTGCTGATCGCCTTCCAAAAGGCATCTCAGAGCTGCCTGTGCTTCGAGGGAGCTCAAACCTTCCTTCCTGTGGCGGAGCAAGGACAGGGATCCCGGGTGATGAGGGGAGGATGCTCTGGAGATCCTGTGGGGTATCAGCCCGTGCTCGTTTGGGGACCGTGACCCTCTGCCAGGAGCTTTTTGGAGATAGAGAGGAACCTAAGGGCTGCAGCGATGCAGAAATCTCCCTCTCACTACCCGGGCTCTGGGCTTGCTCTAGCCTTGCCCAGGACAAAAATGCTGCTGTGTTACAAGACCACAGTTTTCTGCCACTGTTTCCGTTATTTCACTTTGTAGGAATCACAGAATCACAGAAATATTTGGGTTGGAACGGACCTTAAAACCCATCCATTTCCACCCTCTGCCATGGGCAGGGACAGTTCCAGCTTGGGATATCCCAGCCCCATCCAATGGAACAATTCCAGGAATGGGGCATCCCTAAGTCACCCTTCCCCTCAGGGACAAGGAGAGCTGCTCCTGGGCCATGTCTGCACCCCCTGTCAGATTTCATTTTCCCAATTCGTTGATCTGTTCAGTTTGTTCAGATTGACTCTTGCCTGCCTTGCCAGGGCTGCGCTGGGAATTCTCAGATTTTCCCTTGGAGATGAAGAGATGAGAGAAAAGAAAAATCATTGTCTCTTACCCTGTCCTGATCCAGGACAGATGGGACCATCTGGGCTACTCAGGGTTTTCAAAGTGACACCTAAAGCAGATTTCCCTGAAAGTTTCCCTGCATCCTCTGTAGTCTCTTCCTGAATTTTCTTCTTGCATGTATCTATCCAACATACCTGGAAATGAAACCACTGGATGAGGTGATGAGAATGAAGGAGGCAGATGGGGGAAAAAAAAAGGAACAAATTGGATTTTAAGGGGAAGAACTAAAGAGAGACGAGAAAAAAAGAATGGGAACTGTGTCTGAGCTGAAAACACACCAGTGGGAAGAGGTGAGGAGTGGGATGGGGAAACATCTTCATCTTGCACCAGTGGAGGATCCCCGTGGGAGTCACCTTACACCACAAAATGCTCAGGAATGAGCCGGTTGGGCATGAAAATGGGGATGCCAACCAAACATCCCACCCTGCCCCGGTGACCTCTCCTTTCTGGGGTGCCCTAATTCCCACCTGCCACCCCCAGCACTGGAGGGAAGGTGTGAGGAAAGAGGGGCTGGAATGATTCAGTCAGAAGGTGAGAGAATTCATCCCCTGCGGGAAATGTCACCGCTTGGAATCCGAAAGGAAAGCTGAAATGTCAAAACCTTTTGCAAAACAGTGATTCTAGCAAATTACCTGTTTGGAGGTGGTGGAAAGGTGTCATTTGGGGTTGTTGAGATGACCCAAACCATTGAGCTGTCTCTGAGCTTTGCCATCAAACACAGATTTTTTCACATCCCTCTCCTTTCAGGAGAATCTGCCTGAGCACTCAGAGTCAAAAGAAAATTGCTGTGTATCAAATGGTGGAGCTTCACCAAAAAGGATTCGTTTATTTGGGATGTTTTTTTTCTGGGAATTAAATTTTTTTAATGGTGTTTTTTTTCCCTGAATAAAAAAATTGCTATGCATCAAACGCTGAGGCTTCTCCAAAAAGGATTCATTTCTTTATAATTTATTTCTGGGAATTAAAAAATATTAATGGTATTTTTTTCCCTGAATAAAAAAAAATTACAGTGTGCTAATTGCCACTTGTAAAAAGCCCCCAAATGCTCTGTTCTGAGTAGCAATTTCTGATCAGATCCAATCACCACTCTTTTGTCTTGAAATTTGTTATTAATTAACAGAATTGCAGATAAGACCTTTTCCATTGCCAGAAAACTGACTTTTTTGGGTCTCACATTAAAAAAGTTGGATATTTTAATCTGCTTCTTGGAAAATTATGGGAAAAAATGATACAGAATCCAAATCTTCTCCGTTTTCAACAGCTATGGTTATGAGCAAGCAACGCTCAATCAGGTGAAAAATAAAGGGAATTTTCTGGGGGCCTGGGGAGGGGGTTTTGGGGTTTTTTGTCTGCAACAGGATGGTGGAGATGTGTCTTCAATGAGAGGCTGGGCTTGGTTTGTCCAAACCCCAGCAAGGCAGAAGAACCTTTTCCATTCCTCCAGAGGTAGAACAGCCTGGCCTTTCTGCAGCCTGTGTTTGTAGGATTTAAGTTCCCCATTTAGGGATTTAACCAACATCTCCTGTACCCCAAATCAGGACGTCCACCTCATCCTCAGGAGGGCTTTTGCTCTGCTCTCTGTCTGTGCCTCACTTCTCTGTCTCTGCCTGCTAATCCCAACCTCATGGAGGCATCCTGAAGTTTAATTAGCTCCAGGCAAAGCCCTCTGAGATTCTTGGAGGAGAGACGCAAGAGAAGAGGAAAGCATTAATTTAACTTTATTAAAATAATTGGTTGGTGGCTGGTGAGCAGAAGGTGAGCACCAGTGGTACTTATTCTTAATGGGACATGAGGAGGAAATACCATTCCTCAGGTGGTAGGAGGAGCTCAGTGCTTGTGCTGATGGTTTTGGGCAAAGCAGGACGCTTGGAATTGTTAAAGACACTGCTGAGAATGAAATTGCAGCTGTTAAGATATTCTTTTAGGTGCCTGAGGTGGATTGTGGTGTCACTGGGTGGGAGCTACACATCAACTAATTATGGCATGGATAGCAGGGAATTAGAGAATATTGCAGTGGAAAGTGATCTCGGCATATTGACACACTCAGAAGGTTGGAGGTACAGATATTAAAGCAAAATTGGCAGTTAAAGGTTTTTTTTTTTCTGTATAAAGCATAATAGACACACCAGGTGAGAGCCACAATGCCCAAAGTAGACACTGAATGTCACCAGAGATAACAGAAATGATGAGTTGAGTTTGGGATATTTCATTTTCCCTCCCTCAGTCCAGCAGCTGCCTGCCAGGTGACCGCTTGTGTCTGGAAGTACTCATTTATTAAAAGTCCCTTTTGCCTTTATTTACAGTTTGCTGGACTTTTGGGGCTGCAATGTCCCCTCTGGGCAGAGGCCTTCTGTGGCCACATCCTTTGTCACTTTTGTTTCTGCATCTCAGCCTCCACCACCCAGGGACTGGACACTAGTGCTGGAGGGAAACACTTTACACATGTTGGAACAATTTTCTCTGCTGTTTCTCCTTCTCTTTGGGGAAGGAAGAACATTTTTGGTGGTGCAGAGGAAGGCTGGTGGGAGAAGGTTGCTTTATGTCAGGTATCTCTTTCTGCTCACTTGAATTGTAGGAAAACAGAAGGATTTGGGTTGGAAGGGACATTAAAGATCATCCAGTGCCACCCTCCTGCCATGGCAGGGACACCTTCCTCTGTCCCAGGCTGCTCCAAGCCCTGTCCAGCCTGTCTTTGGACACTTCCAGGGATTCAGAGGCAGCCACAGCTTCTCTGGGCACTCTGTGCCAGGGCCTCCAGACTTGACTCCTGAAGCAGCTGTGATCACTAACCTGGGGTGAATTTTGCTGCTGTGATGTTGATTTTAGAGCCTGAACCCTGAACTCCTGACCCAGAGCCCAGCTCAGTTCAGTCCAGCTCAGCAGAACTCCCCCATCATCCCTCAAGCTCCAGGCACAGGTATTCAGGGCTTTTCCAACTGAGGAATTGCCTTGAAAAAGTCAGTCAGTCAAAGCCAAAAGTTAGGAAGTGGCAGAACTGAGGTCACGGTGGAAAAAAGGAATAATAACCTGTGATCCTGTAATTAAAGTCCGGCTGGCAGGGTGTGAGTGCAGGGAGCAGATTTGGAAGTGCAGAAGCTGCTTTCAGTCTGGCAGTCCCTAATTCCTGAGACCCTGACACAGCAGCCTCAACATTATATTAAACCCAGGCTTAGTTTGGTTTGGTTTTTCATAAATTCATTATTTGGATGACGTTATTTTCACCTTAGGGCAGATATTAATGCTGCTAGGCACATCAATCTAATACAGAGTGGGGTTTTGGTCTGAAAAGTTACGTGTTTTAAATGTGTATGACCTGTAAACAGCAAGGGAAAATGTGGATTATTATATTCCTGCTCAGTGGTGGGATTGGGAATACAAACCACACTCCTGGATGCTTAATCCATATCCATAGATTTGAACAGAGCCTGGATATCTGCCTTCTTAATTTCAGAAAATCCAGATATTTCTGTTGTGCTACAGCTGAAGAAAATGAATGGGAGGTAACAGAACATCTTGAAGAATTTGGGCACTTGTGTTTTGATACTGAGCCCAAAAGGTTTCCCTTCCAACCCATTCCCAGGAGAGGAGTTCCCACACCCTGCAGAGCTTTAATGTCATTGCTGTGGCTGTTTATTTTATGGAAGTGCTTGGAAAAAAATCTCAGGTCAGCATTTTGCCTTTTGGCTTTCGTGCCACCTTAGGGGACTTACATTTTTGGGGGTATTTAATGGGCTATTGCTCCAATCCTCTGGAGAATGGCTGTTTAAAATTCCTGATCCAGCATGCAGCAGTGCCAGAGGAGACTTAATGGGATGAAGGCTCCTGGGGAACAGAGAGCAGGAGCTGCAATGCTGCTTTTGCTCTCTCAAACCTGCAAAGCAACCCAAGAGTGTGCTGAGAATGGCTGAGATCTCCCTCTCCGGAAATACAAAACTTTCCTCTGCCAAAAAGATGGAGAAACTGGAGTTTGAAGTTGAGGTTTTCACTTTATGTAGTGTCAGTCACTAGAGAGAAGCTAAGCCCTGAAGTTTTAGGCCTCCCCAAGCTTTGTCACTTTAGGATTAACCATATATTGAGTTTTTGGGCTGTGTTTCCATGGTTCCTCATCTGCAAATCCCCATGCACATGGGTGCAATCTCTGCTCTGAAGAGTGGAGACACTGAGGGGTGATCTTGGAGCTCCAGCAGCCCCCCTGTGCTCTCACAAGGGAGACTCAGAAATCCGGGAGTGGGTGAATAATTTAACATCCACACTTAGTCTTTATAGCTGGCTTTAATGGGGGGTAATAGCACTGCTAATAACAAAATCCATCGAAGACACCCTGTGCAAGTCCATAACATTAGCTTAATGGCAAAAGGTAATTGGCATGCAGCTGGAGCTGTCCTTCTGGATTAACCCTGTGGATTTCCAGGCAGACACTTTCCTCGAAGCAGTGGCCTTGTGGAGTGAAGTGCAGATGTGGTTTGTGTTAAACAAGTGGGAATCTGGGGGGAAACAGCCACCAATCCACTTTTCTGGGTGGTGTTTGCACCACACAGGTGAGAGGAGGGGTAGTGACAGGACTGAAAGCATCAACAGTCAGTGGGTGGTGTGAACTTTGTGCATTTGCACAGCCCAGGTGTGTCCCCACCGCTGTCACTGAACTGTCACTTATTTAGAGCACCTTGAATTTTCGAGATTCAACCCTCAGCACTTCTAGCCAGGTACTTTCAAACCAGATGGAAAAGGTCCTTATCCTGCAGGGACAGCTGCTTGAGGAGGTGGCCCCATCACAGTGGAGAGGTACCAGCAGCCCAGAGGCACCAGAGATGTCCTGCACTCTCAGGAGGGACAAAAACCATGAGCTGTGCACAGCTTTTCTACAGGGACAGCCCTGCCTGAGGTGTCCCCCAGCCCTCAGACAGGAGAGTTTTCAGGGCTGGGGGTTTGGCCAAGGGAAGGTTGTGCTGGAGCAGCTGTGTGGTTGGAGAGACAGAGAATCCCCCCAGCTGGGATGGCATTTTCACACATCACCCCCCTCCTCTCATGGTGTCCTTGCAACTCCCCAGCCTGTCTGAGCAGTGCCACGGCTGCCAGCACCAGAGTTAATGCTCTCAGGCACACGGTGGAACTCTTGGGAATGTCCTGTGCAGGGCCAGGAGCTGGACTTGATGATCCTTGTGGGTTCCTCCCAACCCAGGATATTCTCTCTGATCCCACAAGACTGCAAACTCCAGGGCGCGAGCATGGTTTCCCACTTGCGCCATCCCAAAAAGCACAGAGCTGACTTTCTCTCCACAATAACTACTGCCCCCACACCCCAGAGCTGTCCCCACGGTGCCAGGCTGGCTCTGTGCTCACTGTGTCCCTGTCTGTCCTTGTTTCCCCAGCTGCACGAGGAAGGAGCGGTGCGAGCGCTCCAGCGAGCCGCGGAGATTCGCCTCGGAGATGAAGCAGTGCGTTCGCCTCACCGTGCATCCCAACAACATCTCCGTCTCCCAGTACAACGTTCTGGTGAGGAATGCCAACCCCTGTCCCTCTCCTCGGGTTTAACCTGCCTGTGCAAGGTGACAGATCCAGGGGTTCAGCACCAGTGGGAAGGAGTGACAGCAAGAGGTTCTCCAGACTCCATTAACTTCCCCCCAGCACAGGGAAAGATCTGCCTCAGGAGGACACTTTAGCATTGGTTATTCCAATGTTTAGAAGGCTAGAAATGGACTAGGAAGAACCTTCCTTGTTGTCTTCCTTGTTGACTCTGTGCCCTGTGCTGCCCTGGGAGAGGAATTCATTAATAACTTTAGCCAAGGGACATTTTCATGGTTAGAAATTGCATTCTAGAAGAAAGCCAAGTGAAGGATAATGGGAATTATTTCAGTGAGCTCCAAGTTCCCATCATCTTGGATGGAAATATCTCCTTCTGAGCCCCCAGGAGCTCCATGCTGCCCCAGCTCCAGCACTAGGCATGCAGAGCAGAGAGGCAGGATGCTGTGCAGGGGAAACCAAGGCTTCTAGGCTTCCTGCTGTCTCTTGTGACCTTCCAGAGCACAAGGTTTAACCTTTATGGCTTTGAGCTACTCAGTCAGTAGCCAAGGAAACCACACAGTGAGTGCTGGCAGAGCAGCAGATGATTCTGATCATTGCTGGGCTTGAGGCAGGAAATCTCTGCTGAAGATCTGAGCAGGTTGTGGTTTCTCTCCTGACTCGTGGCAGCAGCACCTGATGTGGGGAGATCCCAACATGCTCCAGGAAGGAGGCAAACACTCATTTCTTTCAGACTACCAATGCTGTGTCTTTTTGACCATGCTAATTTGGGTTGCAATTAAGTTGGCAGCCCAGCCTCTAAAAGCTCCATCTCCAGACAAGCTGGTCATTGGCCCCAGACCCTAAAAGGCCTAAATGGAATTGCTCAGGGTGTAGCTGCCAGACACCTTGCAGGTGACAGGTTTTGGAGTGCCAGGATTTCTCCAGGGATAATGAAATCAGCCTTTCAAAGCCTGCATGTCCAATCATTGCTGCTTTGTTTCAGCCTCTTAACTTTGCTGTGACTTTACTTTCCCAGGCTTCAAACAAAACTGATCTGAGACATCTTAAGTTCTTTGTTCTTCTGGGAGTTCAAGGTTTCTTTTTCGCGTTCTCTCAGTAGCTGTTGAGTTCTTTCATGTTGGAATAAATCCTATGGGACTGGCTGGCTCGGGGCGACTGGAAATGATAACAGAATAAGAGACCTTTACCTTTGGGTTACTCCCAGGGTGAGTCAGCCCAGAGCTGCTGGGATCAGAAGTTCCATCATCTGTTACCCAGGAATCTGCATGGGCATTTTGATGGGAATCTCAGCCCAATCCCAGAAAAAGTGGTGACCCAGCTCATGCAGCCACCACAGAGGCAAACCAGGAGGGGAGCAGAGCATTGATGGTGTCCTTAGAAAACCTCACTTGAGCTCTGACAAAGGGTCAGTGATAGTGAGTTCTTGTCCATGGAACTCCATGGAGGCAGAGAAGGTGTTTGTGTGGTCAGCCATGCTTTTAAATTTTGGCCACTAAGAGGGTTTTGGAAAATGTTACCTGAGTCTGTTTCAGTCCAGAGCTGCTGCTCTGGGCTCTCTGAGAAGAGCTGCTTGCTGGAGGAAATCTCCATGCTTTCCATGCTTTCCCAGGCATGTGGGATGTAGGAATTCTTGTCTGCTCAGGGTGTGCTTGTGGTGTTTGTGGCCAAGCACAGCTCTGCCCACTGGTGTCATCTCCTGCATGGCACACCTTCCTCCTGCTTCATCCCTGCCCAGAAGGAGATTTGGTAAGGAGAACAGATTCCCCTTCTCCATCGCTAGCAGGGAGAATGGATTCAGCCTGAATGCTAAGTCCATCCAAATAGCGAAAGCTTTTTCCTACTCCCACCCAAGACAAAAAAAAATCACCTTTCCCATTGCCATTCCCATGGCCCAGAAGTGATCCTCCTCTCCCAAAGGCTTAATGTCAGCCAGGGCTAAGGCCTGTCTGCTCAGCTTTTCTCCCTGATGGTGCTAAGTGTGGAGAAACAGCTCCAACCTTTCTCTAAGTGAGGAAAACACAGAGTGTGAGAGCACTGAGTGCTGTCATGTTCTCATCCTGTCCTGCTTTGTCACCTGGGCTGACCTCTGCTCTGTGCTGGTAGAAACAACACTCAGCATGCACCTGTGACTCCTTTCAGTGGCTGTCACCTCAGAGGGGCCTCAGCCAGCTCGTGGAGGAGGCAAGTGCAGAGAACATCTGCATTTGTGTCTGTGCTGAGTGGTTTGCTCCAGTGTTTGGTCACGGAAATGCTAAATTTACACCAATTCCCAGGTGCCAGGGGTCCCTGGGGCACCTCTCTGTGTTTGGGCATGACCTGGTGAGTTGAGCAGTGCCCTCAGTGATGGAGAACTGTGGGGAGGACTTTGTTTTTCTGGAAAGCTGGTGGCATGGCTGTGCTTCTCCAAAACAGACATGGTAGAAACAGCCCGGAAATTCCTTTTCCCATGACCATGAGTAATACCAGAGGCTGTTGTGAACTCCAAAACCAAGGGCAATTCCTCCTTCATGGCTTTTCCTCACACATGGAGCTCCAGGATAGCACGAGGAGCCAACTGGCTCTTTGTTGGGATGGTCAGGAGAAGTTTCTGTGCCTGTAGAGACAGGAATTTTTCTTTTTGTGGTGGACTGAAGGCTGTAACTAGACTCTCCTCACACAGGAACTTGGGGCCAGAGTGCTCCCCCTTGCTGGTGCTGGCAGAGCAGGCCGTAGAGAGTTAGACTGGAGCGCTCCAGTTTCTCTGGAGTCTGCAGAGTGCCTCTTGTGAGTAGCAGTCACCTTCCTCAGAAACCGCGGGCCTTGGGGTCACCCAGCCCCGGCACGGCTCCAGAAACTCCCCGCCTAACCCGCCACCTGCATGACAGACAGCGAGCACCCCCTGCCCTCACTGACCCAGCCAGCACTGGGACACATGTCCCTGCACAGCCACCACCACCTGTGTCAGCGTCAGCATCTCGTCCCTCCCCTCCTCACATGTCCCTGTCCCCAGTCGCTGCTTTCTGCTGAAGGAGGATGCTCTCTCTAGCAAGAGGCTCTTTGTCCGACCTCTCCAGTGTAATTCTCTCCTGCTGGCCCAGCTCTGGTGTTTGGCTGAGTGTTGTCTCTTTTCTCTTCTCCCTGTTTTTCCTCCTCTCCCTCCGTCTTTGCTTGCAGCTGGTCTTGGAGACCTACAACGTCCCCGAGCTGTCAGCAGGAGTCAACTGCACCTTCGAGGACCTCTCAGAGATGGATGGGTTGGTGGTGGGCAGCCAGATCCAGTGCATCTCCCCAGCTGCCAAGGAGGTACCTCAGATCATCACAGAGAATGGTGAGCATCCCACAGCTCCTCCACCTGCACCTCTCCCTGCCATCCTCACTCCGCACCCCTGTGCCTCTCCTGCTTCCTCACAAAGCAGGATTTGGCTCCTCAGAGCCTGAGGACAAAGGTCTGGAAAGCCCTGGGAGCAGGAGGGACGCTGGAGCTGCATAGCAGCACGGTGCAGCATGAGCTGTGTGAATGTGAGAGCATTTCTGGGGCACACCTGTGCAAGGATTGAGCTGCAGCACCTGCACTGAGGTGCTCATCTGGTGACAAGAGGTGATTGCAGGCTGCCACCGAGTGGCAGTTGCACATATCCAGCAAGGACAAGATGTGGATGTGGAATATTCCTGTGCCTTTTGCCCAGGTTGGTATTAAATGCCAAGGGTACCTGCTCTCAACACATCCAGTCCTGTGTAACAGCCAGAAATTCCTGCAGATCTGCACAATCTTGTATTTTCTGTAATTTCACCCTGATCCTCCAAATTTTAGGTCTGCATGCTCAGCTCCTTGTCTCAACTCCTGGACTTTACTGCCTTCAGCTGTTCCAGGTTTGCTTCTGGCTCCTCCTAAAGTGACCCAGCTGAGAAAAATACCTTGTCTCCAAGGGTGCTCTCCCCATCCACAACTTCATTTCCCCCTTCTTTTTTATAACAAACTTTCTAGGTAATTTCAAGAACACCTGTGGCTCTTTGCAGGGACTTGCTATAAAAACCTTGACCCTGCTCTCAACCCATGAGACACAGAGAGGATGCTGCCAATTTTTGTCCTTGGCTTCCTGTGAAAATTTACTGTAAAATTAGCCTCTGGGGATCCTCAGACTGCAGAAAATGAGGTGACATGAGCTGTCACCATCATCTGTGCTCTCCCTGAGCTGCACACAGCTGCCTGTGCTCTCCACTGCAATCCCAAAACAAGCTCCCAGGAGGTTGTTACCACACTTTCAAGTCCCACTGAGTTATCAGTCATGTTTGCTTACCAAGACAGGTGCCAGAAACTCTTTCCTTGGTTGGATATCTGTCCCAGGCCAGGCTATCATCAACCAGCAAACAAAAACAGCAGTAGAAGCTGGAGACAGGACAAGAGAGAGAGATTTATCTGCAGTGTGGCTTTCAGGGCACCTGCAGCTTTTGTCAGCTCCAGCAGCTGCTGCTCTGCACCTCTGCAAAGACCAAGCCCTCCCTGCAGTGTGCCAGAGGCTGGATTTGAACCAAAGGATGTGTGACTATCACACGTCTGATCCCTGGGGCCATCCAGTCCTCACATCCTGGTTTAAAATACATGCAAGGCACTGGAAAAGTTGTTAAATACAGCAGAGCAGATGGGTAGCAGAGCTGAGCACTGGCAGTGAAATGTGTTCAGTGGTGTGTGGGGTCTGTGTGCCCCAAATGGGTGAGGCTGCATGAGGTGCTTGTTGTGACCAATTGTCAAGCTTGCTTTGGCCTGATTGATTAATGAATCTTCCAGGTGAGGCAGAAAATAATACAATTTTTTTTTTTTTTTGGGTTGGAAGTGAGCTGAAAAATTCTCTCATTCCACTCCCTTGCCATGGGAGGGACACCGTCCACTGTCCCAGGCTGCTCCAAGCCCTGTCCAGCCTGGCCTTGGACACTTCCAGGGATACAGGGGCAGCCACAGCTTCTCTGGGCACGTTTGCCAGGGCCTCACCAGCCTCACAGCCAATAATTTCTTCCTAATATCTAATCTAAACCTGCCATCCTTCAGCTTAAGGCCATTTCCCCTTGTCCTATCACTCCATGCCCTTTTGCAGGGAAAGAGCCACCCAGACAAGTCTTGAATTAAAGCTGGGTCACTTCCCCACCAAACCACTGCAATTGCTGCACCCACTGATTGTCCTCCCTGAATTGTGGATTTGGTGTTGTGGGAAGAGGCAGCAGCTGATTTCCCAGTTTGGGAACAGTGGGAAAAGGGATGAGGAGATGGTGTGGAGGAGCTGAGGTGTGGATGGGTCTGCTGCAGAAATGGTTGGATCCTTCTGGAAGTGCAATGGTTTGCTCATTTCTCACACTGAGATGGTTTTTTGCAGCCACAGGGTGAGGGGATGGACTTTGGGGTGGATGGGGTGAGTGAACATGGAAGGGATGTCCACAGACCTCTTTTTTATGGGAACTTTTGATGAACCAGCAGCATGGAAGAACTTTCAGGACAACACCAGATTTTAATTGCCTCTGAATTCCAGACATCTGCACTCATTCTTTGAGCTTAGCTTTCCTACTTGATGAATTCAGTCGCCACATTTTTGAAATTAGTAAGGTATGATCTAGACCTGTTATTATCCTCCAGCCCAGATTCTGCTTCCAGGTACAGTAATTTCCAGTTCTGAAGATATACTCCATCATCCCATGGGGGGTGGAGCTGTACCTCTGGGAGAATTTGGCTCTAGAAGGATTTTATATTATTTTTTACATCAACTGAGGGCAAACAAGCCAAGGTGCTGTGGGACAGCTCCAGGTTCAGGCTGGTGCCATGGCCAGCAGGGCTACCAAAGCAGTCCCACACTGATGTGTCTGTTTTTCCCCAGGTGACCATCACATTGTCCAGCTTCAGCTCAAGTCCAAGGAAACGGGGATGACCTTTGCCAGCACCAGCTTCGTCTTCTACAACTGCAGCGTCCACAACTCGTATGTTCATTTCCTTTGGTACCAGTTTTTTGTGGACATGTGTCCCTCAGGAAGGTGTTGAAGTGTGGAGGTGACCAGTGGGGTCACCTGTGTGGTGGCCAGAATGGTGAGGTCCCTCCTGAGATGACTCAGAGTGTGGAGAGCACTCGTTCTGCAGGCAGAATATCAAATTTGGGGCAGTTTGCCACGGAATTGAATCAAAACCAAACTGTGACCTCAGCACATCTTCCCTTATCTTCCTATTAATATTTTTTTTGAGGATTTTTGGATCCTCATATGCACCTCCAACTCTCATCCATGCTGCCAGTCCCACCACCAGCCTGCCCCAGGTGGTTAATATGGCCTTGGACCCTCCAATGTGGAAAAATAAAGCTTATAGTTCCCACAGGACATGATGTGAACCCAGCTGATTCCCTCAAGACCGCTTTTTCCATGATGTGAGCTCCTTTCCTGCCTCACACCCCATTTTCCTGGGGTTTAGCTGCCACCCAGGGCTGCTCAGGACCTACCCCAGTGGAGCAGATCCACAAATCCCTGCAGGAAGATGCCCTTTAGCAGGCTGATCCACCCCTGAGCGAGGCTGAGCGGCTCTGTCCTCACCACTGAGCCATCAGAAGTGCCAAAAGCAGATAATTACCGCGGCTCAGCAACTCACAAGGAAAGGCAAATCCTATTTCCATGTTCCTGCTGCTTTGACAAACAGTGTCAGAAAGCAAGTGTTGGGGGGGAGGGCAGGAGAGATGGTGCTGTTAAATATTTATGGCATGTTTTGGTTTCTTACTTGACAAACTATAATACGCTATCCATTTTTAATTCGATGGATCAGAGCGAGCACTTGTTACCAATTTGAAGAATAAGTTGCTGTTACCAGAGCTGAGAGTGGATTGGAGCTGAGCAGGATTTCACAGAGAGAGGGGAGAGGGGCTGTGTCTGCCTGTTGGGCTCACACAAGTGCTCTGGAGATGTTTTTCTCTCCTGCCCTTTAAAAACCCAGTGGCACATAAGGACCAGGAAAATTTACTGCTTGAAGGCCCCTCCAGGTACTCCAGGTACTGCAGAACCAAGGAATAGTTAAGGTTGGAAAAGCCTTCTAACATCACCAAGTCCAAGCCAACCAGCACCCCAGCCATGGTCACCATTAAACCTTTTCTCTGAGTGTTTTTTTAACACTTCCAGGAATGGTGACCCCATCACTGCCCTGGGCAGCACTGTTCCAATGCTTTACAACCCTTTCCATGAAAAAAAAATCCTAATATCCAATCTAAACCTCCCCTGGCCCAGCCTGAGGCTGTTCCCTCTTCTGCTGTCCCTGTTCCCTGGAGCACAGCCTGACCCCCCGGCTGTCCCCTCCTGTCACAGCTGTGCAGAGCCACAAGGTCCCCCTGATCCCCTTTGCTCCAGGCTCAGCTCCTTTCCCGGCTCCCTCAGCCTCTCCAGACCCTTCCCAGCTCCATTCCCTTCCCTGGACACTCTCCAGCTTCTCCATGTCTTTGACATGAAGGTCTCCAGAGTGTGGATGACCAGGATTGCAGGGAGCTGGGTTTGGTTGCTGCTGAGCAGACATGATATTAAATTTAAAAAGAAGTGTGCTGTAGGTCCAAGGCAGTGCTGGAACACAGCCAGGGGAAGTGTTTGCAGCTCTGTCTCTGCACAGCCCTTGGGGCACAGGACAACAAAACCTTGTAAAATTGAGGGAACTGCTCTTTCCTACACCCAGGGCAGGTGATGCCCCAAATTTGCCCTCTGCTTGCCAGGTAGCTGCTCCAATAGTCTTTACTTCTCTGCTGAGGTGAAAAAAAATGAGAATACAGTTAAAGTACTTGCAGGAGACTCATCATCCTGATCAGAACTCACACTGATAAAGCTGTGGGACACAAGGGGAGAAAATTCCCTGCTTCATCTTTGGTTTTCTGTCTTAAGTGCATCCCAGTTTGTGTCTGGCCTCTGCGTACTGTGGGAGAATTAACCAGATGGAACTGCTGGTGCCCAGGGCAACCAAAATACAATAAATATTTATTATTCCTCTAGTTGCAGTGATATGAATGCAACCTAAATTATTTAATCAGGAGACACTTGAGATGCCAGTGACAACCAGCTCGGACCAGGGCAAGTCCAGCACCACCCTGCTGGTGTCACATCAGTGCAAAGCCTCTGTCCTCCTGCAAAAGCAATGTTTCCCAGGCTGTATTTCCCTCTGAGAAATAAGAAATTCCCCAATAAGAAATGTAATAAATTAAGTAATGCCCCATTATTTTAAAGAATTCCCCCTCTCCCCCCAAAATGAGGCTAGAGCTCAGTTTATAAAATATGTTCTCTAGAGAAAGTTTCAACCAAGGTTGAAACCTTGAGTTCTGATAGCACAGAGCTCTCTGGCCTCCTACTGTGAATGTTTGGTCTTTCTGCCTGGCAGAACCCCAAAACTGAGCTAGAATATCAGACTACAAAAATTACAACCATATAGCTTAAAGGTATAGAGGACACAGAAGATATATGAAAGGTATGAAAATGTATAAAAGCATTTAAAATACATATAATAAATAAATATAATATAATAATATATAATAAATATATATTATAGAAATATAAAAACAAATATAAATATGCAATAAAATATAAATGTTAAAATAATACAATAAAAATGAAAAATAAATAAAATAATATAATTATAAAAATAAATAATATATTGTCACTGTTGAGCCGCTAGCAGAGAAAAGACTTGGATTCTCAGCATGGCATAGAAAAGAGAGCTTTATTATTTTGATTTTAACTTATATAGACTTTTCAGAGGTCACTCAGATTGGTCAGTCAGAAACCTCCCCCTAGGCCTGATTGGCCAGGCCTGAACTGTCCAAATCTCGAGACACTGTTTTTAATAACATCCGAACTTTATCTTTGTTTATAAAACACAGGAGAAAATTCTCATAGGAAAGACCTGTGCTAGCCACAATATATAATAAAATAATATAACAAAAAATAAAAATTATATTATAATATATGAAAAATAAATTGAATAAATATAAAAATACGAAAGGGTATATAAAAAATAAAAGGCACAAATCATCAGGCATCATTGTCAGCCTCCTGTTGGCTGCCAGCACCCCGAGTGACTGCTCTGTGTCTGTGTTTGCAGGTGTCTGTCGTGTGTGGAGAGCCCTTACCGCTGTCACTGGTGCAAGTACCGCCACGTGTGCACCCACGACCCCAGCTCCTGCTCCTTCCAGGAGGGACGAGTCAAGATGCCCGAGGTAGGCAGGGGCACAGGGAATGTGCCACTCGTCTGGGATGCTCAGGGTTGATGTCACCTGGTCGGTCCTGGAAGCTTTCTCCACCTCTAGTCCAAATTTCTCCCTTCCCTGCTCTCTCTGCAGGGATTTCCTCTCCCCTCTGCTCTGCCAGACTCCCAGGAAACTGTTCATTCCCTCCTGCACACCACAGGGAATGTGTGACCTTGGAAAGTCCTTACAAACTCCTGGCACCAAAGGTCTGGGAGGGATGGAAACACTGCTCGTGCATTGGCGTTGTTGAGCAGCTAGCAGAGTAATGAAGGCACCAGTTCTCAGTGTCAAGAAGGAATGACCTTTATTGTTTTGATTTCATCATATATATAGAGTTTTCAAAAGTCACCCAGATTGGTCGGTCAGAAGCCTTCCCCCAGGCCTGATTGGCCAGGCCTGCACCGTCCAAGTTCTGGGACACTGTTCCAACAACATCCAAACTTTATTTATAAAACACAAGAAAATTCTCATGGGAAAAGCCTGTGCTAGCCACAGCGCATCTCCTCCAGGAGAGAAGGAGGTCAGCTACCCCAGGCTGCCGAGATCTGGGCAGGATTTAGGGCTTTGGCCATGGGGTCAGTAGATGCCAGCTGTGTTTTGAACACCTTTCTGGCTTTGTGGGTTTGGTGCCTGATGGCAAATGTATCAAACTGCTCCAGATGAGGCCAGGGGAGGCCTCAGTGCCATTCACTGCCTGACCTGGAGCTTGGGGCTTAATTCTGAGCTGCAAATGCTGCCTGGTTGGTGGTGGAACCAAGTGGAGCTCAGGAGAATACAAATAGGAAGCCTCTCAATTCCTTCCCAATCCCACAAGTGGTGTCTTCATGCTCCTGTGACATCCCCATTCCCTCCCACCCCTTCTGTAAGTGCTGGTTGAGGTGTCACATTTGTGCTGCTTGACACGTCCTGCATCAGATGTCCTGACCTGCTGTGGCACTGGGAAAAGCCATAAATCCTCATGAGTTCACCATCTACCAGGGTTCAGAATTTTCTGTGAAACTACTGGGAAATGTGCTGAGGAGCTGGAGGGTTTGATGCCCTGTGCCTGGTGGTGAAAGGGTGAGGAAAGACAGCCCAGGGTTCACCCTTCTGGGAGGTTATCCCAGCCAGAGAGGCTCTACTCCCTCTCATGGAGCTTTGGCACACAAGAACCTCATCTTCTTGCTGAGTGGAATCCCCTGGGACACTTTGTCTCAGTTTTCTGCTGTGCAATGTCACCACCAGCACCACCAATCTGCTCTGGTGTGTCTCATGTTCCAAGCACAGCACTCACCTTCCCAGTTCCCACCTCTTCTCTCCTCCAGTCTCCTGCCCAAAGTGAGATGCCTACAAACCTCAGTGTATCTCCTGATCCATCAGAAAGGAGATCATGAGAATTATCCCGGTTTTTTAGGGAAGGGACAGGGGATGGCACAGCCCCAGGTCATTACTTTGTCCTCTCCAAGGTGTTGCTCTGCAGAACTGGGGAGGAGGCAGAAACTCATCAACCTCTGCGTGTTTTAGCTTTATCACCTCTCTTTTCTAGTTCTGTTTCTGAAGGGTGAAACTGAAAGATGTCCCTTCTCTGGACAGTTCCATTCTGGAGGGTTTTGTCTGTCAGTAGAGTTCGCTTTTCCTCCCTTTAACAGAGAATTTCCTGCTAAATTTCTCTCTTTGTACTCTCTTTCTGACCTTGCAAAAGTGCCCTGTGAGATTTCCATGGCAGCAGGAAAAGGCACAAAGCTGACCTTGGAAAACCACAACTGATCTGCAAGGCAATGACAGCATCATGCAACACATGGATGTTATTCTGGTCATTGCTAGCGGGGGCTGCAGCATCTTTTTTCCATCTCTGGGCACAAATGGGATCTCATTACCCTGGGATACAACCTTTGGAATCAGCTGCTAAGCTCAGGAGCTGGTTTTGCTGTCTGCTGCACAGAGGAAGAAATGGGATGACAAAACCTGGAAGGATAAAAGCCATGCAAACCCCAAAAGTTTCAGAGCTTGCTTTGTGCCTGGCAATGTGAGAAATGCCCTGCAGCTCCAGGGTCCTTCTCATTCTGTCGGTGTGTTTGTGGCTCTGGAGGGCTGGGGAATGATGGCATCACAAGTGCACTCTGACAAACTCTGATTTACAATCATTCTGTGGCCATAAAAGGTTTTTTTTTGTTTTTTTTTGTCAAATGGCACTTTGAACAAACGTCTATCTCCCACGCTTCTCTTGAAAAGCCATCTTCTCACTGACTCACTGCTCTCACTGAAACTTCCACTGCCTATTTTTCACTTTCACCTATAATTCTCTCATTTTCTGTCCTGTACACTTGCCTGTGTGTTGAGTGGGTTCTCTGAACAATAGAAACCATTCAGTACTTTGAAGAAGCCAAGCCTGGCTCCTCATTGCCAACCCAGACCTTCACCCTGTTCCTGGTGATGCAACGTGACTCACGAGGCTGGCAGGACCCAGGTCTGTTCCCAGGTCTGTTCCCATCTTCAGCAGAGCTCAAAATGCACCCTCTCCTCGAGTGGCTCTATTTTTACAGATCTCTCATCTCCATTCTCCTTTCAATCCTTTCCTCTAGAGCATTGAGAGCCCTGGAGGATGAGGAGAGGGAAGGCTTTGCCACCACCCAGCCATGAGTATCTGCTAAGTTGGTAAATCTCGAGGAGGAGCTGATGGGAAGCGTGGGGTGGTTGGATCATCCCATTTGTCTCCCCATGAGTTTGCTGAGCAGATTAACTTGGGAATCTTCCAGGATTGTGTGGTCTGATTGCACTGCTTGCCAGGAAAACAAATCCTGGTGTTACTCTGTCACATGGAGCTGTGCCAGAAACTCCCTCCCTCTGGTGTCATCACCGCCAAGCCTTCACCTTCTCTTGCTATGCCCACCCTCAAGTGGTTTTATTTTCCCTCTGTTTGCCTGTACACCATCTTGCCATCATGTGGGAAGAGCTTCCCACTCTCCAGATGGCCTGGGCTGCAAATGGGCTAGGTGGGCTAGCACCCTCACCCCTGGGCTAGCACCCCTCACCCCTGGGCTAGTCTGGAGTCCTCTGAAGGGAGGTTTGTGCCCTTGTGCCCTCCTGACTCCATCCTTTCCTTAGGATATCTCACATGATTCTGGACTCCCACAGGCTCAGCCTTTCATTTAGGTTTTATTCATGTTCTCTGAGAGGTTCATGAGGTTTTTGCCTGTATTTCCTTGTAGTATGAGTTGCTGACTAGTGCAAGGATGTTGGATGAATTTGAGGCTGGTCCAGAGGGACAGCAGAAAGGCTTTGGCTGTGACCCACACTGTCCAGAAAATGCTATTTCCTGCCACCTAAGGGGAGCCTTTGGATTTCCTCATGGATAGCTGGGATCAGCCAGCTCCAGCCTGAGAATGGCAAAACATCCAGAGATGGAGAAAGGACAGAAAATGCCTCACTGTCAACACTGATCTAGGACTTTCTTCCCTGCCACTTGTCAGGTGAATCAGTTCTGCCTGGAACAGATCTGGATTAACCACTCTGGGAGCCTTGGGAAAACCCATGTTTGCCCCAGTGAAGAGCTCCAGCACAGGCATAAAGCAAGAGTATTTATGATTACAGCACTGATCTTAATCACAGAGGATTCATGATGTCCCTGGGTGATTTGTGGAAGAAATACTTCACCTTGGCGTGTAATTTCCCTTTACAGCAGGTTTTTGAAAGCCAGGTCCACTCACTTGAAATATACTGAGGGACTTCTTGCTGTAGAAAGGGGAGCTGATATTATTGTTACTGGGCAGGAAGGGAAAGCATGAGGGAAAAAAGGACATTTTAATACTGAAGTGAGTTGTTGCTGCTGCTGTTGTTGTTTTTCCCAAAGAGCTGATGGCAAAAGCGGAGAGAACAAATCTCAGAGATAGAAGGGAGTGGACTTTTTGTTGTTTTTTTTCTTTGCCATCCACTCTCTGCTTTTGACATTTGCTGCTGACCAGTTAAAGTCAGAGTGCATGCTCAGAGTCTGAGCACAAAGCATTGCAGATTCACACACTGAAATCAATCCTTACCTGACACAATCCCCAAGCAAGAGAACTCAGCCATTTTCTTCTCTTAATGGGCAGAACAGTCAACAAGAACTGGGGGGAAACTGAGGCACGAGGGGTAAAGCTATAGATCTGGGGGTCTGTAGAAGCAATGCCTGTCTCCTGGTATCAATTACCCAATGCTGATTGCATCATCTGTCTTGTCTCCATGCAGATCTGCTCTGATCCAGGCAGTAGTTTCAATGTCAACGTTTCTGTACAAGGATGGGATGCAGGGATAGCCTGCTTGAGTTGATGGGATAAAGAAATAAATCTTTTATTTGTGCCTTTTTCTCTAAGACGAACATTATCTTGTTCCAGGCCTCGCAAGGATTTTAGCTTTGTGTAGGGGAAAAAGAGGGGGAAAAATGGCAAAAGCCAAAAGCAAACCTAGATAACAAATCTATTATTCACCAGGTTTAACAGATACATAATCATTTAATTACCTTGAAGGAGGTTTTCATCTTTCCCTGCTCAGCCGACATGTGCTTGCGTGTGTTTTTCTGCCTCCCCCAAACAAGCCTTTCATTAAAAGGATTTTCATCTGCTGCCTAAAAAGGGAAGAGAAGAAAAGATCTCGCACTGAGGTGTTTTATGTCGAGTTGTACGTGCTAATGACAGCAAAGCCCACATAAAAGGAACAACTGCTTCAAATATTCATTTGTCAGGAGCGATAGGGAGCCCTGCGAGCTGCAGGCTGGCGAGCAGCTGCCGAGGAGCAGAGCATGGCTTTGCCAGGGTTTGCTCCTGCCTCGTGCCAAACCCAGAGCTGCACTGGTGGCCTCCACCACCAGTCCTTCTTGGGAAGGTGATTTTTGGGAAGTGGGGTGGAAGGAAGGGGAAAAAAAAGGTGGAGAGTGGTGATGACAGCTCAAGCTGAACTGAGAGGCATCTAAGAGGCATTTGGATAATGTCCTTGATGGCAGGCTTTAAATTTTGGTCTGCCCTGGAGTGGTCAGGAAGGTGGGCAGGATGGTGGTTGTAGGTCCCTTTGAACTGAAAACTTAATGTTTTATTCTATTCTACTCTATTAGGTCCCTTTGAATTGAAAATATTCTATTCTATTCTATTCCATTCCATCCTATCCTATCCTATCCTAATATATTTGTATTAATGCTTATGTCTCCTCATTATGGACTTTGTTTTTAGTAAACTCAGCAGTGCCTTCCTTTCCTACATTGCTACATCCCAATGTGACTCAGGGAGGACTTTGCCCCAAGGTCTCCAAAACCCAGACAGGTTTCCAGGCCCTGCAAATGTCCCGTTTTGTCCTCTTTTCGAGGTGCAGAAGGAAGTCACAACACCCACCTCCTCCCAAAAGGCACCCCAGTGAACTGAGTGGCTGCACTGGGAGGGGACAGAGGACCTGCTGGGCCATCGAGTGTGGCCAACTCCTTGTTCCCTTGCATCAAAAACCCTTCTGGTGATGCATCTTCAGCTGTTGCTGTGGCAACTGCTCGGTTTCCATCCCTCTCCTGCTTCCAGCTTCACTTAACCCATCTAGAGAGGCGACTGCTGGGAGGAGCAGCACGGGGAGAGGAGAAAACCCATCTCTGCTCAGATGAATGCACCTCTCCTTTCTCCTTTCTGCAGTGACAGCTCCAGTGAGGCCAACACCAGAGCTCCACACCCTTCCTGGCTTGTCAATTATCCCCTCATTTATCCTGGCACCTGTCTGTCATTAAGGGGAGGGTGTGAGGTGGAGTTTCTATGGCAACTGCAGGCAACTTGCTGCCTTCCAGTGCTGTGAGCAGGCAGGGGGACAGGCAGGCACGCCATGCAGGTGGGGTCTGCACACATTTTGTGCTTTTAAACAGCACAGGGGGTTGGTTTTCACTCTTAGAAGGGTTTCCAAGCACGTGTGAAGGAGTTCAGTCTGCTCTGCATCCTGTCCAGGGGAGGCAGGGGTAACCCAGGAGGAGGCTGCAGCTGATGGTTTGGATCCAGCTGTGCCTTGGGACTCCAGGTGGTTTGGCATTTCAGGCTGTGGCATTTCAGCCTCCATCTCTCATTACAGCCTTTTCCCAGAAAAGGAGATGTGTCCTGTAGTGGGTACATCCTCTTCAGAGGGGGTGCTTCAGATAATAACGAGAGGAAATTAAACACAGAAATTGGATGCTGGAAAAAAAGCTTCCCCCTTGTTCAGGGAGTTTTGTTAGGGCATGAAAATGCTGCTCAGAGCCGATGCCAGGCAGTGCATGAGCCACAGGTTTTATTTCAGCAGATGAGAGTTGTGTTTCTGACTCGGAGTTGGTTTGGACATGTTCACCTCTCTGTGCCCCTGATTGCCTCACACCTTCTGATTCGGTAAACACTTCCAGTTAATAGGTGCTTGGACAATCCTTAGTTCCTGGAGCTGTGATCTCGCAGTGGGAGCTGCTCATGAGAGGCCTTTGAGCATGTAAAAACAAATTGGATAACTTGCTCTTTGCAAGTCACAGTGACTTGCACTGAGGTGAAGGAGAAGATGTGTGTGAAGTGGCTGTTTTTGTTATTTTTGGGTATCTCTTGCCATCTCTGAGCCTTTCTGCCCTGAAGTCATCCAGCTGGCGGGGGAAAAGGCTGGTAACTCATTCAATTTCTGCAGCAACTTTTAGCAGGATTTCATAGGTTTATTGATTCACAGAATCATAGACTGGTTTGGGTTGGAAAGGACCTTAAAGATAATCTCATTCCAACTCCCTGACATGGGCAGGGACACCTTCCACTGTCCCAGGCTGCTCCAAGCCCTGTCCAACCTGGCCTTGGACGCTGCCAGGGATCCAGGGGCAGCCACAGCTCCTCTGGGCAATCTGTTTCAGAGCCTCACCAGCCTCATAGTACATAATTTCTTCCTAATATACAACCTATCTATCTTATCTATCTAATACCTAATTTATTTCTGTTCATTCTGGTGGTGGATCTGCAGCAAATCTTTCCTGGTGCACAACAGCTCTGTCCTGTCTGTTCTCATTGACACCTCCAACCAAGCCCACCACAAGAACAGAGAAATGATGGAAAAAGGCCTTTCTGAGAGTAGTATATCCTACCTTAATGCACATCCTGTTTTCTTAGAGCTCAGCCTCACCTTGTGAGCGACTAATCAAAGACCTGCTTGTGCAATTCCTAGGAGCAGCTCAGGGAGATTTGTTGGAATAAGTGATACAAGAAATATCTGACGCGCAGCACTGTGTCCCTGTTAAGTGTTTTTCATAACAGTCGGGCTGCTCATCTTTGTCATGCAGGATTATCTGTCCCACAGGTCAGAGTGATCTCAGAATGCAGCAGGCTAATGTTCATCTGTCCCCGCCAACACAGCGTCCTTGAAAAAACATCAGAAAGGGCTTATGTTGTTCTGAAAGCCTAGCTCAGTGCACTGCCATTGTAGTGCCTCAAGTGGCTACAGGGTTTTCTGGCTCTCTAGACGTCTGTCAGGACTTCTGGGATCCATGTGGCACCCTGCAGTCTGAGGGAGGAAGGACAATTCCACATCCAGACAGTCCAGAGTGATGTCTTGGCTCGGAAGCCAAAAGATTTTGCTTTTCTCCATTGTAGCATCAGCTGCATTCTCTGCTTTGGAGCCAAGGAGAAACATTCTCAAGATGTTGAGGCTGCAGATAAGAGGTGAGGCTGGAATGTGTCTCCTGCCTTGCCTGGGGCATCTCCAGGAGGCTGAGCCCAGACCTCCTTCCCTGCCTTGTCTTTGGCCTGGGTGTTTTCTCCTGCTGTCATGGATCCTGAGGAGGATGATAAGAGCTGTGATATCACAGTCCTGACCTTCCCACCGTGGAAGCCAAACTCTGGTGATTCCCTGGGGTTCTGTCCTGGTTTCTGAAGGAAGTGGGTTTTTGCATCAACGTGGCCTCTGTGCAACCTCTCTGTTCCCATCTGTCCCTCCGTCTCCTCCATTCATTTCTAAATTCATTGACCATTCTTGGCCTTGTTGGGCCAAAGTCTGGAGCTCTCAAACGTGCCAAGTTCCTACTGACTTTGTAAAAATGGACAGCTTTAGAAAAGAAATAGGCTTTCACTCCTGCCTGAGGAAGAAAATGCTACAGCTTGGGCTCAACCCTTGATAAACCCCAGAAATCCCCATGTGAGGCTGTTTATGGGAAAGCCTCCCACTTCTGAGGAATTCTTTCTTGGACAATGTCCCTTTTTGAGAAATGTTTCAAGAATTTTCAATTTTTTCAAGAAATGACCCATTTCTTGGCACTGGTTAATAGTGAACTTTGTTGAGGAGTGACAGGTTGATGTCATTATCATAGAATCAGTATGATTTGGGTTGGAAGGGACCTTAAAAATCATCTAATTCCAATCCCTCTGCCAAGGGCTGGGACATAATATGGAAGTTCTTGTGAACTTCAGATGGAAGTCCTTATAGAAGGACAGAAGGCTGGCTGGGAAGGGTGCAGATTTGTACAGCCATAATTAGAGAAGGAATTAATTAGTGTTTTATAAGCTGCCTGTGCTCTGCTCTGTGCCTTCCTCAGCTTTGCACAATCCACTTTTCCTGTGTGAGTTACTCGGAAGAACTCTCTTATCTAACCATGGTTTTCCTTCAACAAATGATAGACATTATCCCAGTAAAAACATAAATAATCACCTTCCTCAGTACACAAATTCATATTTCTAATGATTTCCAAGCCTGGGGAGCACCACAACTGAGGCTCCTCACAGGTTATGTTATCAGTAGTTTCTTTCCAGTGAGCAGATGGACCTCATGACAAAACCATCAACTATTTTTGTCACTAGTCCACTCCCCTAATCCAGTGACCAGAAGGCTCCTGCTCTCTGGATCATTACTTCTCCTTCTCAGAGTGTGTCAAAGCAGCAAAGGGCTGAAAGGAAGCTAATGTTGTGTCTCTATTTAAAAAGGATAAATGTGGTGCTTGGATAATTATGGCAGCCTGACCTTGATCCTCGTGAAATAATGGACCAGCTAAGGAAGACTCTATTAATAAAGATTTAAAGGAGGGTAAAATCATTAATGTTCATCAGCAGTGATGTGTGGAGTGACTTCAGAGGCAGAATAGCCCTGGGTTAGGATCAAGCTCTCAGCAGACCTGGGTCATTTCCCAGCACTGCCTGCATGGCCTTGGGGGAATCACTTTGCTCCCAACCACCAGGAGTGGGCAGTGAGCCGTGGGAGGGGAGGGTGGTTATCTTCATTCAGATCTGCTTTCTGAGCAGCCACTCTGGTGATCAGCATCACTCATCACTCCCCAGCCTTCCCAACACTGAGGCCAGGGACCCAGGGCAGCTGAGCTGATGATCTCCTGTCCATCAGGGTGAGGCCATGGCACAGTCTGTCCAGGTAAATGTTGGATGGCTCATCCCTGGAAGTGTTCAAGGCCAGGTTGAAGCAACCTAGTCTAGTGGAAAGTGTCCCTGCCTTTGACAGTGGGTGGAACAAAATGATTTTTGAGGTCCCTTCCATCCCAACCCATTTGATGATCTGCTGGTCTCCCTCCAGCTGTGGTATCTGTGCCCTAATTTGTGCAAACCACCACAGAAATGTGCAGCTGTCTGAGTGCACAGAGCTAAAACAGGACCAAAACTCCTCCAGGTCACCAGCTAAAACGGCCCAAACCTGGTCATCAGCCTCCAGACCAACCACCTTTTGCCAGGCACCAGAACCCCTTGCAAAGAGGACAAAAGAGAGCTGGAATTTGCTCCTGAGTGCATGGAATACTCTTAACTAGAAAGGAACCACCAGAAGTGACAGAGATGCAAGGACTCAATTATTCCTTTGTTGTCTCTGCAGATGTTTACACTTCCCATAAATCCTGTTGCTTTCTCCTCATCAGCTGCCTTTAAAGTTCGGAGCATTTTCCTCATGTATTATTACTTTTGCTGTGCCAATAAATAAGCACACCATCCATCAAACTAACAACACTGTAAACTTAGGAAGTGCAGATAAAATATATGGTGCATTAAAAAATTCTTTGACCGGGTGAGCTTTTTTCGGAGCTGGTTTGATTGCTGCTGGTGCCGATGTAAATTTGGGGGAAGTATATCCAGAAATTTATGGAGCTTGGATTCCTGCCTACAAGGCATTGACCTGATTCCACTTTATAACATAATAACGTTCCCCAGCACCGTTTGTGTAAATTTTAAATATAATTTTTACGACGCTAAGAATTAGTGGTATAATAATGTAAACACAACGTGGACTATAACTCACCCTTTCCCCTCCCTCACTGGGCATGGAGAGCTCCTTGCTGCTTCCTTCTCCAGATTATCCAGGGTCTGGGAAGCTGTGCAGGAGTTTAAAAGGAATCAGCTTGTCAGCCCTGGAGCCCTGGGTTTGTGGCAGTACAGGGTGGTTGATGAACAAGCCTCGGGTGGTGACCCCTTGTGACCTGCAGAGGTGTGAGAGACAACTTCAGGCAACAAATCCCTGCTTTTTATCCAGGTGAAATCTGATTTCTCCAAAGTCAATGAAAGGTTAGGGGGGTTTTGCCTGTTTTTTGCCTGTTTTCCTTCTCCTTTTTCTCATTCCTTCCTTTCCTTTTCTTTTTATTTCCTTGGTCTGTTTTTGTTTTGATGGTTTTTTTTAATCTAGTTTAATTTACAGAGCATCCAGATGCTGTGGTCTAGATAAAGACTCAATCCCTGTCTCCCAACTCTTACCCTCTTGACTTGATTACAGCAGAGTGGGCGGGTGACAAAGCCAGAGGGAACACAGAGAAAACAGAACATTGCAGCTCAGCAGAGCAGATGAACAAAAGATGTATTTATTTACGTAATATCTGAGTAAATAACATTCTGAGTTTCATTTCTTATGGGCTCCCAAAGGGCCTGAATGAGTAAATCTTGGTCCCTGCTTAGATTCACTTTATGGTCATTTTTTTTTCAGGCAAGATGGTCTGGATAAGGCACAAAGACTGTGGCTGGATGAGGGATATTGAAAGGAAAGTCTTAAAAAAAACCCCTAAAATTGAGGCGGAAGAAAAGGATTTTAATGGCAGAAGAAAACAGGAGCTGGGAGTTTTGAGTAATGAGGGAATTAGTGGTGGAATGAAGTAATGCAGGAGTAATGAAGGAATTAGTGATGTGTTCCTGAGTGGAGGTGACTCCTACTCTTCTGGGAAAGGAAGGGTGAAAATCCATGGCCAAAGGCTGAGTTTATCTGACCAGTGGTGCCTCCAGTGCCCTCAGCATTAGGTGAGATTTACTTTCCTTCTGTAGAAAGTGGAGATCCAGCCAGTTCTACCAGGGATCGTGAGGGAGGAGTGTGAAGGAAAAGCTGTAAATATTCCCTCCCTGGAATGCTGTGGTTGATAAGAGATGCCCAGGTGAAGATGAGTGAATTGGGACATCAGTACAAGGTGGAGGCTGTTGATGGGTGGGGATTATTGTATTAATAATCATTGTATTAAACCTTCATGGATGTTTTATCTGTTCCCATGTGGGATGCTTACCGTCCAGAGTAAATAAAACCCATTTTCTATTGGAAAGTGGAAAACACTTTGATGACCCTTTGGATCATAATCCTGGCCAAAAACAGTAATAGAGAGGGAAACTGTGCAAAATAAGGTCGGAAGAAAACCTTTGCAGTACCACAAGGCTGTGAAATTCCCTATCATGCCTCTTCCTAGGAGAGAAACTCAGAGTGTTTGATCAGTCTGCAGCTTATCCTGGGAAACAGCACGGTGAAACCCTCCATGAAATCATAACTCTGCATGTCTGAAGCACCATAAAGAAACCAAACTAATTAGTTCAGGGCTAAGACCACACAGCCTCAGAGAGGTCTCCTCATTCTCTTCAGCAGCATCCTCACGATGGCTCTCACTGGAGACTGGCTTGGGCTCAGTCCTGATGAAGGCCATAACACACATGTGAGAGAAAAGCTCCTCATATTTCTGAGGCTTTATTATTCCTGCAAGCTACAACAAAAAACACATTTTGCAGGCGCTCTACGAGGAGTTATAAATAAAGAAAATTAAACTACCATCGACCCGATGAGTACAGCCCATTTCATGCAGGGTTTTCACTGCAAAACCTCCCTGACTTGGTAATTGGCAAAATTTTGGTGATGTGAGGTGTGCATCGCTGCTGATACCAGTAATTGGCAAGGGTGGAGGATATTATTTTAAATGGACTGACTCATTTGAAAGCATTCAAGAGATAGAATGAAGCTGCAGACACAAAATGAATCAACAATGATTCTCTGGATTGGGAACCAGCTCCCCTCAGAGTCAGGCAAAAGGTTTGATTTATTATATAGCAAAGGCAAAAAAGGTGGGATTGTTCCCTTCCTTGGTGCAGTTGTTGGCATTCTATGATTTTATTTCCCCTAAAAAATGTGAAAACTGTATTTTTCCAACCTAGCTGATGTCCATAGCAAATGAGAAGGGTGAAGAGAAAGTGCCTCTGCTGTAAAATGTCCAAGATAACTCTTTTTTACAGAGCCTTCTGCTCGGGTCTGCTCTGGGCAGGCTGATGTTTTCCCCTCAAAAATACAAACCTGGCCAGGAACCCAAAGCTTGACACGGGCAGCAAAATGCGTTCTGTGTTTGAATCTGAACCCAGAGCCTGGTCCAAGCTCTGAGGTTTTATGCAGTACATCACCCAATGAAATTGCTTTTTCCCCTCCCCGTTTCAATTAGAAAGAACATTAGGTCAATCAGATAAAGCCACATTGGGAGGATTTCCTCTTTATGGCGCTTGCCTCTTCAATTATCTATAATGAACTTCCTCACAGCACTGCAAAGCTTTTTATATGCAAACGAATCCTGTTTTGGGGCTGCCTCAATCACGGCTTGTTAATGAACTTGAAACAAGTGTTATCGGAAAGGTTACAGCACCAGTGGTGGAGGGGGACTGGATAAAGCCACACAAGAAAGACCAGGCTGAAGAGCTGGGATTGGCCTGCAGGTAACTGAGTGGACTATCTCCAACCTCCATCCTGCAGCCCCCATCAGAGGCTTTTCTCTTTGACAGACATCGAGTGAAATTCCCACTCCTGGGAGATGGCTGCTCGGCGGCAGATAGGGCTTTCTCATCCTCCTGCCCCACTGATTCACTCTGCCAGTGCATCTCTGTCCCAGCTCCTGGAGCTGGGGAGGAAAAAACCATGGAGAGGCTGTTGCCAAGGTCTTTTCTTGTGCCAGGAGATGAGAAGGAGCTGAGGCAGAGGTGATGAGGAAGGGTCAGGGGGTGTTGGAGCCATATGGTCACAAATGGTGCTTGCACCTGATATCTGCTGGTGTGATCAGCACTGGAAATTATCTTACTTTAATATAGCCTAAACCATCTCCCTCCCTGCCATTTGGGGTTTTTATAGGTCTTAAATCAGCCAGAGTATAAATTATGCCTCACTTTCTCATGCTGAGTAGCTGCAGCAAGCCTTAACTCTGCTGTGCTCTGGTATGGTAGAACCATTGAACCCAAGGTGGGGAAGACTTTCCAGATAGTCAAGCCTTGCTCTTTTATCAAGAAAAACACCTTTGTGACACTTTACCCATTGTGTTTCAGCATTGGTGGCTCCCTGGAGATTGCAGTACCCATGGGCTTTCCACCTCCAACCCTTCCACCTCCCAGCCAGGTTAATGGGATGGCAGAATAAGCCTCGGCAGCACGGATCTAGTCAAGTTTTGTGCCAGATTAGCTCAGGCAAAGAGCCACTGGATCCAAGGTGGTTCAGCTCCACCCAGCTCCAGTGGCTGTGCTGGTTCTGGTGCCAGCCTGGGCAAGGCCAGTTGAAGCCCATCAGTGGCTCTGAGTTACTTATACCATGAGTATCACCCTGAAAAATCATCTCTCAGATTCTTCAGTCTGGCAGCCCCTTAGGACAAACCCTCAGACCCTCTTTGGGACTGGGAAGGCTTCTGGACTTCACTGGGTGGTTACTGGATGTTTTCCCTGCCCCTGGCCAGGGATGAGCTCACATCCTCCATGTGATGTCTGCTGGCTCTCGTAATTCTATCCCTGCTTGGTGTAACTACAGATGTTACACATCTAATCCGTTTCTTTATCTCCCTAAGCTATTTCCTTCAGTAAAATGCTCCCACCATCTGCTCTAACAAGATCCCAGGCTCTAAGTGAGCCACAAAATTCCACTTTTGAACCCTTTCCCTACTCTTCTGCCCCTAATCAGTAATTTTCCTCTTGTACATACCTACAGATTAGGCTTACTCCTCTTTAAGTAAGTTCCCTTTCTCTGCTGCCACCAAGTGCACCTGGCTTTAACATTGGGCAGGACAGAAAAAAGCTGCAGTAGTTTCCTAAAGAACTGGTATCTCACTAGAATCCATGAAAGGGACATCTTGCAGTTGTCTGACCGTGCTGTGAAGAAGCAGAGCATGGCCACTCTGACTAATTAAGCCGTGCTGATTAATGAGACTTTGAATGCAACCACCTGTGAGGCAGCTCTGGGTACCCAGAGCTCACCTGTGCAAGGGATCCATGAAGAGTTGCCATATTATCAACATCCTTTTGTCACTGCTCCTTTTGTGAGCCACTGGAAAGCTTTGCCAAGGGATCTCCATGCTTTGTGTGACAGTTGTTTCTTGGGAGGTGAGTCCAGAGATCTGTAATAAATATTTTGTCCCCTTCTAAGCTAAAACAAACTCTCTTTTTGACATCCCTGACTCTGTAGATTCCACCAGGTTTTTTCTTGAGCTGTGCCTTTCCCACAGTGGTGTGTTGGCTGTTGGGAAGTGAGGAATCAGGCTCAGATTTTTGCTTTACTCACTTTTATTGTGTCTGGGTTAAATCTGTGGAAGGAACCTGATTGCTTTTCCATTACCTGAGGAAACAGAGCAGGTATTAAAAAACACCAGAGGTGGCTCCCTGGGTCCTGGAGGCTGAAATAAAGCAGTGTAAGCCAGGGAGATAGGAAAGGACAGTCTGGGAAAGAAATCCTTCCTCACCTGTTTATCTGAACCTTCCCAGGAATTCTCCTTGAATAGCTCTGTAATAAACCAAAGCCCAGGGAGTTGCTTCATAATCAGGCAAAGTGAGAAGGTTGGGAAGCACCAGAGGAACCCTTCCTGAGGCTGGAAAACCCCTGTGCTGACTCAGTGCTCTGTCTGCTCTCTCCCCAGGACTGTCCCCAGCTGCTGCAGGCTGAGAAGATCCTGGTGCCCGTGGAGGTCATCAAACCCATCACGCTGAAGGCCAAGAACCTTCCCCAGCCCCAGTCAGGCCAGCGGGGCTACGAGTGCATCCTGAACATCCAGGGCAGCGAGCAGAGGGTGCCAGCCTTGAGGTTCAACAGCTCCAGCGTGCAGTGCCAGAACACCTCGGTGAGCCAGGGCCACCCCCAGCACTGTCCCCAAGGGGGTGGTGTCACCATCGAGGGTGGTGTCACCGTCTTTCTTACCCGATTGAGGGTGCTGGAGTTGTTAATATGGAGAAAAGGAGGCTGAAGGGAGACCTTAGTGCTCTCTAGAACCACTTGGAGGAACCACCGAAAATCTGCCCAAAAAAATCCCAAAAATCCACCCAAAAATCCGCCCAAAAGTCCCAAAATTCCACCCAAAAATCCTGAAAATCCGCCTGAAAATCTGCCCAAAAATCCTGAAAATCTGCCCAAAAATCCTGAAAATCCACCCAAAAATCTCAAAAACCTGACCAAAAACCTGACCAAAAACCTGACCAAAAACCTGACCAAAAATCTGACCAAAAACCTTGAAAATCTACCCAAAAATCCAACCAAAAACCCCAAAAATCCACCCAAAAATCCTGAAAATCTGCCCAAAAATACCGTAAATCATCCCCACGATGCCAAAAATCCCGCTAATTCTGAAAACTTCCCACACGACCCCGAAAATACTTCCCGCCATCCCAAAAGTTCCCCAAATTCTGAACCAAATTCTCTAGAACCACCTGCAGGTTGTGGTGAGGTTGGGGTCGGGCTCTTCTCCCAGGCAACCAGAGATGGACAAAGGGAAATGGCCTCAAGTGACACTGGGGAGGTTCAGGATGGATATTAGGGAAAACAAGAGTGGTTAAGCATCAGAACAGGCTGGGGCAGTGGTGGAGTCACCATCCCTGGAAGTGTTCAGAGGAGGTGTAGACATGGCACTTCACAGTATGGTTTAGTGGGCACAGGGGATTCAGCTGAATGTTGGGCTTGATGATCTTGGAGGTCTTTTCCAGCCAAAATGATTGTCTGGTTCCAACCATACTCAGAGAAAGCTTGGCTGGTAGCTTGAAATTGCTCATTTTCTCCTTTCCTGCACCCTTTCCTGCCAGGATCCTGTGTGAGTCCCAACAGTGCTGTCACCACAGCAATGTCACTTTGGGGGACAAACACAGTCATCTGCCAGCAGGCAGGAGTTCTGCCCACATGCAGTGGAACTCTCTGCTTCCCCAGAGGTTTCTCCATGAGATTCATGTCTGCAGGATATGCATTGGGTCATGTTCATTGCTGCTGCTATGAGATGATTTATTAGTCAAAGAGCTAATTACAGGCTTTAGCCACTTCACTGCAGCTCTGCCACTCCATGCTGGGCAGTGCTTGTCACAACATATTCTGCTGCATTAAGCAGAGATGAAGATTACAGGCAGTTCGCACATTTTACATCTGTTGCAAACAAGCAACTTCCCAATGATGCTCTTTTATTTCTTTCTTTTGTCTCCCTCCCTCTCCTCTCTCCCTGGTTTTCATTACTGGTTAATGACCTGTGAGCATTCAGGTTTGAGGTTAGAAATGGATGGACTGGGAAGTTAAGGAGATATCGCACTTTTTAAAAAATGTATTTTCTTTTACAATGGTGGAAGCTAAAAGGAAATTATATGGACGTGGGCAGAGATTATATCTGTCCAAAGAGTTTTAGCAGGGCAGAGAGACCTCTAATGACCCTTTAGTGTCACAAAATCTCTGGCACACATGGGCATTAGCATGAATTATCTCAGGATGGTTTTAAGCACAGTTGGGTTGAGCAGGAGAGTAACTTCAGCCATCCTCAGCATCTGACTTTGCAGTACCCAATAAAAGACTGGTTTTGACAGGCAGTGGCGATTATTCCCACACTACCTGCATGCTCCAGGAATTCACCAGTGCCTGGGACAGGAGAAATGGGGTTTGATGAGTCCCCAGATGGATTTGCTCATAGGATGCCTGAGTGCTGTGACAGCACCATTTTGGATTTAATGCCTGTTTTCCTAAGCCAGAGCACTCAAGGTTCTGCCAGAGCTGCAGAGGGTGACAGGGCTGAGCCTCAGGCTCGTGCCAAGGCACTCCATGGCCTCCCTGCTGAGTGTTGTCTGCAGGATGCTTGTGCTGTGTTTGGTGGTGGCTCAAGTGGATCTCTTTCTTCTCCAGGGAGAGAGGCTCATTTGGGAATAAAATCAACTCTTTTCTATCCTGTTTTCTACCTCTTCTCTCCCTCTGCCCTCCCCTTTCCCTCTCTTTGCTTCCCTTGTCTTTCCTTTCCTCCCCTTTTCTTCCTTTTCCTTTTGAAGGCGCTTTGACTCTCTGATTTGAGTTCTTTCTTCTCCTTCCTCTTCATTTTTTTTCTCCCTGAGAAATGTTATTTCATTGTTGCTTGGAATTTGCCAGACACTGAGAGAAAGAGATGTGGAAAGGAGAGGCAGACAAAAGAAAGCAACACTCACAGAGGTACAAAAAGGCAGCAGAGGAGCCCTGGCTGTTTGAGCAGGTGGCAGAGGACACAGACAATGGGGAAGGAGTGCTGGAGATCTGTCTCCATCATGATTATTTCCTTCCCTGCCAGAATTAGCATTCAGGCTGGAGCTGCTGCGATACAATGAGCTTCTGCTCCGGGGGTCACCTGGCTTTGGAAAGAGCTGTCTGAGGCTGTTTGCAAATTGAACCAACCCCCTCTGACAGAGCTTTTTCACTCGGCAGAGTTGTTGGAGGAGGCACAGAATGTAGCACCTGCATTGCAGGCTTGGAGAAGGTCCAAGGCAGGGTGGGAGGATGTGCAGCGATGCTGTGTCCCTGAAGGGATGCTGTCCTGCCAGCAGATCTTTCTGGTGGTGCTGCATGCTAGGCTAAGCAATCAGTCCTGCCTTGTTTTCCATCAGCATTCCCAAGATTTACCCCATCTCATCTCAAATGAAGCATCCAGGAGCTCCAATTTGCCTCTTGCAGAAAAACTGCTGCAAAACGCTGGGTTTTTCCTACTTTCACACAGGATAGAATCAGGAAAAGAGCTTCAACTCTCTCTCTCCATTTCCTGATCCCTCAAGATTTGCACCAGGGGTCAGAACCAGCTTAAACACCTTTTCTAAGTGGCTCCAACTCCACTTAAAGATGCTCTTAGGACACCCAGGTGGGACCAGTCTGTCTGTCAGTAATGTCACATCCTGCACTGATGGTCCCTGGCTGCTCATCCCAGTCAGGAGGCAGATCTGCCTCCCTCCCTGCCTTTCCCGGAGATATTTCATTTGATAACAGCAATAAGTCACTGCAGGCAGCACCATTCGGGACAATTATTGCTCTTGTCAAGTGGTTTGAGACTCTCAGCTCTGGGCTTTGTCCTCTGTCACACCACCCAAGGCACACAATTATCACTCAGAGAGACCCTTCCTGCCATCCCTTATTGCACTTGTGATAGCTCTGCCAACAGCCCGGACACGGAGCGATGGGAGGGAATGAGAAGCGGGGGAGCTAAGCAGACGGATAAATAAGTAAGTAAAAATGTCAGCAGGAATGGCTGAAATTGCTGGATGTATCAGGGCAGAGAGCAATCTTCCCAGTGGGAAACAGTGGGAGCCCCAGCACTTGCAATCAGCCCAAAACTATCAGCGTTTGGCACGAGGGAGAGGGAGATGGTGAGGGATGACCCACCTGAGCATGCCATGATCAGTGCCATTACCTCCTCCAGGGGCTGATCCCACACCCTTGCTTGCTTCCTGCCCACCCCTGGCCTTGGCACATCCTTCTTCCCAGCAGCAAAATCCCTGCTGATAGTTTTGTCTCAAATCCTTCTCAGGTCTGTGTGCTGTGAGACCCGAGGTGGTGCAGCTGAAAGCACTGTGTGACATAGGGACAGGAGAGCTAGGCTGTTTTATTTGTCACATTATTGCACTTTAGCAAGAGATCTCGGTGGCATTTGACTCCGTGGTGTGGCTCACGGTGAAGGGAGTGCTAAAAAAAAATCCAGTAAAAAGCAGAACTGAGAAAAAAAATGAGCTGTTCACAGAAATCATGGGAAAACACAGTTATGGGTGGCCAAAAGACAAGTGCAGGGCTGTGAGTTGTAGAATCAGGGAATGGTTTGGGTTGGAAGGGATCTTAAAAGATCATCTAGTTCCAAATTTCCCACCAGGAATGTCACCCTTGTACATCCACTTCTCAATTATTTAAATATTGTTATTTATCCACATTTAAATGAAAGAGAAACCCCAACAGTCGTGTGGACTCTGTTGGCCTGGGTGATGTCCAGGTGTAAAAATTCAGTCCCAGCTCTGGGAAGCAAAGAATCCAAGGAAAAAGAATGACTGAGAGCAAGAAGTGTTCTGCCTTTTTATGGCTGAAAAATTGATGCAAGGAAAGATGAAATGCTTTGCACAGGATCATGCAAGGAGTTTGGTGGCAGAGCCAGGTGCAGGAATCAATCCCTGGATCTGAGCTCTAATCACAAAATTGGTGTCAGAGAAAACAGACTGACACTAAAATTCTGCTAAAATTCTGCTAAAATTCTGCTAAAATTCTGCTAAAATTCTGCTAAAATTCTGCTAAAATTCAAAAGTTTCCCACTATTGGACATGTTTGAGGTACAAAGGGGAAATACCATGAAATCACTCTGGATTTATCATCCTAAATGTGCTCAAGCCGAATTACCACAGGGCAGGATGCTGCAAGTGGTCAGGCATGGATATGGCTTTGCACAAACTGCAGGAGTATCTGATACTAGTGAAGAGTTTAAGAGGCAAAAAAAAGGACACTTGGGAGTTCAAAATATTGCTCCTGTGAATTACAACAGCTCCTTCTAGCAGCTTTTTGGCATTTCCTGAGCAGAGCCAGTCTGTGCTCCAGGCAGCACAGACTTTCCTCCTCAGCTGGGTCCCCAAATTGCCCATAATTTTCTGCTTTGATCAGATTACTGTGATTAGAATCCAGATTGGTCAGGCTTAGGGGGTCAGACTTACATCTCCTGGGATGTTTTGCCTGTGTTGGAGGCAGTTGTGCAAGGAAAGGTGGAGAGACAAGCCCTGATGGGATGAACACTTCTCAGGAGTGTCCAAGAAGCTCTGCTCTCCTGCAGATCGATGCTCCATCCCTTTTTTCTTCCCTCAAACACATTTCCATCTTATTGTCACAGCTGAATGAGTCCTTTTCAAAGACCCCTGTTGAGTTCAGTGGGCTTTGAAGAGAGGTCACAATGAGTGAGCAGCTCCTGTGGTCTGAGGAAGATGGAGAATTTCCTCCCTGCTCCTCTGCAAATTGCTGTTTCGCTGCCGTGCAGCCCACGAAGCATCAGGTGGGGTTGGGCATGGGCAGTGTGAGCAACCTCATCCCAGCTGGCTTCATCCTCAGAGCTCTTCCATGGGATTTATCCCCTCACATCCTTTTCCAGTTTTCCATCAAGCCTACTGAGTTAAAAAGTTTAATATGTGTTTGTCCCTGGTGCTGCAGGCAGAGATATTAAATCCCAGCTGGGATGCTCTGTGGGAAGAAAGGCTCCTCCAGCCTGTCCCCTGCCTAGGTTCTGCTTCCAGCTAAACCCCAAAACACACACGAGATTCTGGTGAGGCAAAGCATTTCTAAGACTCATCTTCCAGCTTCAGGATGACCAGTAATTCAGTATATATCCCATTTTCCATTCCCAACTGGTGTTTTCAAAGTGCTGTGCAAAGCAGTGCTCCTGCATGGCAGAAGTTTAATTATTCACCAGTTTCCAGGTTCTCTCCTTCCTCCTCCTGCCTCCCCATCCTTGCTCCCAGCTCCAAGGAGTTGGGGACAGCCAGTGGTGTGAGTCCAAAGAGCTCTGCATCACCCTCAACCTGGCTGGCAGTGACACCAAAAGTGTCACAGAAATGCAAATCCTGAATGAGACTGCAGGTACAGCCCTACTGCAAAGGACCTGGCTCACCTGGGCTGCCCTTTACCTCCATGGAAACCACAGATACCCATAAATACCCTGAAATACCCTGCAACTGGATCATAATCACAGCATTTTGCAGATTAATGGCTAATTTGGTTTGGTTTGTGCAAATAGAAATCACTGTGCAAGCACTACCCACTCTGCTGTAATGGACAGAAATCACCAGTTGCCATTTACTCCACAATGATACGGAAATTATTTGATACAGGAAAACCTTCCTGTAAAACTCAGAGCTTTGGCATCTCTGTGGATAACCACAGCAGTGATGGGGAGCCCTTTAGTGGTCTCTAAGATGTGCCCAAC
Source organism: Lichenostomus cassidix (assembly GCF_008360975.1). NCBI lineage: Eukaryota > Metazoa > Chordata > Aves > Passeriformes > Meliphagidae > Lichenostomus > Lichenostomus cassidix. The sequence goes on from NC_139480.1 coordinate 2,669,022, forward strand.
CAAACCAGCTTGCTGAGTTATATTTAACCTTGTAGTGGGGAAAATATTTTCCTTTCGAAGTGGGATTTTGTCCTGCTGTAGATCCCAGTACTGTGTGAGATTCCAGCTCTCAGGAGGGTAAAAACTTCTGTGCACTGTGATCACTAACAGCAGCAGACATGAAATGCTCCTCCCCTTCTTTCTTGTTGCCTTCTGTCCTTTAATCAACAATTTCCTCTCTCACCATGAGATTTTTTGCCTCTTGGTGAAGTGTTGGAAGCTGCTGCTGGAGGTGGGCAGTGGGACCTGATGGGCAGTGGGGTGAACCCTGGGTGAGCTGGCTTGGGATAAATCAAAATCCAGGTGGAAAAAAGCACTCAGCACCATGTGGAGAGGTTCTCCAGGGCCAGCTTCCATTTCCTTCCTTAGGGTCACCTCTGTGTGCCTTACTGTCCCTGACAAGTGTTTGTTTAAATCTGTCCAACTCTCTTCAGAAGTTTTTTGCAGCTTTTTAAGATGCATTTGCTGGAAACTGGATACTCCTTACTCCAGCTGAAACCTTTCTGGTTCTGAGCAGGGAAAAGTGATTGCCTCCTGGGGTTTACATCTGTAACAAACTCTGTCTGCTCCATCCCCAAATGAGAATTGTTTGGTTTTTGGCAGCAATATGGCATGGTTGATTTACAGTCTGTTCATGATCTCCAGTAGTCCCCAGACCCTCTCCTGCAGCACTGCCCAGTCACTCCAATTTCAGAGCTGTTTGCATTGATTCCTCCTGCTGAAAAGTAGTCCCCATTTGCCAGCATTGAATTTCATTTGGTTGATTTTGGCCCAGTTCTACAGTTTGTCGAGTTTGTTTTGAATTCTTAACCCTGCTGTTGGAGGTTCTTACACTCTCTTCCAGAAATCATGAAATCATCCAAGCCAGTAATGAAAATACTAAGTAATGCCAGACTCAGGATATCTTTTGAAACATCCTCCCAGCCTGACACAGAATTATCTGACTTTTTAAAAATAATTTTTGCATAAACCTTATGGTGGCCTTTCTTAGGTCATATTTTCCTGGTTTGTTTATGGGGATCTCCTGGAGGATAGCAGCAAACACTCTCCTGAAATCAAGATAAATCACATCTGCTGCTTCCCCTTTATCCACAAAGTCATTAAGCCTGTCAAAAAGGAAATTAGATTGGGTTGACACAATTTGTTCTTGACAAATCTATGCTGGCTGATTTTTATCACCTTATCATCTCGCAGGTGCTTTTAAATTGATTGTTTAATAATTTGATGTGCTTTCTTTCTGGGAAGCCAAGTTAGGCTGGCAGGTCTATAATTACACAGTTTCTCTGTTTTCCCCTGTTTCAAGGGGTTTCCTTGATTTTGAGACCTCACTGAGCTTCCAAGAGTTGTTCAAAACATCCCTGGGGTAGATAACCTCACCTGTGGAACACACAGCAGAGGCACAGCTGGATGGAAGACCCAGAATGTATCATTTACACCTTAAAAGTTCCACCCAGCTTGGCAAAATACTTCTCAAAGCTGTGCTCAGCACCTGGAAGGTGGATATCCAAGTTAGAGCTCAGCACATGCAAATGCACTTAGATCATGGAAAATTTTTCCGAGTGGTAGGACAAGAGGGAATGGCTTTATGTTGAAGAAAGGTTTAGATCAGATATTTGGAAGAAATTATTGGCTGTGAGGGTGGTGAGGCTCTGGCACAGGTTGCCCAGAGAAGCTGTGGCTGCCCCTGGATCCCTCCAGTGTCCAAGGCCAGGCTGGACAGGGCTTGGAGCAACCTGGGATAGTGGAAGGTGTCCCTGGCTGTGTCAGAAGGTGGAATGGAATGATCTTTAATGTCCTTTTCACCCCCAACCTGTGATTCTGTGCTTCTATGAATGTTGAGAGGGGATGGTTTGGATCCACATCTGTGGGATCATCCCATGGCATTCCATCAGCTGCTGCTGACTAGGGAGGTGTTGGACAGCTCCATTTCTCTTCCCAGCTGCAGCACCACCTCTTGCCTCATCCCATCCCCTCCCCACCTCCAGGCACTCTGTAAGTCTGGGTTTGGGTTTTTTTTTTTTTTGTTTTTCCTCTCTCACTTCTAGTACTCGTACGAAGGGATGGAGATTAACAGCCTGCCAGTGGAGCTGACAGTCGTGTGGAACGGGAATTTCAACATTGACAACCCAGCACAGAACAAAGGTAAAGAGTTATTTCAACTTGTCCTTGGAAGCAGTAACCTTAGCAACGGGCCCTCGCTCCCTACACTTAACAAAGCCGCCACCATCTCCCCGTGCTGCCTGCTACACACTTGTTCTCTGCACTCTGCAAATTACCAATTTTTTGAGTGCTTTGTGCGCCTCCCCCCAGCCCTCCAATTCTCGCATTCCACCTGAGAAATGCGACTCTCCCTCCCACTTGTGTTGCTCTCCCTCTCCCTCCATCGTCTCTGCCCGCCGCTTCTCCCCACATTTCCCGCGTCTGGTTTTTTTCACGCCCCTCCTTCTCCCGCTTTTTCTCCCCCTCTTTATTCCTCCTGCAGTGATGCTCTTCAAGTTAACATGCCAGGAGAGCGAGCTCTCTGCTCAGAGGCAATTTAGTAATGAACAGGGGAAGGGAGAGGGGGAGCAGAAAGGCTGCAGCGTCACCACTGGGAGAATTCTGAGCGAAATGAAATGATAATGAAGGAAAAGGTCTGCAAAGCACCTCTGTTTAACCACCACTGGTGGCACAGGTTTGATGTGCCCCTCATGCACATCCAGCCACGATCCCGAGGCAGGCTGGGTGTTCCTGGGGATGGATGGTCCATTCACATCTTCTTCCTTGTTGTCCTTCCACCCTGGAATGTTTTCCCCAGGCAACCCCTCCCTTCCCTGCTCTGCATTTGCAGCTCACACCTGCAGATTCTCTTCTTCTCACATCGCCACCTCTCAGAAATTTCTCCCTCCCTCTCTTCACCTTGTCTTGGACACTTCCCACATCTTCTACCACTCCATCTGTCCCCACCAGGTACTCCCATATTCCTGGCACACCATTCCACACCCACCCTCGTGCTGAGGGCTGGTGGGTGAGGTTCCCACCAACACCACCTTGATGCTGGAGAGAAAACAGAGGGCAAATCTTCTCTTCACAGCACAGCCCCATCCTGACCTTCTCCCCCTCTGAATGGCAGAGATCCTGCACCAAAATCCCAGAACTGTGGCTCTTGAGGGATAAATTCACTCAGCAAACAACACAGGCTGGAGATTCCTGCCCATCCCTGGTACAGCCTGTGTTGAAACTACCATCCTCCCTCCATGCTGGAGTTGTCTCCTGCCCTCCCAGCTGTGACAAGGACAGTATTTATTTCCTGGCCCCAAACAGTGCCACGGACTGTGAGAACCTTTAAATATGTAGGATGGAGGTCAGAATTTGGACATTTGCCCCAGTGCTGCTTAGTTTTGTGCTACCATTACAAAATGAGCACCACTGACACAACATGGTCCACACTAAGAGTATAAACCCCTTTTTTTTGGCAGTACTGAGCTATCCTAGGGAATGTTGCAGTAAAATCCAGCTCATGAGAGGTGACCAAGATGCCACTGCTTTCACAACCATCACCTGGGCTGGGCTGGGAGTGCTAAACTAAACCAAACCTACTGAATTCCCTACAGAGATGCCCACTGGTAGCAGCTCAGGCAGAACTAATCAGTAAATTCGAGGAAATCCAACAGAAAATTAAGGAAAAGGCTGTATTCCACAAGGTCTGGAAAACACTATGTTTGACAGATATTTTGCAAAGATTTTTGAGGTATTTTTGGGTACTTCTCTTGCACCCAGACTGGAGAAATAAAGAGTTTCTGAGTTTTCCTTGCATTGGCCAATATTTGCTGTCTTCTAGGAGGAAGGTATGGAGAATCAGAGCATTTCAGCACAAATATATTCAAAGCCTTTAACCTTTGGGATTGTGTATAATAATAACAATTACTTTAGTCACCTATGGACACAGCAAAACAGAAGCACAGAGGGAAAATCTCCCAACATGCCCACAAATACAGGAAAAAAAAGGAAGTCTGAGAGCCTTGATTCTGTTATCTTCATCTTCTGGGAGAAGAATTCTGCTATCAGTTCCCAGTGCAAGCCAGGCCTCAGTTTCTACATCTGTAAAATAAGGATAAATAACATGATCTCATTTCGTAGGAGGACTTCAATATTTTTAGGCTTTTTTTTTTAAAAAAAGCTCTGAGTGCTTCTAATCACTTAACAGCCCAAAATGGAGCTCAGCATTAATCATTGCTGTCTGTATTACAGTGGGATCAACTCAGTGCTTCAAAGTGGGAAGCAGACTGAATTTCTGGAGCGGAAGAAGGGGTAAAGCTGGTTGTGAATCCCTGAATTTAGCCTCATAATGAATCATTGTGTATTTACTGTTACCTCTTGGGATTTCTGTCAGGTTGGAAACCTGAGTGGCATCACCTTAAAACACAATTCTGGGCACTTTCACCCCCAACTTTAAGCCGTGGGTTGACCAGGTCTAGAAAATCCTTTTGGGATGAAGTGCTGAGCCAGAAGGTGGTTATTGGTGACACTTTATGACATCCAGTCTGTCAAAAAGGAAGGGGTTGAGGCCAAATCACTGCCCAGGCAGCATTTCCTCCAACCTCCTGCTTGTAGCTCCTCACCACCCTGAGAGCAGCATCCTCCCTCCTGCTCTCAGCTCATACAAACACCTTTCCCAAAGAGCAAACTAACAAGTACACTTTATTTCCAGAAGGCTCTGCACATTTTCCCCCCATTATCACCCTCCTGGAGAGCTCCCATCCTGCCTCTGGCACGAGCAGCCCAGAACACCTTCCCCTCTTGCTCCCTCTGCCATCCCACCTCTCTCTGTGTGTTCTTCCCTGCAGTTCACCTGTACAAGTGTGGGGCCATGCGGGACAGCTGTGGACTCTGCCTGAAAGCTGACCCTGATTTCGAGTGCGGCTGGTGCCAGGGACAGAACCAGTGCACGCTGAGGCAGCACTGCCCAGCCCAGGACAGCCAGTGGCTGGAGCTGTCCAGCACCAAGGGCAAGTGCACCAACCCCAAGATCACGGATGTAAGTCACAGATCTGCAAGAAGTGTTGTCTTTCCTTTGTTTTCCTGAGTTGGGGTTGGGTTGGTGATGGGAGGGTCAGGGCTGAGTTCTGCTGGGTCAGGGAAAACCCAGGGGGCTCTTGGGGATGCAAGACCATGGTGACTTCAAAGGCAAGAACACAATTTCACAACAACTTCACATATCTACAACCCAGGGGTCACCTTGGGTTAACACCCAAGGGTGTCAGAATTCTCAAAATAATCCCCAAACACAGTCTGCTGGTGCAACCTGAGCAACCCCAGAGCACCCGACCTGCCCAAAAAAGGCTGGTCATCAGCTTTGATGATGTCAAAGGTGTGACATCAAGCCTTGAGGAGACCTTTACCTTCTAGAGGAGCAGCTGAAGGTGAGACAAGATGCTCTGGGACATCTCAAATGGTCGGGGTGAGGGTAAATCAAAGGAGCAGCAGGACAGACCTGAGCCTTGAAAATGAGAGCTCCACCCTTTCCAGCTGCCTCCTGCCTCGAGCATTTCTCAGTCTCCTGCTCAACATGAGCAGCCTTTCAACGTGGCCAAGGCCTCATTTTGCAAATGGGAAAAGTCAGGAGGAAAATGAAACAGGGAAGATAAGGAGAAATGCAAAGGAAGAAAATTCAGCCACCACAGTGGTGGTTTAATAGGAATAATTACGTGGGTTTTTATCCTAAAAAGCAAGAAAGGCTTTTTAAAGTTGTATATGATTAAGATTCAAAAAGTGTGAGTGTTATTCACAAATCCTGAACCAATGTCTAAGCTTGAACATTTTGGGAGAGCAAAGGCTGGGCTGAATCTATTTTTCCCAGATGTTACTGAAAATAACCCTTTCCACTGAATTTTGATCCATCTCCCTATCATTCACCAGTTCTCAAAGTACTCATTCAGTTGAACTCTTGGAGTTCAGCTTATTCTGATGTTTATGGCTTATTCTGGTGTTTCCAAGGTGAAGGTCTCTACTTCACTTGGATTTATCTGAGACTGGAAATTCTGACCCCACCTGAACCACCTGAAGCTGTGAAACCAAAGCCAGACAGCCAGAAAGGACAGCTATACCTGAAAATTCAACTGTGAGGCCTTGGAAATCACTTGGAGCTGGGAGAAACATTTTAAAAATATTTTCAGGTTCTCAGACCTTGTGATAGAACTTGGTATGGGGAAGTGATCAGAAATCCAAGCAGAAATCCAATGCAGAAATCCAAAGAAATCCAAAACACAAGGACAAGACCATGCAGAGGTTCTGAAGGCCCACCCACACTTCCCTGCCACACTTTGACCCCAACCCTGCATCTCCAGCCTCTTTTTGAAGAGCAAACCCCTCATTCTCCACCCTGCAGCTCCTGTGCTTCAAATTCTGCTGGCACTTCCTCCAACAACTCCCAGAGCTCACTCAGATCACTGCAACGCTCGCTCACGAAATATTCCAGCTGTCTGCTGCAATCCTAAGTAGCTCTTGGAAGGCCTTTTTCTGAGCCATTAGCATGGAAGTAATCTCAAGTGACTGGATATATATTGCAGCTAATGGTAGGTCTGGAGCTGTGGGGTAAGAGCATCCAGAGCCTGGAGAGGAGCCAGGGCTGGATCAGTGCAGGGAAGAGGAGGAACAACACTTGTACTCACACTTGTAGGGGCACTAAAAACCCCCCAGCACAGATCTCCCCATTTCTGTACCAACTCTGGCATTTGCAGAGCCACTCAGGGAAATTAAAGGGCTTAGAGACTCACTGAGCCACAAAAACCTCCTTTAGGAGTGACAAGCAGCAGCTGATACGAGCAGACAGTGGAAAGTGGGATGCAGCTCTGGGTCTTCCAGAGGAAGATGAGGCTTCCTGGCAGCTTTTGTTTTGTTGCCTGGATTTTCCTCTCTAAAACTGACAGGTTTCCTTCCATGTTTTTCACCTGTGATAGGAACAGACTACTCTCCTGCTGTGGAAAGGAAAAAATCTTCCATGTGTTCCTGGGAGAATCCCAGGCACTCATTTGTAAGGAAATAAGTGGGATTTGAAGCTGGCCTTTACAAATTAAATATCACCCAGGGAGCCTTTCAGTGGTGCTGTGCTGTCTTCATTCTGGGAAGTTTCCTGTTGATGCTTTTTGAGTCATAGCAAATTTTTTTTTTTTAATCTCATGCTTTAGACAGATGTGGAAGGAGGCGGATCATGTTTTCACTGAGGTTTTTGTGACTTCTGTGGTGAAAATTTGGTCTCAAGCTCACCCCTAGTTCTGAAAAAAAGGGCTTTTCTAGCAAGGTGTTTCCACCACCACACCACCTTTTATTTGAGGTAAAAAAAAACAGTCATATGAGGAAAAAAATCCTCTTTTGGCTGACTATGAGATGTAGTGCCCATGTTAGTGATCTCTTTGAGTTATAAATGACAACTCTAATAAACCACAGACCTACCTTACCTGACACCCACCTTCCCACAACACATGAAAACCAACTGATGGTAAATTTAATACAGCAAAACAGGAGCAAAATATTCCTCAGGGAGCTCAGTTATTTTACAAAGCGTGTCTAGTACACAGAAATCAAAATAAAACGTGGGATTTTTAGTTTATCTTTCTTTTTTCCTTTTGAGAACATGTTAAATTGCATTTGGTGTGGTGATAAATTCCAGCATGCTGGTATCATTTAATGTGATGTTTTATCAGGAAAGGATTAACTGATATCAGCTAAATAAGTGTTTCAAAAAGGGAACTTTGCTTGAGTAGATATTCATTGATGACTTGGAATGGAAATATTTGGGAAATGCCATTTTTGGAAAACAGTTCAAGTTTTCAATGTCGAATCCAAATGAAATAATCAGTATTAGTTTCTCCTAGAATAGAAATTTCATTTTCCTTCTCATTTTTCAGGACATCTTCCTCATTTCCTGGAAAATAACTACATATCTTCCTTCCTTCCTTCCTTCCCTCCTTCCTTCCTTCCTTCCTTCCTTCCTTCCTTCCTTCCTTCCTTCCTTCCTTCCTTCCTTCCTTCCTTCCTTCCTTCCCTCCTTCCTTCCTTCCTTCCTTCCTTCCTTCCTTCCTTCCTTCCTTCCTTCCTTCCTTCCTTCCTTCCTTCCTTCCTTCCTTCCTTCCTTCCTTCCTTCTCCCTTTTCCCTTTTCCCTTTTCCCTTTTTTCTTTCCTTCCTTGAAAATCACCACAAACACCTCTTGGATCCCTGTAGAGTCAGAGAAAACACACTCATTGAGGAGCTGATTCACAACACCTAAAATTAATATTCTGAAATTAAATATCCTTAAATTAAATATCCCCTAGTGATGCCTGGCTTTCCCTCCTTTTATTAAAGATGAGCCTTCTAAAAATTCCCCTTTGGGTGGGAATTACCCCAACCCTGGTGCCAGACTCGGTGCTGGGAGGTGCTCAGGAGCAGCTCTGCTCCCACCAGTGCCTCACCTTCCCCTGCCAGCCCAACTGCTCCTCCAGGGCATCACTGCCAGCCCCAAATTCCCACTTGGCAGAGCTGTGGGTCGGTAGGAAAGGACCTGAGACAGGGAATTCCCCTCTCCTCACACAGACAGAGCCTTGCCAGCCTGGCAGATGGCAGCCGTGGCATCCTGAGAGGGCAGCAGGGAATGCCCTGTGAGGGAGGGGTTTGAACACCTTTCCAGCAGGCAAAGTGGGCATGGTGAGGAACTGGAAGGGCAGAATGGAGATAATTGAGGGCCAGCCCTGGGATTTTACTCTTGCTCCAGTGCTGAGGACACAGTTCCAGTGCTGATTCCCCCCTGGCTCTGGATAAGGGTCATGGAGAAAGACTCTGAGAAAGTCTGGTGCAGAGCCAGGCTGGGATACAAACATTCCAGCAGCTTCCAGGATGGGTGGGATGGTAATTTATCTCATGCTGGGGTTCAGAGGCTTCACAAATAATCTGTCCATGCTCCCTGCCTGCCCTTCCAACCACCCCAGCTCTCCTGTGAGGGAAGCTGGAGCTCTTTCAGGAAGAGGTGTTGCCACAGAAAGCTGATGCTGCTGTCTCAGGCACCATCCAGCTGCTCCTCACCTAACCTGACACCCTGTTCCTGCTGAGGCTTGGCCAGTTTGATTTCAGGTGGATATTTTCAGCTGAGTTTCTGATGCATGGCCATCACCTACCTGCAGAAGAGATCAAAACCTCCATGTGCTTTGGGCTAGGAATTTAGGATTTCAAGTGACTGGCTCAACCCCTTGTGTCCTTTTCCTGTTCCTTCTCCCATTTCCTTCCACTGTGTCCCTTTCCTGCCTTTCTATGGCTCATGTCTACAAACGCAGAGCTCAGAGCTCAGCTGCAGCACCAGAAATCCATGCTGCTGCCTAGAAAACATCTTCTACCCATCTCTGGATGTTTTGCAAATAGTGAAAAGGCAGTAAATGAGGCCTAGGGCAGAATTTTGCATACTCTGAATATCTGGAGTAGGTTTGTTCCCTCACTTGTTCAGCGTTTATAATTACGAGTGTCTCTAGTGATCCCCAAACATTGTCTGCTCCTTCAGCTGAGAGAATTCTGGTGCCTGCTTTGATTGTTCTCCTTTCTCTTGGCTTCCTTCCCCAGATCAACCCCGTGACTGGCCCTCGTGAGGGAGGGACCAAAGTGACCATCCGTGGGGAGAACCTGGGGCTGGAATTCCGGGACATCGCGTCCCACGTCAAAGTGGCCGGCGTGGAGTGCAAGCCGCTGGTGGAAGGGTACATCCCAGCAGAGCAGTAAGTTGGGGTGTGTGGCACACCAAAGGCCACAGCACACCTAATGACATTCCTACCTGGAGGGCTTTCCAAGGAATCCATTCCAACCTGGGAATTGAGGAACGGAAGATGCCATTCCTCACGTACAGCTCAGGATAATCCATTTATTTAGTAATCCGTTTATTACTGTATTTGGATACTGTGTTTAGGTGATCCTCATGGCAATATGCCCTGAAGTTATCCTGTTTTTAGGTGATCCTCATGGCAATATGCCCTGAAGTTATCCTGTTTTTCACCAAGCAGTCACCCCGAGGTGTTCAATCCCAATTTGGAAGGGAGCAATCCTGAAAAGCCTCTTGCTAAGTGCAGGAGTAATCATTAAACCTCAAAGCTGCCTCCACCATGCCAGGCAGGAGAACAGAGGGGTAGGCAGACCTCAGCTCAACATTTCTCTATGTATTTCAGTGACACTATGTAGATTCACACCACCTCAGCATTTGTCCCAGCCAGAAGCCACCACTTTCTTAAGAATAATTTAGTCCACACTTTAGATTCTGGATGGGACAGAAGAAGGTGGGTTAATTCAACAGTCCGTCCCCCAGGACTGTGGGCTCTTTGCTCCAACTCCATTTTACCAGCACCACCAAACTACCTCTCCAACTCTGCTCCTGCTTGATTTTTCCCCCAGGATCGTGTGTGAGATGGGGGAAGCCAAGCCCAGCCAGCATGCTGGATTTGTGGAAATCTGCGTGGCCGAGTGCAAGCCAGAGTTCATGGCCAGATCTTCACAGCTCTACTACTTCATGGTAAGTTCCTGAAAAAAGTTCTCCATGGCCCTGAACTCCTTGGTTGTGGTCCCTTTTGCCTCTGTCCATTGTCCTTTACCACATTGAGCCTCCGAGCTCTTCACTGCCATTTCGAGAGCACCAAATTGTTCATTCCATTTCCTTTCAACATCTTGTTCCCAGCAAAAATAGCCAGTCTAATTAAAGTTTTAACAATCTAATAATAGTCCAGATTATTAGTCCAGTTACAGTTCCCATGCAGCCGCGGTCCAAATTAGTACAGAAAATTCTCATTAATAGTTAAAAATGCTTTGCAGGAAAGAAAAAAAAAAGAGCTAAAAAAGGGAAAAACTTCCCTAGTATCTTATTTTTCTTGGATGTGATGCTCCTGCCGCCATCACCCCTATGGTTGGAGAGCCACCAGTGTCCTCCAGAAGAAACTTGGGTGTTGCCACTACTCCTTACTACTTCGAGATCTTCAGCAGCAGCAGTGTGCTGCTCTTGGTGGGGTTTCTTTCTCCTCACTCTTGGATTCCCCCAGGTGTTTCTTCATCCCATCCACACCAGGAGCACTGGAATCAGGACAGATCCAGCTCAGGATGAGCTGTAGGATGTGACTGGGGCTCAGGGCAATTGTTTTCGATGCTCCATGATGAAACGAGAGACACCTGCAAGCTTCAGCTTCAGTTCAAGTGCAAACACATGTTGTACACTTGACTTGGGCTTTTTTCCTCCTTTCTGATGATGTTCCCTGTCCAAGAGACCTGATTATTCCTCTAAGGCCCCTTGCTGGGGACATGCAAGCATTGTCTGGCCTTGATCTGTGCAGATCTGTGCAGGTTTGAGATGAGAGGTCCCTTTGTTCCCATCAAAAGCTCTCGACTCCTGCAAGGCAATGGGTCTCTTCTGAAATTATTCACATGCCTGAGCATTTCTTTATGGTAAAGGGAACTTGTAATGAATGCAAATGTCTTGGATTTCCCCCCTCGAGCTACAGAAATTTCTCTATTCTCTCCATTTTCCGATGCCACTCAGGTGTTGCAGTGGCAGGGGCAGAGAAACACCTTGAGAAAAAGCCCCTACCAGGCAGCCAGAAGGGCTCTTTCCAGGACATTACACTTCAACGTGTCACCTTTGCTACTCGTGGAATTACTGTCTGGTTTTGATCATCCGTGTCCATCTGTGACAGCTTTTCCCTCCGCTTGCCGCCTTCCCGGCTGCCAGGGCGCGAGCGAGAAGTCAACAGGGTTTTCTCTGCTGAATGCCTCGATACCTTTGTGCTAGACAAAAAAACCCCAAAAATACAGACACTCTCCAGCCTGCCCATCATATTCCCTCTCCTGTGTCCGGTGCTTTCACAGTGGGAGTTGTGTTTTTTTTGATTTTTCTGCCAGGAAGGCAGAGATGCTGTTGCAGGAATCTCGACGTGCCCTGGCATCCTGCAGCGGTGCGAGGCAGCTTGAAGGGAAAGAAGATGTTTGAAAACCAAGGAAGGGCATCACCTGGGAGATAAATGTCGCTTCCTGACTCATAGCAAATCTTCTGGAAAATTGCTTTTCGAAAGGTTTGAAGGAAAACTTGGTCAAAGTTGGCCAGTAGGCTCAGCCTTCTGTCCTGCAAGAATTGGAAGAGATGATGGTTTGGACTCGAAGGAGTATTTAATTTCAGTGTTTTAAGAAAGAGGTGGCTTGGTTTAGAGTTGCCAGAACAGTTCTTCTCCACCTTTCTAACCAGAACTTATAAATTCAAATAGCTGCTCGTTTGTTTTAAACTCATCTGTGATCAAAAACTGCAAATTGCATTAGAAAGTACAATAAGCCGAGAGGGGAAACAAAGCTGAAATGAAATTTATGATGATCTAAATGAAATTTTTTTTTTTTACAGTTACTCATTTTCTTGTGGTGATTATTGCCCCAGTCTTTAAATGAAAAAAGTATTACCTTCACTTCTCAATTCAGGTGCTGAAGAAAGTTTATTTTTATTCTGGCTTTAGATGAAAATATTGTGTTTCAATGCAGGTGCTGTGGGCTACTCTACATTTCTTCTGGGTCTGCTCCTAAAATCCTTGTCCTAGAAGAGAATTTCCTATCCATCCCTTTCATTTTTCCCCTCTTGCTGCTACAGTTGAACATCTAGAAAGAAAACTCAGGTGCACAAACTCTGTGTGAGTCACATCTTACTCTTCCCCTGTTCCCAGAAGGAATGAAATGGGAACCAAGGTCATGACATAGGGTCAGTTTAGACCCAGCTCTGATGGTTGTTCTCTGTGGAAAATCTCTGTGCAGGAAATGTGGGTGGAAATAAAGGGCTGGGGAGCTGAGGAAAGTTGGCAAAATCCTAGAAAGATGCAGCAAATTCCCTGTCCTCTTTCCCTCATTGTCACTCTCCAGCCTATCACCGATCCACAAGACCCTCTTTGCATTTTCCACCACCTTCCACCAGCAAGGAAATGCTGAATAATCTGGAGTTTTGCTGTGAACAGGCTGTGCAATATTTATGAAGGCCACTGTGAATAATTAATGGTTGATCACAACTTTGAAAGCTGAGCCACAAACCCATTTGTAAGATTGGCATGAGACACAGCAAGGCTTTGCCAAGGAGGGCTCCTGGTGTAGTTGAGGATCCTCAAAAGGCCATGGTTGCTTTATCTACCTCAAGGAAAGGGCAAGGAACCCATCCAGGGCTGGGGAAAAGGTCTTTGAGGTCATTAACTCAAATGTTTTTTTTATGATTTGTGAATCAGACACTGCTGCAGTGCTGTTGGGTAGGTTTTGGGCACCAAGTTGGCCATTCTCAACCCATTTTCTCCCAGGTGGGAGGTGACCTTCCAGCATCAGCCACCATGGGCAGCAAGAGTTTGCACTGGTAGGGGTGTCCATCAAAAAGAGAGTTGCCATCAGAGCTTGAGGTAGTACCCAAAATACAAAGGAGAGGTACTGAAGTGCATCTTCTGCATTTCCGTACTCTTCCTGCTTTTTTTTTATCACATTAAAAGAGAATGTAGAGAATATTCCCAGAAAATTGCACTCTAGTCTTGGGGCAGGGTGGCTGGAAATCTGCCCAATGGAAAAGGACCTGGGGGTGATGGTCAACAGAGGCTGAACATGAGGCCAGGTGTGTCCAGGTGGGCAAGAAGCCAACAGCACCTGGATTGTGTCAGGAATGGTGTGGCCAGCAGGACCAGGGCAGTGCCATCCCCCTGTGCTGGGCACTTCTGAGGCCCCACCTCATATCCTGGATTCACTTTTGGGCTCCTCAGAGAAGGGAATGGAACTGGGAAGGGACTGGAGCACCAGGAGCAGCTGAGGGAGCTGGGAAAGAGCTCAGCCTGGAGCAAAGGGGATCAGGGGGACCTTGAGGCTCTGCACAGCTGCTGCCAGGAGGGGACAGCCAGGGGGTCAGGCTGTGCTCCAGGGAACAGGGACAGCAGGAGAGGGAACAGCCTCAGGCTGGGCCAGGGGGAGGTCAGGCTGGATATTGGGAAAATGTCTTGATGGAAATGTTGTCAAGCACTGGCAAAGGCTGCCCGGGGCAGTGGTGGAATCATTGTCCCTGGAAGTGTTCAGGGTGCTTAGAGAGGTGTTTTAGTTGTGGCCTTGGCAGTGCTGGATTAATGCTTGGACTTGCTGATCTTAGGGATCTTTTCCAACCTAAAAAAATTCCATGATTCTAAGTGTAAAACCATCTTCCAAAGCATCATGGTGAAAACCAGTCAGGTTTAAACACACAAGTGCCCAGCTCTGACAACACACCCTTCTACAGAGCTGTAGGTCTGATTTTCATGTTCTGCCCTTCCTCCAAGAGCTGCATTTTGAATAGGAGCAAAATGGAAAAATGGAAATCTTGCCGCTGTTTTTCAAAATTATTAAACCAGAGGGGCCCAGGAACAGAGGTGGCTCTGTGTGTGTGAGAGTGGGAGCTGTGGTGTGTGTCAGGTGGTTTTATAAACATGGATTAATGGTCTCCAAAGCTCAATAAGGTGACTGCGTGATGTACCTGCTCGTTCAGAGGAGCTGAGAGCTTCAAGCACTTGTGTCATCATTCTTAAAGAGAGGGGGAAAGAAATAATCTTCATTTAAATGCATATAGTAGCTTTTCACTTGGGACTGAATGGAAAGTTTTTCTATTAAAATGCAAATGAAAGAATAAACTGTAACTCCAAATTTCTCCCTGCATATTGATGTCTCCTCTCTGCATTGTGGTAACAGGGTGATCTGTGCCTTCAGAGTGCGAGTATTTTATCTTGATTTGGAGAAGAAGGGAGGGTAGCAGGGTAAGAAAAAGAGTTTTGAGATTTGGGGCCTCTAAAGGAATTGTGGCCCTTTTTGATATATTAACACAGCGCTGTGCTAGGCTTGGAAAAGAGGCTCAGAAAATCAGCAGGAAAAGGGAAAAGGTGTTCAAGTGGGCAGTGCTGCCTTTGTGGCTGTGGGATTTCAGAGGACACCTCGACAGCAGCACCACCACCATGTGTCTGTGCAGGATGAGGCTCTTTCAGCATCCAAGTCTGATGAGAAGAGAAAGATTCAGGGTCATGTGGGGGCATTTTGCACCAGGGCAGGAGGAACATCAGGAGGAATTTCTTCATGGAAAAGGTTGTTGAACATCGGAATTGCAGCAGGAGGTGGTGGAGTTCCCACCCCTGGAGGTGTTCAAAGAACAACTGGATGTGCTCTGTCCTGGTTGGCAAGGTGGGGATTGGTCACAGGTTGGACTCGATGATCTTGGAGGTCTTTTCCAACCTCAGTGATTCTGGGATCCTGTGTGGGAGAAGCAAGAATGAACTCAGATGTTCTGCTGAGCCACAGCTCTCCTCCATCCAATGGGGGAATGGCTTCCCAGTGCCAGAGGGCAGGGTTAGATGGGATATTGGGCAGGAATTCTTCCCTGTGAGGTGGTGAGGCCCTGGCACAGGGTGCCCAGAGAAGCTGTGGCTGCCCCTGGATCCCTGGAATGTCCAAGGCCAGGTTGGACAGGGCTTGGAGCAACCTGGGACAGTGGAAGGTGTCCCTGCCATGGCAGGGGTGGGATGGGATGATCTTTAAGGCCCTTCCAACCCGAACCATTCTGAGATTCTGAGAATCAATAAGGTCAACTGACGTTTTCAAGACCAAACAAATTTCATCATTTGTGAGTTCCACAGTTTGGAGGTGGAGATTCCCCATTAAGAGCCAATCAAACCAGTTCAAGACCCGAGTTATCTGCAGAGCTGGTGTTGTACAACAGCAAAAAGATTCCTGAGCTGTGCCAAACAAGCCATGGAGATGGGAGATTGTGACTCCAGGTGCTCCAGGCATGGAACTCTCCTCGTAGGAGTATTTCTCAGTGGGTACAAGGGCAGCTCTCTGATTTTGGAGGAGTGAGAACAGACTGAGGTTGGGTCTGAACTCATCTCACCAAACTTGTCATTCAAGCAAAGTGTCTCTGACAAGCCTGGTGTCACCCCAGGTTCCTTTATCAGCCAGAAGACATTGGCCACCTTCAGAAGTCCTGTATTAGGTACATTATTAACCCCTGGGGGTGCCTCCCTCTCTCCACCACTAAACAGGAGAGGGAAGGTCCCTCCCTCTGCTCCTCTGCTGTGTTTCCAACCCCACCCTTTGCCTCCACAGACTCTGACCCTCTCTGACCTGAAGCCCAAGCGAGGACCAGTGTCGGGTGGCACCCAGGTGACAATCACAGGCAACAACCTCAACGCCGGCAGCAATGTCATCGTGACCTTTGGGCGACAACCCTGCCTCTTCTACAGGTACAGATGAGTCCTTCCTGCTGCTCATGCCTCAAAGATGTCAATAATTAAAGTCAAGAGTCTCCTGCAGCACTGTCACCCTGTGCCTCAAGCGCCTCCTTTTCCGCAGCCATATCTATGCAGCAATGGGACTTGAGCATTCTGCACCATGCACAGCCTTGCTGGGCATGTTTTGGGGAGAGAGAATAGGATTTATTTCATTGTTTTGACTGGTATTTGATGTGCTTTTTCCCGTGGCCTCTTGTCAAATTTCAGTACAATTCTCCACGGTCCTGCGCTCTGCTACTTGCTCTGGGAGTGCGTCGTTTAAAAGATTCATTTTCATGTCCCTGCTTTAGTAGAGGTGACAAAGAAAATCTGACAACATCAGTTCTAAGTACTAAACCACCTCCCTTTTATCCCAGAACAGTCCTGTAGCGCTAAGAAATGGATGATTTGCAACATTTTAGCTCCGGGTTGGCTCCTGTTCAATTGCGCTTCAGAGAGGCTTAATGTCAGTGTTACCTGCTGGATGTTCCCTGATCCCTGTGAGAATGAGCCTGAATCCCATTCCCAGGGGCTCCTGCAGCTCAAAACTACCCAGGGAAACACATTTTGCTGCCAGTATTGATGGGGGCTGAAGATGAAGTTGGCACATTTCTCCCAAATATGGAGAAATTCACAGCTGGCTCATCCACAGGGGACCTGGGACCACTGCCCTGGGGCAATGCCCTTCCCTCTCCTGGCTGTGGGGATCCTTTTTTAGCTGCCTGTCATGACTCTGGAGTGATCCAGCATCCAAAATTCAGCAGGGTGAAGTCACAGCTTGTGATTTGATGTGCCAAGTGGGAGCCACAGCTGCTTGGAGATGCTCACTGGAGAGACTGGGGGGGTTTTAGGAGGGATTGAGCATTGTCTTTTGGGGGAATTTAGAGGGCATCTGGGGGTGCAGTCAGTGAAGGTGACTTACACCCCCATTTTAGGGTTATAAAATGTGGCTGCATCACAAATTATGGATCTGGAGGGGCTGAGGGTGTTCGATGCTTGGATTTTTGACTCATTTTGAAAGGAATGCAGACCTGGAGCTGGTTTTGAGCCCTGCCAAAAAGGAGAGGTTTATGCAGAATCCTCTTTAAATACAATCATAAAATGCTTCCCACTGTATTAGCACTTCCAAAGGTCCCAGGCATGCTGCAAACTTCACTTAAACAAGGCTTACAGTCCTAATGCAAAATAAACTTTATGATCCCAGACTGCAAAGCTGAGGTGCAAACACCCCTTTTATGAGCTGCTGCTGCACATGTCTGCAGGCAGGAAGGAAACATCCATCAAATATTTAATCACAGAGAAATACTTCTGCAGAGAGGCCTGGTTTGGATTGCCCTTGGGGTTCAGATTTTACTCTCAGACCTGAGAGATGAGGCTCCTTGTGGTTTTATTTAAACCAGTGAAAAGGCAATGCCACTTCCTCAGTCACTGCTATGGGAACATAAAAGGTTCATGCTCAGTTTCACCACTTCAGTGCATAGGTTTAGATCACAGGACACAAGAATAAATCATTGGGCTCTTTTTGGCACCATTTTGCTGCCGGTAGCACCTGGTTCACATCTGCTTTCTCCTCCTCCCAGGAGATCCACCAAGCACATTGTCTGTAACACCACAGCCTCCTATGAAGGCTTTGAGAAGGTGAAGGTGTCTGTGAGAGTGGACAAGGCCAAAATCCATCAGGAATTGCACTATGAATATGTAGAGGATCCCACCATCCTGAGGATCGAGCCTGAGTGGAGCATCTTCAGGTGAGCATCCCATGGGAATCCTCTCCCAAAATTTCCTAATGCAGCCCTGCTGTGATAACTCTGGTCCTTGGTGCAGAAAACTGTTTTCCAAACATTGTGTCCACCAGGAATTCGTGCAGAGATACTTCCTAGAGCCAAATGGATCCCGTGGGGTGGATTAGAATGAAACAACACTGAATGATCAATGTTTATATAAAAATTTAAATATATATGTATATATATATATGTATGTATGTATGTATGGGTTTATTATAGAACCATTTGGTTGCAGAGGAAAGCAGGTATGTAGCCATTTTGGTTGTTATTATCTACAGTAATATGAAAATATAAAAGCCTAAAATTATCACTTAAGAAAATGCATAAGAAAGAGAAGGAAAGGATAAGAGTAGAAAGATCTCACCACATGCAGTCTTTGCAACAAGACTTGGTTGCTGCAGTTTTGATGTCTGTTGGTTGAAGTGATGGTCACAGATTAGACTCATCAGATGATAAAAAAATCCCCAGAACACAGCCCTGTCTCTCAGGTTCAGGTGGGAATGCCCAGGTACCTCCCCTGGGGTTGGGAGTTTCCCACTGGATGATGGAGTGTTATGGATCAGGAGTTTTTGACACCTTCTAAAACAGCACAGGTGCCTCTCACACCAGCCCAGCTGAGCCCATTGTGTCCCATCAGAGAGTGAACACCTTCAGGCTCTGTGGGAATGTCCCAGCACTGCCCTGGCAGGGAAATTATCACAGCTGAGTTCACTTGATAAGGACAGAGAGACAAAGTTCCCAGGGTTATCCTCTTTCCTATCTCATCCAACACCATCTGCAGCCTGAGCTGGGCTGTGCTCACCTGGGCAGGTGCTTTGTGCATCAGCAGCTTCCCTGGAATGTTTGAGCCACCAGCATCCCAGTGTCTCTTCCAGTATGACATTCTTCTCCCTAGACCTGTGAGAACTGGACAGAAGCATCCCTTTTATTTCATCCCAAGTTCCCTCCACACTCCAAATTCCATTATTAGGTGTATTTGGGGAGGGCTGCCTTTGGTGGTTGCAGATGAGCAGCTGCTTCTCTGCAGTTTGCCACAGTGGGCAAAAGCCCTGAGATGATTTTAGCAATGTTTAAGCCATGAACCATTTCAGTGTTTCTGCAACTCCTACATTTCTCACAGCCTTTGTGGACTTGATGCCTCAGGACTAAGCACTGCCTGCTTGGCCATGGTGCCTGAAAGCCCCAGAGCTCTGTCCTGAGATGAAACACAATGGGATCCCTGCTCCCTGAACTACCCAAGAGACTTTCTCCTCATTAGGGATCCCTTTTTCTCTTCACCCCTTGATGCTGCTCTGCTGAATTCACAGGGTTCACACCAAGCTGCCTGAGAGCAGCATTTGCCCTGGTTGTGGAATGCATCAAAGTGATGCCCAAACTCTCAGAAACCTGCAGAAATGGCCCCGGGAAGGGAGAAACTGGTCATTAAATGCACTGGTATTTCCTTGAAAAAATACAAAATAAGGAATCTTAGTCTCCCCTCATTCATCCACGGCAGCTCTCTGCTTCCCTGTCAAACTGGACGGATTGGAGTCTCTGGGGATTAGGAGTGGGGCTTGTAAATCCCCCCAGTTCAGCTCCCATCCCAAAGATGTATTCACAAATCAATTAGTGACTTTAACTACCATGAGGGAATTTACTGATTTAGCCAGAGTGAGTCTTTGCACACTGGGCTTGAAGCTTTAGTGTCGAGATTTTCCATTTGGGGCTTTTCTTTTCACTCAGAGTCCAGGTTATCAGTGAAAGGAGAAATCACTTTATTCCCTCATAAAGTGAGTTCAGTGCCGCTTAAAAGGTGCAAGACTGACAGCCTAGGAGAGTGAATTCCCAAATATCCCAGGAAAGCTGCAGCACAGGGACCTTCCTGTCTGGCCTCAGGTCTGGCTGGGAGGTGAAGAGTTCTCCAGAGCCTTTTTGCTCCTTGGTTTCTCTGCTGAAGCTTCCAGAGGTGAAGAAGCAGCCAAGGAGATGCTGCAGATGTTTTGGCAAAGTTTTTCCCAGCTTGGAGGTGCAGGGAGTCTGTGTCCCATGGCTTGATGGATGAATCTCCCCTCCCAGCTCCCAGAATAATGGGAATTAAGGTGAGGTGCTCACCAGCTTGTCTCTGTGTTAGGATGGATGGCTGGGATTCCAGCTGTCTCATCACTCATGGAATCATGAAGGTTGGAAAAGACCTCTAAGCTCACTGAGTCCAATAGTTACCCCAGCGCTGCCATGTCCACCCCTAAAATGTGTCCCCAAGTGAAACACCCAAACCCCTTTTGAACATTTCAAGGGATGGAGCACTTTTGGGTACAACTTCTCCCCTTTGCTTCCTTCACGTGAAATCAGAAATCATCACCTTGAGCATTAACAGACTCCTCATTTTAACCAGACCTACCCAATTTCATCCTTTTTCTGATGCCCTTTCAAGGCATTCCAAAGGAGCACAACCTTGGAGAGAGAAGATGGAATATCCAGGATTACCACAGGGGTTCAGGGTTCCTATAACTGTGGGGCTGAGCTGTTCCCAGGCATAGCTGATTGCTACCAAACCAGCTTTACAAACCAGTGAATGAATGAAAACTTAAAACCTTTCCAAGGGTTCCATTTTTCAAGACAATAAAGAAAAGATTACTGCTAATTTACTTCCATAGCCAAAAAAAAGAGAGTCACGCTGAGCTGGCAAGTAAATAAAATTTTATGAGGCTCCATTAATATTTTTGATCTGGGATTGATTTATGTCCAGCAATTACCTGAGTCTGAAGGCAGAAAATGGCAATAAGGAGTTAAATTCAGAGAGCTGTTGGCACCTCTGTTATTTTGCTGGGCAGCAGCAGGTCTGCAGGCTCTGCTCCCACCTGACTGAGCATCCAGCTGCAGGCAAAAATGCCAATGGCTGGTGATTTTCAAGGCAAGGAACAGTTTTATTTACTTTATTTTCAAGCCAGAGAGGGTTTGGAGGTGATTTTATGTCTTCAGCAAACAAAACTGCTTTTGCTTTTGTCCTTTTTTCTTTCCCTCTCTCTGAGCAGGTGCTGTGGCTGTGTTTAATACCTGTGGTCTGAGCCTGCAAGTTCAGATTCCAAATCAAACACAGGATTTTTAACATGTGGGTTTAAAACTGTGTGCACAGCCTTGGTTGATTAAATAAAAGGATTTTTGTTTATATAGACACACTCACATACCTGTAGGTGTGCTCACACATTGGATATGTCTGGAAGATGAAAAATTTACAACGGAGTAAAGATACAAAATCCCTTCTAGTTTGAATCAGCAGAGATTAATTTTCTTAGTGATTATATTATTATTAAATTATATAATACTAGCATTAAAAACATTAATTTTAAAATTATTATAAAGGCCAAAATCCAGAACAGTAGAGAAAGAACAAATATTTCTGATTCTTGGTGAATGAGCTCTCCCTGGATGATGATGTCAGGAACACTTATAGCTGAATTTTGGGAAGAAGGTATTTTTTTCCTGTGAGGCAGGAAAGGGAAGGTCTCTTGTAAGCAGATGTGTGACTTCAGAAGGATCCCCTGTGCATTCAAGAAAACTCATCCAAGCAGATCTTATGCAAACAGCAAAATGTGGGTTTGCCCCATAAAACTTCCCCTTAGAAATTTCCCATCACAGTTGATTTCAGAGGGAAAAAATTTGAGATATTCTACAAAACTCAAGGCCAAATATTGCCCTAACCATGGACTAGTCCAGTCCTTGAATGAAAGACCATGAGGAGCCTCCCAGAGAAGTGTCCCAGGAGTATCTGCTAAAGATGGGATTGTGCCAATTCTCTTTGGATAAACCAAAACTGTTTGGTTCATCAGTGTGGGTGCAGCTGGAGAGGGTGGAGCACAGGTCACCCAAACCTGACAGCTATTCTTGCTATTTTGCATTCATCCCTGCCTCCCCAGCTGATTAATAATGGAAGATAAATGAGGAACGCTGAAAACAAAGGTCAGAAATGGGGGAGATTTGTTGCCTTCTTCCTCATGGAGTGTTTATTCTCAGGTGTTTTCTCATGTATAATGCACATGCTTCACCTTTCCTGTATGTGCAGATTTACCTGGAGGCAGGAAAGAGAATTCTGAGCTTTCTTTTCACAATCCCATCGATTTCCACATGGCCTCCCATTCCCAGCAGGAAATAAATTGCATCCTGGACAGTTTCTAAAGGGAGTTATAGAGGCAGGTGCTGAGACTGCTGAGAGCACTCCTCACCCCAGGAAACCCTCAGAGATGGGGCTGTCTGCTGATGACATTTCCTCATCCTGCCCTAGCTCTGTGAGCCCTAACAGGTTTCATTTTTTTTTTGGATAAGTCTTCTCCCGTCAGCCCTGGATCACTTTGCCCCACCTTGTGCTGCAGCAGCAGAGCTCACCCTGGTAGATCAGAGCTGCTTTAATTTGGGATGGCCAAAGCTGCCAGTGGTGAGCTCTTCTCTTCAATGTGGGGTTCAGAGCCAGCCCTGATGAAGCCTGGCAATGGTCCTGTGCAGTTTCCTTCCTCATTCCCAGAAGTCCCACAATCAGCATCGCTGGCTGCAGCTGGAAGAGGCTGGGAAAGGAGAGAAGGGTATGTTTGAGAGCTGTTTCCTTGTGGTGACAGTGACTGCAGGTAGTGAGGACAGCTCCAGCTCCCCATAAAAGTGAGAGAATCCACTAGATACTCAGGGTTTGTGGCTTGCAGGAGCTGGCTTTCTCAGGAAATTGGTCTTTGAGCAGGGGGACAGAGAGATTGGGAATCTGTTCACATTGGATCCACTACAGGTGGCAGAGCTCATCTGCCTGGGCCACCCCATGGAAACCACAGTGCCTTAAGTACACCAAAGCTGAAGACTTTGGCTTGGTTTCTCCTCATTGCTGCAGGACTGAGCTCCCTTTGGTGGCACCAAAGAGTTCACTGAGGTGTTGTTATTGTATTCAGGGTAAGGTTTGGTAGCAGGTGGTAACAGTTTGAAAACAAAGAAGTGGGAGATCACAAGTCAGGATTAAAATTTGATAGGAAAATTTAAAAAAATGTAATAATACAAGGAAAAGCACTGAAAAAGTCCAACACAACCTGACACCCTGTTAGGGTGGTGGTAGCAGTCCAGGTGAAGTAGTTAGGTTGAAGCAGTGATCCTGGGGAAGGTCTGGTCTCCAGCTGAAGGTCCAGTGGTAGCTCTTGTCCTCTAGGAACTCAGCAGACAGGGCTGACTTGGGGAGTTCAAAGCCAGGTTATATCCAGGTGGGAATGCTTGGCTCCTCCCTCTTGGATGGAGCATCTCACAATAGATGAGATAAATCCATGAGTCATGTGGTGGCTTCTTGATTGCTCATTAACTGTTATCAGGGGTCAGTCATAGCAGGAGATAACAGCTAATGCCCCACAGCTGGTGGTAATAGAATACTAAATACATCTATATTGTAACCTAGGGCACAGGTTTGATATGGGGCTGTAAACCTCAACCAGGGTAGCCCTGAATCCTCAAGAGCTGCTTCCATGGGACATCAGGAATTAAAATGTTAAATCCCATGTTAAATCTCCACTGTTTTTCTCATCACCAAAGTTTGTGATTGCTGAGCCTTGACGAAGAAAACCACCCAGAGGCTGCTTGATGTGGCTGCTCTAGCAAGCATTTGTCTTTACTTATTTCTCCCCTTATGAATGAATGAAAAATTATTTGTTTTGTTCTTCCTTCCTTCCCTATGGGACTGTGAGACGTGGTCAGATATTTTGCAAGCAACATTTAGGAACACAGACCACCTATTGCTGGTGTGATGGGTTCTGACATCTATGAACTGGGTCCATGCTTTAATTCCATTTCTTATTCTCCAGTGGCAACACTCCCATTGCCGTGTGGGGAACTCACCTGGACCTCATCCAAAACCCTCAGATCCGGGCAAAGCACGGCGGGAAGGAGCATGTCAACGTGAGTATGAGTGCAGAGCTGGGGAGGGAACATGCCATGCTGGGGACAGGGGCTGGCTGGCAGCTCTGGAGCTTGAAATCTCCTGTTGCATCCCAAAAAGAGGGTGTGACTTGTTTCCAGAAACATTATCTCGTTCCTGAAGGACACAAAAAAATAAAAAGGTTTTTGGCAGGGCTGGAACAAAACTTCAGGGTCTGCTGAGACCTACAGCTTTGTCTTTGACTCTGCAGCTTGCTGGGACTCCTATCAGGTAACCTGATATCCAGAATGGAATCCTGAGCACAACTGAGAATGCACTGCACGATGCTTTTGGAGAAACACCCAGAGTGTGAGATCCAATTGCTGGGTGGTAGCGAGGCTTTGACTAATCTGTGCTGTGAAAAAAATAAGGCAAGAAACTTCTATTTCCAGAAGGAAATCAAGTCAGGGAAAGATCCTTACACTGTCAACTCCAGAGGTACAGAACAGCAGAGATGACCTGCCAGGCTCCATATTCCCATAAACATTCCTTGTGTTGGGTCTCTTTCCCCAGAACTGTGAGGTGAACAGCACAGAGATGACCTGCCAGGCTCCATATTTCCATTAAAATTTGTTTTATTTGGTCTCTTTCCCCAGAACTGTGAGGTGCAGAACAGCACAGAGATGACCTGCCAGGCTCCATATTTCCATTAAAATTTTGTTTTATTTGGTCTCTTTCCCCAGAACTGCGAGGTTCAGAACAGCACAGAGATGACCTGCCAGGCCCCAGCACTGGCTGTGGACCCCAATCACCAGTCTGAGCTCGCCGAGCGCCCGGAGGAGTTTGGCTTCATCCTTGACAACGTGCAGTCCCTGCTGATCCTCAACAAAACCAACTTCACCTACTACCCCAACCCAATCTTCGAGGTTTTCAATCCCTCGGGGATCCTGGAGTTGAAGCCAGGAAGTCCCATCATCTTGAAGGTGAGAAGGGGACCAAGGACTGGATGAGGAAGGACAAATTCTGTCCCTCTGTGTCTGCCAGCACCCTCATAAATCATCCTGATTGCATCCCAGAACTTTCCTCCATTCCTTGCCCCATATGGAACCATATTAGAGTCACTAACAGCAAACACCAAGCACTGCCCATACCCATAACTAAAAAATATAAACTCCTGATGCAGATTCCTGTGTGCAGCCTAAATTTGTACCCAATGCTGCTGACCAGAGAACTTTTTCTACTCTTGCAATGGGGCTGACAGTTAAATATCCATCTCTGTTTCCTTTCTTGCATGTTCAAGACCTTCCCCTCACCCCTGTTTAAACCCAAACCAGTTCTTTGCCATTTCTGTAAACTGCACAGCAATACAGAGAAGGAATTTTATGATGGAGCATTTCTGTATCAGTATTTTTACATGGTGGATATTCAAAGAAATGATGGTGCCTGAAGAATAGTTTTTGGAAAAGGGTATGACTTACTTGCCTGACTGTGTTTAGTGAGGGCTTTACTGTGCAGGACTGAGATGGAACATTTCTCATTCAGTTCCAGAGAGGGAGGAGTAGGACAGGCTGTTGTGGCTGATTTGAGTCTGCAGCCACTCATGCTGTTCTCTGCATGACTTTCTAAATTGGCTTTTCCTCTCTGTGTTAGCAAATGGTGAGCTACAAATGTCATAATAGAATCATGTTTAGGTTGGAAGGGACCTTAAAGACCATCTCATTCCAACCCCCTGCCAGGGGCAGGGACACCTTCCATTAGCCAAGGTTGCTCCAAGCCCCATCCATCCAACCTGGAAGAGTGTCAGGGATCAGCCATTCACACCTACCAAATGCAAAATCAACACTTGTATCCCAGCAATCAACCAGAGGGGAAAAGAAAACTCTCTCCTGATATTTATTTGGTTATTTTGGGGTGTGATATTCCTCTCTGTGCAGGGCAAGAATCTGATCCCACCGGTGGCAGGAGGGAATGCCAAACTGAACTACACCGTTCTGGTTGGTGAGAAACCCTGTGCAGTGACAGTGTCAGACGTGCAGCTCCTCTGTGAGTCCCCAAACCTCATTGGAAGGCACAAGGTGATGGTAAGTGGGACCTGGGTGGCTCCCTGGGTGGCTTGGGAGGGCACAGCAGTACTGAGCAGCTGGCAGAGAGCTCCAAGGGGTTTGCATCACCATTTGCCTTCCCAGGAACTTCAGGGCCCCTTTTTGGTATAATATCCTCATCAAGGGAGAACTAGGACAGTGGAAAAGTGACCTGGAGATCTTTGTGGACAGTGACAAACCTTTCATGATCCAACACCAGTAGGAGAGTTGGCCTCTCCTCTGTTTTTGTATGTACAGTATGATGCTCATGTGAAATCATATATGTAACATGTTCCTACATGACATTGTTAAATTCAGCACAGTCCCCATCACTTACTGACATGCTGGTGACTCAAATTTGCCTTTATGTAGTAGGGAAAAAAAAATGCAGGATGTGGACAATAGTGTGACTGGACTTTGAGGTTTTGCCATCTATAAAATTTAGTGTGCTCCTCCATATCCTTCCTGGAACCTGTGAAGAATGGACCTGATTGCATCAGAGGGAGCTTCTCCTCCTCTCAGCGTTTATTTATTTACTCCTTTTTTTACTTTCCTCTCAATAATTTGAATTCCTTGATGCTGTTGCTTGATAAACAGCATATCAGCAAACACCCTGCAGTTGTAGCAAGCTGTGGGTGGGAACAACAAAAGCTGACAACTGACATCAATGTTTCTCACTCCTTGTGAACAACTTTTTTTTTCCCAGCTCTCTCTCATCTCCCCCCTACCCCAAAGCTATATCTGTCACATATTTATCTATTTATTTGAGTGCAATGAGACTCAGAGAAGTTGATGGAGACACACACTGCTCTTTAAAAAGATTTTTCTGGGAACTTTCAGGAAGCAGAGTTTGTGATGACCATTTTGGGTCTTGTTTGTGGCTGCTGCTGGGATCCCTTGTAGTGGCTACTTAACTTCTCTGTGCCAGACTTTGTCATCTGGAAAATAGAGGTAATAATCCTTTCCAGCCATGCAAATACACCGTGACTCTCGATTCATTGCAAAGCACATTAAGACACTCCAAGAGGAGCAATAATGAAGTGAGAGATTTTCTCTGTGTGAAAACCGAAGCTTTTGAGCACGCCAATAAATGTTCCCTGTCATTTTCATGGATATAATTAAACATATGGTTAGTCAGAGACTGACAAAGCCAATTCTGAGGAGAGAAAATGCAAAGCCAGGTGAGCAATAATCAACCCCTGGGGATCCAAAACGATGGACATCAGGCCAGGTTGTACTAATTGGGAAAACTCCGCTGCTCCTGCAGCTTGGAACAGCTTAAGTGAAGCCAAAGATTAAAAAACAATTCCTTTTTGAGGATGCTGGTCAAACGAGGGATACTGCTGGGAAACTGGGAAGGTGATGGAGCTGCTCAAGGATGGACTTTGCATCAGGAACCAGGGCTGGAAAATATCTCCTCCAGCGTGGCACAGCATCTCTGCTGCTCAGGCTGGGACAAAATGCATCCCCACGTTTCACACAAACACCTCTTTGATGGCCAGGATAATTGACAGGTAGTTCATCCTCCTCCTGATTCTGCCAGATTTGCTGTGTGACCTTGAGGAAATTGTTGAACAAACCTTTTCTTGCAAAGTGAGGTGGCCACGATCTGAGAGGGGGTCATGGGAGTGAATCAACCATCGCAACAGAGATTATTTCTAAGGGAAGGAGAAGTGGAAATGACACACATTGATGTCAACATGCTTTTGATCTGGTTCAGCTGTCTTTTACACAATGACAGAGTTAAGTATTTGAAAAAAAAAAAGCAAAGAAATGAAAGGCCTGGGCAATGGTTAGAAAGAAGATTGACTAAAACTCAGAGGCAAAGTTTTTTCCAAGGAAAAGAAAGGGATGTGAGGAAGATCCATGAGTGGCTATGCCAGAGAAGGTCTGCAGGGAAGATGTGGAACACATTTGAAGGGTTGCTGGTATCTGATGCAGTCTGGAAAGTCACATCAGACTCTGCATAACAAATGGAGAGATGGTCAAACGGAGCAGCTGAAGTTCAGGGTGTGATTCATCTCATCCCAAGAGATAATTTCATTTGGCCAAGACAAACTTGCACCATAAAAGACATTTCTTCAGAACTCCTGAACTCCTACATGTGGCCACTAAGACTGTGTTGGAGAAAACTGGGCTCTGACATAGAGCCCATTTAGAATATTTAGTGTAATTTAGAACAAATTCGTGATCAATAGTCTCAACAAGTGACCAAATTGTTGTTTAGTAATATGGTGAGTCCGTATTTATTCTTCTGGGAGGTAAAAATAGCTTCCTCCAGAACGACTTGGTGGCCCAAGAAATAAAGTAGGGATATATCTACATATTTTCTTATGTTTCTTTTAAATTTTCACAATAACACTGAAGCCTCGTAGACTTCCTTCTTCAAGAGACAGATTCCCTCAGATCACGGCAGTTTCACTTGTGGATTGTGAGACCTTCCCAGTGATGAAACCACCTTTAAAGGGGAACACACTGGGCCTGACTTTGAACACCTGCCTTTTGGAGCTTAGATCCCCTTATTAATGGAGAGAAATGGGAACTTCCGCAGAACAAAACGTCTCATCCCAATGTCAGAGGTGTCAGAAGCAGCTCACATAAATCACATCCTGAAAGTGTTTTTTCTCTTTGTTGACTCTGGAATCATGCTGCAGTGTCTAGCTTGGATGTTCATGTGGAATATTTGGTAAGAGAAATCCCACCCATGGAGACAAGATGTTCTTCCAGCTTTGATGATGGACCTGCACTGGGATTTGGGATCGGCTTGTTTGAATATAGTCTGATATTCCTTGAATGGAGTCACCTGACTGAGGGCTTGGAGAAGGAGAAAATAAAACAGAATGAATCTATTTATTGATCCATTGACAGGAAGGAAAGTGTGTGAGTTGCTGAGCAAATTCTCCTGGGAGGATTTGGGGCAGTGGCCTTGGGCAAAGGGGAACAACTTCCAGTGCATGGATTAGGATGTGAGTTTGGCAGTTTTTTGGTTCCGTTGAGCAAGCCACATTCCAACACCAAACCTCAAAATTTATAAGTGAGTTAGACCTTGTATTTTGAAATAGGTGGGAAACGTTTTTATTACTGCATATCCAGCTGAGGATCTGAGGTTCCTTGGGCACTGAAAATGCTCTACAAGCCATCAGTGTCGTGGTACCAAATGGTCATCTTGAAAATGTGTTACCTGATCAGAAGAGTTTAGGATTGGTTTTGTTTTTCATTATGGGCATTTTATCTCTCTAGACCCCTTCCCAAAATGGCATGAGAGGATCTTGTGGATGGAAATTTGCTATTTTTAGACATTCACCTTTCATGGTGGTTTGTTTCCTTTGGGTTTGTTTTTTTTTTTTTTCTGTCCCAGAGACTTCCAAGTACAGTTTCTTCTGGTGGAAGGGTCAAAAGAAAATACTGACTCTGATTCCTGCAGTCCCACTGTACTGACTGGGCCAGGTGTCCACTGCCCCACTGTGGGGTTAGGACCCCTCAAACCATGAGCTCTGCATTATGTGGTTTTTTTGGGACTAAGTGCCATCAGTGCCCTATACAACACATTAGGATGAGGAATGAAAAGTCCAGAATGAAATCCAAAGTGATACTGAGAGATTGTGACTGGTGACTTATCTCACCACAAGTCCTTTTTTTGTTTGGCTCATGGTCACTCTGTGAGGTGATTCTAGCTGGCATCTCAGGTGTTTTTATGCTGTTCCATATCCAGATATTTCCCTTTTTGTCTTGGGAGACAAGGAGATGTCACCATTCACCCTCAGCCAGGGACACAGTGGAGTTCCTCTGTGCTCCTGCTTGCTTGACAGCTTCAATGCAGCTCTTTGCTGCTTTCCCTCCAGGCTCGTGTGGGAGGAATGGAATTCTCCCCAGGGATGGTCTACATCTCCCCAGACAGCCCTCTCAGCCTGCCAGCCATCGTCAGCATCGCGGTGGCCGGCGGGCTCCTCATCATCTTCATCGTGGCCGTGCTGATCGCCTACAAGCGCAAGTCCAGGGAGAGTGACCTCACCCTCAAGCGCCTGCAGATGCAGATGGACAACCTGGAGTCCAGGGTGGCACTGGAGTGCAAAGAAGGTAGGATGAGGAAGGCAGGATGATACTGTTGGTAGGAGAGAGCCATCCAGGCACAAAGCTTTGAGCCAAAATACCACAGTGTTGAGCCCTGTGTGGCTCAAGCCTGGATCTAATCTGGCTTTGCCTGTTTTCCCTGAGTTTCTCCGCTCTGTCCTAACTGGATTTGATAATTCAAAGTCCACAGGAAGCCTTGGCACATGTCCCTGGGGAAAGGCTGTGTTGTGGGAAAGGTGATGCTGCTCTTGCCCACCTTCGTCCTCCCCAAATGTTGCTCCTTGTTATTCTCATGCATTTGGGTCTGGGGGTCATTCTCATCCTGGTGAGGGTGATCTGGATTTTCACCGCTCCAGGAGTTGTTCTGTTTTTGCACCAGCCTTTGCAGAGCTGCAGACAGATATCCATGAGCTGACGAGTGACCTGGATGGAGCTGGGATCCCTTTCCTGGACTACCGAACCTACACGATGAGGGTGCTTTTCCCTGGCATTGAAGATCATCCAGTCCTGAGGGATTTGGAGGTAAAACAACAACGTTTCCTGCTTCTGGCTCCTCTCATGCCTGCCTGTTCAGTCCTGAATTCCAGGGATTCTGTGTCAGTGGTGGGGAAATGATGACTTGATCATTCTGTGTCCTACTCGGGTGAAACAGGTCCTCATTAAAAATCTGGGTTGAAAGGGGAAATGTTTGCTGTTAGATCATATTAGATCATAAAATCATTTTGGTTGTAAAAGGCCTCTAAGGTCATCAATTCCAATCATCAACCCAATGCTGCCAATTCCATCACTAAATCATGTCCCCAAGTGCCACATCCACACACTTTTTGAACACTTCTAGGGACTGTGATCCCACCACTCCCCTGGGCAGCTTGTTCCAGCTCCTGATCACCCTTTCAGTGAAAAAACTTTTCATAATAGCCAATCTAAACCTCCCCTGGCACAACTTTAAGGCCGTTTCCTCTCATCCTGTCACTTGTTACCAGTTAAATTCTGTTTGATCGCTCACTTATTTGGAAGACTCTCATAAATCCATATGCATTAGGCCTACTCAGTTAAGCTTCTCTTTGGTCTTAACCCCTCTGGGGCTTGATTTTTAGACTGGATTTAATATTTTCTGCCATGCAGGGTAAAGGAAAAACAGTTGTGACAGAGGAGTATGTTTGCCTGTGTCACTCCAGCTTTGCATGACCCTCATACTACCAAGAGTCCAGTTTTTTTTGGTGGCAACCCCTATAAAAATAAGCTCCTGTCACTGAGGGAAACTCACCTTTGCTGCACTCTGGTTTGCTGGGAGATCAGAAAACCACAGTGTCAGTCTGGCCATGCCCTGCCCACATCTTCCTCCTCCACCCCAACTCCAAGGAGGGAGAGTGGAAAGACAGTGACACACTGTCCACAAATCTTGGGGTCTACACTGTGTTACCTGAGGGGTGACAAGAGTTTGATGGGAGCTCAGGTGAGGTCTGCCAAGCTAAAATCTGCTCCAGGCTCTGGCAGATGGACAGGCTCTGCTCTAGGAATACCTGGGCTGGAGAATCAGGAGCTACACCACAGCCAAGGTGTTGGCTGAGCTCTCTGCAAAGCCTTTGGCAGGGTCTGAGCTTCAGAGAGGCTCTGGCATGGGCCTGGGAGATCGCTGGAGGCCAGGACTGGGCTTGGTTGGCAGGAAGGAGGAGCAGGAGCTGGCACAGGCAGGAGCACGCTTGGCTGGCTGTGTAATCAGAGAGGCCTGCTCAGCTTTGCTCCTGCCGTTCGGAAAAGCCAAAATTCACCCGACTGTGTGGAGAGAGCCATTCCAAAACCTGATCTGTCAGCAAGGAGGGCTTGTGGGACTGGGTAGGAGGCTGAGTTACACATAATTACAGCACAGATTTGGGGTGCAGGTCGAGTGGCCTCCAGCTGCTTTCCCTCAGGATGAGCAGCTCAGCAGCTCCAGCAAACGAGCAGCAGAAACCAGGGGTGCTGGATGTCCCTGTCACATGTGTGTGCAACAAAAACACTTCCATCATCCCCACAGCCAACTGCAATCCCTGCATTCATTAACCCTGGCCAGCTGATCACAGAACAGCATCTGACCCCTGCAGAGGCCTTAGCAAGGACGCTCCCCTATGTAGACAGACTACTGAGCTCATGTTTCAATCCAACACCTTTGATCTCTTCTCTCTTTCATTCCATTCATTTTTTTTTCCTTAATCCTTTGTAAAGCTTCACCAGCTCTCTCAGTGTCAACATCTTTGGCTACCAATGTGAAGGCAGCTCCCATTCTGCTCCTTTCTCTGTAGCACCCAGAAGGAATTGCTATTTATTGCAAAAGGCCCCAGCACAGATCCCACAGCGAGAAGGTCTTACTTATTTCCAGTTCATTTGCTAATTAACTGCTTCCAGATGCAGCACAAAACACTTTCCTTGTTATTTTGTTTTAATTCTCCATAATAACCCAGGGATAGGCAATATTAAATGTTCAAGCGAGTGAGTTAAAAATAATTATTGGCGGGATGGGTGGTGGTGGTGTGTTGGCTGGTTGGTCGTCTCAAGCTATTTAGGAAGTAATTTATTTGCTGGATGCAAAAAGAGTTGAGAACTCTAATTTCCAGAATGAAAAAGTAATGTCTCTATAAGGGGCCTTGCATAGCTTGGTTGTTTAAGCATGCCAACGTATTTTGCATTAAAGTGCCAACTTTGGGTAGTTATTAATTTATATATGCCTTGGTGACATGTGTTGCTCTGTGGTGAGACCCTCCAGCTTCCAGCAAAGCTATTTCAAGGGCTGGAACAGCTTCAGCCACAGGGAGGGATGAGTTTGGGGTTCTCAGTTTAGATTCCATTCATGCCTAGAGCCAGAAGGACCAAAAAGGCCACTGTGGAGCTCAGGCTCCAGCACTGAGGTCCTAAATTCTTCCATATAAAAATGAGTTCAGCAGCCTCTCACAGCTGAGAAATAAGAGACTTATCAACCTCTCTGTCTCCAAACCACACCACCTCCCAAACCCAGGGGTTCTACTTCAGTGGGACCTCCAAGAAAGGTCCTAGCTTAGGTTGTCCTCTCACACCTTTGCCTGCCTTGCTCTTCAAACCAAGGCCCAGTTCTGTGGTCACCATCTCAGCCACTGCCTCACTGCATCTCTTCATCTCCTCAAAGCCTCACCCCAACCTCTCTTTCCCTTTCACTCTCTTGCTGCCTCTCCCAGCTCCCTGAAGCTGAACCCCAAACCTCTGTGAGCAGGTTTCTAGCAGGGATGAGAAAGAAGTTTTGGATTAAATTATCCTAGGACTTCAGTCTAGCTAAAATAAAAATATAACATGGCTTGGTGACACAGTTAGGCACTAGCAATCCCTTTTGGATGTACTGTTCAGAGAGGGAAATACAGGATTGGAAAAATCATCTGTGATGTGGCTGGGAGTCTTCTCAGACTTCCTGATCATTAGATGATTTATGGATTATCTTCCTGTGTTTCCTTAGCTGGAGGGATGAGAGCAGAGAGGTGACAACAGGAGATCTCACAGTGGGAAAACAAGGGAAGGGGACAAACCCCCTTTTTTCTTGTGCAGGTCCCTGGCTACCGGCAGGAGAGGGTGGAGAAGGGCCTGAAGCTCTTTGCCCAGCTCATCAACAACAAGGTTTTCCTGCTGTCCTTCATCCGCACGCTGGAGTCGCAGCGCAGCTTCTCCATGCGCGACCGCGGCAACGTGGCCTCGCTGATCATGACGGTGCTGCAGAGCAAGCTGGAGTACGCCACTGACGTCCTCAAACAGCTCCTGGCTGACCTCATCGACAAAAACCTGGAGAGCAAGAACCACCCCAAGCTGCTGCTCCGCAGGTAAAGGTGTCTGGGCATGGAGGGAGCTTTGTGCCCATGTAAACATTGTAATCATCTTTGGAGATGTAGATCTTGGTTCATCTCTTCCATATCCAAAAAGTAGTCAGAGATTAAAAATTACAGAATTAATCCACCTCTGGATTTTCGCATGGATCCTCCAGAAGGTTTCATAAGGACAGAAAAAAGTCAGACCTTATTTTGGACTCTTTGCATGCTTAAGATGTTGATGTATGCTTTTGCTTCCTTTTAACCTGAAAACTCCAATCATGCTGTGTAGGACCTAAAAGATATCACATATGTGGTGTATAAAATCCCTAGTGAGAGGATGCCAACTTCTTCCATCTCCTGCCTGGGACACGGAATTTCCAGCTTTGTTTCTTGCTCCTGAGTTAACTATGGAAACATGGAGAGTCTTCAGCTGCATTGTGGATCTCATTTCTCTCTCAGAGCTAGGAGTTTGTGGAAATCAGCAGAAGAGTGGGACAACAGAACTGGTTTCATACAGGGAACAAGCTGAGATTGGTGCTTCTTGGCCTGGTCTAAAGTCTAACCTTCGCAATTCTGTGCAAAACCTCAAATAAGGAATCCACTGCTCTGTAATTAATGTTCCATTCCTAGGGAAGTGCTGCCTCTTCTCCCTTTAGGATCAGATCCATCTCCTTTTCACATACTGCACCAACCCTCCTGACTCAAGGACCCTAAATAAAACCAGGGGGAGTGTTCTGGAGATGAGTGGCCTTTGCCATTGCTCAGAGCTGACTCTGATGAGCCCTTAGCTGATTACCATGGACGGCTTGGACAGGGATGAGGTCTCTGGTGCCTGCTGGGCTGGGAGGTTTTTCATCTGGCACACAGCCCACTGTGGAGAACCAGCAAAAAAGGAGCAGAAGGCACTTCCTGGCATTCAGGGCAGCAACGCCAGGGGCAGAGACTGGACTTTGCTTTGGTGTCAGTTGACTTCCTGATGTGATTCCAGCCCTACAGCCTGGCTGGTGACCACCGTCCAGCTGTCCCCAGGCTTCCTGGCTGTGCTTCTCCTCTGATGCTGGATGGCACTGCCTCCTTCCAACTGCCTTCCCCCCTTAATTTCCTTCTTTTTTCTCCCCCTTTCTCCATCTCTATGTCTTCCCTTGTTGCTCACTCCTGTCTCCTACTGAGCAATCCTGTCTTTCATCTTTCTCCTTCTTCCAGCTCTTTTCTAACTCTGATCCTCTTTGATGGAAATTAATTGTGGCCTTTGGAAGGACAGCCAGTGAACAAAGAATGCACATCCACTGTTCCAAACCCTGGAAACACCAAGAGAAATCAGATTTGTGCTCTGAGATGGAAGTTTTGCACTGAGCAGCACCAGAACAGAACATGTGAATATCTCAGAGCCTTGGGTCAGATGTTGGTGTGAGATCCTCAGACAGCTCTTTGAGCAGCTGGATTCAATCTGATGCTTCCCTTCCCTCCCCACGAGTCTGTGAAAGGGAATATTTTGCAGTTTTGGAGGTGTTTGACAGAAGAAATGAGCTGGCCAAAATTATTTTCTCACCTCACCTGTGTCCAGTGCTTATTCCACATGACATCTATGGCCTCAAAGAGATTTTCAGGGCAAAGAACACCAGCAAGAGGCAAGAACCTCTGCGTGGCTTTGGTGAAAGCCAGGACGAGGAGGATCCACTTTAATTCACCCAGCCAGGGACTCTTCTTTTTTCTTGACCACCAGCAGAGCCAAAACAGGTTTACCCAGCACTCCTGATGTCCACACCACATTTACAGGTCCTTGTGTGGGAAAAGCTCACCCTGAAGCCTGGAGATGGATTTTTGTCTGATTTTTGTTCGAGAGTGCTCAAGGGCAGAAGGATGAGCTTGGTGTATGAACCACATTGACACATTTAGAGTATAATCACTCCCAAATGCCAGGGAGATAGGCAGTGCCAGATAACTGCTCCCCAGAGACTTAGATCTGTCTCTCCTGAGTATTTATATAGCCTGCTTGACATATGGCCTCGCTCCGAGCTCCTCAGATTTGATGGATTTATCCTCCCTGAGCTCTTCGGAGAAGATTCCCTCAAATGTTGTCAACTCCTTTTCGTTGTTGGAGAAGCTGAAAAACAGGGACTTGGAGTCACAGGAGAATCAGCAGGGCAGCAAGGATTTTCCTGCAGGTTTCCTAAATCCAAAACTGAACCAGGGAACCTAGGACAGGCTAAATCCTGATGGTGCCATGCCAGATTTCCCACTGGGCAGTAAGATGGACAAGGACAGTATTTTGATAGGACCAGCATGACTAACTCATTTCCAATTTGCTTTTTTCTCCCTGGTTGATTTCAGGACAGAGTCTGTGGCTGAGAAAATGCTCACCAACTGGTTCACCTTCCTCCTCTACAAGTTCCTCAAGGTAAGAGGGGCAGCATGCCAGGAAAAACAGCTGTTTTAATGCATTTCTCCTTGGTGAGGCTCAGTTGGGGTGAAAATTTCCAGATATAAAGGGGTTTTTTTGCCTCTGGAAGGAGGTCAGTGCCTAACAGGAGATGGGCTGTTTTCTGATGCAGGGAGAACAGAGAGGACACTGTGTTGGAGAGGCAGCCTGTTGGTTTTTCTCTGGTACACAGGTGGGATCAAAGGGTCAGTGCAGAAACGGGGAGGATTTCACAGCCTGACTGAGACCTATATGGAAAATGCTGCCATTTTATGAGCAGACTGAGCTCTCCATCATGTGGTGACCCATATTTTCAGTGCAGGGTGGATGGAGATCTCCTTCCACCCCAGCCCAGAGGCAGCACTGAGGCTCAGCCCCAGGAGGGGTGGAGGGACAAAAGCTGTGTGAAAGAACTTGAGTGGAAGAATTTGATGCACCCCCTGACCTCTCTCATTCCTCCTGGAGGGTCTCCTTGGGGTTTGTGCTGTAAAAAAAAAAGGCATTTCAGTATTTGAGACCTGCCAGTGACTGCTGGGGGTTCCAATTTTCCCCTTGGGGACACACATTGAGCCCCAAGAATCACAATTGCCAAGGAACCAAGTTCAGAGCCAACCTTTTTTTGGAAGGAGCTGAGCTCTGCACCTCTCCCCCTGCAGCTGCTAGATATCCTCCCACCTCACAACCTCATTTGGACACAATAACCACCTCTGCCTGGCAATTCAAGGCTTTACAAACCAACCCCAATCCCCCTGAGCCTTCCCCAGGCACGACCAGTTCAAGGATGAGCACATGGGAAAGTTTTGAAGGTCCCTGGAAGGTAATTTCAGTGACTTCAGTATCAGATCCCTGCTTTCAGCTGAAAGGAAAGGATATAAGGAGGTGACTCTCTAAAGAGCTGCTTTTATAATAGGCTTTTTTCACCCCACTCAGCTACTTGTCTTCTTGCCTTAGCCTGAACAGAGGCCTGATAAGGGCAGCAGACAGGCACAGAGAAGCAATATGCTGCTGGCAGATAAGCTAATTAAGTGGGAGACAGGTGTAGGGACTGAAAAAGGGACCACTTTGCTTCCGATTATTAACTTGTTTTTGCTGGGATTTACACCAGGAGAAAATGACCTCGCTCGTTGAGTTGGGACACGAGAGGAGAGGAGGAAGAGGGGAGGGATGAAGGGGGAGAGAGGCAAGAGCAGAAAGCTCGGGGTGCATGGCACTGAGGGAGGGCAGCGAGGGAGGAAAAGTGTGGGAAGAGGAGTGCAGCGAGTGGGAATGATGAGGAGAAATTAGGGAGAGATGAGTTTTGCTGTCCCTGGGACTGCTTGTTGCTGCACCCCACACATTTGTCATCACCTCACAGCTCCACATCACAGTGTCATCACACCTCAGCTCCCACATCTGGGCCTGAGCATCCCTGTTTGCCTCCAGCATGAGAATGCTCAGGGAGTCTGTGGGCTCTGCCCATGAGGCAGCAGCCATCATCTCCCTTTAAAACTTGCTTCTGGGTCATCTGGGACCATTCCCACCACCTGTTCCACCAGGCTCTGGTGGCAATCACTTGAACAGCCCCAGCAGTGCCAGGGAACACTGACACCTTTGTCCCATGGCAGGACACTCACAGAATCACAGAATATCCTGAGCTGGAAGGGACCCACAGGGATCCAGTCCAACTCCTGGCCCTGCACAGGACTGTCCCCAAGGGTTACACCATGTCCCCAAGGGCTGGTTGCACTCTGTGGAAGTGGAGAGTCACCTCTCTTTCTGTACTGTTGGAACAGGCTTGTTCCAAATGCTGGATCTGTCATGAGTGATTTGGGATGGCAAACCGAGGCAGTCGCCAGGATGCTGTGTGGGTTGGATTCTCAATTCTGCCATCCAGTTTCACCTCATGGTTGCCTTTCACCCCTGCAGGAGTGTGCTGGAGAACCTCTCTTCTCCCTTTTCTGTGCCATCAAGCAGCAGATGGAGAAGGGTCCCATCGACTCCATCACTGGGGAGGCTCGCTACTCGCTGAGTGAGGACAAACTCATCCGACAGCAGATCGATTACAAGACCCTGGTGAGTGCTCTGGGCACACCTTCCTGTGGGCTGGTCCAGAATCTTCTGGCTAAAGGGGATTTAGAGAGCAGAAGCCAGTGACTGACCCTCTGGGATGATTTATTCCTGTATTCCAGCAGGGTAATGCTGCTGAAGGCTGACTATTAAAATTAAAAATGTGTTTCTCCAATGAGGATTTCAGCATCAAGAAATAGTCAGAGGTACAGAGTGCAGGGACCTACTAGGTTAGCTCTAGAGCTGGTGCAGCCATCCCTCCTGAGAAAGCACAAGTCAAAGGAAAAGGAGCTTGATTTAAAGATTTCAAGGGAAAGAAAACTAATCCCTGTCACTGAGCCATTTGCTTCAAAATGGAGTTGTCTGCATGGTGCAAGATACACATTGCATATGTGCAGCTTTAGCTTCTGCTCTGAGATTATACCCTCTTCCCACTTGATTAAAGAGCATCAATTAAAGAGCATTAAATATCTCTTCTTAGTGTGTTTGTGGGCCTTCATTCTTTCCTGGATGCATTAAATCCACTGAGCTTCTAAGTCTCTGCTGGATGAAGAACTCTTTCTAAGCCTTCAGTGATCCTTGTAATTTTTTCTATTTCCCACGTCTTCATTCTCAGAAAACCCCAACCCCAAAAGTAAGGACAGTCAGAAGATGCTTTAATCTGATTAGATTATTTTATTTCCACTTTCAAATGAGGGGCATTGATCTCACTTAGCTCCAGATACCTCTGGGAGCTGTGTCTAGTCACAGAATCATGGGATGCTTAGGGTTGGGAGGGACCTTAAAGATCATCTAACTCTAACCCCAGTCAGTGTTAACTCCTTGAACCATCTCAGACCTTAGCTCAGGTGGGCTGATAATAGAAATTCCCAATTCTGGAGCTGAGCCTCGACTGAATCCAAGTCTGATGAGGGGGTGGACTTCAATAAAGCCACAGTTCTATTTTGCATATTAAAAACGTGACTTTCCTGTTACACTAGCAGAGTGGTGCTTCTCTGCTGTTACGTGTGGCTGTCTGAAAATTCAGAGGAGTGATCACACATGGAGAAAATGAGCAGAAGGGAGAAAAACATGCAGCCACAGAGCGATCACTTTCACCAAAGGAAATCCCCCTCGATCCTTTTAGGCTTGATCTAAAGCAGCCAGCAAAGGGTAGTAATTATACATCAGGCTGAACAAAGCTCTCCTCCGCTGGCTTTGTGCTGTTTGATGATAATCAGCTCTCCCTCTTACATCTCAAGAGCAGACAAATATATCCCGATAGGAATCTCAGCAGATTTACAGAGATCAACTCTGGTGAAGGAGATTAAGAAGCAGAATAAGAATAGGATTGTTCTTCATTTCTGTTTCTCCGTGTTTCTGTTTTATTTTGTCCTTCCTCTGCCTTCCTTGAGCTGCCTGACATCTTTTATTAAAAATATATAGTAATGAAATAAAGCCAGAACTGATTCAGTGGTTGTAATAAGGAAATTCCCAGGGAAGAGATGGAGAGAGACTATTTACAGAGATCTGAAATGACAGGACAAGAGGGAATGACTTCAAACTGACAGACAGTAGGTTTAGATTGGAAATTAGAAGAAAAATCATCCCTGTGAGGATGGAAGCTGTGGCTGCCCCTGGATCCCTGGAAGTGTTCAAGGCCAGGTTGGACAGGGCTTGGAGCAGCTTGGGATAGTGAAAGGTATCCCTGCACATGGCAGGGAGTTGGAATGAGATGATTTTTAAGGTTCCTTCCAACCCAAACCATTCTACAATTCTGTAATTCTCAGAAGGCTTTCCTACACTTGGCTCTTTTTGGGGTCTTTCTCCTTTTTCTCCACCAAACCTCACTGTATGCAAACCCCATGGAACCTTCCAGCCCAGTCTGGAAGGGAGAGAAGGATTTCTGTCCCCAGGACAGAAACTATAGAGATGTCCTGAAATAAGGGAAAAACCACTCAAACTCAGAGCCAGGGTCACCATGTGAGTAATTGCAAACTGTGCCTTCATTATTTAAATGCCACTAATCTGTGGTGGAGATCAGGGCTTAGCTGAGCTAAGCTTTGCATGGATACAGACACTTAGAGACAGCTCATGGCTGGGAGGGCTGGCAGATAAAAAAACCCCCAAGGATGTAGAAAAAGGTCAATAAACACAAGCCCAGTGAAATGAGATGTCCCAAGGTCACACAGAGTCAGTGGGAGAGTGGGGCTTGGAGATTACTTCTTCGTGTGCTCCCATTCCTTTCCATGTTGATCCTGCAGCTGGCACATCCCCATGTGACACAGACCTCACTGAGTGACACAACAGGGTTGCCAGGTGATGAAACATCACATCCTTGAGTGACACCGAAGCACAGAGGAAAGTGGTGGGCGATGGATCAGCAACACTGATCCATTTAGGAGATCATCATCACAAAACTTCCCTCAGAGTGACCAATCCTGCAGGAATACAACCCAGGCCATCATGGGGTGTCTTCCCCAACTGCTGACATCAAAGATTGTGCTGAAGTCTCTGAGCAGCACTGCAGGAGCAGTGGGATTTTTTCTGTGGCTTGGTTTTTATGAGCATGGAGAAAAGTTTCATTCTCCATGAGACAACAGCGGAAAACTCCACAGAAAAGATGATGCAAAGGCTTTGGAATATATGCCTAAGCCACTGTGCTCTGGGAATGGTGTTGGCCTCTATAAGTGTTAGAATTCCCTAAAATGTTGGAGGTAAACCCTTGACAGTCATTGTAATGACCCCACGGGAGT
This sequence comes from Lichenostomus cassidix, assembly GCF_008360975.1. Classification (NCBI taxonomy): domain Eukaryota; kingdom Metazoa; phylum Chordata; class Aves; order Passeriformes; family Meliphagidae; genus Lichenostomus; species Lichenostomus cassidix. The sequence goes on from NC_139480.1 coordinate 2,710,111, forward strand.
TTAGGGGTTTTCAGGGATAACCAACTTCCCTCTCTATGCTTGAAACACAAGCACAGCCTTTTGAAAAACTGCCTTCCCTGCTCCTTCTTCTTCCATCTGAGCTGGAGGAGAGGAAAGCAAGAATTAATGTTGTCAGGGTGTGAATGGATGTGGTTCACTCAGGCAGTTTTCCTGGCACCTTCTGAAGTTGGCACTTCAAGGATAACCAACAAATTAATCCTGTAAAATTCAAGGACAACCAAGAGCAGAATCACCATTGTCACCTTCCAGCTGCATGGTGGGTGCTGCTGTGGGGGACACTGGTCAGCACCTGCAGGAGATGTTGAATCTTCTGGAGTGGATGTTGGCCTGGCAGGGCAGCTCAGATCATTTTAAAGAGCACCAAATGCCTTTTGTGTCTGACCCAAAATCCAGCTGTTTGAATCAGAGATTTATCACAGCACAGAACTTGCCCTGAACAGCACCAGCTCATTTCACCTCAGCTGGGCTCAGACCACTCAGAGAGGAACCTGAAGAGTAACTTGGTCCCCAGAACCACGTGTGACCCCAAAGAGCTGTCCCAGGCTGCCATCACTGCTCCATTTCCCTGTGATAGAATAATTTAGGCTGGAAAACACCTCTAAGGTCGAGTCCAACCACAAACTTAACACCATCATGTGTTGAACTTCTGAATGTACCCTAGGAATTGGCAGAGGAAGAGGTTTCTGTGGGCAGGGAATGGGCACAACCCAGGAGGGTTCCAGAAGGCTACAACAACTCATAACCTCAAAGTTGAAGTCATTTCAGCAGTGCTTTCTCTGTACAATGCTGTGATCCTTTGAGATGAAAGATGCCCCAGAACTGTAAATCTGTGCCGTTATTACGATCTGAATTGATGCTTTTTCAATACTTCTGGAAGTGACATATAAATAATAGCATTATGATCTAATCAATATCTCCTATTTACATCTCCCCTTTCATCCAGCAAGATCACAGAGCTCTTTGTAAGCAATATCTTCACAAGTCCCTCTTAGCTGAGCAGAACATCACCAAAGGGAGCCTGGTGAGGCAGTGTGTAATTAGACTGATAGGATTTCACCCCATTTTTGAGTTCCCACTGCATTTTAGGAGGTGAAAATGGAAAGTGAAGATGGAAAGTGAAGATGGAAAGTGATGGAAAGTCCAGCACCTCTTCCATGCTACAGAAGGGAATTTATGGCAACTTAAAATTAGTCTAAGGGACCAAAACCAACATGTCTGCACTTGTAAAAGTGCCACAGGAACATTTGATGACCATGTACAGCCTGGAGCACCACTGAACACCCTTTCAAGTGCAAAGTTTGTAAAACTTTATAGACTTCACACTTGTGCAACCAGAAATGAGCAGAATAGTCAACATAGACACAGCCAAGGGTTAACTAGGAGATTGCTGTTGAATAATCTGTGTTTAAGGTATTTACTGTTTGACAGAGTGGAGATAATTAAATTTTCCTTCTGAGAAAGGAGAGGCCTCTCCAGCTGGGTTGATTCTTCTCTTGCGTGTGTGAATGCAGAGGTTGTTGATATCATTTTGTGTTTAATTTTTTAAGAAATCCTGCATTTCAGATTAATAACTTTCTTCTGGGAAGGTCTGCTCAGTTCCACGGCTGTGCAGACAGACAAACTTAAGGCTTTTCACTGAAATTATCCAAACCAGGTGGCAATACAAGGAGGCCACTACTGAATTAGGTCACCTTGCCACCTCAATGACCATTTTTACTGAAAGCACCAGAACCTGAGCTGGTGTTCATGGGATTTCTGTTATTAAGAAATAAATTCTTCCCTGTGAGGGTGGGGAGACCTTGGCCCAGGTTGCTTGGAGAAGCTGTGGATGTCCCATCCCTGGAAGTGTCCAAAGCCAGGTTGGGTGAAGCTTGGAGCAGCCTGGGATAGTGGAAGGTGTCCCTGCCCATGGCTGGGGTGGAATGAAGTGATCTTTGAAGCTTCTTCCAACCCAAACCCTTCTGTGACTCCATGATTAAGTCTAATGAAGACACCCCACCTCTCTGTGCCCCCTTGAGGGAGGGAATTCTCATTTTTTCCCACTCTTGCCCCCTAGATCCCTCTGGTTTGTAGCTGCAGCCACAACCAGAGGGAGAACCAGAGGGACAACCAGAGGTGGTTCCTGTGCTGCTGTGAAATTGGTGGTGCCTCTCTCTCTCAGGTGCTGAGCTGTGTGAACCCCGACAACGTGAACAGCCCTGAAATCCCAGTGAAGATCCTCAACTGTGACACCATCACACAGGTCAAGGAGAAGATCCTGGATGCCATCTTCAAGAACGTGCCCTGCTCCCACCGGCCCAAAGCTGCTGACATGGACCTGGGTAGGAGATTGCTGCTGGCTGCGGGGGCACAGGGGAGGTGGGAGATGGCCAAACTCCATCCAGACACTTTGCTGGTTCCTCTGCAGACCCTCTGCAAGGCAGAGCAAGGACAGTGACAAGGCAGAGGGGACATTATGTTGATGTTTATATTCCCTGCTTAGGAAATCATTGCCCCTTGAGAACTTAAAAATACCAATATTCTACTTTTCTGCCCACAAAATTAATCTTGGACAAGGCTTTGGAAAAAGCATGAGTGGGACTATTCTTGCTCTCTTGCCAAAAACCCCCAGAAAAAGAGTACCTGGAGCAAGGATGTTGGGAGGAGTGGGATGTCTGAATTTGGGGTCCACAGGCAGGTATGGTAAAACACCTGGAGTATGCTATGAAAAAATGTAGAAAAATGTGCTCAGGGCACTGCTGAGGTGTCTGGTGGAGGGCTGGGGACTCCACTGTAGCTGGATTTACTCTCAGTGACCTTCACAGAAAGAGACTGGGCTGGGAAATGATGGAGTCTATAAAACCAGCTAAGCTGTAGAGGAACCAAAAGGAGAAGGAATGGACCGAGGCCAAGAAACAATTCACAGCAATAATGGAGGCAGGAATGAGAGGTCAGGGATTAAAGTTAAGTGTCTGAGTGTGTGTCTGTGTAGGGGAGGGAGGGATTCCTGACAGAAATTGCTCATGAAAGGCAGCTAGAATAACGGAGCAAGCTGCCAAAACCAGCAGCAGGAAAGAACAGATCATCTACATCATCCAGAAAAGACCCACAAGGATTCTGGAGATGCTGTGAGCTGGGAGGGGAGCTGTGGGTGGTGGGCTGAGCGTGAGGGAAGGCAGGGAACAGAGGAATGGGGTTCACAGCCACATCTCCTCACCTCTCTGGGGCTCCATGGTGGCCACAGAGCCCAACACCTTCAGATCTCAGGCTGGGTGTGACTGGGGAGTGATTGTCCTGCTGAATGATGGATGATGAACCCATAATGAGATGCAGGAGTTTTACCTGCCTGCTGCAAATACCAGGGATAAATTGGACTTGTAGTAAATATTGATGTCCTCAAGACCAGACTGGACAGGACTTGGAGCCTCCTGGTCTAGAGGAAGGTTTTCCTGCCCATGGTGGGGGTTGGAACTGGATGGGATTTAAGATCCCTTCCCACCCAAACCAGGCTGTGGTTCTATGACCTCCTGAGCTGTGCTGAGCCCCAGAAAGTTCCAGAAAGTTGGTATGAGCATGTGCCACCCCTCAGAGGACAGGCTTGTCCACAGTGATGAGAGATTGGCTAATGAGCAGCTCTGGCCAGTGGCACTGATGGTGCAGTTGGGAAAAAAACAACAAAACAAATCAAAACACAAAAAACAAGAGTCCCCCCAGCAGCAATGCAGATAACAAAGTGGCAGGAACAGGGCTGGCATGGGTGAAGCAGGAACAAGAGGATCCTGATGTCTGATGATTTCTACCTTTTCTTTTTTACATCACTTTTTTATATATTTTCTGTACTCTTTATGCATTCTTTGTACCCTTAGCCTACACACTTGTAATTTTAGTAGTCTAATATTCTAGCTTAGTTTTAAAGTTCTGCAAGGCAGAAAGACCAAACGTTCACAGTAAAGGCTAGAAAGATCTATACTATCTCAAAACTCAAAGTTTTAACCTTGGTTGAAACCTCCTCTCTGGAACATATTTTGTAAACTGAGCTCTAGCCTCATTTAGGGGAGAATTCTTAGAATAAGATGACATTACTTCATACATGAAGTTTCTTACTGGAAAATTCTAGACAAATATGTTAATTTACAAAGTCCATAAAATCGTATACATGTTCCACCTTTGAAAAACTGTACACCTTGGTGTGTTCCACCTTTAAAAAGCTGTTCACCTAGGATCCTATTTAAATACCTAGGTAAAACCCTTTTACCCCTATAACCGTGTCTGCCTCCTAATTCTAAAACCATCCAAAAAGACAACAATCCACACACCCAGCCACAGCTCCATCCCAGCTTTTCCACAAGGAAAAGATGCTCCTTGGCACCTGGCATCCTTCAGAGATGCTGGAGGAGAGCAGAAAGCAGTGGTGACCCTCAGGAACCACCAGAGAGCTCTCAGCACCAGCCTGGCCCGGGATGGATGCTGAAAGCTGCAGAGGAGCTGGAGCAGAGCAGGGCAGAGCAGATGGCTCTAATCTGCCCTTGAAACCTGTGGCTTTCAACCAGCAGCATCGTTGGCTGCTGCCATCCCCATTTCCTGGGCTTTCTGTCCACGCTCAGGCCAGATTGCTCACATGGCAGAAAGCAAACAAGCTAATGAGTTGTTTGGAGCTGTTAAATGCAGGGTAGCTGCAGGCAGAGGGACTTGTGTGTGTCGCAAATGTCACAATGTTTGGCAGTTGCCCAGGCAACTCCTGGAGGGGGTTGTCAGCTGAAAGCACTAATTTTGGACGCCCTGAGGTTACGTTTTAAGTCCAAACCCCCGAATTGCAGCCCTCTGAGTGAAGACTTCTTTCCACTGTGGCGATTTTTGTTATTATCATTTTTTTAAAGATATCTCCACACACGGAACATTCCCATCTTTGGGAAAACGTTAAGGTGTGAGGATCACAAAACAGGAATGTGGCTTCATGCTGAGGCACTTGCTCTTCACTGGGTTTCGGATTTTTTTGGAAGGGAGTGCTGAGATGGTGGGAGCTGCTGGCTTGGCTGCCTTGACTCACCCAGGGATGCTGTCTCAGGTTCATCAGGGAGATTTCACCACCTCTGCCGCCCTGCAGAACTGGGATGTGGGGTTTATTTAAGCTGGAAACATTTAAACTGGGTCTGACTTTAGTATATCAGGAGTAAAGCAGACAGTTTGTGTGTATCTCTCCTGAAGACAGACTGGGAGAGCTCCGGCTGCCCAGCCTGGAGAAGACTCCAGAGGGACTTTAAAGCACGTTCCAGGGCTTGAAGAGGCTCCAAGAGAGCTGGAGAGGCACTTTGGGCAAGGGTCTGGAGTGCCAGGGGAAGGAAAAATTGTTTTAAACTAAAAAGGGGGGAGTTTTGGTTTAGATTTTAAGAAGAAATTCTTCCCTGTGAGGGTGGGCAGGCCCTGGATCCCTGGAAGTGTCCAAGGCCGGGCTGGACAGAGCTTGGAGCAGCCTGGGATAGTGGAAGGTGTCCCTGCCCAAGGCAGGGGGTAGAACTGGATGATCTTTAAAATCCTTTCCAGCCCAAACCATTCTGGGATTCTGTGATTCACTCCATACAGGATGAAATATTTCCCAGGCATCTTTCAGCTCCATGTTCTGAGATGAACTTTTATTCCCAGCCATGGTGACCCTTTCTCCACCCCAGCAACAGAGCTGAGTTTCTCCTTGCTTCCTAGACCTGGATCAGAGGGAAGGCATGGGGGAGATGTAATATTTTCCATAGGATTTGAGGTGCAGGATGACATCTCCCCACCTTCCATCTCCCCATACAGTCACTCATTGCTGCAGCTCAAAGAAGCACCTCTTTGTCAAAGGCCCCTGGAATTTCCTCTTTTCCCAGTCAAGTTGAACAGAAAGGTTGTTTCTTAAAAAAAAAAAAAGAAAGAAAAAAAAAAAAAAGAAAAGAAGAAGTAATTCCTGCGTGCAATAAAAAGATACACTATCTGCTGAATGAAATATAAAGGCTTCACAGCAGCTGTCTCCTGAGTTTGCATTTACCACTGCTCCTGATTGGAAGGCTTGATAAAGTTAATGGGATTTTTACCTCCCTCCCCCTCTCCTCCCTCTCTCTGGAAGGTGGAAGTGTAACAAATTGGATTGGAGTGTGTCTGTCCTTTGTGCTGGCTCAGAGGAGCACTCAGATCCGAGGCCAGGGTGCTGCCAGCGAGGACAAAGCCACCAGAGTTCACTTAGTGCTGTGAAGATGCATAGCAGTGTCACCTTTTCGCTTCCCCTTCCCTTTGCTTTTCCTTGTGGATCATTCTGTGACCCCCTGAGCTCCTGGAGAAGGGGAGCAGTGAGACCAGGAGGAGCTGGGGACAACTGAAACGGAGGGTCTGAGCCATTTCAGTGCTCAGATGAGCAGTGAAGTGATTTGGATTTATCACAGGAGTTTGTTTTCTTCCTTGTCCTGTGCAGTCAGATTGGCCTTGACTCTTCCTCAAATGGCCAAGGAAGGCCAGGGGAAAGGGCTTGGGAATTCTCTGAGTCTCTGCAGGAGCACCAAAGGCTTGAGGGAATAATTCTGGATGTCCCTGGAGCAGAGGGAAATCTCCTCTGAGCATCCTTGGGTACAAATAAAGCCCAGAATGAGGGAAGCTGTGTCCACCCTCAAATCAGAGCCCAGCTCAACACCAAGACCCCTCCTAAAACACCAGTGGGTGTCTCTCCAAAAAGTAGTCAGGAGGAAAGGACCAAAGGAACATGCAGAGCCCTGAAGGAGAGAGACCAAAGTGACACTGTCCCCATGAGACCGTGAGGAAGGCAACCAGAGCCACTCTGTGACAGCAGAATTGGCTTTGGCATCGAGCAGGGCACTTTCTAAGGGCACCATTTCCCATCCCAGCCCAAACTTCAGCATTTTGTGCTCTTTCTGGGATCATTTAGCTCCCAGGAATCCTGTCCAGGTGGGAATGAGCAGGCAGCATCATCCTCAGGCACCACAAGGAGGATGTAGATGAGAATTTGAGGAGCTGGAGTAGATGAAGGGCAGTTCAGGATCAGTGCTCAGCCAACACAACCTTTGCTTACCCTGAGTGTCTCCAGCCAAAGGAGCACCCAGCAATAAACACAGTTGCTGACCTCTTCCTGCTAATTTAAATGAATAATAAAGGCAAGTGCAGCTTTCCCATTGCATTTTAATTATGTGATAAGAAAAGTGCTGAAACCAAAAGAAATTTGCAACGGTCCTTGCATTTTTATATTAGGAAAAACAAGCAAAGGGTGGCAGGTGATGTCTCCATATCCAAGAGTTCATTTTAATTAACTCCTGCAAATGAATGGACTTTTTTTTTGCTTTGGCTCTGGCTGGGCTGTGTTTGGTTGTGACTGAAATGTGACAACCAAGAGGAGAGCTCTGAATGGTCCAGGTTGCCTGTGATGAAGGCACAGCTTTCCCTGACAGAGAATTTCTCTCCTTTTGGCCATGGTTGTGTTTTCCTTGCTTTAGGCAAGTCTGTGAGTCCTCTGTGGGGTAACCTGTGACAATCCTCCTCAACATTCCATGTTTTTCCAAGTCTTTTCCAACCTTAAAGATTCTGTAGAGAATCCTTCAAGATTTTAGCCAAAAAATTGGTACCCGTGGAAGTACAGGGTTGCTCCAATTCTGCAGGAGTTCATCATTCCAGGGTAGAGGCTGGAGAAGTGGCCAGAAACAAATCACCATATCTAACGAACATTGGCCAATTAGAAGAGCAGTTGGTTAGGTAATTTTTGCCCTTTTGGAGTTGCTCCAGGGCTTCTTTGCCCCGTTTCTTGTTGTGTCTTCTCAGATTCTGCTTGGAAAACAAACTGTTCTTCTTGTAGATCCTCTTGAAAATAAGACTAAATGATATTTCAGGGAAGCGTTAGAGTTTAGCTTATTATTCTAAAATCTAAGAGAAAGGCTAGAAAAAATGCTAAGAGCTATATAACTACATAACAGTAATCCACAGAGCTACGGAGATATGAAAAATATATAAACCCCAAAATCTTTAGCCCCACACAGGTGCCCACGTGGATTCTGGGCACAGAGATTTCCAGGGCTCTGTCCCTGAGTCATTTGTCACCATTCTCCTCGCAGAGTGGCGTCAGGCGAGCGGAGCAAGAATGATCCTGCAGGATGAGGACATCACCACCAAGATAGAGAACGACTGGAAGAGACTCAACACGCTGGCACACTACCAGGTGACTGTGGCAGAGGGTGGGGAGGAGCTGGATCTTCTTTCTGATAAAATAAAAAGGAAATTGTTATCGTCTTGCCCGGGGAGGTGGTGGAATCAGCACTCCTCAGGAAACTTGTGGATGTGGCACTTGGGGACATGGGTTAGTGGTGGCCTTGGCTGTGCTGGGTGAACAGTTTGGCTTGATGATCTTGAAGGATCTTGAAGGTCTTTTCCAACTGTAATAAATCTGTGATTTTTATCATTCTAAGATGCAAAGATTGGGTGATAACTGGGCAGAACCCCCATGTTGAGCATATCCACTGTCCTTGTCCCAATCATCCTGCCCAATTATCCAATATTAATATTATAATATTGATGTGTTATATATCAATACTAGAGATTAAGCCAAGAATAGAAAAAAAATTTGTCTCCCAAAGGACATCCCAGGTGAGTGAAGGTGGTGAAGAGGAGATGAGGACAGCAAGAATTAACATCTCTCATGTAGACAAACAAATCCAAGGCCTTCTGTGCCTCTTTTTCTAGTGCATCCATGGCCTTTTAATGCAAACAGAGTTCAGAAGGATGGAAGAGAGAAAAATGGAAAGAGGGAGGCTTAGTGACTGGAAAATGGAGGTGGAAAACCAGCATGGCTGGAGACCAGGGTGCAGTGGAGTTGTCATTGCAAGGAACTCTTGTTTTCAGTCCCTCTCCTGGTCCAGGTGACCTGCTCTGCTTCCCTTCATCTCTGCATGACCTGGAAATCCATAAGAGAGGGCTAAAGATGTCTGAAAATATCTTACACAAGTAGTAGATTTAATGAAAATAATGGAGTTTTGGTCAAAAACTTCTCTCTTGAAAAAAAAAAAATCAACAAAAAAAAGATCTCATTAAGTTTAATGTGATGTTGACAATTTTGTCATTTCCTCCATCACACCTCAGCAATCTCTGTTTCACAACAACATTATTTTCTCTTTTCACTTAAAAACTGAGCTGAGGAGACAGCAAGCAATAATATGAAAAGGAAACAAAACTTTTTGCTTCAGATTGATTGAAGCATTGCTGGCTGATCTTGATTTTTTTTTTCCAGGCAGAGCAAGGACATTTCCTACTTTATTTCATCAACAAACCAGGCATAATTTTCTTTCCTCTCTGTGCTTTTTCCATCGTTTTTTTTTGCTTCAGGCAACAAGCTCCCAGCTGTATGATGAGCTGGGCCAGATCCTCAGGATACATCATTTTCCTGACTGTTCTGAAGGCTAACACAGAGCATGCTGGGACAGACACTGAGATTCTTTTTGCCTCAGTTTCCCCATCTGTGGTGTGGGGCTAAAACTACAAAGAGCCAATAATTGCCTTCCGTGATAGCTGAGGGGCTATTTAATTAGCCTCCGCAGTGCTTTGAAGATGAAAAACTCCATGCAAGTGCTAATTATTATTATTATTATTACACAGACAAGAGTTAGATGTCGTTAGCAGGGTTTTTTTTTTTCCACCCATCTTCTTTTTGTGATGTCTTATTTATCACAGATGTTCTGATATGGCTCTTTTGAGCCGCTGGCTTGTTAGCATTTCTGAGATGGGACCCACATGATTTGTCTTCTTGTAGAAATGGGAAGTCTGGCTCTTCTAAAAAAGCCCTGTGGGCCCTCAAAACGCTGTCCCATGACATCCTGGGGAACAGCCACTCCAAACCTGCTGCTTTTCCCCATCTGAGACCCTCAGACACCACGAAGGGGAAAGTTGTAGAAATCACTTCAGTCTGGCAGTGCATTTGTCACGTGGAAGGGTGAGAGGTGGACAGGATCAAAGTGGAAAATGCAGACAGGAATTTTTGACCTGGCACCCAGATATCACCTGCAATCCAGGAGGAAGGAACTTTCACATCAGTTTTATCATCCTAATGGGACAGCTGAGCCTGTTTGAAGTAGCTCAGACGATTTTATTATTCTCATGCTCCTGTTCTGCCTAAGAGCTTCCCTGGGATGAACCTATTGTCAGATTTACTGAGGTTGATGCAAAAACCATCCCTGGAAGTGCTTAAAAGGCCTCTGGATGTGGCCCCTGGAGACATGGTTTAGTGGTGAATGTGGTGGTGCTGAGTTAATGGTTGAACTCCATGATCTTAAAGGCCTTTTCCAACCCAAATGACTCTCTGACTCACATTGTCGTCACTGGGCTTTGAATCAGGGCCTGAATGGAGCAGAACCTGTTTGTCACCACTTGTCCCTTTGTCCAAGTGCAGGATTCTGGCTGTGCAACAACAGATTTTGTCCCTTTTTATTACTAGACCAGCTCTCCAAAGAAAGAAATGGAACCTTTGAGGCCAGACTGCTGCCCTGCCTTCAGAGACAGTGATTTGCAGCTCCTGCTGCCCTGGGCTTGGTCTTCAGCCAGTTTTCAGGAGTTTATTGACCAAGTCCCTTTATTTCTGCAGGTCCCAGATGGATCTGTGGTAGCTTTAGTCTCCAAGCAAGTCACTGCCTACAACGCAGTCAACAACTCCACAGTGTCCAGGACGTCAGCCAGCAAGTATGGTAAGGGTTTGTGTGCTGGGATGGACTGGGAGAGCACTGGGAAGAGATCCCAGATGTGCTGGGATGGACTGGGAGAGCACTGGGAAGGGATCCCAAATGTGCTGGGATGGACTGGGAGAGCACTGGGAAGAGATCCCAAATGTCACAGTGGTCACAGGACTCTGAGCACCAGCAGGGAGACTGAAGGGCAGATGAACAGTTGATGAAATGAGGTAGGAGGGGAGGATTTTGCCACCTAAAACTTTGGCGTCTGGTTCAAGGTTGAGCCAAGTGGTTGGATTGCTCTTGGGAAGTTCTCCTCCCTCATTAATGAAAGGAGGAGTCTGTATGATTGGCTTCCTCCCTCTTAGATCACCAAATGTCACTCTCAGAGTTTGAGATCTTTCTCAGTGGATCTCAAAGCAGTGGGTTGTTGTTCCCACTGTAACCATGAGACAGCGGAGAGGGACACAGCTGTGAAAGGGAAACCAGGTGGGAACTCCTCTGGAGAGCCCAACAGGGACCTCCTGAGTCTCACCCATCCCTCCCACACCTTCCTCCCCTGCATTAAAATTTCATCCAGGCTGTGTGTCACTGAGGTGATGTTGGACAGCAGAGCAAAACATCCCTAATACACAACCAGAGTGCTGCAAACCCCCCCTGCAACCTGAATGCTGCTGTCATATCACTTTATTCATATTTTTAATTTATGAAAGCATCTCCAATCCTTCTCACTCCCTTTGTCTTAAGGGAAAGTGCAGTTACTCAATGTCCAGAGGTGCCCCCTTCCACTTTCTCCAAGGACATAAATGATCCATGAGGCCTTATTAATATTCATCCTCTTTGCCAGTTGTTGCAATTACTGAAAGACACGGTGACCTTTGGAAAGGAAGACTTGAGGGGGGTTAATTTCTGTTGGATTTCTTTAATTCTTTTGCCATTTGATTTTTCAGGAGGAGGGGATGGGGAAGGAGGCAGGGGGAGGAGAAGATGTGGTGGGTCAAAAGTGATTGTTAATTGCAATTAAGAAAACAGCATCCAGAGAGAAAAAGGATATTCCATCTGATAATTAATATGTAGAGATTGGTAATGCATTAATGAGGCTGATTCAGATCTTGCTACAGAAAGGTGCAACACTTCTGATAATTATGGTTGGAAAAGGCAACATTGCTGGAAGGTCAGGGAGAGGGGAATGCCTTGTGTCATCACTCAGAGGCAAAGAAAGGTAACATTTGGAGGCTGAAAGCATTCTTGGAGAGGAAATTTGTGGGGGTCCTCCTGGTGTTCTGGCTTATTTCTGTCAAAACAAGATTTTGGAGCAGGGAGTGAGGAGGATGGCTGAGCAGGAATTGTTTGTTTGCTTCGATGCCAAGGGAGGGAGGGGAGGCAGCTACTTCTAAATCTGGGGATGGGGAGCTAGATGAGAAATCACATTAGAGACATCAGTATTTTTATGTCAAAGAGCATGGCAGAGGATGGATAAAAATATGGGGAAAACCAGTCACATAAGGAACTGGTTACCATAAGGAACTGGTGCTATCCCCTGAACCAGTCCTGGGAAGTGTCTGACACTGACAGTGCCACTTGCCAGGGAACATGATAAGAGCTAAAGAGTATGGACAACCAAAAACCAATATTTGAACCTCATTTAATTTAACAACATAGACACTGACATCACACCTACCTTGGTGACACCGTTTGCCTTTGCTGAGCCAATCACTCACACAAAACTTTGAAAAACGCATTTGGGTGGCACGTCACCAGCACATTTCCTGAAAACCCCAAACCCAAGACCTCCTGAGACACGTGGAGAGCCCTGGATGTCTGTCTCTGCAGAAAACATGATCCGCTACACGGGCAGCCCCGACAGCCTCCGCTCGCGCACGCCCATGATCACCCCCGACCTGGAGAGCGGCGTCAAGATGTGGCACCTGGTGAAGAACCACGAGCATGGTGACCAGAAAGAGGGTGACCGGGGCAGCAAGATGGTGTCTGAGATCTACCTGACCAGGTTATTGGCCACCAAGGTACGTGGTGGGGTGGGGAAGAGGGTGGTTCGGGGCTGCGGTGGGATTTCTTGCTGGCGGTAAATGAGAGGCTGCTCAAAGGATGCCAAAGGTGGGTAAAGAGAGAAGAGGAGAAGGAAAAACAGAGCAAGAGGAAAGCGCCAAGCATGGGGGGAATGAGCTTGAGCTTTGAAAGCAGTCAGAAAAGGGACACTGGGAAAGCAATGGGGAGGAACAATCCATGAGGTTGGTGGAGAAAGTCAGCGCAGGGGGAGATCCTGGGGTTGTAGATTGTGCTGGTTTTTGGTTTGTGCGAATGTTGAGTAAATGAAGAGCCAGGGCAGGTGTTCAGAGCAGGTTCCAAGGATATGTTGGGCCTCACAGTCTGAAATGGGCTCCTATGCCACAAAATCCTGAGCTTTGTGGTACAAATCCTTCTCCACCTTTCCCCTGGGCCAGTAAAGGCTCTTGTGGTGATGATTTGGAGGAGGTTACATTGACTGGGAGGTAGGAAAGGGATGGCCATCTCTAAGGAAGGAGTTAGATGCCCATCCCCACTGAGACATGAAAACTCCAAAGAGAAAATACAGATTAAATCAGGTGGGGGCAGAGCAGGGACATCCTGACCTGACTCTCCAGACACATCCAGAGTTCTGACTGTTACCACTTTTTGTCAGATTGTTAATAGGCACAAACACAATTCGATGTGTTCATGCAAATGCAGGCAGATTTTGCCCATCAGACACATTTCCATCACTTGTTTAAGTCCTACCTTCCAGATTCGCCTGCACATTTATTCCTCAGCTCATGTTGCCTCTGATGTCTGCCTCTCCCTGCAGCCTCATTCAGGCTGTCTGAGGTGCAGAGGGATTTGGAGGTAAAGTGGCTTTGTGTTTAGCCCCTGCTCCATGCCCCATTCCCTGGCATCAGGATGCTTTTATGGATCACACAATGTGCAAAGGAAATGTTGCTCCCCAGGGCTCAGGGCACAGCTGGTGTAGACCAGCAAGCATTGGACTGGTGCTGATTTATGTTGTCTGGGGATATGGCCCCTACCTCACCACTGAACTGCTTTTGCTTTGTGTTCTGGGTCACAAACCCAACACTTGGGTTGGTTTTTTTGTTGGTTTGTTGGTTTTTTTTTTTTATTTTATTGTGGAGATGACAGGAAAGCAGCTGCAAAACCTGCACAGCAACAGAGAGAGTAGAAAGGTTGGGGTTTTATTGTTTTCCTTCTTGGGCTGAGCAATTTTCTTTTCTCACTGTGACCATTTGAGGGAGGGAAAGATAGAGAGCAGTTGCTGGTAATACAATCCCCAGGAATACTTCGTTAAATTGACAGTGATTTTTATTCTGTTAAATCCCTGACCTCTGATACCTAAGAGCCTCTTGCCTAAAAGCCTCAGAGGTTTTTCTTTGCGTTGTTGAGGGCAAACATATAGAGAATAAATTCCCTCCAGAAACTGAACCTGAGGGCAGCTCTTCCATGTCAGACCAAGAGGATTTCCCCTCCGGAGCCCTTTCTGAGTCAGACCTGTGCTGCAGGGCTGTGTTCACCTGCAGGGGTGAACACAAGCAAAAGGTGCCTCTGTTTGTTTCCCAAAGAATAAATCAAGTGGTGAATCAGCCAGAGACACAGCTTTATAATTAAATGTTTGTTAGCTCCAGGTAAACTTGAGCCACTCTGGTGGAACCTGGGGCTTTGTTTCTAGAAAGGAGACATTTCCTCCCTAGATCTTCAGAGAAATGGGGGAGTTTTGTCTTTCAGAAAGGGAAACTTTTCATATCAGGGAATGTTTGTTGGAGATTCAGTTGATTTTTGGTTATTTTAACAGCTGTATGGTTTGTTCACTCATAAATGCCTGTGAAGCTCTGGTGACAGAGAAAATGTGGTCTGCCTGGTTGCACCCCAAACCCAGCCTGGAACTCCTCAGCTGCCCCCTTCTCCAAGCCTGGTGACCCTCAGATATTCCAGCTCAAAGTCAACTGTCCCCACAAGGGTGGTTCTCCAAGTCCAGGATTTGGGATTCTCCTCCCAGAGGAGCATGAGGAGAGCTCTGCAGTGGACATTCCAGCAGAGCAATGCACAACACATCCATGGATTCTTGTAGGATTTGCCTCAGTCCCAGGCCAGCGGGAATAAAAAATGAGGAGGCCTCTTGGGAATGAAGTTTGTGATATTTATGATTCTGGTCACACATTTAAAGCAGCTGCCCCTCTCTAGGTTCTCTTGTCCTATTTGTCTCCACGACACCTTTTGCTGTGCTCTACAGCAAGCTAACTCCTCTTCCCAGCTTAAAAAACACCCCTGGGTAAAAGCCAGCCTAGAAAATGACTGTGTTTTGTCTCATGGATGCACTAAGGCCTTGAGGATGGGATGCAGAGAGAAGATTCTGTGCAAAAATGAGGAGTAGTGATCCCTGTCACAATGCACATTCCTCCTTAAAGATACCTGTGCTGAAATTCCCAGCTTATGTGACATTTAACCAAAATCAGATTGCTCCCACTTTTTGATCACCCCTTCAAATTCTGATCCACACATATGCCCTGTTTTCAGTGAAATACCAAAAATCAATGTCCTCTCCCCACCGGTTACCTCACGTTCTTTCTTTCCTTCCTTCCTTCTCCCACCAGGGCACCCTCCAGAAATTCGTGGATGACCTGTTTGAGACCATCTTCAGCACTGCTCACCGTGGCAGTGCCCTCCCCCTGGCCATCAAGTACATGTTTGATTTCCTGGATGAGCAGGCAGACAAGCACAACATCCACGACCCCCACGTGCGACACACCTGGAAGAGCAACTGGTGAGTTGCTGGGCTGGAAGGAGAGCAGAGGGATGTGTATTTTGGGCTCTGGCTGCTGGGGAAGCTGAGGATCTTGGTGTGGGGCTCAGAGGATGAGGCTCAGTCTTTCCAAGCTGATGGGGAAGTCAGAAGATCCCAAAATAAAGGATTTTTTCAGGGACAGAGCACTTTGGCTAAACAGGTCCCAGTTTCCCCTGTATTGCATGGGAGTAGCAGGATTTTTGAGGGATCTGATGAGGAAAAATGAAGGTTTTAATTGCTGAAGTGCCCAGGATCACATAGGAATATCTAGGGAGGCATGGGAGACGATTCAACACCACTGGGTGTTTGAATTCCCAGGATAGCTAGAGTGGGATTGTTTGCCCCCACAGAGGTACCTGATGCCAGCTGAGATATTTTAAGGTGTCCCAGACATCCTCAGAGGATGTTCAGCACCCACAGGAGACTTGTACCCTCCTGAGTGGTAGCTGCAAGCCAGGAGAGCATCTCCAATGGTATGAGGTGTTTAAAGAGTCTGGAGCTGGGTGTGAGTCTCCTTTGGAGTGACAGAGTGTGACATCAGTGTGACTCCAGCTGCCAAGCAGCAGCCTCTCTTCATACCTGCAGTGGGACAGTGGGAAAATCCAGGATCAGTGGAGAAAAAGCTCCTCTCTGCTGAGTCTCCCCCCTGGAAAAAGCTCCCTGGGGAATGTCTCCCTCCCCTTCTCCTGTGCAAACACAGGGACTATGAAAGGAACAGCAGAGGAGAGCCATGGGGCTCCCAGCTCATGCATTTTTTCCTTTTCCCAGCCATGCTGATGGCAGATCGTCACAGCGCCGGTGACATAAAAAAAGAAACCCCATGCACCAAAGAGGCTTTCAACTAATGAAACATTAGCATATTATTAACATTATCTGCGGCGCTAATCTAAGGCTGATTGCAGCCGCTCAGCCTAAATGAGCAGGAGGTTTATTTAAGGGGGGAGGGGGGAAGGCAGGGTGTGTGTGGATGTGGGAAAAGGGGCAGTGTGAAGAAATCTGTTCAATCAGATCAAATTAACTCCAAGTCACATCACGGGGCTTCGTTATTCCCAGCCAGGGACATCGTCCCCTGTCCCCTCCCCACAGCCAGGCACACAAACACACTCTGCTCTCCTCACCGTGGCTGTGTGTCTCATCCAAACACCTGCACAAGGACTTCTGCAAGCTTCACTCATCCACCTCATCCCCCAAGTGATGATTCTCCATTCCCAGCCTAAAATCCCACAACTCCATCATGTCTCATTGCCATATTTTGCACAGGCTGTCCAGATAAGCTGTGGCTGTCCCATCCCTGGACTGTTCAAGTCCAGGTTGGACAGGGCTTGGAGCAACCTGGGATAGTGGAAGGTGTCCATACACCAAAGGTGTTGGAACTGGATGATCTTCAGGGTCTCTTCCCACCCAAACCACTCTATAATTCTATGATTTCCAGCATCTCCTGAATGTGGCTGACAGGATTTCTTCCTTACATTTCTTCTGTGATTTTGCTGGCTCAGGAGAGCACAAAGAAAGAGAAACACATGCTCTGTCAGGAAGGTTGTTACCCAAAATCTATCACAGCTGCAGATGAATTTTTTACAGTGTTATGAACACAATGAGCACATGGGAGGAACTGGGGAGCTTATCCTGAATATCAGGAGAATTTGCTAAGCTGAAAGGTGCAGAGGGTGAAGGTAGACTTAACAACCTGCCTGAGAGAGAGACAAGAGCTGGGCTCTGTGCTCAGTGACACATCCCAGCTCCTGGGCCATGATCACTGGAATGCATTTGCCCTGACAAAAAGGCTTGAGGCAAAGGCTGGAGGTATCTCACACAAGGTACCTCAGGGCATCTCATACAAATGAGCTGCTCTGTGGAGAAAAAGGGGGAAAAGGGCTTTGGATTGCAACTGGAATAACATTTCCTTGGTTAGGGCAGATATATTTTCATATCAAAGGCTGTGATACTTTTTTTTCCCAGTTCCATTTTTTTTCCTTGAGGCAACAGGGCTTTCCCTGTCATGTACAAACTGCTTCCTGCCCGGGGTATTGGGATCATGTGCAGGCTTGGAGCAATGGAGACTGACAGGACATGGTGTCCAAACACCCAGGGTGTGCCATGAGCATTCCCAGTGTCCACCTGGGAGCTTTACCTACTTCTCTTCCCATGGGATTGCTGTGAGGGCTCAAAGCCAATCCCTCAACGACGAATTTTAGAAACACGAAATAGTTTGGGTGGGAAGGGGCCTTAAACTCATCCAGTTCCACCCTCTGCCAGGGCAGGGACACCTTCCACTATCCCAGGTTGCTCCAAGCCCTGTCCAACCTGGCCTTGGACACTTCCAGGGACAGCCACAGCTTCTCTGGACAACCTGTGCCAGGGCCTTATTACCCTTACCTTAATTTTTGTGGGTTCAATGCCTGTTCTCATCTGATGGATGAACCAGCAAGCTCGACTTTTCATTGCAGCTTAACACAGAGAAATTCAGAGTCTTTGTCATCACCTAAATTATACTCCCATTAATTTATGTGCACCTTCAACGAGGTTGTGTTGACTTTAAGACTCACAAAGTCTGCCTCGTAAAGAGTAACAGGGACAAAAGGTGACCTCACTTGATTTTGTTGGGGAGGAATTCATTGCACACCAAAGTTTATCCCAGAATCTTCATACCCACAGTGTGATCTTTGATTTTCACCCACCATTTGCTGCTGTGATGTCTGATTCACCCCAGTCGAGCTCAGAGATGCTTCAGAGACAAAGTCAGAGCAGTGGGTATTTGCTTTATTCGGTGCACCAGATGTGTGGGAATTGTTTCCACCAAACACACACACCAGTACCTCCAAAACACAGTGTTATAGGTAAAATTCATGAATATTCATTACATTCCCCAGGATAGGAGTGGTTCTACAAATTACTCCTCATAAGTCATTAATATTACTAGCGATTTCTTGTGCTCAATGGCAAAAGGATTCCTTTTGCCCCCTTTTATCTTGATAAGATTAAGGGAGTCCACAAGACCAGAACTGACGGGTGCCTGGATGGTTGAAGGATGGTTAAAGTCCAAATAGATTTGGATTTTCTATTTGACTACTCCTTTCTCATGTCCCACAGCAAACCTGTGAGCTGTGCACTGACTGTGTCCTCTCTCCCACCCCTCCTGCAGCCTCCCCTTGCGGTTCTGGGTGAACATGATCAAGAACCCGCAGTTTGTGTTTGACATCCACAAAAACAGCATCACAGACGCCTGTCTGTCTGTGGTGGCTCAGACCTTCATGGACTCCTGCTCCACCTCAGAGCACCGGCTGGGCAAAGATTCCCCTTCCAACAAGCTGCTCTACGCCAAGGACATCCCCAGCTACAAGAACTGGGTGGAAAGGTGAGTTTTAGCCGTGGGGTGGCATAAAGTGACACAAGGAGGTGTGGGTGGAGGTAGGAGGCAGCATCACTGATGCTTTTGGAAACTGCCCTTGGGGCCTCTGTGGCTTTTGCAAAGTGGAAATCTCCATGTTAACCTTTTATTCCCTTGTGCCTTCAAGGAGAGGTGGAAATTTAATTAATGGTGGGAAGTGAAGGTGTTTGCCATCATTGCTTGCCTTTGGGAGAAGCTGTTGAGAAGCAGCAGAGGAAGGAAGGAGAGGAGAGGAGAGGAGAGGAGAGGAGAGGAGAGGAGAGGAGAGGAGAGGAGAGGAGAGGAGAGGAGAGGAGAGGAGAGGAGAAGAGAGGAGAGGAGAGGAGATGATGTGTTTGAGCCCTGGGAAGCACAGGGGTTTCTCAGTCTTTCCACACTGAGAAAAGGTCAGTGGTTTGCTGCTCTCAGCAATGACAGCCCCACACTGCCTAAGTCACAAGGGATCTACAATTAAATCCCAGTACCTTCTCTTGGAAGCTCTTCTGTGCTTTAAATGAGATTCCAGATGACTGACAGGCTGCTGACTGAAGCTCTGCAGGTATTTTCTGTCAGCTCAGAATTCTTTCCAAGCGTTTTGTCCACACCTCCAAGACCTGTGGCTATACTTCAATCTACTGCACCACAGGTCAGTGCCTGGCAAAGCTGCTCCACAGGGAATACAACCAAAACAACCATTCCAGCAGCATGTTGGGGCTTCAGTTGCTGTAGGATTCCCCCAGGAGAAGCAAACAGCACATCCTGCACTTCATCCAGCAGGAGCTGTGCTTTGTTTTCCGATATGCTGCACTTGCCTGGCGCTATTGACAGGTTTGGGAGCTGCACAGATGGGGAACTGTTGCTGCTCTGTAAATACAAAGGCGGGTTTATCCTGCGGATCATTCCTGGGCACTGCATCCAGTTTTCAGCAATGATTTCTCTGGATGGCTTCCCAGGCATGGCCCAAAATTGATACCATGTCCTGCAGGTTGTACAAGGCCTCTGCTGCTGCAGACACCTCACACTGCTCTATCAATCCCTGTACTGCCTTTGCTGAGGATGATTTTCTCTCATTTCGTGAAAGGAGTGTGGCTGATCAAAGAGCTCCGTCCCCTACTCGGCACGAAGCAACATTTTTTCCAACAATTCTCCCATTGGTCTGTGATTTGTCTGGACAATTATTTTTAGATGTGGTTAAACACTTCAGCAAATGTCGTTTCTAGGCAACCTGCAAGGCTCTTACCAGCTACCTTGCTTAATTATGACCTACTTTTGGTACCGTGTCCAAGTTTCTTAGTATGTATTGAGGCTGATTGCTGGATTGACCTGGATAATGGGAAGGAAGTGCTTGAGGTTCATTTAGAAATCAAGTTTCTTCCAACAGTGACCCAAAGATGTCATTCTCTGGTGATGCTTTAGCAGCACTCTGTGTGGGTGGGTGGTTTCTGTGGACAAATAATTTGTTTTACATCTCAGCCTGGTTGATTTTGTCCTGGGAGATGCTACATTTGAGTGAAAAACTGAGGTACTCTAGTGAAGAATGGAATATTTCCTAATGCAACACCTTTTTTTTTTAATCTCTGGATAAACAAAAGGCTGCAGATTCCATTTTGGGTTTTTTGCAGTATTGATTTCACTTTACAACTTTTTGGAGTTAAATCCTGGTGCCCAGTGATCTTCAGCAATAGGTGCTGCATTTCCTTGGAAGTTTTCCCAAACAACTGGGTTTGCAAACGAGGTACATAACACCTCCTGCTGCTTGTAAACAGCCCTGGATTCCTGTCCCCAGCATGTGCTGGGTTGTTATCTCCACTGATGTCTGACAACTTGAACTGAAGCCCAAGGGGAAGCTGCAGGTTTTGGAATATGGTTAGAGCTTCTTCCCTGCTTCTGTTTTTATGTGTCAGTTCCACTGACTCAAGGCAGTGGCACCTGGATGCTGTGGGAGATGAAAGAAAAAAACCTATCAGGGATGAATAAAATATAATTTGAGTTCTACCCCGAGCTAATGAATTCCTTCTCTCCGTTCTGCAATTGTGCTTTGAGGGAGTTATTCCAAATCCAAAGGCTTCCAGGACTGGCTGGAGCAGTTTCAGTAGTCAGCATCAGCTGGAGATGGCATCCTTCAAGACCACTGGACTTCTTCAAAGAGTGAATCAGGAGATAAAAAAGTCGGGGAGTTTAAGAAGTGGTTGAGTAAATCAGAAGAACCTGAAATCAAACGAACTTCTTTGACGAAGAGGAAACTCTGAGAGGGTAATTAGGCAGTGGTGGATTGTTCCCAACTTGAGGCACTCTGGATTAACACATGCCTGGCTTTTGATAGGTCTGGAAAAGGAGCTGAGCTGGGTTTTACTCCAATCCATCCCTTGGAAACCTTTGGTTTCTTGGTGTGTGTGGCTTTTAGGACTCAAAAAACACAGAGCAGGGAATGACCTTGGCATGAGGAGCAGGCAGGGAGGGAAGGACTTCCCTCCAATCCTTCAGACATTTGTTTTCCACCTGGGAATGTGCATTGGGAAGGAAATAGTTCCATCTTCTGGCCTGACCAGTGGTCTACCTCCAGAGAGGGGTCAATTGGAAATTTGATTCCAAAAGATTCCAACAGCAAGACTGTCAGGAATATTCACTGGTTTTATTTATTTGTTTGGCTCATATTTTCGAGCAGTATTTTCTCATGTTTTCAGTTACTTGTGTGTGATGAGTCAAGTGGTGCCTTCAGAATTAGGATGCATGACAGTGACTAATGAAAAAATGTTAAAATTTACCAATTTACCAATTTTTGCAATTTCCTGTCGACTTAATGGAAAACTAGATAAGAAATGGAGATCTTCCTTGACGTTTTGAGAGGCTGGTTGTTTTAGTGCCCATTTCTATAATTACTCAAGATAATGGATTTGCTGACAACAGCAACAAAAAGTTATTTTGCATCACTTAAATTTAGTTGAAGATGTTCTCTGCTCATTGCAGGGGGGCCAGACTAGATGACCTTTAAATGTCCCTTCCAACCCAAACTATTCTGTGATTTTATGATAGTCCTTTTATGACATTATTGGGAGCAGATGTGGACTCTGCCTGCTGAAACAATCCAGCTGAGAAATTCTGTCTTTTGGGGAAAATCAGGTTCACTGTTCAAATAATACCCCCAGAGCTGGAAACACGTGGTTAAAAAGTGTCCTGGTGCAGCCACGTCTTGGATTTCCTGCTGCAGAACTCGAGGCCTGATGAGGCAGAAGAATTAACCCAGGAAATTGGGACGAGCTATTTGGCTTTTGTTGAAGCCACGAAGAGTCAGGCTGTAGTTCTAAAACAAAG
The DNA here is from genome assembly GCF_008360975.1 of Lichenostomus cassidix. NCBI lineage: Eukaryota > Metazoa > Chordata > Aves > Passeriformes > Meliphagidae > Lichenostomus > Lichenostomus cassidix. The sequence goes on from NC_139480.1 coordinate 2,732,297, forward strand.
TGGAGGCTTTTCAATTATGATTATATGAGTCTATTGAGGGAAAAAAAAAAAAAGGAAAGAAGGAAAGAATGGGAACGGTAGAGCAGAATCTCATCTGACTTCAGTTGGTAAAACTCCATAGGCTCTGCTGAATTTACATTAGAGCAGCTTCAGATCTGCATCTTTTCAAGTTTACTTCAAATGTCCCCTTTGAGCCTGGAAATCTGGAGAACTTGGGAGCATTTGATGCAATCCCTAAGCAATACAAAGGGGAGCCTGTTCTAATTGGGACTGTCTCATTAGCATTCAACGCCACACTGAAAAGATGACAAAGGGCTGTGGCTGACCTTTCATTTCTCTCCATGCTGCCAAGCTTATGATAACACTTGTTTGAACTTCATTAACACCATTTAATTGCCTGCATCACAATCAATATGATGTTTCCCTGCCGAAGCCTGGCACAGAGGCAGGGATGTGGGAGACTGAAAAGGGGCAGAGCACAAAAAGCAGAAGCCAAAGAGTTTTTCCATTTCACACTGGTGCCCAAAATACCTGCAGGGCTGCAAGGAGAGGATCTGGTGGGATTTTTTTTTCTCATCCCTGCAGGGACTCAGTCTCCTTTTGGCTGCTTATTGTGCGTTGAAAATAGCCCTGTGAGGAAAACTTAAAGCCAAAGGAGACATCACAAGTGTTCTTAACTTAAGAGTCATCCAATGAAGACCATTCAAAATAGGCTTGCCAGGTTCAGGATTAAAAGGAATCTGATACGTGGGATATGGAGTTATAACATCTGCATTTTATTGGGTTAACCTGGGTGCAAACACAGCTGGTGCTACCCAAATCCTCGGCCTGTGATCTCACCTACTTTCCTTTCCATACACGGTCAGAAAGTTATAGGATGAGGGGGAACAAATTTAAACTAAAAGGAAGAGATTTAGGTGAGAAGCCGGGAAGACATTCTTTATTCAGAGGGTGGGGAGGGGATGGGATGGAATTCCCAGAGAAGCTGTGGCTGTCCCTGGATCCCTGGAAGTGTCCAAGGCCAGGCTGGACAGGTCTTGGAGCAGCCTGGGATAATGGAAGGTGTCCCTGCCCATGACATGGGGTGGAACAGGATGAGTTTAAGCTCCTTTCCAACCCAAACCATTCTGATTTGATGATTCATGAAGGAACTATAATTTACATCCCATTAGCCTTTAGATATGGAGGTTAAGCCTGTTAGGAAGAGCTTAGAGAGTGTTTGGAGTGCACAAAACAGACAGTCTGTACCCATTTGGGATTTCACCTACCCAGGGTGTCAGCTTGGGCTTCCAGGGCTCTGAAGTCACTCAGAAATCTCTGCCTGTGCAGTGCTTGTGGTGTGTATCGACCACTTCACAGCTAACTTTAGAAAGAAAGACAAACTGGACCAGTTTAATACAATAAAAAGCTGCACGTCCCCTAACATTGCAAGTTACTCAGGTTTTAAGGAGAAACTCTGGGGGCTTTAAAAAAGAGCGGCACATGGCAGGTGCAAATCCTGGCTCTACTTTAAAAAATGAGTTTTCTGTGTCCTCTCTGTCTCTGCCAGAAAAAAGGCTCAAGAAGTAGCATACCAAGGGTCAAGGCAGAGGGTGTTGTCAGTAGAGATAATAAAAAACAGTGCTGGAAGGAGCCTCGGGAGGTCAACCCGACCATCTCCTGCCTCAGGGCAGGATCAGCTCTGTCTAAAGCCTTCCTGACAGATGCTTGTCTATCCTTTTCTTAAAGGCCTCCAACAACAGAGCCTCTGCTGTCCTCAGGCAATCCATTCCCGTGCTTCCCTGTCCTTCCCATCAGAGTGTTTTCCCTGCTGGGCAGCCAAAAGCTCCCTGGCTGTAATTAAAGCTCAGGCATCCCCAGGGCAGGGGTTACAGCTCATTCCCTGCCTTTCTGGGGCAGCTTTTGGTGTAACTGAGGACTGCTCACTTGTCTTTCTTCACTTTTCATCTCCAAAAAAATCTCAATGTTTTCTCATCACGGTAATGAGCTGTTCCTACACAGAGCAGCTTTCAGCAGGCAGGATGAAAATGTGTCCAAATGTGGAGGGTACAGCCCCACACATCCTCTGCACTGAGGTGATGCTGGGTGATTTCCTCCCCCACAGAAAGTACCTGTGCCCCAATTCACTCCTCAGCCATTGAATCAGTGCTGTCCATCAATCCTCCAGTTTATTCTGAGAGGAGAAGCAGCAGGGAAAAGCCATGAGCAGGTAAAATGAAAGCATTGGCCTTTTTAGCGCTTGCACACACAGACAGAATATTTCCCTCAGACAGTTTGGGTTGGAAAGGACCTTAAAGGTCATCCCATTCCATCCCCTGCCATGGGCAGGGACACCTTCCACTATCCCAGGTTGCTCCAAGGTCCATCCAACCTGTCCTTTAACAACTCCAGGGATGAGACATCCACAATTTCCCTGGGCAATCTATTCCAGTGCCTCACCAGCACCTCAGATGCTTCCCAGGAAACCCAAACTGCCATTCTGTGGCAGTGCAAGAACCAACAGCATGTCCTTGCCCTGCTTCACTGCATCCCATCAGCGAGCTGGTCATTCCCAAGCTTTCCATCAGCCCTTCCCTGCTGGAACAATCCCCCCATATCCCTTTCACGCACCTCTCCCTCCTTCAGTGGTGTGGATACAGCCGGCTATTGCATAACCCTAATTATGTTATTGCTGTAATTGCGTCTGCCGTCTGCAGCACATGGATTCGTTACAAGCTTTTCATATGCTAAAATGATTATTAATGAGTGCAGTCCCATCCCAGCGACAAACAACAGCCATGACAAAAAGATCTTTTGGAAGGCAATTAGCTCCATGCTAAGCTGCCTAAACCATGGGCTGTGCTGGGAAATTTCAGGCTGGGGAGGAAGCACTGGCAACGTGGCTTTTCTGTTCTCTTTTGATGAGTTAATGAGTTACTGAGTGGCAGCAGGCACAGTCATTCTGGTGAAACAGCTCCACTAAGGAGGGCACCGAGGGAAAGAACATTTATCCGTGGATAAACAGAGGGCAAAATGTATTCCCAGGTCACTGTGATGTATTCCCAGGTCGCTGTTGTGTTGGTTTCCTTGGGAAAACAAAACGAAATGAAACAAAACAAAACGAAATGAAACAAAACAAATCAAAATGAAACAAAACAAAACCAAGGCAACCCAGGGAAAGATGAGGTTGTGAAAAGAACAAGAGTAATTATTTTTTCAGGATGAGAGGGACCATTATATCCTGGTACATCCCAAATCCTTCACCATCCATCAATGGCAATGAGTGGTCTCCTGTCCATTTCAGGGCAGGCTGGGGTGAATTGCTGTGCTCGTGGTGCCTGTGAGGACACATCCCATGGCTCAGTCATCCTCACATCCTCCATCTGAGCTGAAGTGCTGCAATGATGGGTTTACCCCAACTTCTTATAATTTTAATTGCTTATGAAGTCTAATGAACCAATTTCCCATCACATCGGAGGACGAAGAGCCTCGAGGTAAGAATGGAGGCTGCTGCTGTGATTCAGGAGAAACTCAGACACATAAGGCTGGATCTTTTGGTGTTCATCTAAGGACCTTCTGGAAACAGCTGGGGAAGGATCCACTGGAGATAAATACAGAAGTAGCATCAAATCTGCTCAACACTCTCACTCTTGACCCTTTGGAGGCAGATTAAGCTAAATTTTCTGCTTTACACTGCTACCTTAGTGTCTCATTCAGAGGCAATCTGGCTCAGTCTTGTGCTCCCAACCTCCTGCTGGCTGTAGCAGTGAGAGTCAAAGACCTGTCCCTGTCCCAGGTGAGATCTGGTGACCCTGCACAGGTGACAGAGCACCTTGCTGCCCCTGGCACTGCCTGCCAGCCCAGCTCTGGTGTGGGAGCTGCCAGCTGCAGGAGTGATGGGAGCAGCACTCAGGCAGCCTTGCAAATTCCAGCAGTGGAAATGTAAGGGCCTCTGGGGTTTGGTGACAGCATCTCAGTGGTTTTTGCATTAGGGGTATGCAAATGGCAGAGAGGCCCTAAGTGCCTCTGAGGATCTGAGCTGCAATCGAAGGTAAATAGAGACTCAGCAGGGATGTTGTCATCTCCCTGCTAGGATGCTTTAATACACACATTCATCATTTCTTTAGAGAGCACAGTGATGGCTTCATTAGAAACTCTTCTGCATAAATAAGTCACTGGGCCATGGCAGAATTTGGATGGAGGGATATTATGTCTTCTCGCTCATCTAGGTTGGGCTATTGGTACATGGTTTTTTCCCTTATTTTTCTCTTTTTTTACCACAAAACACACTCCTGCAATACCTTGGTTTAATGGCTGCTCAGATGTGTGGTGCCAGGGAATTGAGCCTGGAGGAGGCCAGGATATTTTGGTGACCCCAGAACACTGAGATCACAGCCTGGGGTTTGTCATGGCCAGAGAAACCTCTGAGCCCCGAAACTCTGACTCTTGAAACTCAGATCTGTGCATCCCATCCTTGGCTCCAGGGAGCATTTCATGCTGCTTTTCCTTGTTTGGATGAGTCATGGGAGTGTTGTGCTGCTGGGAAATGATCTCTGCAGGGCTGGAAGGGGATGGAGAGCTTCAAACCCTTGTGAGTCACAGACTCAAGCGTTTGTTGCTACCAGGTGGAAAGGAAAGAGGACAAACTCGGAGCAGGAGTTGACAAGTGTGTCTATGTCCCATTTTTTGGGAGCACCCAGTCCCTACACCCACTATCCTACCACCACTTGGTGACAGCTGAACCAGAGGGGAAGAGGAGCATTTTAACTGCTTGTCAGAGCCAGACTGGCACCTCTGATTTCCTCCACCAACCCCATTTATTTTTGCTGTGATGAATCCCCTTCTCGTTTCACCCATCGGGAGGGTGCCTATCCAACATTTATGAAGAGCTGGGCTCTTCTCATGCACCATAAATCAAAGCATTTCACTGCTTTGCAACCTGTTTTCCCCACAAATCTCTGAACTGTCCTGGTTGCACACGGATTTAAGGGTTTTTTTCTGGTGCCAAGGCACACTTTGCTTTTTGACCCTAAGATTCCTTTCTTTCTGACCTTAACATTCCTTGTTTTCTCAGCAATGTCATGAATGCCACCAGCTCCTGACACTTTCTCTTGTTCATGTAGCACAGATCTGATTTCCTCCAGCAGGTGATGCCTAGACCTGTTTAAGTTTTTCCGAAATATTTATTCATCCTGCTCAGAATTTTCTTCTGGAGGTAGTTCTGCAGGACAGGTCCTCGTGGGATTTCTAGATGCTCACTTTTCTCACAGTGGTCCAGGTCCACCTGGGGACAGAGGGTTAGGCAGAGTGTGAAGACAAACAAACCCACACCACTCTTCACTGGTGCACTGGGAATGAGAAATGTTTACACCATGGGACTGAGTTAGACTTAGGATTTTTGACTTGTCCTAAACCCAAAAGACAAAATGCCAGGACTCCAGGGAGAGTGATGTTTTTGTGCCTGCTGGAAGTTGCAGTAAAATTAATGAGGTTTGCTTGAGTTTTTCTGGTGAAACAGAGTTCAGCTCTGGAAAAAGCCAGGCAAGAAGGACCTCTGCCTCATATGCCTCCCTCTCCCAAGGATTACATCAACATCCCAGCCTCAAATCCAGGATATCAACAGAGACTGACCCATTGCAGGAAACCAGGGTGGGAGCGAAGGGCACAGAACCAGCCTGAGCACAAATGGAGCCTCCTGATGTGGAAGGATTTTCCCTGTGCTCTTGCACTGCTCTGTCTTCCACAGGAGCCTCCAGCAGCTGCTCATCCCGCTCTGTCACAGGGAGGGTTTTCCCACTCATCCACCTCAAGCATCCTCATCACACAGCACTTCAATGTCCAATTTCTCTGCAGTGGCAAACAGCCTCCATCTCAGCAGGTGTCTCCACGCTGTTTACAGGACACCTGTCAGCTCTTTTGGCTCCCCGTCCCCTCTGCCTCCTAATTATAAAATTGTGGATTGCTGCAGCTATGGGCTTTTTTTTTTCCCTTCTTCTTCTTCTTTTTTTTTTTTTTCTCTCCTCGTGCACAAAATGTCAAATTGCAGAAATTAAAAATGTAAATGATGGCGTCTAATTAACCAGTTGACAGCAGAGCACAGCTGCGAATGACAGTGACTGATTACCTTCTGCAAACCTTGTCCTCCAAGACCTGCCTTACCCAGGGGACGAAGGACATCAAAAATAGCAACTTCCTTAAAGAGACATCACTCTGCAGCTGAAGCCTGCTGGGCAATAGTTCTGGGGGATCCATGGATAAACCCCTAGTCCTCCTGAGCTCCAGGGGAATGGTGTTGACTCCTAGGAAAAGCAGATTTTTCCCAGTCAGGCTGGAGTTGAAGGCTGTTGCCACAAATATCAGGCCAGATTAAAATATGGGGCAAAAAGGAGACGCTGAGCAGGAGAGTTGTTGGGATAGAATGGATTGAGTGGGGAAGGTGGATGATGTTAGCAATGGGGGCAGATGTGCTGGTGACAATGGTGCGAGCAAGAATACAAATATTTGGGGTTTTTCTGTGCAAGGAAGTGAAATCCTGAGCTCTTAGCAGGCAGCAAGATCTCTCTGGGAATAGAGGCAGAAGGCCTGACAAAGGCATCCAGCTTCAAGCCAGCTCCTGCTTTTCTGATGGCACAGGGAAAGTTTACAGGATGCCCTTTGGGGCTTCAGTCTCAGATTAGGGTGAACAAAACACACATCTGGTGCTCAGGATTAGTGCTTCAGGCATTTCCACCTCTCTTGCTGTAAAAAAGAAGAGCATGAGCAGGTATTTCACTGATGCGCCAGAAGAGCCCAACACTGCGTTTTTTTTCTCCTTATTGTTTGTGAATTCCATCTCTTGAGCTCCTGCTCTCTCCCCTCAAGAAACCCCCGTGTTTCTGCCCCTCAGGTACTACTCAGACATCGCCAAGATGCCAGCCATCAGTGATCAGGACATGAACGCTTACCTGGCCGAGCAATCCCGCATGCACATGAACGAGTTCAACACCATGAGCGCGCTCTCCGAGATCTACTCCTACGTGGGCAAGTACAGCGAGGAGGTGAGAGCCTGGGGGCAGCTCTGGGGGCCCTGGGGCAACCCACACATTGCCAGGGTGTGTCATCCTGTCTGCATCCTGGCTGGAGGGGAAATAGGTCTAAGGAATGAATTAGGGTCTGGAAAGGGAAGGTCTGGGATTTTGGGTCTCCCTAGTACTCCTTTATCTGGATCCCTGTTATTTTTGTCTCCCACTGTCAGGAAAATTAATCCACAAACGCCAGAGGTTTATGTCCAAAAAGGAGACAGGGCACTCCTGTAACTTTATTAATGAATAAAGGGAGAGGTCATGGGTATTTTCCATAGGTTCTCTCTTTCCCCATTGGCTGAGATAATCGAGAGGTACAGACTTCCCAGAACACCTAATTAGTATACATCCCCCCCTAATACAGACACCCCAATATATTTTCTTCTTGTTGCATCTCTGTTCTTGTAGTTCATTAACACCGTTTTGGTTAAGTCAAATCAGGGAAATTCCTATGGAAATCCTACCCATTGTTTCTTCTGTCTCTCATTATCAATGTTATCTTACCAGCAGACTCTTACCAGTCATTTGTTTGTAAAAACACCCCCTTATTCCTTTCACCCACTGTTGTTCAGTCAGGTTCAGCTGCTTTGCAGTAGTTGATGGCCAGATGTGAAATCACTGCAGAGGAGCCCTACATGAGCTCTACATCCAATGTGGCTAAAAGTTGTTCAAGGACTGTGCCCAGTGTTATTCCAGATACTCTAAAACACCCAACAATGATCCAACACAGAATTTAAGGTGTCCAGCATGGTTCTATGTATTGCAGGCCATGTGAGATCCCTTAGGGCATCTCAAGTGGCATGGCCAGGTGATGGATAAAGCTGATAAATAACTGATCTCCAAGATAAGATTCAATTTGATTGGTTGCAATCCAGAGGTCTACATTGAGTCAGATCAATCCCAAACTGCCTGCCTGGTTCCCTCCTGGCTGACTGACCTGTTTCGCATTATCCAAGATTGGGACCTACCTTAGAGAAACCTAACCCTCCTCTGTTGCTGTAAGATGCTGGACTCAGTCATTTTAGGAAAAAAAAAATCCCTATAACTTCTTCCTCTCTCCTTTTCCAGATTCTCGGAGCCCTTGATCAAGACGACCAGGCTGGGAAACAGAAACTTGCCTACAAACTTGAACAAGTCATAACCCTCATGAGCATAGACAGCTGAGAACTGTCCTGCCAGGGACACCCTGGGAGGGATAAACCAAGTCGTGCCTCACTCAAGATCATCATCTTTACCAAGTGCAAGTTTTGATGGGCTGTAAGCAGAGTCACCCGAAAAATGCTCCTCTCTTTCTCTCTCTCTCTTTCTCTCTCTCTCTCTCTCTCTCTCCCTCTCTCTTTCTCTCTTTCCCTTCTCTTTCCAAATCTACGGACAAAGCGACAGAGCCCCAGGGGTTAAAAGAAAAGACTGCAGAGGAATCTTGACTCTGGGGCTGTGAAGACATTCGGGTGGAGCTCTCCTTTTCACAGCTTGCCCTCTGCCTTTTGCCCTAGAGAAAAACTATTGAACACATTCACAAAAACCCCACCAACCCTCCCCCAACATCACATCCTCACTCTGCAGAGGTGAAATTGGGAGGTAACTTCTGTCATGCTGCTTTAACTGCCCTCCAAGGGCTGTAGCCTCTGGAGTGGACATGGAAATGAACTCAGTATTACTCAAGTGTCCCCAAGGGGAAGGGGAAGGCAGCCTGCCTGCAGGGCTCCTGGAGGGCAGAGCCAATCCAGCTCCTCTCCTGAAGAGCCATTGCAACTCTGTCTCTTGATAGCGACCCACTGGGAGAGGAACCCCAAGCCTCCCTGAAAAATGCCACAGCCCCGTCCAGAGCTGGACCTCTGTGGCTTATCCTGCCTGGGCAAACAGCTGCTCTCCTTGGGCAGGGAAAGGGTCAAGAGGGGACGAGGAGACCGACACTCCCCTGCCCATGTGTTTCATATGGTTCTTCTTATTTTTCCAAGAGCCGCGTGTTCCCCTCCTTCGTTCCTGTCGTGTCCTGTTGGTCGTAGCACTGCAGAAAAATGCTCTCTCTGCTCGGTGGCATCCCGTCAGTGGTGGTGGTGGTGGTTCTGCTCCTTCTGGCAATGGACAGCACAGCATCCCCCTTGTTCCCACCTCGGCTTGGAAAGCAGGAGCCACAGGCCTCATTTAGTTCCAGGCAAGGAGCTCAGCCTTGAAAGAAGAACCAGAGGGACCTTTTTTTAAAAAAAAAGTTCTTTGTTCTTTCCATTTTGTTTCCTCAACTGGAACACAGCTGTTGTTTTGCCACAATGGAATATCAGGGGGATTCTGAAGGGCTTGCTGTGAAGTGAGGTGATGCATGAGGCTGATGGTAAAGCCTTCCTTCCAAGCCACTCCTAAGAGGAAATATCACCACATTTTGGAAGGAAACCTTGGAGGAAATCCAAATGAAACACTGCAAAAAAATTCTTCTGCCTAGATCTCCCCAGCTGAACTGCCTGTCTCCTGGAGGTCTCTGAACTGCTGTGAGCCCATCTGCCTTTTGGTGCCAACTCCTGGCCTTTCTTTCCCCTTCTCCATTTCTGGAGCCAACAGGCCTTGCTGAAGGCACAGCTGCTGCCTGGGAAGGATTTTATCTCTCTTTGCACTTCTTATCCCTTCAGAGATCACTGTCACCGTGGGACGATTGTGAGGGATCACCCTGTCCCTGTCCCATCCTCTGCTCAGCTTCTCCAGGACAACATCTCAACTTGTTTCATGGCTAACCAAAGGGGAGTGAGCTCCTGCATCTCTTCTGCCTTCAGCTGTTCCATTCACATGGCTGCCAGCCTGGATAACGCCATGCTTAGAGACCCTCGGGGTGGGGAGAACCTTCCTTGTACACCATGGAGGCAAGAGCTGGGTCATTCATCTCCTCAGCAATGAGCAGAGCTCCCTGGCAGATGGAGGAGTGGCTGGAGAATCAACCCACACCCACCTCACCCCATCCTCAGAGCCACAGCCTGGATCTGCTTTGCACCTGGAGGGAGGAAGGGGTGAAGGCAGGGTGTGTAAATTGTGTGTGTAAATTGATTCCAGAGCGAGCTCATTTGGGTTTATTCCTGTCTCTTGCTATCAAACCAGAACCTCTCAGGAGTGACAGATCCTGAGTGTGTGTGAGGGGGGATTGTGAAGCAGGATTCAGTCAGCAGGAGGGTTTCCTTCAGCCAAGCAGATACACACGTAGGCAAATCCAAAACCACTCAAAGAACAGCAGTCCCAAACTGGGCGTGTCTGTGGGGAGAAAATCACCAGATTCTCGTTGAAACAACAAACTTAGGGACACGTCTTGGTTTGAAACCCCCAGACATTTCTCTGTTGATTACAGTTCTGATTATTTTGTGCGTGTGCGTGTGTATCTGTGTGCGCGTGTGCGTTCCTCCCTTCTTTTTTTTTTGGTTCTGCTTGCTTTCTGTTGGATTGCTGAGCTGATGGACTCATCATGCACCTTATGGACATCTCAGCAGTTTTAAGAGGCCTGCGCATTGGGGATGGTTTGGGTTCGGTTGGTTCTGCCATGGTTTTGTTGATCCATTTTAAGTAATGTCGGCGCATGTTCCAGATCCATTGATTATGGCTGTGAAAGTGGGAAGTCCCACCAGAGCCAGTGGTAAGAAAACGACAACAAACAACACAAACGCAGTATTTTTTATAAGTACGTAAATTAAAAAAAAAAAAAAATTAAAAAAAAAGGGGAAAAAAATTAAAAAAAAAAAAAAAGGAAGAAACCAAAGGTTTTGACAAACAAAGTGCCACAAAAGATAAATATGGACCCTATTGTCATGCCTTGTACTCACAGCTGGATGGTAGGAGTCTAAGGACAAAGAGCTGGCTTGGAGGGAAGTGGTTATGAGTGATGGGCGATCCTGCCTGGACATGCGCACATGAGATGAAGAAGAAGCTGTTTAACAAAAAAAAAAAAAAAGTATCAAAATGAACTGGTGTGATCCTGCACTGTTACTGAAGTCAGAGGAACACCACAGGGGAAATCTGAGACTCACCCTGTTTCTTTTCGATGTTTTCAGGGCTGTGTTTTTGGTTTGTTATGGTTGTTTTCCATGGTTGTTATTTTATTTCTTCTTGCTGGTACGGAGTTTTTCATCTGTATATTATATATATATATATTTTTCGAGAAAAAACTTGAACACCTCAGAGACACTGAGAATGAAACACTTAGGGGAAATGGGAAGCACCAGGAGATTGGTGTCTTAAACCTTTCCAACTTCCCATTTAGGCATTTCTGCTTTCTCTCCACCCTCTTCTTTCCCCCATGCCCAGGATTTGAAAGAAAATCTGTGCTTTGCTTCTCTTTCATCTCCTCTTTATTTGTTTTGTCTTTCTGTTCCTCTCTCTCTCTTTTTTTTTTTTTTTGGTGTTTGATCTGGTTTTGCTTTTTCGCTTGGAAAATGTGCCAGAATCGTGCTGTAAATGCGTGGGCTTCCTCCCCTGTCCCCTTCAGTGCCCTTCCCATTTCCAACCACTGTCCCAGAATCCCCCAGTCTATGAGAAGTCTTGGCATCTTTCTTCCCAGCCTCACCTGTTGAGCTAACTATTTTTTAAGTGCATGTAAAATACAACTAAAAACAAAGACGCGAGCAGAAAAATGAGCCCTACTACAACACGGATGCTTTTTTTTCCCTTAGATTTTTTTTCCCCCACCTCCCTTTCCACACTTGACCAAAAATTCATGATAAATAAGTAGTGTCCCACACTGTTTTTCGAGCCACAAGGAGAGAACTGGAGCCAAAGTTCCACAAAGTCCATGGACAGGTTCCTAATATCCAAAATATGCCAGATGATAGGCTGATATTTATGGGCATTTCTCAAACAACACTGCAATCAAATAATTAATGCTGACATTTTCATCACCATCAGAAACAGGGAAAGGGAATTTATGAGGACTCTCTGAGGTTCTATGGAGAGAGTCAAGATGATTTCTTCACTGCAGGGTCTGCTTTGGGGCTTTGGAGGAACAGAGGGTGAACAACCCCTCTGCAAACACCTCGTGTCCTCCCTGTGAGTTGGACTCACCTGCCAGTGATGGTGATCTGAGACCTAATCCATCACATCATGTGCCTGTGATGACTGAGCCTTCCAGGGAACAGCAGTGTGGGGAAAATTGTGTGTTTGGAATGAGGTGTTGGAGATTGTTTGCTCTCCACAGACAGCACAGGAGAACGATGGAGGAGAAATTCGGCTACCCAAGGTCACCTTCCTCTCCCAACTCAAAATCAGAGAATCATTTAGGTTGGAAAAGACCTCTGAGATCACAGAGTCCAGCTGTTAAAACATGCCCCAGTCCTTCTTTTCCCACTCTTCATCCTGTCCTCACCATATCCAAAGGTTTGATCCAACCCAGCACACGCCAGCCTTGCTCCATTAGGTAAGAGGACTATGCCAATCTTCTCCCCTGCAGTTTTACCACAGCAGTCATCTTCTCTTGCCTCTTTGACACTGAAGATCATAGGAATTATTGGGTCATGAAGCAGATTTACCTGCAGAATTTTGTTTGGTAATTGGTTGGGTTGAAAAGAGATTACCAAAGTTTCCAGATCTTGTGCATTCACCCACATGGAACTGTTTGCCATGAAGGGAAAAAGACCAAGCAAATCAGATAATTGTCATTATTTTAAATAATGCTGTTGAAAACTGATAGATCAAATTTGAAGAGTCTAGTGGTCAATCTCACTGTTGAGTTCCCTTTGAATTTCCTGGAGTCTGAGATGCCTGTGAGGTAAAAACCCCAAGCCCTTAACAGCCAATGCCAAGAGAATTGTCTAGAACTAAGTCAAAACATGAAATGTAGATCTGTCCTTCCCCAAGGTTTTAATGAAGTGCTTTGGGAAGAGACACTGCTGTGTGGAAGACTCTTCCAAAGGAAGATTGGAAACCTGGAAGGACTTAGTCCCAGAGCTCTGCTAAGTGAGACACACATTTTTGTCTGCACAAAGGACACTCAGAACCAAGGAATCCCAAAAATGGTTTGGGTTGGAAGAGACCTTAAAGATCATTTCATTCCAACACCCCTGTCACAGGCAGAGACACCTCCCACCATCCCAGGTTGCTCCAAGCCCTGTCCAACCTGGCCTTGAACACTTCCAGGGATGGAAGTCCTTAAGTCCAAGGATCACCTCACACCAAAAAAAAATAAAAAACCCAAACAAATGGCTGGGCTGCTGGAGATGACCATGACTATTCTCTCACATCACCAAGGCTTCAGTCAAACAAGTCCTGCTACCCCTTCCCAGCAGCCTGATTGTATTACTCCGAAAGCAGCTCCAGCTGACAGTGTGGACATTTCTTGGTGCTGTAGAAGGAATGAGAGACAGGAAGAATTCTGATTCTCCTTCCCCAGTTCCTGAGGTAGTCTCTAGTGTGGGAGAGCTTTGCTCCTCCACAGGCATCTGTTGCTTTCTGTGGTGGCTGATGTGATGTGACCAGATAAGCACTTTACTGGAACCCCACCAGTCCCAACGAGGTGGCTTTAGTCTCTTTCTTCTCCCTGCTTCAGCACTTAGCTGTGGAAGCCAGACAGAGAGCACTGCATGGAAATGTGGTTGTGGTTTGACCAGGTTTGTGTTGGCTTTGGGTAGCTCACCAAAAATTGCACCCAGGAACCCAGTTTGCTTATTCCCAACCCTTGAATGAGGAATTTGATATAAAAATCCAACTCACAAATCAGTATTTTGTAACCTCTGAGATTCTGATACATCCCCCCTTGGGATGACCAAGGGACCCCAGGAATGGGTCTCTTTCCCCAAACTAGGGAGTTATGATCATTTATAGGATCACAGTGAATTGTGTGTTTTTATATTGGCAGGTGACTCACCAGGGCAGCTGTTGGGTGAAGAAATACTGGTGTAGAATCAGAATCCCAAAATGGTTTGGGTTGGAAGGGACCTTAAAAATCATCCAGTTCTATCCCCTGCCATGGGCAGGGACACCTTCCACTATCCCAGGTTGCTCCAAGCCCTGTCCAACCTGGCCTTGGACACTGCCAGGGTGTCACCACAGCCTGGGTGATTCCAGGACAATTTGCTCTGCACATTTGATGAGCAGTCAGAGTTGTCCTCCAGGGCAGGTGGAGGTTTTGGGATGTCCTAACTCTTGCCATCCAAATCTTGTGTGCTGTGGAACAGGAAACTGGTGAAACATGTGAACCTCAATGTCATGGGGTGAAACTCAGCCTCCTGCCCATTCCCAGCCTGAATTTTCCTGCTTTGCACCTGGTGCAGCTCCCATTTCAGAGCACTGTTTGGTCCATGGAATCCTGCAGTTTTCCTTCACCTCTGTGACTGTGCAATGCCCCTTTCTCCAAAAAAAACAAACAAAAAAAAAAATCATGTTGTCTTACTGGAAATAATGATTTTGTGGAGAATGTTTGGAAAATGGAGCTTGTTAACCGTGCTTCGTTTGGGATGGCTCAGTTCTCTACACTTGGAGAAGCACCCAAAGGGACACAGGCTTACAGCAAAAAAAAAAAATTGTAGGAAAGATGTCAAAAAAATTAATAAAAAAAAGAACCAAACAGGATTTACACTTGGAAAAATAAACCCGCCAAAAACCCCACTGAAGTTATAAAGCTGCTTAGTCTAATCAACCTGTCACGTGTGTGATTTCTGTTGTCGTTGTTTGTTCATTGTTTGGGTGGTTTTGGTTTGTTTCTTGGTTTTTTTTTTTTTTTTTTTTTTTAAATCTGTTCTAAAAATGGAGAGTTTACCTCAAGAAATTCTTTCTGCTTGGAAACAGATCACCTCAAAGATGCTCGCAGCAGAGAGCAGCGTGCAGGGAAGCTCAGTAAAGCAAACCTGGGTGTGGAAAACAGAGGGAAAACCAGGACATTCAGGCTCTTTTCAGCATTCCCCTCTCTTGCTGGTGTGGTCTGGCATTCCCCAGTGGAGAGGCTGCTGTTCACTTTCAGAGCCAGGTGGAGAAATCAAGGCACATGTCCAAGCTTGAAGTCCTTTCTGAAGTATCTTAAGAGAAACTTGGTGTTATTTAAAATTTCTATGCTGCTCTTTCTCCATTCCCTGGAGAAATTCCACTTTCCAGCCCAGGCTGGGGTAAGGAAGCAGAGAGATTAGGTGCTAACTAAATGCTCCCAATGTTTTCCCCAAGGAATCGAGAGGCAACTGGAATATTTAAGGTCACAAGACAGGCCCTTCCTTGTGTCTGACCCCGTGTCTTGGACATACACATGAGCCCAGAAGTCTCATTCTCTGTTTTGCTAAAGCTTCCACCTTAAAATCAAAACCACGTTTCTTTTCACCACAGTGTTACTCACAGCCTCAAAGAGATGTCAAGACAGCATTAGAAAGGAGGTTGGGATCCTTTTTCTTAGGTTGTTGTTGTTGTTGGTTTGATTTTCTTTTGAATTGATCCTAGTTAAAAAGGAAATAAATAAAGTCTATACTATTTAAATTGGAATCCCGTTGTTACTTGGTAAAGGCAAAGCTTCTGTACCTTTGTTATAATTAATTGTATACCTGTGTATGTAAATATAAGGCATTCCTATTTTGCAGTCCAGAACAAAAAAAAAAGAAAAAAAAACCTATTTGTAATATAGAATAAAGTTTATTAAAAAAAAAAATAAAGAACTAAAAATGTGCCAGGCTGTGATTGCTGCTTCCTGTGTCAAATGGAGCCAAAAGAGGGAGGGAATTCAAGTGAAGGAAAGGCTGGAAAAGACCTTAAAGATCATAGAGTCCAACTGTTGAACAGCAATGCCATGATTTCCTTCCTTCCTTCCTTCCTTCCTTCCTTCCTTCCTTCCTTCCTTCCTTCCTTCCTTCCTTCCTTCCTTCCTTCCTTCCTTCCTCCCTCCCTCCCTCCCTCCCTCCCTCCCTCTCTCCCTACCTCTCCCTATAACACAAAAACACATTGGACTGAATTTATTTTTGGAGAGGTGGGATCCAGACAGTTCATTCCTTTCCATCTACTTTTGGGATCTCAGCAGCTCAGGAAAAAAAAAAAAAGGCTGACAAGCTCATGAATTCAGGGATGCTGCTAAAGGAACCACAGTCTGTGGATATTGAAAGGAAAGTCACTCTGGTGAGAGTGGAGCAGCAAAAATTTAGGGTAAAACCCAAAACCACCTCTAAATAAAGAGTTATGAAGGGTTTTGTTTTTTCAGGGCATTTTTTAAACCAAAATTTAAATATCTCCCTAAAAACTTCCTTCCAGACAAAGTGGTTGTATTTAACACTTGCAAAAGAGTAGCAGAACACTCTTCCAAATATTAAATGGAGCTGCAGTTACTGAGCACAGCCAAACAAACAGACTCCAGGCTTGTGGTAACTCCCTGTTGTCAGCTGTAAAATGTTTGTTTTCGGGGGGATTACATGTGTGGTTTTGCTGCTGCTCAGCAGAGAATTTCCCTGTGGATTTAATGAAACCTGCAGGAGTAGGAGTGAGGAGGAAAACCTCTGGCATGGATGTGTCTGCAGCAGGACAGGACGTCACTCTGATGGTCACTGGGACACTCTGGACAGCCTGAGACCTTGGCTCAGGTCCTCTTGGCTGTGGTCACCTGTGTGGGACAGAGACAGCACCAAGCTGCTGGATGCAGCAGCCACTTCTCCCATCTCCAGCCTCTAAATTGCCTCTGTCCAGCTCCCAAATGAGATTCAAATGATGTTCAAGGCCAAGTGGGAATTTACAAAGCAGGCAGGAGCCACCTTCCCATCATTAAGGTTGGAAAACCCCTCTAAAATCACCAAAGCCAATCGTTAACCCAGCACTGCCACCACTTAGCCATGTCCCCAAGTGCCACATTCTTTGCCTAAAGTCACTGGTGTTCCTTGGTCCGTGCTGGATTCTCCCTCCCACATGCCAGAAAAGAGGTATTTTCAAAGTTTTCCTGCTTTTATGGTCCATGAGAAATGCTGGCCATTTCCTGCCCCTAAATCCTTCCTTTTTCTGAGCTCCTCCACTGAGGAAATGGTGACCATTTGCTTTAGGTCTGGAAGATCCCTGGTGTAAAATAATATCCCCCCAGTGTCCCATGGAAACCTGGGAGGGGAAAAGGCATTGCAAAGCTCAGAGATGATCCTTATCTCCCAGGTAAAAGCTGGGAATTCTCCTGCAGCTCAGCTGCCCAAAGCAATCCCAGATGTCAGCTGAGCAGGACCATTTCCAGCTCCCTGGGGAGGATCCAATTTGCCTTTATTATTTCCTGTTTCCCTCTTTCTGACACTTCCCAGGTTCAGCTGCCTGGATTGGATTAAGATGTTCTCCTCACCAGTCCCCATCCTGGGTTTTTTCTGGTTCAGCAGAGAATAACTCCAGCATCAGCTCTCTCATGGCCACTGGATGTCACTTATCAGGGATCCCTTCCCTCAGTTCAGCCCCAGGTGGTGACAGTGACAGTGACAATAACTCTGAGTCCCTTGCCCTGCAAAGCCCTGCCAGCCCCAGTATCAAGGTGTTCCAGCTTGTTGAATGGCAAGAAAATCATCCTGGGATCAATGAGGTTTTATTCATAGGATCACAGAGTGGTTTGGGTTGGAAAGAACCTTAAAGACCACCCAGTTCCAAACCCTGCCTTGGGCAGGGACACCTTCCACTAGACCAGGTTGCTCAGAGCAGGATCTCTGCAAAATCACCTCTTCTGATGAGGAGTTTTTCTCCTGTGGGGGTTGTCCTGTTTCTCTGTGCAGCCACCAGTGAAAATTTGGATTATTCAGGATCCAATTTACCTCATTACAGCCCTGCTGGCTCAGATAGATCAGTGACTGACAGAGGGAAATGCTGTTTCCTCAGGCTGGCCCCAGGGAGAGCTCACCCAGCTGCAGAGGATTGCACTGTGCCTTTCCAAAGCCAGGTGGGATGAATCCCAGCATGGCTCTTCTCTGACCTTTTTTGCTGTAATTGTTTTAGGAAAAGTCTCCTGTTATACACACAGCAGAGCCCTGAACTTCTCTGCCATGTGCTGTGCATTCCCACAATCCAGCCAGCATTTGGGAGGAAAGCAGGAATCACTTTGGTCTTTTGCCTTCAGCTAAGACATTCAAGGAAAAAAAAAGAGAGAACAACTGTTTTATTTTTATTATTATTGTTTACCCCTTTGAATTTCCTGCCTTCTCATAAAGCCTAATGGGAAATGCACTCCCTGACCCCATAACTCCCAAAACCAAACACAATGCCAAGACTTCTCCACAGGCCAGCTTTCCTTCAGTTTGCCATATGGGATGCAGCCCTCATTCCTACAGCACAGGCAGGCAGGTCAGCACTGAGTCACAGCTCATGACACCAAAACATGGTGTGGGCAGGAGCATGACAAGCAGATAACACCAGCAGGCATCGTGTTTTTCCTGGCTACATCTGTGCTAGTAAATAAAAGAAGGCCAAGGCGGAGGCTCTGTGTTGAATTGTCTGTGGTGTTTAGCTGCTAGCAGCCCCTCAGCACAATTTTGGGTAATTTTCTCCCAGAGAATGGTCAGGCACAGCTTGGGATGAGCATCTACCATGGATTTTTTAACTTGCATGGATAAAAATGCAACCAGTCTGGCTCTCTCTGCCCTGTAAACTCTAAGGCACAGTGGCTTCACAGGGACAGATATACAGAGCTAGACTGAAAAAATACGGGGAAAAGGTTCTGCTGGGTCAGGAGGTGTTTGTAATAAAATATTGGAAAAGGAGCTGCTATAAAAGTTCAGTATTATGACTGAGAGTGTGATGTTTACCTGTCCAGGGCTGGTGGGGGGAAGAGAATGAGCCTGAAATGGTCTGAAGTTGGATTTAAGTTTTGAAACGCAGGATTTGGGGGCAGAGTGAGGATGCCAGAGGGAAATCTATCCACTGGAAAAAATGATATATCCCAGGATATCCCAGCTTTGTCTCAGACACCACTGACTGGTGTTTGTCCTGTACATGCTGTTCTGTCAAGTTGGATGAACCTTTTCTGGAGGAGCACTGGGGTGCCAAAATACAGAGCCTGAGGTGGCATCAGGACCTGTTCTTCTCTGGAATGTTATGGGGCATGGAGTTGAGCCAGATCTCACCTGCTGGGTTAGGTCTGCTGGCCCTGAGTTGATCTCACTCATCTGCAGTTTGGGACGAACCTGCAGGCAGCTTTCAACCCTCGGGAAGAACCACATGGAAAATCTCCAGGACTCATCAGGGTCCCCTCAGAGGCCATGCCACAGCTCTGGTCCTGTGCTCTTCCTTTGTATGGATGAGCATGAAAGAAAGAAGTGCAGACACTGATCCGATTCCATCAACAGCACCCAGGTTTGCTCTGTGCTTTCCCAGTCCCCCAGCTGAGCCAGAATCCAGGGAATCTGGCTCAAAAAGCTGCCCTGCTTTGCATTAGCAGAGGCAATCTGGTTAACTCCCCAGCAGGGGCAGAGCACAGCTCCCAACTCCATCTCAGCTTCCACATCAGAGACCTGTGGTGAATTGGATCCAGAAGAGGCAGCTGTGAGTTATGGGGCTGGAATTCCATCAAGGGCTTCTGGGGAAATCATAAACCACCCAACAGCTCTCACAGCCTCCCCCCCATCTCCCTGCCCACCGTCCCCAAACAGAATTACAGCCCCATAATTCAGAGGGGGTCTGTTTGTCTGCAGGAGGACAAACTCAAGGAGCCGTTTGGGGGGTATCAGGCTGTAAATTCATCCTTTTTCCTGCCATTCTTCCATCTTTACAGGATGGTGATTCCAGGCTTCATCCAGGGCTCTTCACTTTCCCCACCCATCCAATCTTCTTTCTTTCATCTCTTTTCTCCTTCCTTCCCTGCTCAACAGGGACGTAAAAGCAGTGAGTGTCTCACAGAGACCACAGCTCAACACTCACACCCAATCCCCTTCCCTTCACCCCAGAGACTGAGAGCAACATTCACTCTGCTCCTCAATCCTTTTTATCCACAACCCATTCCTGGCCTGAGCCAGAATGCAAACATCTAAAACATCCCCTGGTTCTTTTCAAGTTGGGCCAAACTAGGTATTGTTCCTTAATTACATTTTTTCAATGGTTTAGGGGATAAGGAGAGGGCTGGGGACACCCCTTTATATTTTTGCTGGCATTTACATGGAGGTATTTACAAGCAGAAAGCCAGTCTGGAATGTTTCAGCATTGCAAGTTAGATAAAACTAAGTAATTCCAACTTTGTTCTGTTTGTGGGATGTTTTGGGCACCCTGGACTTCAGAGGTGATCCATGTTTCCCAAAGATTCCCTTTGATAGTTGACAAATCAGACTGTGAATCTCTTGGAAGCTGAAGCTGGCAGACATCATAAAATCCCCTCAGCACCAGCTCAGTGAAGGGAAAGAGAAATCCAGAAAGGAAGGATTTTCTAGGGTCAGGTACAAAGCTGGGACTAGAAGATGCTGGTCACACCATCTCTTCTACCAAACCACCTGGTCAGTCTGCATAAATGATATAAAACTGGGTTTGAGCCCTTTACATAATATCAATATCCCCTTTTCTCCTTCCACCAGAACTTCCTGAATTTAGGAATTTGGTGTCATAAGTCAAGAAGCACCACCTGGAAGTGCTGGACATCCCCCTGTGAGAAATGACAGAGCATCATTTCCCAGTGGCTCAGAGATTTCCATGCCTTCCCTGCCATTTTTGTGACCCTTTCTATATTTTATGATATAAATGATCACAAACTCCCTTGAAGACAGGAGGGAATTGTACTCATGTCAAACCACGAACCAGCAGTGAATTTGTCATGTTTGTTTGAGCTGAAATGCTCTTGTGAGTTCAAAGCTGAAAGGCCAAAGGGTTTGTGGTGCTCTGATTTGGGCAGCATCTTGGAATGGTTTTTCCTGACAAATGATGCAAATTTTGAGGGTTTCTTGTCCTCCTGGCTCTGAAAGCAGCACACTGAGAAGGTTTTTCACCAGTCAAAAATTCAGGTGAGGTCTTTAAGCCATATAACAAACCTTGAAATGTTACAGGGCAAAACATCTGGGGGAAAAAAATGGATTAAAACCACTCCAAACTCTTTTTAAAAGCCAACTGATAAGAAACCAGCAAGAGCCTTGGTGAATCCCAGCAGAAAAGTGCTTTGTAAACTGGATTGTGCCCTGTGATCACATCGTGGGGTTTCATATGTATGTATAAATTTTTTAATTACCAAGATTACCCCATGTAATATTTGATAATTCAGCCCCTTTGGGGAGTTGACTGTGAGGGAAAGGAACAAAACACAGTTCCAGATTTCTAGCCTGGGGAATTGTCTCAGAGGCTTGCTTTAGTTTATTTTTTTTTTGCCTTGCTATTTCTTGCCCCCCCTTTGAAAATCTTTCATTTTTCTTCCTTAGGACAGAATTTCAATTAGCAGAAGGATAATGCTATCAGGAGGCACTGAATATCCTTGGAGATAAATCTAGCTGGGAGTTGTCAATGCAATATCTGAAGCAGCCTGACAGGAGAAGTCCTGTAAAGCTTAGATTACTCTTAAAAATAACATTTTAAAAACCCCAAAACATTCAGTTGGCCTTGAAGAGAGGGAATGAAAGGGGTGGGAAGGAGGTTTTTTTTTTTGAATTGCTACATTCAACAAAAGAGGATGAAAAAGGAAAAAAAAAGAGTATATTAGGGACACCCAAACTGCTGCATCTGACTGAGAAAACGTCCAAATAAACTTCTAAGCACATCCTATAACCACCTTTAAGCCTGGTGGATTATCAGACAGCTGAAAGTTTATTGCTGAATCTTCCCTTGTGAGAGAGTTGAAAGAGACCCTTGAAAGCTGCAGGAGCCCACGTGGAGTGGAGGACACTGGGGCAGTTCTAGAGCACCCCTGAGCACATCAGAGTGTTCATTTGGTGTTTCCTTATCCTTAAAAAATAAGAGTTCCAAGGTAAGGAAACCTTTCCTCTGGGAGATGTGGGATTGTTCAGCCTGGAGAAGATAAAACTCCAGAGGGATCCATAAAACCTTCCAGTGCCTGAAGAAGCTACAAAAAGGAAACTTTATAAGGAGATGGAGTGACAGGACCATGAGGAATGTCTTTAAAATGACCAAGGGCAGGTTTGGATTAGATATTAAGCAGAAACTCTTCCCTGTGAGGGTGGGGAGGCTCTGGCACAGGTTACCCAGAGAAGCTGTGGCTGCCCATGGATCCCTGGAAGTGTCCAAGGTCAGGCTAGACAGGGCTTGGAGCAACCTGGGATAGTGGAAGGTGTCCTTGCCATGGCAGGGGGTTGGAATGAGATGACCTTTAAGATCCCTTCCACCCCAAACCATTCTTCTGGTGTTTTTATGATCCTGTGACCAGGATGATCTGACTCATCTCTGCCTTCTCCTCCCCACTGCTGACCTTTCCCCACCACCTTTCCCACTCACCTGCCTCAAACCACCAGCAATGCCCTGAGACACTTCCTGCCTGAACTGGGGGCTGGAGGAGCTCTTGAAGGCTCTCAGAGATGAGACACACATGGCCCAAATTGCACTGAGCCCCTTTATCTGCTCACATCTGGTTATCTGCAGTGCAATCAGTTTACTTCAGCACAGCTGAGGAGTGGCTGAGCAGAGCTGGGGTCAGAGACATGCTGAGAAAGGCACATCTGATCTATTCCAGAGTCATGGATGCTCCTTGGTGATGATTTTAGATCAGCTGGGGCTGTGAAAAGTAAAAGATGTCATCACCCAGCCCAAATGGCCACAGGGTCACTGAATGGTTTGGGTTGGAAGGGACTTTAAAGATCATCCAGTTCCACCCCCTGCCATGGGCAGGGACAGCTGGAAGCAGGAAGCAAATATTCTGATATCACCCATGGAACCACTGCAGACCTTTGTGGCTAGCACAGACTTTTCCCGTGAGAATTCTTTTCTCTCTTCTTCCCGTGTTTTATAAACAAAGATAAAGTTTGGATGTTTGTTGAAACAATTTCTCAAAATATGGACAGTTCAGGCCTGGCCAATCAGGCCTAGGGGGAGGCTTTGAACTGACCAATCTGGGTGACCTTTAAAAAGTCTATATAAGTTGGGATTAAATAATAAAAGCTTCTCACCCACACAACCACCACCCACAACCAACACACAACCCCATATTTATGGACACGTTCTATTTATGGTCATGTTCTGTGACCTCAGAAGTCATCAGAGGGTAGAACTTGAGGTCTGCACTCCAGCTCTGCAGGACATCATGCTCTGTCTGTTCTCCACCAGCAATTCCTTTCAGCAATCTGAATCTAGACAAAAGGGATGGAGAAAATAAAATATTTGTTTTTGAAGTACAGGCTGATCCTTAGATATTTTACATGACCAGTTGATGACAGACCTGGACTTGAAAATCGTATTTCTTTAGCCACTGTTACAATACATGGGCATTCTGACATTGAAAACATTGCCTTTCAACTCCCGCTCTCTTTTTCAAATTAGTCAACTTGCTTGAGAGTGGGATTTCTGCATTAAGGTGAGTGTTTGTACTATTGCCAATATCTGCTTTCAATATTTTCAGGATAAATACCCACAACACACAAGTGTGCACAGCTCCAGGCACCTGGCCAGTGTCGTTGAGTATTCAAAACCAGCAAAGAGAAAAGAGGAAAAAAAAAACCCCAGTCTGTCCAGTTGGGAAGCAGAAACAAAAATCATAATTAAAACATAACATGCAAATTAAACCATCACTGCTTTTTGCAGCGATTCGGACCCTAAAAATCCTGGTTTGGATTTTATTTTTCCAGAAATGCTGGAAAATGTGACTAACACAGATTTGATTAGGAATGTGACATAATTCACAGGCAGAATGGCAAATTCTCAGTCTGGGGGATGAGTTAAACCTCCAGAATAATCTGCCCAGGCACACAGTTCGAACCTGCATGGGGCCAGCAGCAGTTTTTGGAGGATGAACTCTTCCCTGAGACTTTTCTCAGAGTGAAATTTTTGGCTTCTTTAGGAACAGCAGGAATTTCCTTGTGATGGGGTGGGAATCCCTCTACATCTTCATCTCAGAGGAGTGAGGACAAAGTGTAACTAAAAATAGTGGCATCAAAGGGGAGGAAACCACTGTCTGCAAGCAGAAAGTTCTCATCTGGAGAAATGCTGTTGGCAGAAGATTGAAGACAAGGAGGATTTGGAGTTACCCACAGAACTGCTGAGCAGATTTTTGGGATCTCTGGGTTGGCTTAAGCCCATATTAACCCTTCAAGCACTGAAAGCAGAGCCCAGCTTAACCATCATTGCTCCCTGAATCTGCTTCTGACCTCCCTGTGCTGAGAAAAATCTCCCATTTTTCCCTTTCTCAGTGACAAGAAGAGATGCAAAACCCCAAAAATCTTTCTAAAACCGTGAGGCCAATAAGTGTTAATGAAGCAACAATTCCTTTTCTAGTCACAGCACGATCCTGGGAAAGAATTCCTGTTTCTTCCTTTATCCACCTGTACTAATGCTTCCCAGGAATGCCCAATGGGCATCTCTATGTGTCATCTGCAGTTTGAGCCTTGCAGGACTGAAATATCTCAGCTCATCTCCTCTTCTTGCTGCTGTGAGCTCAGCAATGCATGGAAGCACCTCTCAAACTCAATTTATTTCAAGCACAAGTAACCTGCATGGATTAATGTGCTCTAAGACACCAGCAAATAGTTTTGGGGATGTGGGAAAGGAGCTGAGCCATCCTCAGGTGCCAAATCTCCTCCAGTTTGGCCAAACTCCAAACTTGCCAACCATCAGCATCAGAAATATTCCATGTGAAGTTGGTTCTGGAGAAGAATCCCTCTGAAGCCAAAAATGTCCCTGGTTCACCCTGGAAAGACCCAAATCAAGGTGACCTGGTGAAGGAAGGCAGATCTAACCCACAGGCACCCAAACCAGGAAACTGCCTGCAGGTTGAGTCCAAGGAAGGAAAGGGAAGGTTTGCAGCTGTTCCTCTTGCCCAAGGGTGAAATTATGCAAGTCTCAGAGGCAGCAAGGCAAGATCAAAAGGGGAGAAAATTAGGAAAAGACAGAAGAATGGAGAATAGTCTTGTGCTAAAGCTTTCAAGTCCAGGGCAAGCTGGGGAATGCAGGTTTTCTTCACTTGCTTGGCTTGTAAACTGATCCCTTTTCTCTCCCTTTACCTGAGGTGGTGGGAAATAATTGAAAATATCCCTCCTTGGCTGGGCTGGGCTAGTCCCAGAGCCAGGTAGGACAGATCACCTGCCTTCTCCTGGTTCCCAGGTGCACCTGAGCCACACCAGATTTGTGTCAGCAAGAGAGAAAAAGGAAATTCTTACTCCTCGTTGCACGTCTTGTTTATTCACTGTGTTTTCATCCTGCATTGGGCTCAGAGGAACCTGCACAGCTTAGTTCACCAACAAGGCTCATCCATCAGCTGGATTCTAGAGGGATAGAAATGCTGGTGGAGGAGACAGGGGGAACACGAGGTCATGTGGGATACACATGATGCAGAAAGCTGTGGTTCTGGAATTTGGGCAGATAATTCAGGGTGTTAGAAATGGTTTAAGAAGTGAAACCCAAAAATTATCCCTCCCCCTCTCTTCCTCTGCCACGGATGGCTTCACAATGAGAAATAACAAGGAAAAGGAGAAGGCAAATACAGTTCACAATATCCAGCATGGAGAAAGTGATAGGGAGGAGCAATACCTTTTGGAAGCAGGACAAAACCCAAAATAATATCGGGCCCAGAGGGCTATGGAGCATTATATTTTGTAATAAAAAGTTCTGCTTCAGACTTGGCCAGGTTCTCTCTTTAGCTGCCCACCAGCTTCCCTCTGCCCAGGGAAGGAGCAGAGCAGCAGAGTTCTTCCTTCCTTCCTTCCTTCCTTCCTTCCTTCCTTCCTTCCTTCCTTCCTTCCTTCCTTCCTTCCTTCCTTCCTTCCTTCCTTCCTTCCTTCCTTCCTTCCTTCCTTCCTTCCTTCCTTCCTTCCTTCCTTCCTTCCTTCCTTCCCTCCCTCCCTCCTTCCCTCCTTCCCTCCCTCCCTCCCTCCCTCCCTCCCTCCCTCTGCAGTGCTTTGTATATTGGAAACTCCTCCTGCACTCACACCAGGGGATCTCTCCTAGCTCAGTGCTCACAGCCCAGGAAAATTGCCTGGGATGGGTGATGGCTGAGAGAAACCCCGTGGGGACAACGAAGATGACAGCAGCAATATTGAAGAGAAGATGTTTGGCTTCCCACTTCAGCCCCGAGTCTGCTTTACCTTGGTAAACAGAAAAATCTGTTTATTTCCCAGAGAGGAAAAGGGGGTGAAGCGATTTGGATCAACACCTATGCAGGGTTTGCTAATAAATTGCCTATGAAGTTTGCCTGCAGAATGATTTTATACTTTTTAGGGAGATCCACAATATTTGCAAGGTCACCTAAGACCTGAGCAATCAAGCAAGAGGGTTTCCCAAAGGACCCCAGACTCAGCTGTGGCACAAGTGGAAGAAAACAGGCTCCTAATGACTGATTGCCTGAAATATGTTCATTTTCTCTTGGGGACAGCAGCTGGCAGCAGCAGAGCTCGTGGCCTTGGAGTCCTCCAAGCCAGCAGAGTGAGACCTGCTGGGTGGGAAGGAGGTGAAATCACAGCTCAGGTCATGGGGTGACACTTGGTTGGCACCAGCTGGGCAAACATAATTTTTTGGGTGCCCCAGCCTGGGTTTTTTGGGTGTCAGGATCAGAACACAACTCACTGCAAGGTGTTTGATATTCAATGCACTCCAGAGTGTTTTCCTTTTGCTGCCACTGACAATTTTACAAGGTGCTTTCTTTACCTCTGAACGATGCCTCCCCACATTTATTCAGATTTACAACATACATGGAATTTCTCCATCTACTATTTCCTTAACTGAGTGGTTTTTGCACAGCTTTCAAGGTTTTCCAGCACAGCAAAGTGTTCTGATTTTTTATCGTGCTCTTAAATTGGGCACGAGTGTTTCATGTGCTTTCAAATGTACAGCACATCACAGGCCTGGCTTGGATGACTGACAGGGCTTAAACCTGAATGAAATTAATAGGATTACACAAATCAAACAGGTGCTGAGATATTTGGGTAGTGATTTATGAAAGTCGACAAAACCAAGATTTCTCCTTTCAGGGCAATATTAGTAGTAGTTCAAAGGAGGAGCAGCATTTTGGTGGTCAGAAAAAATACAGAAAATAAAGGGTGAATTTTAAATATTGTTCGGGAAAGGAAAAAATTGGGAGAGTAAGACTGGGGAAAATACCAAGAAGCAACTTTCTGCTTTTTTCAGGGGTGGCACTGGGTGATCTTTGAGGTCCCTTTAAACCCAAGCTGTTCTGAGATTCAATGAAAAATGCTTCACAAATGATGCAAACTCATCTCACCGCAAGGACTTTGCTATCCTCTGTTTAAGAAATTGGGGAAACACTGGATTTTCCCAACCAGATTTAAGCAAACTACTGTGACATCAGGAACTTCCAAATTTTTGTGGTTTTGTGCTTGCTAAGATCATCTCCAGCTCCTGGTTCTCCAAACCCTCTGCAGTCTGTATGTGTCAGGTCAGTCCCACTGCTTTTATAAATGATCAGTCCAAGGGCTGTTCTTGGGAAACTCCTTACCTTACCCCAGAATTTCCCGAGGTGTTTCTCCCTTCACCACATGGTCCTAAACTCTCCCCACAGCTCTTGATCCCACAAAAGCCTCACACACACTTTCAGGGGTGTGCCAGGTATTTTGAACTGCAAAAAGCATGGTAAAAATAATAATTTTACCTCAAGGCCATGAAGTGACGTAGCCAAGTGCTCTGTTAGGGAAAGAGCTTCCCCAAAATGAGTGGACATGACCTTTGTGCACTGTGGTACCTTCAGCATAGCAAACACAGCTGGATTTATTTGGGATTCTGGCTCAGCAAGGTGTTGGCAACTTGCAGCAATTGGCTTTTATCTGTGATATCCTGAGGCTGGGATAGGGTCAGACCCATCATTTCCTGATTTAATGAGTGATGTTGGTACCTCCTTTCATTCCTTGTGGCATCCCTGCCTGCAGCACCTCCCCTGCTCCAGCTCATCCCAGCACCTCCAGCAGTTTTTCCCCCTGCCAGCCCCATCCCCTGCCCCTCCAGCAGCCCCCTGGATGTCCATTCTCCAGAGAATGACCCTTCCTCTGGTCACCACCCCCAGCTATCCTTGCCCCAGCTCCACAAGATGCTGTAGATGATGTCCATGGGTGGTCAGGGATGGATGTTCCCTCCTTCCCCCACGGATGTTTCATGCCCTACTTATTCCTCCTCTGCCCTCAACCCCCAGAGAAGGTTTCTGTGAGTCCCTGGCTGGGGACAAGCTGAGCTGTGCCATCATCCATCACGGTGACAGACCTGTGGAAGGGCTTGGTGGCACAGAGCCAGGGCTAATGGCCCGAGACACTGCTCGCCTTCCCTCCCAGCTGCCTCACAGAGCACTCCCAGGGGCCAATTCCAGCTCCTTGTGCCCCCCTGAAGGAAGGATGAGGTTGTTCAAGGCAGGGGGAGACTTGTAAAGGTGGAAGTTGGGAATAAAACCTGCCAGCAGCTCTTTGGTCGCACCAGAACCAAGACTCAGTGACTTTAAACCCTTCCTGTGAGCCCAGCAGAGCTGTGGTTTGTGGTCATGCCAGAGCCACAGCCCAGCTCTTCTCATGGGTGACCACTGCTCCTCCAGCATGGAATGGCCACAGCTCTGCTCTGCTTCATCAGAGGAGATGGCAAAACCATGGCATAAAGGTTTGGAGTAAAACTACCTAGAAATGGTGTTCTAGATCTGGGAATATCTCTTCTCCCTGAGGTCGTGTGTCACTGTTCTTCCACTGATTATCCCATGGTATTTCCCATGTGTTCTTCCACTGATTATCCCACAGTATTTCTGTCTGGTCCTGGATGTCTGTTCCCTCTGAAGGCAGCAGGAAACACCAATGGAACCAAGAGGAGACTGTCTGAATCTGGGTTTGTTTTTTTCTCCTGTGGCATTGCCTTCCCAGAGATGAAGAAACAGTTTCTTTTGTTCCCTATTTTATTTCCCTCTTCCACAGCCTTCAGATAAATACCATTATACAACCTTTACTCCTTAAATTGCCTGTCTTGCAGAGGGAGAGATGATCTCGTCAAAAGTGAATAAAACCCCACTTTCTCCATGAATCTGTGAGGTAAGAAAATGTCAGGGAACTGGGAAATGCCACAGTACCAAAAAGTGCTTCTTCCACAGCCTCTTCCTGCACTCAGCTCAAGGACTCTGCTTTCCATCATCTCAGCCCCTGGGAGTTTATCTGATCATCATTGCTGGCACTTCCCCTGATGTGCTCACAGATGGATTTGCTGCTCCTCACTTGCATGGACAGATTGGTTGTTCCTCATCTGGGGCTGGGATGAATCCCTTGCAGTTCCATCCTTTTCAGAGGGTTCCCAAAGGAGAAGACTTTAAGGGATGCCAAGAATTGGGAGAATCTGATTTGTGTGAGGTGAAACCACAGAGATCACCTCGATCTTCCAGGATGAACATCTCTACTGAAGCCAAATTGTTGTGATCCAGTATAAAAATTATCTGTATGTGAGTAGGTGTGATGGAGATGGAACCACCACTGCCAGTGTCCAGCAGACAGTCAACAGAAGGCTCCCGAAAACCACCCCTTATTTCACCCTCCATGAGGCACAGAAGGCTCCCCAGTACCTTCAGCTGAGATTAAAACCTGTAAAATCTGTAAATATTTTTCTGTGAAGAGATTTCATACAGGTCTCTGCCATGGAAGTGCTCAAAAAATGAGCAGACATGGCATTTTGTGATATGGTTTAGTGGGCAGGGTGGTGTTCAGTCAAAGGTTGGACTTGGTGACCTTGGAGGTCTTCTCCAACCTGAATGATTTTATGATTCTGTACAGAACATTGATGGACCCAATTTTTTTTCATTCCCCTCCCTTTTCCTTCGCTGATATTGGGACAAAAGCTGGGATGTGTGGGGAAGGCAGACCCTCACTGATTGACCCAGCCATGGCAGGGTTTTCAGGGCCTCAAACTGCTCTCTCTTTTCACCTTTTCCATGTGTCACAGCCCTACCTGCATCCCCATTCTCTGATCCCAAAACTCAACAGAACTCCGCTGGCTGTGCCGATTGCTTTGCTCAAATGAAACCAACATTTATTCCAGCTCCAAATTCTGTTTGCTTCCACTCCCAGCCTCATTCACTGCTCTCAAAGCTGGCATTAAGGGGAAAAAACAAGGCAGAACTTAGCAACAATTGAAAGCAATTTAACCAGCGAGCAACTTTTAAATGAAGCCATTTAAGGCCAGATCCTCCCAGCTGTCTGGGTGTCCCTGCTGAGCCCACTGCAAATCAGTTCAGGACATCCCTGTCACTGCCAGGGAAGATGCATTAGCCAGGAACGTCCAGAGCATGATTAATCTCTCCCTCCTCATTCGGATGCTGCTGCAGTTGCCACAGATGTTCAAGAGCCTCCTGGCAGTGACAGATCCCTGCGTGGTCCTGACTCCTTACCAGGCAAGTAATGACAACAGCCACAGATTCCCAGGGCTGTGTCAGCTGGATTTTATGGGTTTTTTCCCCCCGTCTGGAAAGTTCTGCGTATTTTCTGGGAAGTTTCTTTATGAGTTGTGATGGGTTTGAATCACATGTCTGCTCTTTCCCACAGTTAGATCAGATATCTGGGGAAAATATCCTCTTTTCTGATCATCCCAGCCTGGAACTTCTGCCCCTTACTGCCCAGTAAGTTCTCAGGATGCCCCTGACTGCCCTCAGGTTTGCTTTTGCTGCTTACAAACACATATCCTGCCCTGCAAGGTGAGATTCCTTGGTACTAAAACCAGAAGGATCATGATCTTCTCCGACCTCCAGGGAAATCTGGCTGCTCTGTCTCAGCCTGGTACATGAGGCAGGCAAAGGTTTTAGCTCATCCTTTAAAGATCTCAAGGGCAGAACTTACCTCCCTCCTCACCCAAGATATATCATTTTTGCTGATGATCCATCTCACAAAAAAAAAAACAACCCAAAAAAACCCCACAGAAAAACAACAATCAAAAAAAAACCAACATGACAAGTTTGTTTCACGTATTCATTTTAAATTTTCCACCTTCATTCATTTTCCACCTTCCCCTTCATGCCATCAAATCTCGTTTTGCATTTGCCTGCCAGCTGTGTTCAGACAGTGCTGACAAGAGCCTTCAAAGGAAAAACCCTTCAGCTCCTCCTCCCCAAGTACACCCTGTTTACAAATCAGCAATGAACTTATTTGTGTAGCATTACAGAGCTGCAACCCCTGCTCGGCAGACAAAAAGTCACTCAAAATTCTTCCTGCTCCTCGTATTATATCCAGCAAGGTGTATCCCACTGTCAGAGATGAAATCTTAGCAGCAACCATGAGAAAAATTACTCCCCACACTGTCCTGGCCATGCAAGCCTGAAATGTGCTAAATGTCATGTGCATATAAAATATTTCTGGACTCTGTGGGTAAAATCCTGATGTGGAGAGAGGCAGCTGTGAAGCACAAGGATGCCAGCAGGTCCTGAGGCTCTGCAGGACAGTCCTTTTCTGTGGATGTTGCTGCCTTTCAGCTCCCTCTGAGCTCTCAAAGGGGGAAATATCCACAGGGCTCATCCAAATTGTCTTTAGCCAGTTCAGGAAATGTGGCTGCATCATCCTTGGCACTCTTTAAGGTCACAATTTTGGGTTTTAAATCAAGAAGCTTCATTCACTCCCCAGGCTGTAAAGGCAGTTGAGGGTGATTAGCCCAAAGAGAGGTGCTCATCCTATGTTTTAAATTGAAAGAAGAAAAGGGTTTAGATTGGGTTTTAGGAAGAAATTGCTCACTGTGAGGGTGGTGAGGCCCTGGCACAGGCTGCCCAGAGAAGCTGTGACTGCCACATCCCTGGAAATGTCCAAAGCCAGGTTGGATGAGGCTTGGAGCAACCTGGGATAGTGGAAGGTGTCCCTGCCATGGCAGGGGAGTTGTAATCAGGTGATCTTTAAGGTCCCTTCCAATCCAAACCATCCTGTGATTCTCTGATTCCATGATTTTCTGATTCCAAAATTCTCTGATTCCATGATTCCAGCCAGAGAAATTCCAGGCAGGTTCTGTCTTTGCAGAGAAATCCCTCGGTGGTGCAGCAGATGAAAACAGAGCCAGCAGCATCTGCAGAGGGCAGGATCCCACATCTCCGAGGCACAGCTGTCTCCACTCCTCTCAGGGGGTTGTTATCTCCAAGCTCTGATACAAGTCATGATTGCCAGTTGCTTTGATGCTGATTAAAAAATGCATGAAAGGAACCCCTGAGAGCCAAAGTTGTGCTGGCATTGCTTCCTTGTGGTACGAGATGTGATGGATCCTGTCTCGTGCATGATCTTGGGGATAATATCCAGCCTCTCCCATCTGTCTCCCACTGCCATATATTCCCTGATAAGTGCCTCTGTAACTGGTGTGAAATTGAGTTTCTTCGCAGGCCAGCACAATCTCAGCTTGTGTTGTTCAGGAGGTAAATGCAGCGTGCAATTTGGGATCATCCATGTTCTATAAATTAGTTTATCCTGGAACAAGCATGGGGAAGGGCTGGCCAGGTGATGGAGGGAGCTTGTTTGAGGAGAAGAGACTCACCACATTTCATTCCCTGAAGCAAGTTATCATGCAGAAAAATTCCACTGGGCTGCATAAAAACAAAGGAAGGTGGTAAAACCTCTTCAGAGAAGTGACAGGAAGGGCAGGACTGCCACCAGGAACACATAAAGAGAGAGAGCAGAAATCTCTCTGAATAAATGTGGGCTGATAATTGAGAAAAATTAGTTAAATCATCAGAACCAGAAGGTTTAGAGGAGCCATCAGAGGAGATAGGGTAAGAAACCAAGCTACTCAAATGGCTCTTAATGCCTTTATTTAAAGGATTTTATAACATAGATATCATAACAGCAGAGGACCGACCAAGGCATCTCACCTGGTCTTGTGTCTCTAAAACCTTTCCTCCCTCCATCTTCTGTTTCCATGCAGAAATGCACAAAAAAGGAGCCAGAAACTCCTCAGCAGACTTTGGTGAAGTCAGCCCAGAGCAGGGCTGAGATTTAGCACCATGGCTTGGGAGGAAGGAGCAGCTGGAAGTGCCTCACATCCCAGACAATTACCTGATTAATGCTGGGAGCCAGAGGGAGTCAAAGGGAGGACTTCATAACTCCACAGCCACCAATCTCACCATCGTTTAACACACAGGAGAGGACGAATCCTTCTTTCTCCACGAGGGGTTCTGGCTGAAAAATGTGAGCTCCAGAGTGGCCATCAATTAACTTTATGAGTCATCTCCTCTCTGGCTGTGCTGTTGGATTCACGGTCCAGCCCAGCCCACAGCCCCATCCCACTGCCCTTTCCTGCTTCCAGAGCTTCCACACCTCCTTGTCAAGCCTTTCCTCAGCACCACAGCACTTCAGGAGTGTTCCTGTCTCCCCTGCAACATGAGTTTTCCTGCTTATTGCTGGGTATTAAAGACAGTTCTCCTTCTCCTGACCTCTGCAGTGCTGGCTCATCCATGCAGAGAAAGTGGATGCATATCCTATTATCCCTTGAAGTGTTTTATAGCTTATGTTAAAGCTTTGGGCCCTTCAGAGTTTGTACCCAATTTTAGGATCACACTACCTCTAAGGGGAAAGTAATGGGGTGTTATCTGGAAATCATCCCAACAATCAGAAGGAGGCCGATAAAAATATTTATTTATGAAATCTGAATGAGATGATACAGCTGGGGAGAAATGAATAGGGAAAAAAAAAACCCAAAACAACAAAGAAACAAACCAACTACAAATATACCTAGAATTTAAATGATGTGAAAAACCGTCGTTTTCTCTGAATGGTTCAGCTAGCAAGAGCACAGACATTTCCCTGGCTTCCCACACAATTCTTACTCCTTGGAGGAGCCCATATCCATTTTTGGGGATGTTATGGAGAGCAACTATTTACCAGGGAATGAAGTGATAGAAAGTAATGGCTTGAAACTGATAGAGGGCAGGGTTAGATGGGATATTGTGAAAAAATTCTTGCGGTGAGGGTGATGAGATCCTGGCAGAGGTTGCCCAGAGAAGCTGTGGCTGCCCCTGGATCCCTGGAATGTCCAAGGCCAGGCTGGACAGGGCTTGGAGCAGCCTGGGCTAGTGGAAGGTGTCCCTGCCCATGGCACTGGATGATCTTGAACCAAACCATTCCATCCCAAACCCATTTAGGATTCTGTGATCAAAATTCCAACTTTTATCCATCAGCTGAAGCAATGAATCTTCTCACCATTGTGTCTCTCTGGGGATCCTGGTGTCAAACATTCAGGCTCTGCTGGAATTATAACTCGAATGGAATTCAATGTATACCTTGAATCAATTATACCTTTGTGGGAACGTTGCACAGGCAGGAGAGACCTTGTGACAGCAATATCCACTGGGTCTGGGTGAGATCTCCAAGAATAATCCACATGAAGGATGGAGCAAGTGGTGGCCCAACCAGAACACCAGAGAATCCACTCCTGGATGGTTCTCGAGCTGCCATGGGCAATGCAGAGGAGTAAAACTGTTCTGGTTTCCCAAATGGAGTTGAGTTCACATCCCAGCAGGGCCCGTTTCAACATCTGGTGGCTTTTCTTGCAGTACCTGGGTCAATCATTCACTGCAGAATAATTCCAGTAGTTTTGGGTATTCCTTTGCTGCAGTCTGTGCTTGGAATCCACTTGTTTACCCCATAAGGCAAGAGGAGATTATTTCCCTGGCCAGGCAGGTCTTCACCATGGATTAGACCTGAGTAAAGGAGAAATGCTGCAGGAGGACAAAAGTGTAGACCCCACTGCACCCAGGAATTTATCCAGACCCTTTTTAAATCCATGCTCATAAATAAAAGACAACCAAACACTGATTTCCCTGTCCCTTGTGCCTGCTGGGCAGTGCCCTTGTCCTCAGGACATTTGTGACCCCAGGCACACCTAGCCCAGGGCACAGCAAGCCCAAAGTGGGGTTTTTTTTCCCCCCCCAGAAAATACTCCTTCTGTGCTGCGTTAGGATAAAACTGATCAGCATCATTTCCGTGAGTTTTTAAGGAAATGAGAGAACGGAGGATTGAAAATAGCTCCAGAGTAAATGTGTTTCAGAGATAGGTTCTTGATGAATGGGATTTTCCTCGCCGAAATCAAATTGTGAAGTCAAGCATTAGAGGACTAAAATCCTTTTCTGTATTTTCTATTTTGTCACGGTTTGTTTTCTGATAGGAGTTACCAGTGTGACCAAAGGATTTATCATTTTTTTTGTTTTAACTTCGCTCTTGAGTGAACTCATTATATCATAAATTCCTTCTCATGCAACATCAGAGTGTTTTACTTTTATGACTGTGCCATTAAAGGGGAAAAAAAAAAAAAAAAGAAAATCAAGAAACCCCACAGCCTAGATCAGCTTTTAACTTTCTGTGGAAAAAAAAAATTAAATCAGTTAGAGTTCCTAAAAGTATCATCTCCATTTTCATCACCCTTCAGGAACATGAAAATTGTAGCTGATCAATTTTCTTCTGCCATAATAGTTAATTTCTAATAACTGGGAAATGTCTTAAGACTCACTCAGGTTATTCAGCCATCCATTTATTGGTGCCATTCCTTAGTGTTTTCATATATTCTGCAGTGAAAGCTATTAAGTCTCTTCTGTCATTCTGAAACCTTTCGCTAGATGAGGAAAAGTGAATTAAAAGTTAGTTATATAACCTGCAGAACCAAATGACAACTTAAATATAGCACACTCTGCAGTATGCGAACTTAGCAATTAATCTGGAGCTAATATTCCTCTTATTTGTCATTAATTTGTGGACAAAATGGTTTCTCCCAAGGTTAACATTTTCATTATCATCTGCAAACGATGGTACATCACCAAAGTTCAAGCCATTTGGATGTAGAGCACTTTTTACATTTTTAAATATTCCTAATTCAGGTTTTATTGCTCTCTTGAAAATAATTAGGCAGAAAATGGATTATTCCTCTTTCAATGAACAACTACTGGAAACATTCTGAAATTTCATGCTTTCAGGCACCGATGGCCACAGAGAGAAATATACCCTTTCAACCAAACCCTTAATTATTTTATCAATTGAAAGAGGATCTAATATATTGCTGGCAATACACAAAGCATTGTCCTCCAAACCTGCATGATTTTATCCATGGGCTAATCCTGAAAAATAATTAACTGCCCCAATCCAGTGATCTGCACAAAGAGAGCTACAATAATAACTCTGCAATACACCTCAGAACAAAAAACATTCAAGAGTTTTGTTTTTAGGAGGTGCAGTATTTTTATCATCTATTTTTATCATCTATCATCTATTTTTATCATCTTTTATGGGAATCCATGCTTTCCTGTATTTGCCAGTCCACGTCAAGCAACTTGGAAACAATATTTCTGCTGGACAAGGTCTTTTGCTCTCCCTATTGAGCCATTCCCATTTTTTGGGAAGGAGCAGAGGATTCTGGCTGTGTTTGGACCTCCTGATTGAGAAGGACTGATCCAGATGGGGATATAATTCAATTAACTAGCAAAAACCGTGGACAGAGTCCTCAGATTTGACATGAGGTCATGATTGCTTTGCTTGATTCACCCCCTGGCCCAGTGATTTTTCGAAAATGTGCCCCATCTGGGCCAGATTTAGCACACAATAAACACGTGTGAGAGAAAGTTTTCTTTGGAGACCCAGGGGTGGGATGTCCAGGGCTACCCTCCTGCATTTCCAGCAGAGTGGATCTGTTCAGGAAGGCACAGATTTTTGGGTTTTGAGGGAAAAAAACCCTCACTGGGAGAAGAGAGTCAGGCTCCTGCCTAAGAAAAGAGATGGGAAACAATGAATTAGGCTTTATTTAAGAGCTGGGCAGTCACAAACTGAGGACTCTGGTGATCAGCCAGACCAAGTGCACTCCTAGATGTTCAGTTGCCATGGAGACAGGCACATTTGCTTTTTTTTTTTATGAACCTCTTCCCCAAAAAATCACCCCAATTAGATCTGCCTCCATGCATCACATATGCTTGAACTGTTCCCTGAGGTTCCTTAAGTAGTTGTGACTGATTCATTCTCCTTGCTGACATCTAAAGAAATAACCTTCACTTCCCAGTTCCTGGCCCAGGTTCAATTCCAGTTTCATCTCTCCACAGTTTCCCCAAATGGGTCACTTGCTGCTGTGCTCCATAGTTAGAAAAGCTCCAATCCAGAATTCCCACCTGGGAGAAATTCCTGTCAGAAAGCATGGAAAATAATAAAGTTGGGAAGCAGGAGCATGGGAAAGAGGAGGAGGAGGCATCAGGGTGTCTATCTCATGCTGCTTGACAACTACAGAGGTTGCTTTTAACAAAAGCCCTGATGTTTCACAACCTGACGTTGCTCTGTGTGGATCAGGGGTTGAGACAGGTCAGCTTTAGGTTTCCCTTTTTATTCTGAGTTGTTCAGTGCCGCTCTGACAGCCTGGAGGTTGTGCATCTATCATCACCAGGGCATTACTGTGGTGCTCCAATGTTGTCACCCAGGGTGTCCCATCATCTTCAGACAAAACCTGGCAAGGTTGGTGGAATCCCACCATGATTTCAGAGTGAGAAAAATGAGGACAAATGGCCCTTTGAAGACCTGGGTGGGATTCCTTTGGCTGAATGTAAAATCTGTGCAATAGCTGCTCGCATGGGTGTCTCTCTGTAGATTTTTGAGAGATCCTGACACCTCCAGGGAATTATTCACCTCACCCAAATGCAGAGTCAGGATTAAGGCAGGTGCTGATTTCACTCCAGTGCCTGTCAGAGGAGAGCTCAGCCCAGCTGAGGCTGTGGCAATAGGGTTTGGCTCAAGTTAATCCCACATAAGCACCTCTAAATTCACCTCTAAATTCAGCCCCATGCTGGACCCAGCTCAGGACCCACCAGTTCACACTATTACCAGTCCAGTTGGGGAATTTTAATAACACTGACTAATTTAGTTTTACAGGGAAATGCCACTTTTAGTGATTAATCTTCGCTGAATTGTTGCAAAAGTCAGGGGGGTGGATGAAGTGAACGTTTTGGAAGGCAGAAAGAGCATTATGTTAATTAGCTGCAATCATAAAGGGAGGAAAAAGCTTCTCCAAAAGCTGAGCTCCTCTGATTTACAAGGATTTCAGCTGATTTTTGCTGAAGCCGATTTTGGACTCCATCTGAAAGGTCATTTCCAACCTAAACGAGTCTAAGTTTTAAGGGGTGAAATTACTATCAAAAAACTCCCATTAAAGTGCAAGGTGCTTGCATAACTGTGTTATAACTGCTTATGGAAAGAATAATGGGAACTCTTCTGGTGGCTAAAGCAATTTTTTCCTGCCCACTTTGTGATGATTTGGAAGCTGAAAGCCACAGGATTACAACATTGACCTCTACAAGTTAACACACAATCAGCTCAGCCTTGAGAGGCTGAGAGTCTGTGGTCACATAAAGAGTTTCCAGATGGTTCTGGCTGGGCTGCTATTGTGTCCAAACACCCCCAAAATAAAAAATTCAGGCTTTGTGCTGGTGGTTCTGAAATCAGGTGAGTTCCTGCTCTTCACAAGGAGCTCTTCACGGGGATATTTTAAGTCAAGGCCAGAGAACATCTTTTGTGTTGTTTAAACCACCCGAGCCATAAAGAAGACTCTTAACTCTGAATTTATGAACCCCATTAACTTCCCCAGGAAAAGTCCCTCTCTCTCTTATTAAATCATCCCCTGGCAAGAGACAACCACACAAGTCATCCTTGGAGGAGGGAAAATAACGGCGCCGCTTTAGAGGCTTCCAGATAAAAATTAATTAGCAAAACTTACTGTGTAAATTCAGCAATATGCAAATGAGAGCAAATCCGAAGGCGTGTGTGCAGGGCTGAGCTGGGGCTGAGTTACTGTTGTATTATGCATAAAAAGTATAAATAGTTTACCTGTTTCATGAAATTTTAAGAGATTTGTGATGTAATTGGGGATAATAATGATTCCATTAAATATACATAGGGAGATGCAGAATACTTTGTGTAATTTATGGCTTCTGTGGATTCTGCAATCACAGTTTACAGATCTAAAAACGAATTTTTTTTTTTTTTTCAATTTTAATTAAGGCTTAACAGGTTGTGTGCTTGTGTAGTTCTTAATATTCTCGGTAATGGTGAAATATATTGCTTGAAAAGAGGGGAGAGTGAACTTTATTTAACATTTTTTGATGCTTTTGAACAAAAATTGCCTCATGAGGGTCACAGGCAGAATTTTCCCCGAGTGTGCTCCAATGCAGACCCTTTTGCAGAGCTGGCAGCTGTGGGTTTGGGGTGCCCCAGGGACAGCAGGTACAAGGTGTGTGGATATTCACTCTCATTAAGCCCAGAAATTATTTGTTGCTCATATCATGGACCCTGCTGGTGTGCAGATGTGTTATGGTCAAGATAAAAACTTTATCTACTGCCAGGAAGAGAGGAAATTGCAGAAAAATTGTCAGGAAGAGTCTGGACAATTATCCATGACCTGTTTGGGAGGGCTGGGCAGCATCTCCAGAGCTGAGTGCAGCCGAGGCTGGATGGAGCCCAGGGTGGAATTCCAGCTGGAATTCCTTTGGTTTAGCCTCAGACATCACCTGGCCACAGAGCAGAGTTTGTCTCTGGACCAGACACC
The DNA here is from genome assembly GCF_008360975.1 of Lichenostomus cassidix. Classification (NCBI taxonomy): domain Eukaryota; kingdom Metazoa; phylum Chordata; class Aves; order Passeriformes; family Meliphagidae; genus Lichenostomus; species Lichenostomus cassidix. The sequence continues at coordinate 2,771,830 of NC_139480.1, forward strand.
CCCAAACCATCCCAGTACCCAAGGCACAATCCATCATTTTCCCCTGGAGGCTGTGGCTGCAGGATGAGGTGTCTGGAAGTTCTCCTTTCTCCTACTGCTTGCTGGGTTTGTCCAAGTGACTGGGAAGAGTTGGCAAAAAAAAAAACAAACCAAAAAAAACCCCCTCAAACCAGGACTGATGGTGATGCCTGGTGATTTTTTGCCTCTTCTTTTTATGTACTATTTTATATTTTATGTACTCTTTTATACATTTTTTATACCTTTTATATATCTTCTGTGTCCTCTATACCCTTAGCCTACATGCTTGTAATTTTTGTAGTCTGATATTCTAGCTCAGTTTTGGGGTTCTGCAAGGCAGAAAAACCAAACATTCACAGTAAGAGGCCAGAGAGCTCTGTGCTATCAAAATACTCAAGGTTTCAACCTTGGTTGAAATTTTCTCTAGATAACATATTTTGTAAACTGAGCTCTAGCCTCATTTGGAGGGAGGCTCTTCAGAATAAGGGAACAATTACTTCATTTATTAAGTTTCTGATTGGGAATTCTATATAGATATGCTAATTTGCCAAGTCTATAAAAATTGTATACACTTTACAGTGTGTGTGCATCTCGGTGTGTTCCACCTTTGAAGAGCTGTGCACCTCGGAGCCTATTAAACACCAAAGTAAAACCCTTTTATCCCTTTAACCATGTCTGCCTCACAATTCTAAGAGCAGCCAAAAGGCAACAATGGAAACTCCCCAAGCAGATCAGCAACCTGGAGAAGAAGAAGCTCCAGGGAGAACCTGCAGAACCTTCCAGAACTGAAAGGAGCTATAGGAGAGCTGGAAAATGACTTTGGACAAGGCATGGAGGGACAGGACACAGGGAATGGCTTCCCAGTGCCAGAGGGCAGGGATGGATGGGATCTTGGGAAGGAATTCCTGGCTGGGATGGAATTCCCAGAGAAGCTGTGGCTGCCCCTGGATCCCTGGGATGGCCAAGGCCAGGCTGGACAGGGCTTGGAGCAGCTTGGGATGGTGGAAGGTGTCCCTGCATGGCAGGAATTGCAACAACATGATCTGTAAGTTCCCTTCCAACCCAAACCATGCCATGATTCCATGATTAGACAGTTCATTATGAGCAGCCATGATTTATCCCTGCTCCCACCCCAGCAGCTCCACACTGGGCACAGATAAAGCCCTTGCACCACATCCAGAGGCAGGAGGATCACAAGATGTCACGGCCTCTTAGCCAGAAAAATTGTTCCAGTGATTTTCCAGCTCTTTCTGTTGATATTGTGCTCCTAAACTGAGCTGTGCAGTGATTGCTTTGCATAAAGGACATGAATTTGAGTTGTGGGTGCTGTCATTGGACATCTGAAACAGGGAAAGATGAATCTTATCCCTGATGATTCCACTTGGGCAAGTGGGCAATTAACCTTTCTCTCCCCTTTCCACGCTGAGTTATGGATTTATGTGGTAAAAGGGGCAACAAAGAAGTGCTTTAACGTGAATTATTTAGCCCAAAGAATTACCATGTGCCTTTCCATCATTTGAGTCATGGCACAGATCTGATTAACAAAATGCATCATGCATCAGTCTGCCCTCAGGCACCTTCCTGGGAGAAATGGGGGCTCTTTCCATGGAGATTGGGCACGAGAGAGCAAAGTCTGGGGCTTTACTGTGACAGGGGAGGTTTAGCCCATGAGGAAAGAACTTCAGGACAAGAGCATCAGGATGCTGGAACAGGGAAAGGCAAGAAGCAACTGGACAATGGTTTTGCCCCCTGACAAGGGAATGATCAGCATCACCCCAAAGATCAGAACAATCTTCTCCATTTTCCCATCCTTTTCACTGGTTTTTAATATCAAGTTTATTCTGCTGCAGTTTGACCCCATGGCTTTCCTGTCCTGCCTGCCATGTCCATGGGGAATCCTGTATGGTATAAAAAGGATGGACACCACTGTCAGAGAAAGGGACTTAAATGTGGGGTTTATCCACCCCATAGGGATGAAACAGTGCTGTTGCCAGAGAAACTCAGAGGAACCAGCAGGAAGAACAGAGAGGGAAGCAGGCATCTTGTTTATTTTCCTTTTTCACAAGAGGGGGGAAAAAATGAAACTTATAAAACTTGCATGAGCTGGGTCACACAGGAATTCTGCAACAGAGCTGGAAACTGCATCCAAGCCTTCAGAGAGCCTAGAGGAGCTGTAATAGCTTAGTTGCCAACACTTTCTCCTTTTTCAGCAGCTGCAAATGACAATCACAGATCCAAACAAACCAAACCTTTGTGAAAAAAAAAAAGGAAAAGTACAAAAAACTCCCCTCCTCGGTCAGAAAGGACCTGCAGAAAACCAAGGGATGGCAAACACAGATGTATAGATGTACAGTGTTTAGGATTTGGACCAGTGATGGGTTTGGCAGTGCTGGGTTAACTGTTGGGATTGATGATGTTAGATGTCTTTTCCAACCTAACTTGTTCTGGGTCAGAGACAAAGCAGAAATCTTGTATGGAAGGTGGTGACCTGGCTGATTTCCACTTATTCTGGGTCATTTTAGCATAATTTTGTGTTTCCTGCATTCTGTTTCAATTAAAGTTGGTGTAAAATCCCAAACTTGTCTTACCTGGTGCTGGAAAATCAAGGATACAGAGAATTTCCCTTATTTGTTGTTCACCATCCCACCAGAAAGTGCCCAAATCTCCTGATTCCTGCCCAAGACCAAGCAGCTCTGATGCATTTTCCACACATTCCATAAACAGGGATAGGTCTTGAGAGAGAACAAGTCTGGAAAAGCCAAGGCACAAGTTTTAACATCCTTTAACAAGGTGGGGACACACATAAAACATCCAATTTCTTCTCTCCTGAACCCAAATCATTCCTCTTTCACCCAAGCATTGCCTTCTGCTCACATCTCCTTACAGAAAAAACCCAAACAGGAGTGAAGACCTTGATCACCTCCTCAAATTTCAGACAGAAAGCAGGAAAAAAACAAAGTTCACACTGCCAGGCCAGGTCATTTTATCAAAGAAAAAGGGGATTAGCAGGCAGGAGATGAAAAGTCTCCCCTGCACGAGCCATCTGGCAATCCCAGGCAACGTAGACACAATCAGGAAGCCTTTCCTGACCCCACAGCCTGTAGGATCACAGGCTGGCAGTGGGATCAGCCAGGATGGATGTCCAACCCCAAACCCTACAAGGACCCTCAGCGCCTTTCCAACCCTCTTTTCCCAAAACCAGAAACGGATGAAAAGAAAACAACCCAACCCGAGCTTCCCCTGAGAGGCTGATTTATTCTGTGCTGGCAGGAAGAAGAGGAGACGACGTGAACTGGAGACAACAAATGCAATTAAAAGGGAAGGGAGGCATTCCCTGAAATGGCTGTTTCCGGAAGGCAATATGCTGCGGATTAGAACGTCTCAGGCCCGGAGTGGCACCATATGGCAAAAATCCCTCCATCCCACATTAAATCCTGGCATTTTGCAGCTGTCAAGATTAAGCTGTTTGTATGAGTAACATTGTAGTTTGCTTATAGGGAAATAATGTGTAGCCAGTTATGATTAATCAAGGTGTCCAAAAGCTGCTGCGGGCGCCTGGAGGAGATTGGGTTCCGTGGCAGGAGCTTTGTCTCTTAAATTATTGACATATTTTTCCTCTTTTTTTTTCTTTTTTCCCCCCCTTTTCTTTCTTCTTCTGTGTGTGCTGCTTTCTCCCCTTCTCCCAGGGCTTGCAGGAGCTTGGGAAGAGGCAGATTTCACTCAGGAAAAATCCCAGAGACAGGCCTGGCTCCATCCTTCAGCTGAGGGATGAAGCCTTTGCTTCACTGACCCAAGTGGGCACAAGGCTGATCCTTTCAGACCAGAATATGTCCCTTTGTTCCCCCCAAAAAACCCTGCCTTTGGAAATCTGGAGGCTTTTCTCTGCACTGAGTCATGTTATTTTCATTGCAAGAGATGCTGGCCATCCCTCTCTCCTGCCAAGAGGAGTTTTGGATGCCTCATCCCTGGGAGTGTCCTTTGGACAGGTGTTTGAGTGCCCTTCCTGCTGGATTCTCCATTTGGTGGGATTCTCTTGTGCTTTTTCCCAGTTTTGTCCAAATCTTGTTTTTCAAATTGCGCATAAGGCAGCCAGCAGCTCCTGATGGGAAGACAAAGAACAAGCTCTGCTCCTGCCTATCCCTCTTCGCAGGGAGGCTGTAAAACTTGGTTATTTAAGGGCAGAAAACAGGTGATTTACAGCAGAACATCTCCACAGAAATCAATGGGGAGTTACGGTAGAAAATGTTGCATATTGTTCTGAGATCCTCCCAGGAAGTGTTTTACAACCAGCCTGTCCTGCCTCTGACAGTTCCCTCTGGACACTTTAATGAGTGACCACTTCAACAGGACACCCAAAAACCTCTCTCCTATTCTGTGAAAGATTTTTATTCATCCTTCTACACAAACACACAGCACAAGCTTTGCAATCTGGCCTAAAACACTCACATTTACCCATTATATCCTTTCTTAATGGTAATGCAACAGCCTTTTAATCTGCAGATTCATCACTGTTGTCCTCCCCCCACCAGCCCCCGAGGAGATTTATCCCTCCTCCTCTGCCCCATCAACATTTGCTGCTGATTAGTCAATATTTTCAGGTTGATCGTTTGGAAGAAGACTCGTGGCAAAGGCAGCCACCCCATCTTCCTGGATGAGCCACTTATGGGAAACAATCCTCTCCATAGGAGGCTGTTAATAGGGGCTGCAGAGAGAGTTATAGGTAATCAATGCAGAAATCACATTTGTAAATGGCCCCTGTAGCTGCTTAATTAAGCCCAGCATTCTGCCATCAGGCATTAGGGCGCTTTAAGGCCTATTTGTCTCCACAGAAAGTATCCCAGTAATATATTTGCAATTCTGTGCTAACCCAGCCTAATCTCACCTGCCTTTTGTGGATTAACGGGATAAAGTGATTTAAATAACGGTGAGGAACTTCTGGCGAAGGTGTGGAATCAATGACGGTGGCAAAGGAATATTTGCTTTTGATGCTCTGCTGAACAAATTTGTTTCTCTCTTTTAATTTTTCTCCTGCGTCTGACACCTTGGATGTGCTCTGCAAACATCTGAGCCGCCAGGATTCCTTCCCTTCCTGACAGAAAGCTCGGGATGTGGCAGGGAGCAGATCAGCCAAGTTATTCCTGAAAAAGGGAGGAAAGGATTCAGAGGCAGGTAGGAGAGTTGAGTTGTTTATGCTGCTGCTGTTGTTGTTATTATTATTATTTTATTTTCCACACTCTCTCCTAACAGATGTTCCTTTTGGAGACGTCTTTGGGGATTGTTTTTTTTACCCTCCTCCTCCTCTTATCTCTCCTGCAATTCCTCATTCTTCATTCCCTCTCCTGCTCCCATCTCTGGTGAAAATTCAGTCCTGGAGTGTGTGATCAGCTGCTCCTGGGAGACTGGGCTGCAGCTCAGGAGCACCTCAGGCAAATCAATGTCCTCTCCAAAATCCACCTGCTCCCCAGGTGCGAGACATCCAAATTCCTCCTCGGCTTTCCAGACAGCCAACAGCTGGGACAGAGATAATAAATTGCACATTTCTGAGGGAAAGGCAAACACGCATAATTTGACCAAAACAAATCCCCAAATGTTAAACTTTTTCCTACTTTTTCTCCACTTTTCCACTAAGTCACAGCACAGACTGATTTTTTTGTTTTTTAATTTTTATTGGCGGGGGTAAATTTTGGTTAAGTCTAAAAATGTCATGACAGGGTGCACGCAATGAGGATTGGGATCCTGGAAAAATGTGACTTCATCCCATATTAATAATATCGATTTTCATCTCGCTAAGGACCTCAGATATTTAAAATAATTTCTTCCTCCCTGACATTTTTATTTGCTTACCGCCAGAAAATCTTGAAGAAACCCATGGTGGTGGCACTTTTTCATTGAATAAACCTGTCATGACTTTGGGGGTGACTTCAGTCCTCCCTCCTGCCAGGAACTGTGAAATTTGAAGGAATATTGTGCAAATCAAATGGTGGGAAAGTTTCCAGCACGAGGAAGAATTTGCTTGGCTGCTGCTGAGCCTGGGAGAAGCCAGGCCCTTGGGTTGTCTGCAAATAGGTGTCATTTTAGACATCCCATCCCCTACCTGGCCCCAGCACAACTTCCAAAGGGTTTGGGAGTCTCAGTCTGTGTCACATCTGCTAGCCTGGAGCATCTCAGATGGCACAGGGAAAGGAAATGTATGATACTTGTCTAGGAAGGAAACTCAGATGTATTTGCTAAGATTATGGCACAGCGAAAGGAAATGTATGATACTTGTCTAAGAAAGAAATTCAGATGTATTTTCTGAGATTATGTCAAAGAGAGCTGCAAAACAAAGCCAGGCTGTGCTAGACTAAACAACGAGGTGTGGAAAGCCCAAAATCATATCCAGCCCTCTCAGAACTCCAGCATCATCCCAGGGAACGTCCCAGGGACATAATCCATCTCACCCCAGCCCTGTGTTTAATGAACAGAGTCCCTTTTGTCACCGTTTGTCCTGTACCTTGTCAGGGTGGGAGATTGAGCCAGAAATCATGGCTGTGCTGAGGGGTGGCTGCTGGTGGGATCTGGTCATGGTTCAAGTGCTGTGACCCCTCAGTCCTTCCAGCCTGCATTAATCTGCTGCTGACAAGGACACATAAAGCACAGGTCCTGGCAGGAATGTGGGAAGCTGTGCTGGAGGCAGGGAGCTCTGGCAGCAGATAAATCCTTGGGTGAGAACAAGGCTGGTGTGTCCTGAGTGTTCACATGTGGAACATGGCAGGGGAAAAGGGAAAAGAGGGGATTGGTGATTGGAAAAGGGTAAATAAAACACAAAATCCTCAGTCATGAGGTGGGACTGTTGGGATGGCCAGGAGTTGGACTCTATGATCCCCAGTGGGTTCCTTCCAACTTGGAATCTTCTGTGATTGGGGATAAAGGGGAAGGAAGGAAAATTAAGAAATTCAGAAAGGGAAGGGAAGGGAAGGGAAGGGAAGGGAAGGGAAGGGAAGGGAAGGGAAGGGAAGGGAAGGGAAGGGAAGGGAAGGGATCCTAGATCAGGTGTGCAAACCAAGTGAAGAACTTTTCTGTGTCTGGTCACACTCTCTCTCACACCCAGAGTTCTCCACATAAGATCCCAAACAAACAGATCAAAACCCCTGAGGGTTTTCCCAAACACCTGTTGCTTGTCAGGCTGCAAAGGAGGAATTCCAAGGTGGTGCAGCCCAGCTACTGACTGCCCAACTCCATTTCATGGGGGAGCATGTGCTGAAAATCAGGATTCAGAGCTGATGATGAAGGAAGATGCTCTAAAGTTTCGTGGAGCCCTGGGAAGCAGTTTGGGCTTTATGAGGAGAGGACTGTTCCAAAAATCTGTGCAAAATGGGGCACCACTATCTGCCTTTATTCCATCAATCCTTTCATGTCCCTAAACCATTCAGGACCAAATGCAGCAAAGCCAAAACCTATCCCTAGAGCATCCCAAACATCATTGCCCCTCCTGGTGTCATTTACAGCTCTGGTGTTAAACATCAGATCATGTTTAGGGACATCCTTTGGCTTTTGTGGCAGAGGAGGGAGTGAGGAGACCCATGGTGTTGGATTTCTGGGTGTGACCTCCAGCCAGGGATAAGAATTGTTTATTTTCTCCTGCTCCATCTCTCCTCTTACAGCCTCAGGCTCTTCCCCTCTGGAGAATGAAAAGTTTCCTCACAGTTACCAAACACTGGGGTTCACAAAAGGTTTGCAGTGAGCAGGGATTTGGTTTCTTCCGTGTATTTCAGGCAACATTTTTCATCCACAAAGCAACAGATGAACACAGCTGCTCCCTGCTGAGCTCCATTACCACTCCCTGGCTGAGCTGTACCCTAGTTGAGGACAGCAAATGGAAAAGATTTCCATATCCAGCACGGAGGAGCAGGGAGGCTCAGTCAGGTGGCCAGTCAGGACCCACATTAACCTCTCACCAACTGCAAAATTCCCTGCAGGATCACTGATGGAGAGAGCAGGCCAGTTTTAGATCTCCCCTGTCTTCTTTTCCTTTTTTCCTTAATGATTTAGCATTGTGCACACCAAGGCTCATTTGTTCTGGGGGAGGTTTGCTCCCATTTGGTAAAAGCAGCTGTTAAACTTAGAGACAGGTTCCAATCCAGATGCTGAATATCTTCCCCTGTTTTGTTCCACAAAACCCCTCTCCTCCTTCCTCAGTTCCAAGTTAAATAAATGAATAAAACCAGCTTTTGCTCTCTTGTATTTATGGCTGAATGGGGAAATATTTAAATTTGCCCCCATCACATGCTCTGTGACCCTGCTTCTTGAACTAATGATTATTAGTCTACCAGGAGACTGAATTCCTAAGGTTATAATAAGTCTTAAGAGCTTAAGGCTGAGATTTTTAAAACTGAACACCTCGAAAATACTTTTAAGTGATCACCTTTACTCCTAACTATTGAAATAAGCTCAATAATAGGATCAAAAGCACTTTGGAAAATGAATATTCCCAGGCTGGGGAGCAGACTGCTTCCACCAGCAATCATTCTAAATCCTGAACACAGGAGATGTCCCAGGACAACACCTCAGCATTGCCCTTCACTGCTGGGAAATGAGCAGCTGGGCTTCAGTTGGGCTGTCTGGAGAAAGAAATTCATGTTTGCTCTGTTTCCAAAGTCCTTTGTGCCCTCCCATCCCTCTAGGGTGGAAAAGCTTTATTTTTCAATATTTATGTCAAAGAAGTCCATCCTTTACTCAGTGACTATTGCTTCTTTCAGTCCTAACAATGCAGAGGTAAAAGTTGCAGCTCATTTCAAAATCCCTTGATTTTCTCCCAAGGTTGACAACGTTCTGAATAAACAATGCCACCATTTTTCTGGAGCTGCAGAGAGATCAATTAACAACACAGTTTGATTTTTTTTTCTGAACAACAACAACAAAAATGATGCAAAATCAATTAAAACATTTTGGGAATATAATAGAAATACTTTCAAGTCCTTAGAGTGGGAGCTGTTTGGCTTCCTGCAGGGTTTTTTTTTGTTTGTTTGTTTGGGGGGTTTTTTTGGGAGGGGGGGTATATTTATTCAGCTTTTTGGCTTCAAGTTCATCAGAATTGTCATTTATCCAAGGAAATTTATCAGCAGGACACCTGGGATGCCCACATACCCCTGGGAATTAATTTCCCATGCCATTCCTCACATTCCTATGGCCAAGGTTTATACAAACTGGGATCTGCAGCTCACTGGGCTCTCGCCTTCCCCTGTGCTGTGTCTTGCAGAGAGTCCTGGGATCATCTCAGATTAATATGTCCACCTAAAATGTAGTGTTTCCTATCAGAGAAACACAGAACCAACCAGGTTGGAAAAGACCTTTGAGATCATCAAGTTCAACCTATGACCTAAGACCATCTTGTCAACCTGGCTATAAAAACCCCTGTGCTTTGGGGTCTGTGAGGAGCAAATATGATTTGGGTGTCCATCCTCCTGCCAAATGCAACAAAAACTCAAACCCACTAAAGAGTGCTTTATCTCACCCTGAAGTAGTAGGTTTTGTGAGCCCTGGATTGATCGCTGACATTGATGATGAGATCTTCACAAACTCACATGTTGGCCTTTTTGTAAATCCATCCTTAACTCCAAATGCCATCAAACAGCTTTGTTTACACAGCTAAACTCCCCTCCCCTCTGGGGTATTTTTAATCTACAGATCTGCACCTGAGCTGAGTGTCCTGGCTCCCCAGGCAGCTGAGATTGAGCTGAGATCATCAGAGCAGCTCAAGCTGCCGTTCATCCCGTGAGAAGTGGATGCTGTCTCTGGGAGAGATGAATCACACGAAATTTCACTGCCCACACCAACTGTCTCTCCTGATAAAGATCACTGAGGGTGACATGCTCAGAGACTGATTCTCTGTCGTATCCATGGATAATTGTCCAGACTCTTTCCATAGTCACTGCTGAGATTGGCACCTACACTGCTGCCTTTCTCTTGGATGCCTCACAGGGTGACAGCATCCATCTTCTTCCTCCTGACTGCACAGGGGACGTGGAGACTCCATTCCTGCACACCTCACACACAAAATCCATAATTTGCTCCTGGAAATGGAGACTCAACTCCTGCACACCTCACACACAAAATCCGTAATTTGCTCCTGGAAATGGAGACTCCACTCCTGCATACCTCACACACAAAATCCTTAATTTGCTCCTGGAAATGGAGACTCCACTCCTGCACACCTCACACACAAAATCTGTAATTTGCTCCTAACATGGAGACTCCATTCCTGCACATCTCACACACAATTGATAATTTGCTCCTGGAAATGGAGATTCCATTCCTGCACATCTCATACACAATCCTTAATTTACTCCTGGAGATGGAGACTCCATTACTGCACATCTCACAGAAAATCTGTAATTTGGACATCTCACACACAATCCATAATTTGCTCCTAACATGGAGACTCCACTCCTGCACACCTCACATACAAAATCTGTAATTTCCTGCTGGAAATGGAGACTCCACTCCTGCACTTCTCATACACAATCCTTAATTTACTCCTGGAGATGGAGACTCCATTACTGCACATCTCATACACAAAATCTGTAATTTGCCCCTAACATGGAGACTCCACTCCTGCACTTCTCATAAACAAAATCTCTAACTTCCTGCTGAAAATGGAGACTCCACTCCTGCACTTCTCATACACAAAATCTGTAATTTGTGCCTGGAAATGGAGACTCCACTCCTGCATACCTCACACACAAAATCCATAATTTGCTCCTAACATGGAGACTCCATTCCTTCACACCTCACACACAATCAGTAATTTGCTCCCAGCCACGGGACAGCAGCACCATGGTCAGTTTGAGGGCTTCACCCACAGAATCTGGTTGTCAACCCATGACTCCTGCAAGAATGGGAGGAACCCTGGAGACACCACATGTGGGTTGAAAAGCTCCTGACCGTGGAGGTAGATTTCACTGGCTCTGGGTGATTTTGTTCAGAGACATAAAATCATGGAATCATAGAAAGGCTTGAGGTGGAAAGGACCTTAAAGACCATCTTGTTCCAAACCCATGCAGGGACACCAGACCAGGTTTTACTCCAAGCTCTGTCCAGCTTGGCCATGGACACTTCCAGGGACGGGAGAGCAGAGCCCAGCTCTTGCTGTAGTCTGTAGATGTCCATGAAGGTGTTGAGGTGGGAATGATGCTGTTGGATCTTGTCCTGCAAATCTCACCATCCTTCTACCCACAGACCCCACCTTCCTGCAGTACCAATGGCTTTCAGCCTCACCACAGCAGAGAAAATTAAGGATATACTGACAAAAGAACTATTTTGATCCATGTCAGCTGCAGATTGGCCCCACCCCAGGCCTGCACATGCCCAGAGAAGCAGGAGATGAAGCAACTGTTGTGAAAGATTCAGCAAAGGAATAGAAATGCACATTTGTTGATCAAGAGTTGCCTTTGGCTTTGCCACTGAATCCCTCTACAAAAATACTCCTGTTGTTCTCCTCTGAGGGATTTTTTTTATCCTCTTCTCCACCAAAAATTGAGAAATATGTTGTGTGAAATATCAAGACTAATTAGACCAAATGGTGCTCAGATCTGTTGCTGGTTTTCTGGAGGATTGCTGACAGCTTAGGAGACTTTATTTTTCTTTCTTGTTAACTAATTACGAACAATTCTTCACGCGGCTGAAAACTCCTATGGAGATATTAATGAACGTGGGATGGCTGTGGGAATGGAGAAAGTGTGGTGTGGGGTTGAGAAAGGGGATGTTTTCGTCGTGGGATTGTTTTGGAGTGCACAGCACATGTGGGGAGGGAAGCAGATTTAGGAACAAAGGGGGATGAGAAAGGAGGGAAGGAGTATCTGCTCTTTAAAGGGTGGATTGATGTGTGTTTATGGCTTTCTGAAGCAGGCAGGGGTTCAGGGCAGCGTTTTTGAGGGTGGGGAGGTTTCCATTGTGGTGGGAAGGAGGGTTTGCACGAGGAGCTGCTGAGCTGTAGGGCTGGGATGTCTAGAACATGAGGATTTGGGGTGGTGGCAAGGAGAGGAACTTTGGGGTGGCCAAGAAAGTGCAGCCTGGAGAGCTCAGCCAGAGCTGGTTCACTTGGCTGAGAATGACAACAAACCAGCCAGGAGTGGCTGGAGAAAGGACCATGGAATGGAGCTGTGCCAGGGAGCATTTAAATTGGAGATCAGGAAAAGGTTCTTCCCCTCCAACAGGCTCCCCAAGCCTGACAGAGATCAAGAGTTTGCACAATGCTCCCAGGCTCATGGTGGGATTTTTGGGGTTGTCCTGTGCAGGGCCAGGAGGTGGACTCAACGTCCTTGTGGGTCACTTTCAAAACCTGTGATTCTGTAATTCCATGAAAGCTGAACTCACGGAGAGCACAGCTCCTGGGAGAGCTCCTGAGCTGAGCAAACACCTCAGTGGGAATGATGAACCCTCCTTTTCCATGGTCCATGTGTTGTGGGTAAATGTCAATCCCACAATCAATCCACAGAGCTGAGTTAGTCACAGACTGGTGCCCCAAGGAGCAGCTGCTAGAATGAGAGCCCCACACAGAGGGGTGCTTCAAAACTTCTCAAACAGATCCAAAACACAAAATGCCTCCTCAGCATCCTCTTCCCATCATGCCAGACCCTGCAGAGTGCAGAACTCCACCATTTCTGTGACCAGAGATGGGTTTGTGCAAACTCTGGGGTGAGATGTGAGAATCCAAACCTCGTCTCCAGCTCACAGAGGTCCCTCAGCAGCAGTATCTGAGCAAACTTGGACTTCACCATCTCCTTCTCTCATCCCAGATTTGTCCCTGGCCCCCCTCTGCCAGTCTACCAGGCTTTCATTTGTGTGTTTTCTCTCCTTTCCCTTTTTTTTTTTTTTAATCTTTTTTTAATTCTGTTTTTTTGGGGTTTTTTTTCTTTCTTCTTCTTTTTTTTTTTTTGCTGGTGTTAGTTCCCGGCACACTGAGCTGACAGCTACATTAAGAGACCTGAAAATACCATAGCAGAACTAAAGCAATTATTGTAATGTAGTTTAACAGAGGCTGTAATGAGAGAGAATTAAAAATGTGCCAGTCTCATCACCATCTGAAGTTCCTTTGACCTTCCAGGGGTGCTGTCAGATGAGGAATCGAGCAACCCTTCTGCTGTTCCCTTCTTTTTTCTTGTCAGAATAAGGAACAAGCAAGGGAGAAAGCAAAAATTAACCAAATCCACCAGTCCTTTCTCCAGGGCTGTCTGTGGGTCTTATTTTCTCTGATAATTAAGGGTATAAAGATGTTCATCTATCATGGAATAAAATCCATCAGTCCCTAACCCATCCACATCAAATCTCCCCAGCAGACCCCACCACTGCTGAGGTGAAATTTGGGATCTAAAGAGGCAGGAAAGGGATTTGGGTCTGGAGGAGACCTCTGAATCAGCAGGAAGGTTAGGCAGGAAGAGGTACATGAGACCAGACCTGGAGCAATATCCTGCAGGTGAAAACCAGAATGTTTTCTCTAAGTTTCAAAATGAGACCAAAAACAAAAAAGTGTTAAAAGTGGTGCTTTTTGTTCCTAAAATGATGCCTCACCAAGCTGCAGTCACATCCCATCTCCTCAGGCTAGGGAGGGAGCTGAGGTCCCACAACCCTCATCCTCAGCACCACTTTGTTCCTAATTTTTTGCACTGCAGGCTCTTTCTCTCTTTCTTTCACACCCTTTCCTTCCTGATGGAGACCAAATGTCCCAACACCTCCACACCTGGACTGGAGAAACCAGCAGGGCAGAGGATCCATCTGCAGAGAAGAGTTGGTGGGATTTTATCTCCACTTCTCCCCTCTTCTCAACTTCTCCTCCACTATGCTTGCAAGTGCTCTGAGCAGTAACACCATCACCAACCCCTTCTGCAGGCTTTGAGGAGGAAAATGTGCTAAAATCAGACTTCTCTCATCCAAATAAAACCTAAACCTTGCAAATGTAGGAAGGATTCATCATCTCAGCTTGAAACAGGCTGTGGTAGAGAAAGCAGGTGACTGTTTCAGCAGCAGCCAGCCCAGCAGCTGCCATCAGATTTGAGACATGAAGGAAGCCTCACTCTCAGATTTATTTGCAAGGCATTTGTGGAGTCACAAAAACTGTATTTCACTCTAGGGACAGACACAGAGAGCCTGTGACTGTGCTCTTGGTGTAGTTTTATTTTTGACACCAAGTTTTTCCCAAACACTTGGAACAAGGTGGACTTTCCTGTTTTCCTGGCTGGAGGGAAGCTGTGACTCTGTCAGGGGTAAAATCAGGACCAAAAAAACCAACATCTGAAAATGAGAACTGCCGTACAGCTATCTGAAGGAGTCAAACTGTTTGAAAACACCAAAATAAAACTGGTAGCAATCCCCTGGATCAGGGAAGGGATGCTGTGGAGAGCCTTATAGCATCCACCAGCCCAGAATGAGTGCTGGAAGGTATCACTAAGAGCTAAAATCCCCACAGATAAATATCTGCAGGTTGTGCTTTAGCAGAAGACCTCCACCACACATTCTGGTGAGACATCTCGTTGGTTATGGAGCTCCACAGGGCATCCTCTGGGTTCTAGAGCAGGGAAGAAGCGCTGACCCCGAGCTCTGCTCTTCCATGAAACCTCTGGGAGTGAAAAGAGGCTTGAGAAATTGTTAAAGTAAGGAAGGGATCAGGAGGAGGCTGTTCCCACGTGGCAAAACATGATGTGCTTGTTTTGCACCACTCCAAGCCTTCTCTCTTTAGGATCAGGACCAAAACCACAGGAAAAGTTGTTCCTTGAAAACAGACTTTTGTGCTCATTGTGACAAGGGGCTGTGGGAAGTTATGGCTGAGGGGTTAACCCAAACACAGAATGAAGAGGAAAACAGCCTGGCTTTCAGTTGTGTTCTCATGAAACCCAGACAAACAGGTCCCCGAGCCCTGTAGTTATCAAGAAATATTCTTTTTTTTTATTGTTTCTGACTTTGGAACAGCTTGGAGACAACAGCCCCAGACATCTCCTCTGTTTCCTGCTTATTTTTAGCAAAACAGTGGATGTCAGACAGCTCACCTGGCCTGGAGGTCAGAGGAGTGGCGAAGCACTTTTCTAAATGTGTCACCAAGTGCCACCTGAGAGGACCTGAGGTGTCAGAGGACGGAGGACATGGCACAGGACCAGCTGGAGAGCTGGAAGTGGAGGCCAGGTAGGACACCCTGGGGCATCTCAGGTGGCATTTGATGGCTCTGCAGGCAGCTGGATCCCACTCAGGGCATTCCAGCCACGACAAAGTGCAGCTGGTGGTCTCATGGAAACCTTCATCACCTTCCTCTGCTATCTGCTTCCTGCAGTCCCACTGATGGGAGAGCTGAGCTTCTCTCAAACACAGCGGAGCATGGAAGGAATGGTGATGATGCACTGCTCAGAGGGGGGAGAGGATTTTGCCAGGAAAACACTGCTTTTGAGACACTTCCCTGCTCAATTTCAGTGCCACGGCTGGTCCAGCACAGACACTTAATTGCAGGGTGGTCTCCTGTGTTTTGCTGGCAGTGATGGGATCAGTTTTGGGCACCACCAGCACCTGTGGGAACAGGGTGGTGAAATCTGCCCTGACAGGTATTTCACATAATGGTTTTGCTTTCATTAATAATGCTGCTTTTCCGTGCTGCTGTGGGCTGAGTGTTAGTATAACTGGGCTAATAATAAGTATTATATTTTGATCCCACTGTTAATACTGTAATTAAGCTAAAATTAGAGGGTTTTTTTCCCACAGACAGAGTGTGTTCTGTTAACAAGATTTTGAGGGTCAGGAAATGAAGGGGCACTGAACCTGCAGAGCTGCCTCTCTGTGATCAGCCACTTTCTCTTTTTTTATCTAAATGAACATGCAAATACAAACCACAGGCCCAGTCTTTTTGCCATTTGCTCATTGTAATCCTCTCCAAAACTGGCTTATCATTTTCCGGAAGGCTCAAGCAGAGCTGGGTAAAACGTTTGCAGGTTTCTGTCCTTTAAAATAAAAAAATCCTGCGACTGGGGGACAAAAATGCAGTGAAAAAAGATTGGATCAAGATACCTTGCTCATTAAAGTCAGGAAATGGCACAATCTGAAAGGTCTTAACTCTCAGTCCAAAAATAAAAACGCCTTTTCCTCTCCCTTTTATTTCTTCCCAAGCCATTTCAACCCTGCTTACTGCAGCAAAAGTGATCTTGATAAACTTTAGAAATGCTGCAGATCCTCTGACTTTATTGGAATTCCCTGTTACAAAAATATCTTTGCTGAGGACTGAGTGTGCTGGGCACTGAAAGTGCTCAGCTGTGTGCTGCAGCTCTCAAACAGACAGCACAGATTTGCTTTCAGGTTTTGGGTTTTTGAAAGCAGAAGGACTTTTTTTTTTTTAAGGAAGAGGATTGACAGCTTGTTGAGGGGGATGATCCTTCCCCTCTGCTGAGGCCACATCTGGGTGCTTCCCAGCACAAGAGAGGCATGGGCATACTGGAAATATAAATATATATAAGGAAAATCTGTTTAAAGTCATAATTTTTTTTTTTTTTTTTTGTGAAGATGGTTGAATACTGAGAGGTTGTGTCCAAGGCCAGGTTGGACAGGGCTTGGAGCACCCTGGGATAGTGGAAAATTCCCTGCCCAGGGCAGGGAGTTGGAACTGAATGATCTTGAAGGTCCCTTCCAACTCAAACCAATGTATGATTTGATGTTTCTGTGAAAAACTGGAGTTTTATCCCAAACTGTAACCAAAAGCATGAATCATCCCTGGAGCCAGATGGGTGACAGCAGGAAAGGAGCTGTGCAGGAATTATTAGACCATTGGTGTTCTTGTGGTATCCAGAAATAAGAGGAATCCCACAGAAGCTGGAAAGGAGAGATCTCAGTGTGAGGGAGTTGTTTTGATGTTCACTGGTGCTTTGACACATTTCTGTCTCCCTGCCACCTGAGCCCTGCACAGCCACACTTCAAACACCTTCCCAGCTGGAAATAAACTGAAAAATAGTAGATATTTTCATGTATTAAAGCACTTTCCTAAATAAACCTGGGGTAAGCACCAGGGAGGATGAAGAGGCACTTCATAAAAATGACAGTGCTTAACATCAGTGAAAATGAGGATAAATAGACCAGAAATTGGTTTAGGGTGGGAATTAGAATTAAAACTCACCCTCTCCTGTAGATCAGCCTCCCTTCAGGACCAGAAACAGAAGTGTTAATTTGCCTCCTACTCACCTGATGTGATGGAATGAATGTGACAGGGGAGAGGATGACCTTTTACCACAGCCTATCCTAGACGTGGTTACAAGGATTGTCTCTGAGAGGAAATGTAGAAATTATCTCACTTCTGCAAGAGAAACTCCAGCTCTCCTGTTAATAAAAGCTGTGACTTGGGCTCCAAGGATTCCTGAAGCTGGGGATGGATATTTCCTGGGAGAGAGTCACTGCAAACAGCAGGAGAAATGCAGAATTGCTTTCACAGGGGCCACAAACCCAAGTTTCTTCAGACCATCTCCATGCTTGTTGTCCACGTGGCTGCAAAGGCTGATATGGCAGCTCAGAATTCATGTTCTTAGAAACAAAAATTCAGATTCTTTGCCCTTTGCAAAAATCTATAACACCAGGAAATTTCCACTCTCAGGAGCGAGCAGATGGGAGGAACCACCCTTAAATGCCATCTGCAGCACCACCACAATTTCAGAACTCTCACTGTCAAGAAAGATCCCTTTTTATGTCAAAAGAAGCCTGATCTGGAGGAGAAGAAGGGAAATCTGAGCCTGCATGCCTTGTTTCCCTGTGATGGCACACAAAGAGGAGGCAAACACCATGAATCCAATTTTAGGAGATTTCCAATTTCAGGGTGCCCTGAACAGGTACAGATATTTATGATGACCTGAAGGATCATGATGGCCCCAAGACCTTTGGGTTCCTTCCTTCACTCCTCCAGTGACCACTCCATTCCACCTGATTCACACCTATTTTAGGAAAGGCTAGTTTTCTCCTTGGAAACTCCTCTTTCTCTCTCCATGGACACTAGAAAGCCCTTGGAAAACCCTTGGAAAAGCAGCTTGGAGTCTGTCATGTGGCTAAAGCTTTACGCTGAATCCAAGCCTGCACAACTCACCCAAGACCAGGCAGAAGAGGAGAACTGATTTACAGGAGAACTCAGCCTGCCTCTGGAATAGCTCTGGAAATGCCAGATCACAAATATCTCCTCTTGGAGATGCAGAGGAAAAACTTGAGCCCCTCCATCACAATTCTCATCATCTAGGGTGGTGCAAGATGGTTCAGCCTGGCTCACTGGGAAATGCACACCAGGAATATTGCCACAGCTGGAGGCTGCTGGACCCTACAGATCTCACCACTGCAGACTAGAAAAAACATATTTATGTCACAAAAATACAGCAGGAGGGGAAGCTCTGTGTGTGAATCCACATCTACAATTCAATCTCCACCGAATATAAATAAAACCAGTTTTGGGGCAAGGTGGAAAGAAGGAAGGAGGTGGGCAAGGGGAAGGTGTCCACGGACCAGTTTCTCAGCAAAGACTAGGCCTCCCTGCTTCTGCTTAATTGATTAATTCCTTCTCAGCAGAGTCATCTGTTTGATGTGCTTTTCCATAGAAGCAGTTCAGAAAGTTCATGGGAGTTAATCCGTGAAGATGGCTGGAGCTGCAAAGCCAAGCATCTGATTAAAGCGCGAGGAGATCGCTCACAGCTTAGCTGCTTTCAAAGTTGTTCCCAAAGTCTTTGCTAACCTTCACATTTCAAAGTTCACTTCTCAGCGCTGGGGAATTTAAAGGGGAAGGCTCCTTTTTAGCAGTGGGATTAGTATTGTGATCAAAAAGACAAGGGAATAAATTCCGAGGGAGGCCGCGCGCGGAGTCACGCGCAAAAAGCAGCAGATGAGAAGCTCCAGAGGCCAAGGCACTCAGAGGTTTCTGTTCCACAGCTTGCTCTGAATGCAGCACATGCTCTCCCCACTCCCAGATAAAGGCAGAGCCATCACTCATGCCAGGGCTACCTGCCTGTGCCCAAGGGCTTGGAGAAAAACAGCACAGGAGAGTTCTGTCTGCAGGGGTTTGCTGTCCTGCGGCTCTCAGCAGAGCCTGGCCAGTGTGGTGATGCCTAAAAATATGAACAGGCACAGCAGTGAAGGCAAAAAGGGTGTTAGCTTGGTTTAACAGGATCCTAGGTGCTCAACTTGTCAAAGGTGGAAACACACCGAGAAGCACAACACATATAGAAATTTATGGACCTCACAAATTAGTCTATTTACTTAAAATCCCCCAATGAGAAGCTTAATAAATGAAGTAATTGTCCCCCTATTCTAATTACAACCCTCCCCAAATGAGACTACAGCCCAGTTTACAAAAATAGTTCCAGAGAGGAGGCTCATCCAAGGTTGGAGCCTCTAGTTCTGAGATTGTGTGAATAATTAGTCTTCCCACTCTGCAGAACATCCAAACTAAGCTAAATATCAGGCTACAAGAGTTATAAACATGTGGGGCTGAGGTACAAGGAGTGTTTGTGAAGGGCACAAGGTGAGGGAAAGGGTATAAAAATGTATAAAATGGGAATAAAAATTTATAAAAAGGCTATAAAAAAAAAGGACAAAAATCACCAGGCATCAGTGGGAAGGCGAGCAAGAGCTCCAGGGGGGACATAAGTCAGGTGTGCTGGTGCTGAGTGATGTAATGAGGTGACAGAAATCCTCTGCTGATGCAGGAGCGATGAGGGATGATGTGGCAGCTTGCAGAGGGACGTCACACTGCCGAGTGATTCTGTGACTAAAGAGCAGCTGAAATTCAGAGGAAATAAGTGCAGGGCGATACACAAGGGGAAAAAAGAAAGCAACCCCAACTTTACCTGCAGTGATGAGCTTTGAGTGGACCATTACTTACTCAGGAACGAGTTGGTGTTTATAATGAGCAGCTCCATGAAAATGTCACCTCCGTGCTCAACGGCGGTGACAAAAAGCAAATTGAATGTTAAGAATTAATAGCGAAGGAACGGAGATCAAAATAGGAGCCATTATTACATCCCTACCTAAATTCAGTGCATGTCTGCCTCTGGAATGTTTTGAGCAGCTCTGGTGTTCCCCCCACAGAAAGGATGCAGCAGAACAGGGAAAGATGTGTGGAAGGGCAATAGAGTGATCAAAGGTACAGAACAATGAAGTACTCCAGGAATATTTCAGCTGAATAAGAGATGACAGAAGCAGAGTATGATAATAGTCTATCAGATTATGAGTGGCATGAAAAGGATGAAAGAGAGCAACTATTATTTTTTTTTTTTTTTTGTCTTTGAAAAGACAAAGGAGGGTGCTTGAGATGATAGCAGGTCAGAACAAAGGACTTGCTTCACACGAGGTGCAGTTAATCAAGAGATAATTCCCCCCTTGCCAAGGGATACTGCAAATGCTGGAAGTTTACTCGATGGAAAAATGTTAAACAACTGAATGGGAAAATACTCATGGAATTACTAGTAAATGCAAGGATACTTCAGGAACAAATATGAATATATTCTCTAGAGGATGTATAAAAATACCTGCACTACTCTGTGCTTGGTCTTATACTTTCCCCTGCACTGGCTTAGGTAGATGCAGAGTGAGGGTGATTTTATCAGTGCTTGATTTCCTATCTCCTCCAAAGGATGGAGAGGGCACTGGGGGAATCACCATTCTGGGAAATGTTCAGAAAATGTGTTTAGGGACCTGGTTTAGTGATGGAATTGGTAATAGTGGGTTAATAGTTGGACTTAGTGATCTTGGGAGTAATTTACAATACCAATTATTCTATGAATAAATGGTGAAGGACTTGGCACTTTGTGGAGGCCTTTCAGGAGGGAAGCTCTCTAGAATCTTCTCTGCATCAGCTTCAAGGCTCCTGAAATTTTTGCACACTAATTCTTCACATTTCTTGAATTATGTTATACAGGATTTGAAGTCCTAGAATTTTTTTTTCCAAGTTCTTAGAGGTTTGAGGACAAATCAAACCTCACTGCTCTGTAGTTGTGCTATGAAGATGATATTGCCTCTCAGAATTAGGGGCAGATCAGGAGAGGAAAAGGATTTAACTCTACAAAAGAGTATTTTCTCTGCCAGAATTTAATTCTACAGGACCATGTAAGGCCCCAGAAGCAGTCACAGTGCAAAGGGAATGAGATCTGCACTGCTGCCCTTCCTGTATGACCTCATCCATGGCACAGCACCTCCTTTATCTCTCCTCTCCTCTCCTCTCCTCTCCTCTCCTCTCCTCTCCTCTCCTCTCCTCTCCTCTCCTCTCCTCTCCTCTCCTCTCCTCTCCTCTCCTCTCCTCTCCTCTCCTCTCCTCTCCTCTCCTCTCCTCTCTCTCCCCTCTCCTCTCCTCCCCTCCCCTCCCCTCCCTCCCCTCCTCCCTCCCCTCCCCTCCCTCCCTCCCTCCCTCCCTCCCCTCCCTCCCCTCCCTCCCCTCCCCTCCCTCCCTCCCTCCCTCCCCTCCCTCCCTCCTCCCTCCTCCCCTCCCTCCCCCTCCCTCCCCCTCCCCTCCCTCCCCTCCCCTCCCCTCCCCTCCCCCTCCCCTCCCCTCCCTCCCCTCCCCTCCCCCTCCCCTCCCTCCCCTCCCCCTCCCCTCCCCTCCCCCTCCCCTCCCCTCCCCTCCTCCCCTCCCTCCCCTCCCTCCCTCCCCTCCCTCCCCCTCCCCTCCCCTCCCTCCCCTCCCTCCCTCCCCTCCCCTCTCCCTTTTCATCTAGGGAAAAAACCCCACTCTGTTTGGGGATATTAGTGAGCTTATCTAAAGAAATGTAGGCAGGCAGATGATTCAGCAATATTTCACTGTCCTCCAGCAGCAAAAACAATCAGTGGGAATCTTGTCTGCTATGGACAGAGCTGGACATTTCCACTGGTGAGGAAGAAAAGAGTTTGAAGAAGGCAGAGCCCTTCTGAAAGAGGAGAAATGCCAGAGCTCAAGTTCTGAGGTCATGGAATGACTGTGGACAGATCTGTATTACAGCCCTACAAGTCCCCTGGCTTGTTCCCTCTCTCTCCATCTCACATGAAGGCTTAGCTGAGGCAGAGGTTGGTTTTTGTGATGGATTCTCGTTGTCCATTTGCAAGCCAAAGTGCTGGAAATCTTCAGCCCTGGGGAAGTGATGAGGGGCCACACACACTCTTGAGAGCCAGGCTGGAGCCAAAATCATCCTGGGAACACGTGGGCTGGGTGTGAAGGCAGAACAGACGGTTGTCAGGGCTGTGTTTAAACACATGAGACAGGGAGGTGCAGGAGGAGTCAAGAACTTCAAGGTCATGCACCCAGTGGAGATTCAACCCCTAAACTTGTCTTTGCTGCTGGCAGCCCCTGGCTGGAGAGCAGCACGAGCTGGACACAGGAATTTGGAAGTGACAAGCTGTGGTGAACACAGTGGACAGGTGGAGCAGTCACACAGAGTTATCATCTGTGGGGAAAATAACTCTGCCCAAAGGGATTGGGATGAGTCAGGCTAAGGATGCTGCAATTGAATAAAAATGCCTCTGCTTTCCTGCAGTTCAACTAATCCACATTAGCAGTTCACTCGGATTTACTTTCCCGTGACAACAAGAGCACAAACTCATGGGATTTTAGGGCAAAAATGCACCAGGTACATTTTTAACAAAAGATGATTAAAGTGAAATCTGCTGGCCACCCTTCTCCTCTCCTCCACTCAGACTGACCTTCACCCAGTTCGGCTGTAGAGAAGAATTTATTTGGGGAGTGAATATGCAGCAGGTTGCTCTTCCCTGGGCACATCCCTGTCTCCAGGCACACAGCAGGCTGAGGTCAGCACAGGTAGCTGAATTTTCATTAGGAACAGATCCTTTTATCGTGGTTTACCATCCTGGACACAGAAATCAGGAAGGATATCAGGTTTCCTGCTCTTACCTTTATCAAGTCTTCCTTCCAGCAGGTGACATCATCCTGTTGATGAAGGTCAGGTTGGCCTCAGCTCCTTTCTGACTCATTGAATATCAGGGATGGCTGGAGGCGGCTGAGGGCGGTGATTTGATGTGACAGGGCAGGAGGGAGCACACCAGCAGCACAGCAGGACACAGGATGCAGGAATGGGCCATGCAGTGATCCATTGTGACAAGGGGAGAGCTGAGGATGGATGGTCCAGCGGCCTGAAGTGACCCAGCAAGGGCAGGATGGAGAGAGGCAAAAAAACCTTTGGTTTGTGTCCATTTCCAATTCAACAGGACAAAGCCAAGGTGATCTTCCTTAGGTGATGATGGGATCTCACACAGATTTATTGTGTGAGATTCTGTGACATCATGAACCAGGTTCTTCCCTTAAAGATCATCTCATCCCACCCCCCCTGCCATGGCAGGGACACCTTCCACTATCCCAGGTTGGTCCAAACCCTGTCCAACCTGGCCTTGGACACTTCCAGGGATCCAGGGGCAGCCACAGCTTCTCTGGGCAAGCTCCACCAGGGCCTCCCCACCCTCACAGGAGGACATTTCTTCCTGACATCCCATCTAAACCTGCCTATTTCAGTATAAAGCCATTAATTCTGTCTCTTAAGATAGAGAGCACAGCAGTCCAGGTTGGATCCACAATGTGGATCCATCAGAGCAGGGGAGAAGTAGCAGCAGGGACTCTGCTCTGCAGAGCTGTGGCCATGGAAAAGAGAGGCAGCAGCAGCAGCCTGTGACATCCATCACTTGACAAGTGCTGCTTGACTAACCTGTGACTTGGTTTTGGTAGAACATGCAGTTAAAGACACCAGGTTTGCTCTCAGGTGATTTTTCTTGGCCTTTTCTCCAAAGGGCTGTTTCTCATGCATTCAGCATCCAAATATTTTTTTAGAGAAAAGGTTTCTCTGTTCCTCCAGGCTCAGGAAGGCAGGGACAGCTGGTAGTTGTTTCCTTCCAGCCCTCTTCCTTTCCCATCCTGAGAAATTTCCTGCCAGCTGTGGTCACCTGTTTGATTTCTCTTTAAGTGGCTGCCTTCCTCCACAAATTAATTTTGATTATTGTCTTGCCTGGCAGGGAGGGAACTCTTAGTCATGTGAGCTTGAAGCATTCACTCTCTTTATATCTTTCTCTTTTTCCCCTGCACCGAGTCTAATTTTGTGGTTCTCTGCCTCCCCCAAAAATAACCCTCAGACCCAATTCTGAACTGTCATCTTCATTACATCACAGCTGCCTGCAGACAGGGCTTATCACTTGCAATCCACTCAGTTACACTTGTGATTAAAACTGATTGCAAATGTGATCCTGGCTGCTCAGCCTGGGAATTGGGAACGTCTTTATAATTTCTGACAGCAGATCATGAGGACCTAGATAAGCCTGGCAGGACAAGATCTTTGCAGGCCGGTGGGAGTGGGAGGAGAATGTGCATCTGTGAGAAAGGGAGAGGAGATGGTGATGTGGGACAGAAATATATAGAGAAGCCCAGGTTGGAATTTAAAAGCCCTGAGTTGAAATCTGGGAAAGGCAGGGGGTGAAAATAAAGCTCATTGGACTGCCAGGACCATCCCTAGGAATGGATATAGCAGAGAAAAGCAGACCCCTGCCCAAATCTTCATCCAGTTTTGGGCATCAGTAACTCATGGAATCAGTGTAAATATTCCTGGGAAAACAAAAAAACAACTGTTGTGCTTCTTCCCAACAGCAGTAGCAGCACATTGTGATCTCAGGACTGTCCTGCACTTCTGCATCTGCTGCTGCTCCATCCTATTCCCTTTGTGTAAATGGAGACATTTATCCCCTGTTGGATCAGAGCAGGGCTGCAAAATTAAACTCTGCAGAGTGATGGAGCCTTAAATGTGCTCAGAGGGTTTGCATCTTTCTCCAGACCTGGAAGGTTGACTGAGCTACACCATCTTTCTGTTAGCTTGGACTTTGGCTTGATTTCACAGATTTTTATGCTTATAATTAACTATGGACTTTACATTCATTATATAAGAAATGTAATTTTTTAAAAATGTAATAAATAAAATATTGTATAGCATAATAAACATTACACATCTTTATATCATAACCCACTTGTTTTTCCCACCTGCTCTGGTTAGGGGTTCAGTGCTTTGTGTTGAGCTAAAGCCTGATTTCCACACATTGTTCTGAAGAGACTGAAAATCCACCAGATTCCTGGGATGTTCCAACATGGTAAATCTTCTCCCTGATTCATCTTAGTCCATTTCTTCCATCCTGACTTGAGTTATCATTGATTTAATTTCCTCTCTGAGGCTCTCCTATGGAGCCAGCCAAACATCTCCACAAGGAGATGCCTCTCCAGTGCCATTCCCAGGAGCTGAACAGGGTTAATTTGACACATCTCCCCACAGTTTGTCCTCCAGACTTCTGAGTCATTTTTGCTGCTCTCTTCTCATGTCTCTCCAAGCACTGGATGCTCCCTTGCAGGCACAGACATCAGAGCTGGGTTCCCCCACTTCTTCCATGCCCAGATGAGAAGTGACTTTCCTCATCTCATTCAACATCTCTCTGCTTCTGCATCCAGGCTGAGTCAGCCCTTCTGAGGAATTTAGGGCATTGCTCTAAGACTTTCTTTTCAAATCATTGAATTGTTCTGGCTGCCTTGGAGTTCCTGCCTTCCAGCACAGGCTCTCTTCTTCCTGCCCAAGCTCCAAGATACTTTTTGTTTATCAAAGCAAACCTTTGCAGAGAGTCCATGCCTTGGGATCATCTAACTCAAGGCACGGAGCTGATGTGCTTCTGTCAGGAGCCCAGTCACAAAAATTGCCCTGTAGGCAGCACAGACACCCAAAATAATCTGATTTTCTGCATCAGCAGCAGGGTCTCAAGACATTGAGATCCCTGGAAGTGTCCAAGGCCAGGATGGATGAGGCTTGGAGCAGCCTGGGGCAGTGGAAGGTGTCCCTGCCCAGTCAGGGGTGGCAGTGGATGGGGTTTAAGATCCCTTCCAGCCCAAGCCATCCTGGGATTCTGTGTTGGTCAGGAACGGGCTGAGCCTGCCGTGCCTGTGTCGCTGTCCAGCTGATGAAAGGCGTTTTCCTGATGTTCCTGGAGAGCTCGTTTCCGATGTCTCATTAGTATTCAGGTTAATTTGCATACCCAGGATGCACCACGGGCCGGTGGCACAATCCTGGTCAAAATTCCCACCTCTCCCGTGGGAACACTTGGGTGAGGACATGGGGCTGGGCTGTGTCCCTGCTGAGGGACCGGGCTGGGCCACCACAGGGTCACACTGAAATGCGAAAGAGGTCGCCATGTCCTGCAGTGAACAGCCTTGAGAATGGGTATGTGTGTGGGACAGGAGTTTGGCATTCTCAGGTTTCTCTTCATCACGCATAAATCTTTCGCCTTTTACTAAAGATTTCCGTGGAGAGGAACATTTATGGGATATCAGTAATTTTTTGTGGCTCTACTTAGGTGGGGCTGCTCCTATGCTGGTTAAAAAACAGAGAAAAGTGTACAACAGGAAAGAAGTTGCTTGAGGCATTAAAAGCACTAAGTTTGTGCTCTTCCTCAGAAAAAAATATACAAATGTGTGTGTCCAGCTCTGGGGTTCTCCCCACTGAAGCTGCAGGAGTGGTTCCAGAGGTGACCACCAAGGAGCTCCCAGAGCAGGAGCCTCTCTGCTCTCAGGCTGGGAGAGCTGGGGGAGTTCACCTGGAGTAGAAAAACTCCTATAGAGAACTTAGAGCTCCTTCCAGGGCCCAAAGGGGGCTGATAGAAAAGGTGTGTGAATTTTTACCCTCACAGGTACTGCGAGGACAAGGGGTAATGGTTTTAAGCTAGCGGAGGAGGCTTAGATTAGATATTAAGAAGAAATTCTTTGCTCAGGGAGTGCTGAGGCCGTGACACAAGTTGCCCAGAGAAGCTGTGGCTGCCCCTGCATCCCTGGAAGTGTCCAAGACCAGGCTGGACAGAGCTTGGAACACCCTGGGACAGTGGGAGATGTCCCTGCCCATGGCAGAGGGTGGCACTGAATGGGGTTTAAGGTCCTTTCAAACCCCAACCATTCTATGGCTCTGTTATCTCTGAAGCAGCCTCTTGCTGCTGAGGGAAAGAAACAGCTCCTCCTGAAGGGATGTACATCCAAAATTATGGGTAAGATTTGCCAAGTTAAGGCGCTGTGTTCACTCAAGTGGCACCTTTATCTTGAATTCGGTATATCCACTCCTTGGGACCATTTTCACCACAATTAATTTTTAAGGTTAGAAAAGGAAGACTTCAGACCATTCCCACCCCTCTCCTTCAATAAACGAGTTTCCTGCCTTTATTTTCTGCCTGTTTTTATTTCCTGCCTTCATTTCCCCTGCTTTTCAAAGGAGCAAAATTTTCTGTTTGCACAAGCGAGCCGCAGGGTGACAAGTTTCCCCTCCCAGAAAACCCCTCTGTCTCTTCTCTGAGAGCACAGGGAAATGTTTTTATTTGTTCAGAGCAGCCCAGAGTCAGGTCCTGCTGCATTAACTGGGACACTAAGCAGAGCCCTGAATTTATTTGGAGTAATAAAGGGAAGTGTCCCGAGTGGGAAGTGTCCAGAGCACAGCACAGCCCCTGCCACAAGATGCCTGGCTTGAAGGGTTTGGCTGCCAACAAATCATTGCTGGCATCTTGGCAGTGCTGCAAATACCACAGACATCTGATCTTTTCCTTTGGCTCCTGCCCTGCAAGTCCCTCCTGTCATCATCTCTTGATCATTCTCCACAGAGACGATTTGGATGCATTTGTGGCTGTGGTTGTGGCGACCCTGATGGTCTGGAGGCTGTGAAATCACCTTGAAGGTCTCTCTGGCCATCCCTGGTGGGTGGAAAAGGCTGGAGGGAAAGATGCTTGGGTTTACAGGCTGTTGAAAAGGGAAATAAACTGTTGCATGGAATCTGTGGGAGGTGGATGATTGTTCTCTAGAGTTTGGAGGGAGAGAATATTCCCACATCTGCTGTAGGACCTGCAAACAGTCCCTCCATGGCACAGAGTCAGAGCCACTCAGCCCTCCTACAAGCGGGATGAGGTGGATGGAATGAAAAATGAGGGCAATTTACATCATCAGGCTCACATTTTCCCAACAGCTTTTTATGATTTAGGCTTCCAAACCCAGCCTGGCTCCCCAAAGCAGACCCCTGCTTTTAAACACGAAAATTCAGCGGCACAGATTCCCCCCCAGGATGCCTGGGATGCTCAGTGCCAGCACCCCAGCCAAAATTAACATGCAACCTGCAGCCAAGAGGCTGCCAGTGACAAGCAGCAGCTTTGAAGGTCACCTCGCCTTCAAGTAAATAAATAAATAGTAAATAACAAAGCAGGCAGCCATGAATAAACCAGAGACATTCCACCGGCTTGGACTTGATTTTTTAATTTTTTTTTTTTCATTTCTTCTCTGCTCTTTTCACTTTCACATGCTCAAAGGTCGGTGCTAATAGGAGACCCTTCTTATTTCTCATGCACACTGCAGCATCCCTGCCTGTCTCAGAGACCCTGAAACCAATGCAGAGCCCAAGCCAGGAGCACAAATAGACTCATCCTGATGCCTGATGATTTTTGCCTTTTATATACCCTTTTAAACACTTTTTGTACCCTTTATACACTCTTTGTCCCTTAGCCCCACATATTTGTAATTTTTGTAGTCTGATATTTAGCTTAGTTTGGGGGTTTTGCAAGGCAAGAAGACCAAACATTCACAGCAGGAGGCAAGAGCTCTATACTTTCTCAGAATTAGAGGCTCCAACTTTGGATGGAGCTTTTTCTCTGGAACATGTTTTGTAAACTGGGCTGTAGTCTCATTTGGGGAGGGGTGTAATTAGAATAGGGGGAGAATTCATTTATTACCTTTCTTATTGGGGAATTTTAGGTAGATATACTAATTTGCAATGTCCATAAAATTGTGTATATGTTGTACAAGGCAGGCATCTTGGCATGCTCCACCTTTGAAGAGCTGTGAATAGCTTAGGATCCTATTAAACACTGAGATAAATACCTTTTTCCCCCTTTACTGCTGTGTCTGCCTCATATTTCTACCAGCAGAAAGACAACAATCCCCACAGCTGATGACTGTAATGATGACTTCAGTC
The DNA here is from genome assembly GCF_008360975.1 of Lichenostomus cassidix. Taxonomy (NCBI): domain Eukaryota; kingdom Metazoa; phylum Chordata; class Aves; order Passeriformes; family Meliphagidae; genus Lichenostomus; species Lichenostomus cassidix. Next base: position 2,800,809 of record NC_139480.1, read on the forward strand.
AGCACCAGGCCATGGCAGGTGGGAGGATGTGTTTTAAAAGCTTTGTTTTCCTCTTAGACCAGCAATCTTTGCCTCTTAGACCACAATCCTTCCTGCTAAAGGGAAATCGTGGTGCCAGGTGTTTGTTTCCCATGCTCCTCCCTGCCATGCCTAATGAGATCCTGGCTCTGCAAGCTCGGAGTTGACTTTTTCCAGCAGTTCTTCCAGCTTGGCCACATGGCCAGGGAAGAGAGAGTCTGAAATCACTCGGGGAGCTGAGCCAGAGCTGTTTCTGATTGTGTTTGTGCCATGCTGGACCCATCTGCTGCATCTGAAGGGCTGCTCACAGGAGGAGCTACAGGAGATGGGGACTTGCTTCAGCTCTTTCTTCCTGGGCTCCTGGGCATAAATCCAGTGGCTCTCTGCAGGCAGGAATCTGCTGCACTAATTGATCCCAGTGCTGTCCCAACAGGGACAACGCTCACTCTGACAAGCTTTTGTCACTTACCAGGTCCTAAAACTCATTTCCTGGCATCAAGCATGGAAAATAACACATTGCAGGGGCATGGCATTCCTTACTGCCAACCAGCACAGGACTCAACCTTACCAGGACTCAATATTTTGACCACTTCACTGGCTACTCCCACATGGAGTCCAGCAGAAGCCAGAGATGGATGACAGGGAAGTTGTTTTCCTCTGGAAGGAATGTGCCCTCAGAATTTTGTTCATATTACCTTAACAAACAGATCTTGTCCTCCTCGGTCTGCCTGTCACTGTCACTTGTGAAATGAGGCCAAACAATCCAGCTGAAGCTGAAGAGGCTCAGGACACTCAACGCCTCTCACTGCTGCTCCCCTCCTCACTCCTTTGTGCTGGGTAGGTTTATATATCTAAAAAAATATGGGATCCTGTGTATTTAAGGATCCCAGACCAGCAGTGTGAAGAGGAGCTCTGATAGGATTCCATGTTTTCCTGCAGGCTTGTAACCATGGAGTTCATCCTGCTGTGTGAGGAAAACCAGGCTGCTTGTTTAGGGAAAACTGGGGTAACCCTGAACCCCATCACAGGACCCTCCAAGGAGCAGTGAATCCTCTGGAAAGAGCATCCCCAAGGGAATGAGAGACAGTAGGGACAGCCAATGGAACTTGTAGATGCCCTAAGAATAACCAAAACTGGGCTTTGGTATTAAAGAAATACAACCTGGTGGTGTTTTCTTCTTCCTGTTGCAGCCCAACGTCACAGCTCCATTCATGTCCAGAGAAGCTGTGACTGCCCCTGGATCCCTGGAAGTGTCCAAGGCCAGGCTGGACAGGGCTTGGAGCAGCCTGGGACGGTGGAAGGTGTCCCTGCCCATGGCTGGGGGTTGGAATGAGATGATCTTTAAAACCCCTTCCAACCCAAACCATTCCATGATTCTATGATTACAAACCCTTTCTCCATGACTTAATATCCGTGATGCCAAATATTGGGAACAACCAGGCTGAAATATCTGTTAACTCCTCACCTCATTTATCGCCTCAGGCTGATCCACCCTCTCAGCTCCTTCCAAGCACTGCAGGGAGATATTCCCACCAGGAACATTGTCCCTTCCAGCTTTCCCAGTAGCCCAATAAGGACCATGTGGACCCCAACAGAAAGCACAACCCACCAAAGCTCCCCATTCCCTTACCTGCAGTTCTAATGGGGTCCTGACCCTCCTTACAGAGGTGGCACATGCCTGTGTCCCCAAAACTGGCAGGAGATATCTCCACAGAAGGTGGAAACTGGCTGGCAGGAGACCAGGTGATCTTGTCCTGCTCTCCTCACCATTGACTCTTCCCCAATTAACATGATAATCGTTATCCCCTGAGCCAGACATGATTAATCAGCAATTTTCTTCTTCCTTCCTTTTTTTTTCTTTCCTTTTTTAAGAGCAGCTGGGAAACATCATTCTCTGCTTCAATAGTTTGAACGCTCCTCCATCTGGACAATCAAATTCCCGATGTAAATACAGGGAAAGGAGGGACCAGGAGAGTGGTGTCCCCACGGAGACCCTCTGCATCCCCCCAGTCCCTGCCTGAGGTGACTTTGTCCCCTTCCCTCATTGTCCTGGCCCTGAGGAGCAGAGCCAGCCACTCCGCTGAAGGGGAACTAAGTGACTGTAAATTAAAATTAACATCCAGCAGCAAGGAGTACAAAGCCATGATTAATGGCTTTTTAATGCTCCACTGTTCCACACTCAGAGCGCTTTGTTTTAGCGGTGCATGTGGGGCATGGGGAAAGAAAAGGGTGTGGATGTGAGAACAGAGCGTTGCACACACATCTCAGGAATTCTCACCACGAAGGGGAGAGAATCCAACTCTCTTTAGCTTGGAATTACACAGAAAAGCCTCATTTCTACCTCATCTCATCGAGTGCATCACAACTAAAAAAGGCAGGGAGCAAAGTCATTGAAATAAATGTCCTCTAACCAGCACTTACCCAGATAATTGTTTTCCTGCTTTGGGTTTAATTATAACGTGGGCCAACTGATTAATTGAGTGAGTTTCTATAACCTCCTCCACCCTTGCCCTAAGGAAGGTTCCAGTCAGACTTACTGAATGGTAATTATTTGTCTTTCAGCCCGTTGAAGAGTTATGGTTTCTTCAGGGCCATGTCCATGGGTAACACTTCCAGCTGTTCATCATTCCATAGGCTGACATGTGCCAATAATTATCCACATCACTTGGCTACAGGAACACTTGGAAGAGCCATGCAGGCAGCAGTCATTCTTAAACAATGCTCTTTTTTTTTTCCCTTTTTTTTTTTTCAGTTAAAATTTTCTTCCTGTAAGCATTTTCAAATAACTTCTACCCAAGAACATGACCACACCACGTCCAAGTTTATCCAGTGTGACTGCAGCCAGCATCTGATGAAATGTTGAGACTTGCAGCAGAGATGATCAAGGTCAAATTGGATGAAACTGTGATCAAGTGAGACAGTTGTTAGTGAGATAGTTATTAGTAAGTGAGATCCTTAATGATCCCCTGAGCTCTTGGAATAGCTACTCCACCTGCTGTTCTGTGCCTGCAGAGTAGACCTTTCCTCCTGAGCCATCTAGATTGCTTTATGGAAAAAAGAAAGAGGTGCTTCAGGCATGATCTTGGCTGGAATAACTCAGACTATTGATTCCCTTGAAGCAGATTTTCCCCTTTGGGAGGAGAAGGTTGGATGAGAATTTCAGATGGTGATGTCCACCTGTAGACTCATTCTGCTGCTGGGATGAGCTCCATCCTTCCACTCAGGCTGATCACACAGCCTGTGGCTTTGGGAACCTGGTTAAAAACATCTCTGCTCACCAGTGCACTGCAAAAGGTCTCTGCTAACCCAGTTCCCTGCATTTCCCTATTTGTGAATTCCTACTAAAGGTAAAATCTGCACCAAAGAACACTGTTGGGAAGAGAGCAGCAATACAACAGCATCAAACTTGGCAAGTGGCTCCTCCAGGAAACCAAAGCATTTTGAATTTTACAGCTCCCCACCGCATTGATCCTGCTGAGGTTTCCTTTTTTTATTTTGCAGGAACAGTTACAGGGAGATTTATACCCGGGAATATCACTTGACACAAATTGAATGGGGGGTATAATTACGGATAAAAGCTCTCTTGTTGCAGGAAAAAAAATAATAATCTGATTTGTGGGTTAAAAAAAAGGAAAACAAAGCCAGTCTATTCTGTAGTCAGACAGAGGAGATGTTTGTTAGTGCTGCTATTGATCAGTAACTATGGCAAAACCCTGAGAAGCTCTAATAGGAGTTTAATACACGGAATAACCAGATGATCTCATTGCAGGATTCATGATCCAGAACAGGATTTGAGCTGCTGATGGTCAAGTCTTTGATCCCTTCTGCTCTCCTGGTAAACATCCACTGGCAAGAACTCCTTCCCAGGCCCGAGTGCAGCTGGTAACTCTGGATTCACAGCTGGTTCCCCCAGAGAGTGCAGAGGTTCAGCTGGTCTTTCTGGAATGGAAGCTCTTCTGGAGGCTCTTCACGTCGTTCTGGATGGCAGAATGTGCACAGCACTGCTTCCATCCCAGCTGGGAAAGCTGACAACACTGGGAACTCTACCAAGCATGGGAACAGCAAACAGGATGCTGTGATGGCTGACAAATGCGGGGAAATATCCAAAGGAGGTAAATCACCAGCCCGTGTAGCCCATAAAACTGATGGCACCAGAATTTTTGAATCAACGCTTCACTACCACAGACTATCTCCCTACAAAAGCAGAGCACATTTGGGATCTACCTGTGGCCTTTTCAGGGTTTAATCCCCTGACAAACTTCTCAAGAAATCCTGGATTTCTCCTTGGGAAAACTTTGGCAAAGCAGGAAGGCACATTTCGTGAGTGGAGCTATTTTCATGGCGATGCTGCTGACGACACCAGGAACGGTTTGCAAACAACAGGAACACTTGTTGCAGGGTAAGAGGCTCATCACTGGTTTGATGAAGCCTGAAAACACATCCCATGTCCCAACAACGCTGCTGTTGTGCCTGAGCTCAGGAATGACTGGCAAGGACTAAGGACAGCTTTTCTCAGCTGTGTTGTTACCAAAGTTTTGGGTCTTTGGAGTAAAATGATAAGTCTCCCACTTTTTAAGTGGCAGGAGGGATGGGGAATTCTGTGCCAATTCTCCGCTGCTCTCCCTCCATCTCATCCCATACATGCTGATATACCATTCACTCACATCCACACACAGAGATGATCCTCACAGCTGGAGAGGATTTTCCCTCATGAGAATAGGAAGTGTTCCAAAGCCACCTGGGAGGCACAGGATGGATGACAAGTCTGTCACATCAGATCCTGATGGCTGCAAAATGCAGAAGACCCCTAAATTTCAGAATTCTCATCCCCGAACCTTCTTCCCTGCTGTGTTGCTCAAGACCTCTGAACGTTTTGGAAGTGGCACAACTTGCGAAAGTGGAATAATTTGCACTTCTGTGTGAGCTGAATTCATCCTGAATGCTGCTCTTTCTCTAATATTCCTGTAAGTGTTGACTCTACCCCTGTTTTTATGCACAGAAGTGACCTCCCTGACAACAAATCAGTGTAGTTAGAGAGTGCTAAGATCATGGAATCATAGAATCAAGGAATAATTTGAGCTGGAAGGTACTTTAAATATCATTTAGTTCCAACTCCCTGCCATGGGCAGGGACACCTTCCACTATCCCAGGTTGCTCCAAGCCCTGTCCAGCCTGGCCTTGGACACTTCCAGGGATCCAGGGGCAACCTCAGCTTCTCTGGGCACCCTGTGCCAGGGTCTCCCCACCCTCACAGCCAGGAATTTCTCCCTAATATCTAATCCAACCCTGTCCTCTGTCAGTTGAAACCATTCCCTCGTGTCCTGTCACTCTCTGCTCTTGTCCATCACCCCCTGTTCTCTGTCTCTGCAGGAAGCACCAATCCAACACGGCACAAACCTTCATCTGCTGCTCAGACAATATTTATCACCCTTTGCCTCAACTTGCCTTTTTATTCCAGCCTTCCTGTGCCACCCAGGGGTCTCTGTGGCTGTCACTTGCCAAGGGATCTGCTCCTGCAGATATGAAGTATTCCATGCTCCATTTATTACAGCCAACCAGCAGATCTGCAAATTGCATGGCCAGATCTACAAAAGGCCTGACAAACTGCACTTCAGGGCAGGCTCCTTCCCTCCAGTATTAATCTTCTTCTCCTCAGTCCCCTGACTGTCCCCATCAGCTCTGTGGCTGTTCCAATGCTCACTCCCACTCTCACCTCCCCACCACTCTCGTTTTTCCCTTCCCTGTGGCTCTGATTTGCTCTGATGACAATCTGAGATTCATGGCTCACTCCCCTCCCTCTCAGGACCCAACAGCAACAGGCAAATAGATCATCTCCTAACGAAGGGAAGGTTCCTCTGAGCCACTCTGGCAAATTTGCCAGCAGTTCTTTATTGGGACAGCACTGGGCACAATCCTATAAAAGATATTACAGTAAAGGGTTATTGGAACATAAGCGGTGGCAATGATCAGTCCCTCGCACCAAAAATAATGTGAATATTACTACTCCTAACAAAACAAATCTGTTCACGTGATTGGCTGGTGAGTGGGCTGAGTTCCCATGGCAACTGTCGGCGCTGGAGCTTGTAGGAAGAAAGTAAATATTCCGTTTGAAATGGTTCAGATTCCTGCCACAAAGTTCACACAGCACGGGAACATTCATCAGATTCCTTCGTTAGCTGCACAAAGTGTCCCCCATCCCCCTCAGCAGCTCCCCAGACTGAATTATCCATTTGTGGTCTGCCTTTGGGGTCTGAAATTCACACAGAGGTTTTAGGGAAGGGATTCCAGATGTTGGATGCTTTCAGTCGAGCTGTCTGTCTGCAGATCCTGTTCAGTGCTTGTTGCTGTTGGCACTTAGTTCCCACCTGAGGATGGAGCAGGAGCTCCATCAGGATTTCCTGATGGAATTTGGATGTGGCACAGACAGCCCTGACCACAGCCAGGTTGGTCAGGCTGGGGAGCCTGTGCCTGCACACATCTGGATTCCAGAACTGCCTTGGATTTATACAGAATCACAGAATCATTCAGGCTGGAAAAGACTTACAATGTCATCGAGCCTAACCTTTGACCAAACAACACCATGTCAGCTAAACCAGAGCACTGAGTGCAACATCCAGTCATTAGTGACATGTCCAGCTGTTGGAAAATATACCAGTTAAAAAATTTTGTATAACTTTAGTCAAAGGGTTCTGTTTGTCTTTACCCCAGGAAAAGGAATTTTAGGTTTCTTTCCAGGGTATTGTTCTACCAGGTGAGGTCTGATGAACTCAGCATATCAACAGACTGAGAGTAACCCGAAGATCAAGAGCTCTCAGCAGAACATCAGCAGACAGCAGTGTTTATCTACAAACATCTACCCCAGAGCACCTCCAGCAGGGGTGAAGACATCTGCTCAGGAAAGGACTGATAGGAAAATTGAAGAATGAAAAATCTAATTAACATCAGAGGCGAGGAGATTCAGATCCAATGGGAAACTGAATACTGGGGGTTTGCTCAACTCTGGACCAATGACCACTGACCCAACACATTTCTATGTATTTTTACTGTGTAAAATATCTAAAGAATCTAGTAAAAGGCATGTGTTCTTGGAATATTTTCCTGGGCACATCCTGGCCAGAAAATAAATAATGCTGGATTTTCTATAATTTCAAATATAGTGTCAGAGGGTTTTTATTTTCTTCCCGATTTTCAGTGACAGAGCCGCTGAAGTATTGCCCAGTGGTGGGGATGGATGATCTGTGCCTTTGCCTCTCACAGCTCCTTCCAGGGCACAAGGAGTTGTTGGAATGTTGATTCAGCTGAGTGAGAAAGAAATCCAGGCCATTGCAATGCAAAGGATTCTGAGATCACTCACACAGAAAAAATGTTCTCAGGAAACACTGCAGGGATAACACCAAAAGGGTTTGGCTGTGGGATTTCCTTCCAGTTGGAGTGAATGGTGTTTATCCTCAGAAGAAACTTGAAACTCCAACCTAGAGATTCACCTGCCTCTGTGCAGATCTACCCAAGCTCTCCTAAAGAACAGGGATATTCTGGTGATGGCAACTCATGGCTTGGGACAAAGCCAGTTGCCTCCAACAATTTTGATGGGAAAAAAAGACAAAATTACTTTTCTGTAGTTCCTCATTCCAATGTCTCACTCCCTCTCCAATCCACTTCCATCCGCCTTTGATACCTTTTCCCACAAGGCAGAAATAATCCGTGACACTCAGAACAAGCATTCCTACATTGGATTATTAAATTATTCAGTTAGGAATGGCAGCACCCACCCCAACCCAAAAAAACAACCCCTTAAGTGCTCAACTCCGGCAGAAGGGAGGGTGAGAATAATTCTTCTCTTGCTCTCCACAACACGTAGGGTCAAGGACATGTGGTTGTCACATCTGTCCCAGCTGTGTGTCCCCAGTGTGGTCAGGGGGAGGAGGGTGGTGGGGATGAAGAGAAGTCACATCTCTCCTAAACCCACCAGGCACATCCACCAGGGAAAGGAAGATCAAGATCTTTTTGGAGAACTCAGCCACCCCCAGTCCACCCACGGCATCTGCAGGGTGCAAAGTGCCTGGAGAGAGGGAGGCCATCAGTTCTCCTGCCAAGGAGCATGACTAGATCCCTGTGCCTGTGTGTGAAAGCCACCGGGAATGAAACTAAATTTGATTTGATATTTGCTTCGCAGGATCAGAGGGTCACCCATCCAGCCTGCCTCTGTGCCACATCCTTCTCTGCTCTGAGGAGGTGGGAAAAGAAAAATGTTTCACTTCTCTGCTGGGAAACGTAGTGACTTGTCCAGGGAAACCAAGAAAAAGGAAGATTCACACATTTCATTAAAGCCTGGTGCCTGCAGCTACTTCTACACTGTGCACCCTGTATATTCCTGAAAAATCACCTCTGTGGGGGAGAGCTGCTCTCAGGACAGGCCAGATTAATCAGAATCTGGGAGTAGCCATCTCTTCCTTTGCCATGAATTAGAGCTGCACATGCCCAGCTCTGACAGGCAAATAAACTCAATTAATTCCAGCCAGGAAAACTGAGTAGATCCAGACTTGAATCTCTATCCACCAAACCCAGCCTGACTGGGATATGTCACTGATATGTCACCCTGGAGGTGCTTTTGGTGGGAAATCAGCAGTGCAGGAATGTTCCTGGGAATAGGAACAGAAGTCCTTGCAGTGCTTTGGTGTTAGGAGAGGTTCTGAAATAGTTTTAGTTTCAGCTTGCATGCCCTGATGCAATTCTCAGGCATGATTTGGGGCTTGGCTGTGGACATGGGCAGCCACCTCAGGCAGCAATATCACCATCAATCCAAAGAATTGCACTTTGTTTGTCTGTTTTTACCTAATTTGCATGGATCTGAATTAGATAAGACACAAATACTGAAGATGGAGATTTTATTGACCCTAAGGACTTCAGAACCAACCTCTGGAAACACCAGAAATGCAGAAGGTTGGGGGAAAGAGGCTTCACAATGGACTTCTTTTTCTTTTTTTTCCCTAAAAATGAAGATGGGGCTTAACTTGTGTTTGTAAATGATGTCTCTGACTTGTGAGATCCTGATCAAAGGGAAATGTGGCTTCTGTGAGATGTTAGGGAGGAAATCAGGCCAGGGGAGGGACAAGAAGGTGATCTGAAGATGTCTGGCAGCAGGAAGAAACTGCAGGCAACAGCAGGAACACAGAGTGTCAGCAGGCAGGGACAGAAGTGAACAACCCTTCAGCCTGAGGATATCAAAGTTCCCATTTAGCTCCTAAAATTCATGGAGGGGGATTAAAGGCAGCATTAATATGTATGCAGCAGTGTGCTGCTCCTCAGTGATCTCCCAACTCCGATATTTTTAGAAAATTTGGGTTGCTGAAGAGAAAAACCTGCCTCTCAGGGTTTGTCTGCTTATTGGGATCATTGCCCTGACTTATGAGATCATGTCAGGGCAGGAGGAAAGGGAAGACATTGACCTTTGTGGAGAGAAACTGGGAATAACTGGTTGGCAGCAAGGGGTTCTCAGCCCAGCCCTTGAGCTGTCAGGGCTAAGAGGGCTCAGGGAGCTCTAAACTGGAAAAAAAGCAGTCCAAAACCTGAGGAAACCACAGCTAAAGGTGTGTGTGGTGGGGCTTTGCTGGAAGGAGGGAGCCAGATTAATGCAATTGTTGTTTTCTGGCTCAGTCTGGCAGTGCTGGTCTAGCCTTGGTCAAGTGATGCTCAGAGAGAGGATTATTTTGGCATTATTTTGGCTCCAAAGTGCTCAGAAGTTTCTCTCACATCCATTTTTTGGGGCAAAGGATAAATCCAGACGTCTCCCCCTTGCTCCAGGCACTGCTGGAACACTTCCAGGGATGGGACAGCCACGAGTTCCCTGAACAACCAAAGAGAGAAGTTCTTCCTGAACTTCTACAAAATCCCTCTGAGACATTCACAGCATCTTTCCAAGCCTCATATTCAGGTGGAACTTTCTGTGAATCACTTTCTGCCTATTGCTCGGAATCCTGCAGATTCCTCGGGGTCAATTAAGACCAGAATCTGCCCCAGAATATTTGCTCTGCTCCTCCACCACGGGTTTTTCTAATTAATAAGTTATCTTCAGTGATGTAATCATCATTTTGAGGAGATGTAAAGTGTTTTACAGACTTTGATGGGGTTCAAACACCAGCTCTGATTTTTGCCTCTCTCCATTACACTTTTTTTAAAAAGTTCTGCGAAAATGTGTCACCCCTTGTGATTATACTAAGGGGGGGGAAAAAAATCACAGAAGTGACACAAATTACTAATTACTTTATTATGCAGTGATTAAAAAAAAAACTAAAAGAAAAGAATTAAAAGCTAGAAGTTGCTTCAGCAAATTCTATTTTTAAAGAAATAATTATTGAGTTTCAAATGTAACTAAATTAAGTAATTCTCTGCCACATTTCTTCCCCACTTTTAATCTTCATTCTTGGCTGCGTGGCTGGCTCTGCAGTCAATGCTCTGGTGGGATGATGTGCTCAGCCCCATATTATTATTATTATTAATTATTATTTTTTAGCGGTATGGGATCACTCCCTGCCAAACACAGAGCCTGTGGAAGGTGCTGTGCAAGCACAGAGTGAGGTGTGGGTCCAAGAGAACTCGTGGCCTGGAGAGACAAGGCAGCCTAAGCTCCCACATTTTCCAGAGATGCCTCATTTTCTACATTTTTTTATGCTGGGAATGCTCCCCGTGGTCAGGGGACAGCAGAGGGGCCTGGGGACAGATCACACCACAGAGAAAAATCCCTCTTGTGCCTGGGATGTGTTCCTGGTAGCAGGGGGTGTGACATGGGAATTCTCTGCTTTGGGGCTCAGGCTCTCTGAGCTGCCAGGATCTCCCTGGGAAGGTTCTTTCCTCCAATTTCCCCTTGGCAGTTATGTTTTTCCCCCTTTCAGAGATGTGGGTGATGCCCTAGGATTTTAGCTTCTATATTTTTCCTCTATCTCTAATTTTAGTGTATAACCTCGGACTCCATACAGGGTACTAAAGCTCCTGTTCCCAGCATTTTTAGACAAAACAATTCCTCTAAATCCAAGAACACTTTGTTGTCTCAGAGCCCCAAAATATGTAAACAACAGTGAATTGGGGAGCAAACTTGGAGTAATTGACATCATTACATGAAACTGTAATTGGAGGATTAAAGCTCAATATGCAAATGGATAGAACTTATAAAGTATGAAAAACTCATGACCTGCTGTCCATTTTGGGTGTAGCCCCTTGGGTGGGCTCTGTCTGCCCTAAATGCACCTTGAAGGCCTTCAATAAACCTAACTGCTTTTTATTCTCCTAACTTTTTCTAACCTCTGGTTTAGGTAAGCCCATCCAGGCTTCACGGGAAAGCCAAGTGGGATGTTCTCCCTCACTCCAAGGGAGATCCTCAGGGATCAGAGAAGCCAGCAGAGATGGAAAAGGTGTTGGAACAACAAAATTCTGCCCATGAAGGAGCTCCCAGGCCACCTTCAGGACTCTGGAGAGCTCTAGGTCACCCCAGGAGACACCCCAGGAGAGGTGAGTTCTGTGCTGGGATAGCATTTGGGGATGGAGCAAGGCTGGAGGAGGTGACAGGAACAGTCTGGGTCCTGCTGAGGGAAAAGAGCAGCTTAACAATCAGCAGGAGAGATCCTGGGGAGTGGCAGGGTGAGAAGGCAGGGATGTGATTTCCCAGATCCTGGATCCAGGCAGAGTCCAGAATGAAAGACACTCAGGTTCCTCTTGGTGAGGTCTCTTCTTCAGGAGGGACAATGGCAGTGACTTCAGCCAACACAATGGGTGGCAAATCTTATCTTTCTAAGGATCAGCGCTGTAAATGTTCCTTTCTCTCCCATCCCAGGCTGCAAGGAAATGTTTCCTATCCCCCTGGATCCCAGAAATGCATGCTGACAGTCTAACAGCTCTTCTTTGCTCTGTTTGGGCACCTCTCTGCCAGGATAACTGCTGCCCAGCTTTGTGCCAAGCTCACTAAGTCCTGTTTTTCTTATTTTTCCCCTGTCATACAGATTTTGGTGAGCTTGTGTCCCCCAAAGTCTCCCAGGACCTCCCCTCTCCACCTTCTCTGTAATTAAACAAGAACTGTTGACAGATGCTGTCGAAGCTCTCCAGAAATTTTCAGCAAATAATTAGAGAAGCTCAGAAATAAGGAGTCAGAAGAATTCGATAGGCAAGAGGCAAATTCTCAGCAGCCCTGGAGGACCTTAATTCAGAGAAGCACCACTGACATTGCATAAGAGAAAGGAAAAACAATGCCTAATTTTTTTTCACTGGGTGATGAGACACCAGAATCAGCTCACAAAGAAGAGGAAAATTTCACAAAACTGCTTTTTTTCCCACTTTTTACCTTCAGTTTTGCATCACTTGCTTTACACAGGGTGTCCAAGCTAGAGTATCCACTGTAAATCAGGGGATTCCAGTAAAAGAAGATGCACACCCAACATTTGCCAGGGAAAAGTCACCAGGCTGATAAATGGGTCTACCTGAGCTGTGGAAAAGGATAATGTTTGGAGTGAACTCCCTGACATCATTTTCCTTGCCAGGAGTCTGAAACACCATGGAGTCAGAAAGGATTTGTGGTGGACATTTCTCTAAGCAAGGAATTTGACAGATATTCCTGCTCTGCTGAACTTGCTTTGCTGACTGCTCCCTAAGTCCTTTAAACAATGGTGTTGTGATTAAAAATGTCACTTAACCAAAAGCATCATAATCGCAAAAAAACATTCTCATTAACAAAAAAGTTCTCCTTTCAAATTCCCCTATTCAGGCAGCTCTGTAAGCTTTTAATCCTTCAAGCACCAGTAAATGACATCTTTGCTAAGAATGGCCAGTTTACATCAGCAGAGAGATTGGAGAGGGAATCTGGGTTTGTTGCAGCTTTAGGGGGAAATGTTTCATGTTGGATCTCAACTTCCAAAAGAAAATTCCTCTTTGCTTATTCAAACCCACAGGTGCAAGCTGAGAAGCTCAAAAGCTCCAGACCAAAATGCTGGGATGATGTGGGATACCCCCAGTGCTGGAAATAAGAAAAAATTAAGCATAAGAGGAAAGGAGCTCTATTGTTGACTTTAAAAATGGCCAGAAATGGATTTTCTGTACATCAAAGCTGAAAAAGAACCCACAAGTGAGAAGGGCAAGTTTATTGCTTTCGACCCAGAATAATTATTTAAAAGGGAAACAAACATATAAAGTCTGAAGGCATGTTTGTGACTCACTGACCTGAAACCAGGCAGTTTTGTTTGCATTTTGGGTTTTAAAAACAAAACATTTCAGCCAGCATGGGAAAAATAATTTTCCTCCATATTCATGTTTACAATTTTGGTCCTTGTCCTCTTAGAAAATTGGGTCATTTCTTTGAATTAAAATCCTACTTTGAAACACCTGAAACACTCTTCTTGAAATTGTCCAAGCACAAGGGGTTTGGTTTGGTTTTTTTTTTAATTTTCCTGCAATTTCCCTTTCATCTCCTTGTTTTAAATGACTCATTAAATTCGATGCGAATTCAGACTCATTTGCAAACTGCTCAGTTTTATTTTTTAAGGGTATTTACTACGCTCTGTTTATATATATGTGAGTGTGTATAAATATCTATGTGTGAAACGTGATTCAATTTCGAGCTGCGGAGAAAGATTCAGAGGGAGACAGAGACAGAAGGAATTGTCTGTTCAGGATCGGGTGGAACTTATTTCCTTGCAGCTCCAAGGACATCCAAGCTCGAGCAAGGAGAAGGCATTTCAGACATCCTGCTGCCAGACTTCGGCTCCCTGGAGAGACGAGGCAGAGCGTCCCAAATATCAAGTGTCTGGACGTGTCCCTCGGTCTCCGCGCAGCCACCAAATCCTGCCAGTCCCAGCTGGCACGAGGGAATAGCCGTCCCTTTCCTGACTCATCCAGCCACGCGTTTCCCACTCAGAAAATCAAACAATCCATTAGGGCTTCGCTGAGTGGAGCTGACATTTCCCAGGTGCGGATTAACACCTCCTCGGGGCCTCCGCGCCGCGAAAATCAGCTCATCGTTTTTGCATCGCTTCCCATCACCGCTCCCCGGGAGGAGCAGCAGCCCCAGCACCTGCCAGCCCACCTCCAGAGTGCTTTTCCAAGGTGTTTGACTCGTCCTGGAAGGGATGAAGGGGGAAATTGTCACCAAAACTGCAGGAAAAACAAAAACCCTCCAACAGCGTTTTTAATGTTAGACAGTTGAGGCATTACTTGATTTCTGGCCAGGATGTACCACAGAAATCATCTCATCCACACATAGCCCAGGTGTGCAGAGATCATTCCATGGCACATGAATTTTACAAGATTTTCCCACACTTTATACAGTCAAAACCCACAGAACTTCATTGGTTCAATGTTCATTGGTCCAAAGTTGTGTAGTCTTTAATATTTAGTTTATTATTGGATTCCGATTTCTTCACCTCTGATGCTAATTAGTCTTCACTCCTTGATTTCTTTATCAGCCTTTTTCAGACCAGGTGTCTCCAGCCCTACCTGTCTGGGTAGATTTGCTAAAGGCCATTAATATTCTGCCATGGTTGTTATCTTTTTGGTAACTTCTGGGCTACTCCCAGTCTGTTGAAATGTTAAACTCGTCAGGCCTCACCTAGAGGAACAACGTCCTGGGTGTGCAGGGAGAATCATTCCATGACACATGATTTTACTAGATTTTTCAGGTATTTTATACAGTCAAAATACATAGAAAAGTATTGGGTCAGTGGTCATTGGTCCAGAGTTGAGCAAACCCCCAGTATTCAGCTTCCCATTGGATCTGAATCTCCTTGTCTCTGATGTTAATTAGATTTTTTATTCTTCAATTTTCCTGTCAGTCTAAGACAGAGCTTATAAAATGTGAAGAACTTGTGACTCATTTTCCATTTTGGGTGTAGCCTCTCAAGTAGGCTCTGTCTGCCCTAAATCTACCTAAAGGCCTTTAATAAATTAATCTGCTTTTTATTCTCCTAACTTTGTCTGGCCTCTGTGTCACGTAAACCCCGGTTTAGGCATCACCTCCCTCCTCTCCAACTCCCCTCCTTCTGGCTTTTCCTGACCCTCACATCCCCCAGACTGAATCCCAGTGTTTGGCTGGAGCATCCCCAGAGCAGCTTTATTTAGAGGCAGAGGAAAGGCAGCATCCCATTGCTGCATCCCCCCTGCCTCTCCTCCCCACCTCTAAAGGACCAGAGAAAGGATTTTATTGGGAGCCAGCTCCCGATGTGAGCAGCTCAGAGCAATTTATGAACCCTCCAAACCCATTGCCAGGCAACCTGATGCTTGAGGCCTCTTTCCCAGTCTTCAAGAGGAGGAATCTCTCCCTCCCTCCTGCTGCCAGACCTTCCCCTCTCAAACCTCCTCCTCCTCCTCCTGCAGCTGAAGACAAGCACCCAAAACTCTCTTGCTCTGTGCCAAAGTCCTGGGCTCCCTCCCACCTGACACCGGATGATTTTTGCCTTTTTTTCCATTTATATATTTGTAGCCTTCCCAGTACTTTTCCCTACCCTTTTCCCCAGCTAGGAAAACCAAACACATTGCAGAGCTCCAAGCTCTGGGGGGCAAAAGGCTTCTCTCCTGTCTTGATTCTTCCTGGCAACCAAGGTTGAGAACAGAATCTTCAAGACACATTTTCATAAAGAAGTACAGCTAGTACCAAGGGTAGGAGGCTACAAAAAAAAAGCTTGACCTGCAGGAAATTGCATCACTACTTGTCCTCGTAGTTGGTGCTTTTTATCAACTATAAGAATTTCCTAAAACCTGCAAAACTGTATTAAACCCTCTGGGCCTGGGCTTTTATGGATATTCTTCCATGAGTGCCCCTGGAGCTCCAGGAAAGATCCACTTTTATATTACCTCCTATACTAAAATTATGTCGAGTTCCATTTCTAAGTTGCAAAAGGCAACACACCCAAAGCTGCTCCAGAGCCCAGGTCCTGCTTGTTCTCATGCTGGGGACAAACACACTTCAGTTCCAGCTTCAAACAAATCTCTGGCCAGCCAGGACATCTCTGGTGGCTGCCAGTTTTGCAATTCATGGAGTTGGAGGCTTCTTTCCACTTCACAGCCCTGCTCAGAGAGGATCTCACCCAGAGGGTGGCAAAGCAAGGTTTCACCACCCTGAGGAGCTAAAGGAGGACAGAGCATGGTGAAATGTGGGTCTGGGATGAACAAAGAGTGTCAAAAAAGGGTGAACAAGAGAGCAGATACTGTGGGAAGAGGTAGGGGAGAAGTCAATTGTGAATGTTTTCCTTGCAGGTTGCTGATTTTCCTTGCACATGGACTCCTCTGGGCTGGAAATTGTTAAACATAAGCACAAGGAGACCATGAGGATGTATTGTGGTCATTAATTTGTGGTTCAATCTGGTGCCATCCATCAATAAAACCTCAGCCACTGCAGGCTGAGCACCAGCCAGGTCCTGTTTGCCTGGGCACAGAGAAGAGAAAATAGATGGTCTGGAAACTTCTACATGCCAGGGGCTACAGTGGCACTGCCCAGCCCTGAGGGCAAAGCCCTGCTCAGCTCCCACGGCACAGCTGGAGACACCCAGTCTCTTCTGGGGCAAAACGGGCCATGGATGTGAGGTTCTGGGTGAGCCCCTTGCCACCGAAACTGCGGGAAAACAAAAACCCTCCAACAACATTTTTAATGTCAGAGAGTCAAGGCATTACTTTATTATCTGGCCAGGATGTTGTTCTGGCCAGGATGTACCACGGAAATCATCTCATCCACACACAGCCTGGCTGTGCAGAGAGAATCATTCCATGATACATGATTTTACTGGATTTTTCAGGTATTTTATACAGTCAAAACACATAGAAATGTATTGGGTCAGTGTTCATTGGTCCAGAGTTGAGCAAACCCTCAGTATTCAGTTTCCCATTGGATCTGAATCTCCTCACCTCTGATGTTAATTAGATTTTTCATTCTCCAATTTTCCTCTCAGTCCTTTCCTACCCAGATGTCTTCACCCCTGCTGGAGGTGCTCTGGGGTAGATGTTTGTAGATAAACACTGATGTCTGCTGATGTTCTGCTGAGAGCTCTTGATCTTTTGGGTTACTCCAGTCTGTTGATATGCTGAGTCTACCAGACCTCACCTGGTAGAACAATTGCCCTGGAAAGAAACCTAAAATTTCATTTTCCTGGGGGTAAAGACAAACAGAACCCTTTGACTAAAGTTATACAAAATTTTTTAACTGGTATATTTTCCAACACCCTTAACAATCCCATCTTTAAATGTCAATCTTGCAAGCCAGGTTCGCTGACTCCTGCACACAGCTGAGATGAATGCTCCTGGTGGTCCATCCATCCCAACGTGCCTTTCCCATTGTTTCCATCCCTCCAGGCCCCTAGTGACAGGCTCTTGCCATTGAATATGATGGAGAGGGCTCCTGCCCCTACACAGGCACACTCCCGTGCCGAGGAGACTCTGGGAACAATGAAAGCAATGAAATAAATGAAATAAATCACCCAAAGAGCAAGTGGCTGTGATGAATTAGGAGGTGTTAAATGCGCAGAGCAGACAGGGCACTGCCAGCCCTCTTCCCCCAGCAAAGCCACGAAGACAACAGGCACAGGGCCTTGCAGTGCCTGCAATTCCCCTTTCATATTTTGCCAGGAGTGCTTTCAGAGCCGCTTTGCTGATTGAATTTGTCAGCCACCATTCTGGAGATGGCAAAGCTGCTTTCACCGCCTTTATTGTGGCTTTCGCTCGCACGAGGCAATTCCGAAGCATCTGTATTCATTCCAGGCAGCATTAGGTAGCTGATGATTCAGCCAGCTGCCAGCAGATAGCTGCTCTCTCCTTGAGATGACTGAGTAATGCAGGAATAACCTGGGGATTTTGCTCCCCTTTGCTGGTGCCTCCGGGTTTATTTATTTATTTTGGGTGGATCCCATTTATCACCAGTGTGCAGGAGCTGAGTTCTGAGCTCTGGCATCCCCTTGGGCGTGGAGAGCAGGACAAGGCTGCTTCTCATTTCCTCTGGACAGCTTTGTCTCACCCACTGAAGGTGAAACCTCGCTGTGGCTGAGAAGCAGGGCTGGGAGGTTGGAAGTTGTGTGTGTGTTGGAAAATATACCAGTTTAAAAATTTTGTATAACTTTAGCCAAAGGGTTTTGTTTGTCTTTACACTGGGAAAAGGAATTTTAGGTTTCTTTCCAGGGCATTGTTCTACCAGGTGAGGTCTGGTAGACTCAACGTATCAACAGACTAAGAGGAACCCAAAGATAAAGAGCTCTCAGCAGAACATCAGCAGACATCAGTGTTTATCTACAAACATCTACCCCAGAGCACCTCCAGCAGGGCTGAAGACACCTGGTCAGGAAAGGACTGATAGCAAAACTGGAGAATGAAAAATCTAATTAATATCAGAGGTGAGGAGATTCAGATCCAATGGGAAACTGAATACTGGGGGTTTGCTCAACTCTGGACCAATGAACACTGACCCAATACATTTCTATGTATTTTTACTGTATAAAATATCTAAAAAATTTTGTAAAAGTCATGTGTCATGGAATGATTCTCCCTGCACAGCCAGGCTTTGTGTGGATGAGATGATTTCTGTGGAACATCCTGGCCAGAACAACATCCTGGCCAGATAATAAAGTAATGCCTTGACTCTCTGACATTAAAAATGTTGTTGGAGGGTTTTTGTTTTTCCCGCAGTTTCGGTGACATGTGGGGAAAGAAAAATGGGGGTTTCTGGCTGTGGATACGAGTGATTGTGTGAGAAGGGGAGAGTCTGGAAAAATCAGGTGGAAAAGAAGGCAGAGGGAGCTCTGTATTCCACAACAAGGGTGGTGTTGTGGATGCTGAGGGTCCCTGGGAGCATGGAACCTTCTGGAAGCAGGCAGAGGTGAACTGTGGCAGCAAAGTGGGGACTGTCTCTGCTCTTGAAGGGCTGGGCTTGCCCACAGTGTGTGACAAAACCCCTGAAACTTCTCTGGAGGCTGCAGAAGTCTGGAGCAGAGCTCCCAGCCTTGGATGCATTCCTGGGAACTCTTCCTATTCCTGGGAACTCTTCCTATTCCTGGGAACTCTTCCTATTCCTGGGAACTCTTCCTGCCTGCAAGTTCAGCTTCTTTCCCAAGCCCTTGGCCTCGCCCCCATCTCCACACTGTGGAAGGAGATAGGGAAATTTCAGGCCTCCTGAGAGAGGTGTCTGAGATAAGTGGATGTGAATCACCCTAAAGCAGCTCTGATTTCTCTCCGCTGATTACGGAGGGAATTTGATGACAGCCTTAGAGCAGACAAGAGCTGCAGAGCAGTTCTGAATCCAAGCTGCAGCCACAGCTCCTCTGCCCCCACGCTGGGCACTCAGGATTTTTCCTACCTTTTCTCTGGGAGCCATAAATTGATTTCTGAAAGTTTGATTGCCAGTTCCCTGTGTTCCCCCAAGGCACGAGGTAAACTTGCTCTGAACTCAGGACATTTTTCCATGGGAGAACACTCAGATTTTCTTTTTCTCTTACTCCCTGAGTAGGAAACCGGTGGCTTTCCAAATGCCATGAGTGTGCAGGAGGGAAAAACACCTTTCTCTTGGATCCTCAGCAAGGCCAACCTTGCATTGACAATTTCCAGGAGTTAATCAACTTGCCAAGACTTGGACAGGGCACAGAGCAACAGGAAAAGGAGCATCCTGCACCATGGCCAGTGCATGTTGCCAGAGGAGGTGCAGATCCCACATCCCAGGGGTTTTGAGTGTTGTTCCTCCCATGTCTGTGCCAGGGGTGATTTCTGCCTCTCCACGTGGTCACAGCTCTGAGATACACAAGACAGAAAGGAAAGCTCTGGGAAAGCAGGTCCTTATCTCCATCTCCAAGACAGAAAAATCTGAGTTTTATCCCCTAAACCACCTTTTCCCCAGAGATATTCCTTCATGGAAGCCTAGGTGAATTGCTGCATCTCTCAGGGGCAGAGCAAAGGGTTTGGTGACTTCCTCCTGAGACAACCTGCAGGCTGAAGGATCTCCTTCCACATCCACGTCCTTGCACTGCCTCTTCTCCTGACCTTTCCCTGTGGCTAGCACAGGTCTTTCCCATGAGAACTTTCTCCTGTGTTTTATAAACAAAGATAAAGTTTGGATGTTATTGAAAACAGTGTCTCGAGCTTTGGACAGTTCAGGCCTGGCCAATCAGGCCTAGGGGGAGGTTTCTGACTGACCAATCCGAGTGACCTCTGAAAAGTCTATATAGGTTGGAATCAAAATAATACAGCTCTCTTTTCTTGCCACACTGAGAATCGGGGTCTTTTCTCTGCTAGCGGCTCAACAGCGACATTTCCCCATCAACACATGTTGAATTTCCTTCCAGATGCAATCCAGAAGGAAGAAACGGAGTGATGCTGAGCTATCCTCAGTTATCCTGAGCTATCCTGGTCACAGCCCAGCTCTTCTGTCCATCCCTGGATTCACGGGAAGGAAAGCTCCTTGTCTCAGCAAGGCAGGAACAGAAGGGAGAAGATGAAAGGGGGAGAGAGAGGGAGCATTTCAGGCTTGTAATTCAGTTACAGCACAGAGAATCAATTCGCTGCAGCTCAGGGCCTGTTTGTTTTTGCAGGAACAGAGGAATGAGCCCAACAAGGGTGGTGTGATGAGCCTGCTGCCTGATCCCAAAGGCAGGAGGATGCCAGGCCAGCATTTGCTGAGGTGTTGGCTCAAATCCAGCCTGGTGCGTCCTGCACACAGGTCAGGTGGGGTTAAGGAAGGGGGAATACGGCAGCTGGTCTGCATCTGGGAAAAAAACTGGGAAAAAACGGGGAAAAAATATGATTTCATCAAGGTTTTCTCTGGCTGAAAAGGGAGCAACAGCCTCTTGGGGATCCTGGCCACCTGAAACAGCCTTTTTGATGGCCTGGATGAGGGAGAAGCTGAATGGTAATGCTGGTGGCTGAGCTGAAGGGATGTGGCACTCTGTTTGCTTCAGGCACCTGAGAAAAATTACTGAATCCAGGCTCAAAGTTGATCCAGAAATGTACAACAGAGCAGAGAGAGAGAAAAATGGGGGGGAAATGTGGGGCAGAGGGTGGGTTGTCCCTGTCCTTCCAAGAGTTAGGTGAGCACTTGATGTCTTTCTCGTGTGTGACCAGACCTGGCCACCAACCCAGAATTGCACCCAAACTCCATTAGCTCTCAAAAGCTACCCAAAACATTCCTAAGGAATTTCCATGTGAAACTGGTGGCATTCCTGGCACTGGGAGACAACCCTAGGTATGTGAAGAACTCCTAAACTGCTCAGGGCTGCAGGGCTCTGGGGGCAGAGCTGCCATCCTGGGAAGAGCTTGGACTTGTCCAAGGCCTGGAGTTATCCAGCATTGCTGGTCTGTGGAGAAGGAGCAGCACAGGGGATTAAGGCAAAAAGAAAAAGAAAAAGAAAAAGAAAGAATAAAAAAAGGAAAAGAAAAAGAGAAAGGAAAGAAAAAGGAAAAGGAAAAGGAAAAGGAAAAGGAAAAGGAAAAGGAAAAGGAAAAGGAAAAGAAAAAGAAAAAGAAAAAGAAAAAGAATAAGAAAAAGAAAAAGAATAAGAAAAAGAAAAAGAAAAAGAAAAAGAAAAAGAAAAAGAAAAAGAAAAAGAAAAAGAAAAAGAAAAAGAAAAAGAAAAAGAAAAAGAAAGTGGGTCCTTCAGGTACAGGTGGGGATTCAGCAGAAAGTCAAAATCTCTGAACTGTGGGAAGGAGGATCCCTGAGGATCTTGGCCCAGAATCCCACCTGCCTACCTGCAACACAAAATCTTCATTCTGAGCGTGCTTTTGAAAACAAAATCAGTTTTAATCCCAGAAAAGTCCTAGAAGAGGAAGCAGAAATGAACTTCCTTTGACCAAACACCTTTTCTTATGATTTTGGAGCCCTCAGTATTCAAACATTGCAGTTAAGAATGGAATCTTCAGCTTTGCAGGGGCAGATTGTTGACCATCCTGCTGCTTTCAGTTTAATCTTGCTGTGTGTTTAACATAGCCTGAGGGCACTGGAGCAACTCGCTGGCACAGGATGTTCAGGATGGAAAAATCCAGAGATATTCTTAAAAAAACAAGGATGCAAGAGGGTGAGCTGTTGGTTGCCCATCAGATTCAGTCTGTAGCTTGATATCACCCAGTCCCAAGAAAAAAAAAGGTAATTTGTCTCCTGAAATGCTTTACAAACATTCTCTGGTGCAGGATCTGTGGGTATAAAGCAACCTGCACTCCAGGGTTGTCCCTTTTTGTCACAGAGAGCAGATCCTCTGGGATTTTAGGTGGAAACTGTGGGGAAAAGCTTCCCAGAATGGTGAACTTCGGGAAGCTGAAGGTAAAAAATAAAGCTTTACCAAGCTCTTTCAGAGCTTTCTCCTTCCCCTGAGGGCACCTGGTGGTCTTTGCCAAGGGGACAATGAGAAATGAGAGACTTCTGAGACCTTCTTGTAGTGACCTGGTTGGGCAAACTCTGTCCTGTGCTTCAGACAAAGGGCATGGGGCTGGGAAAACACAAAGTGAAAGAGGAAAAGGGGATGCCTTTAATTTTTTGTAAATTAAAGATGTTAAAAACTAACTTCAATTCTGCCGGAAATTAGAAGAGTCCTGAGGAATCACTCAAGCATCTCTCTGCTCCTGACTGGTTGAGGGACATCCAAAATTGTGCTGTCACCTTTTTTTTGGGGCTTTTCTTGCAGGGAGGGAGACTCCACACCCCCATGGACAGTCTATTCCTATCTGTGCTGTTAGAAAATATTTTCCACTGCCCCCCCCAGCCTCCTGGACAATACCTGCCCTGGTCATGCTGGATGTCACCTGTGCCACACTCCTGTCCCTGCAGGGAGAATCCTTGCACCGAACAAATCCTTCCTCACTCCCAGCTGAGGAAAGGGATTTGGCTGCCTGGTTTCTGCTGCTGGTGGATTTTAGGGAAGGTCTCTACCCCTCTGTGCCCCGTAGCAGGGCAGGGGGGTTGGCAGTCATCCTGTGGATGAGGCACAGGTTGAGCCCTGTCCTGCCACTCTCCTGCATTACCCAAGGATAGCTGATGTCCATCAGGAATTTTAAGGGAACTGTGGAGCTGCTCCCGGTTAAAAAGTGGAATTCCTTCAATCTGGCGCTTTCAGCCTGGACAGAAAGAGGAGGATCAGCCCGTTTTCCTCTGCTGTCCCGCAAGCAGGGAGCTGTAAATCCCCAACGCCTCCCAGCCCTGCTGCTCCCCATTCCCTGCAGCTGTGGGATTTGGGATAACTGCGGTGGAGGGTTCCCTCTGCTGGCCTGAAAACCCCACGGCTCCGAGCCTACCGAGGATTTCAGCGCAGGGAAATGTCTGTTTAGGAGAATTTAAGGGGAGGCTTGGCTGCAGAGGGTCCCTGACCTTCCCTCTGTGCCAGGATCCCTCTCCTGCCCGGGGCAGCTTCCCATTCCCCCAGCAATGAAGCTCCTGTCCCCTTTCCCATGGCTCTCCTGAGCTGCACATTCCAAACAATTCCTGCCTGTTTCTCTCTGATTTAGCAGTGCCACTCTCATCCTCACGCAGCACAAACCCCACTGGTGCAAGGAGGACACAAGTGACCAGAAACAAAACACAACACCCTCTGTGTGTGGCCAAAATTCAGGTCTGGACATCCCTGGAGGCAGCTGGGGACCCAACATGATGGCCAGGAGGGCCACAGGCAGTGGATATTGGGGACCTGAGCATCCTGCCTGGGATGAGGGACATTTCCCTCCTGTCCTTCATGCCAAAATCCCTGTGTGGGTGTTTTGGGAAAGGAAAAGATGATGCAAAGGGAACCCAGCTCCATCTCCAGGGAATGCTAATAAAGGAGTGAAAAAGAGATAAATTGAGAGTTTTAATTTTACTGAAAGGTATTTAACCAGCCCAAGCAGAAGCACCAGGCCTCAGAGGTCAGAACATGGAATAACCAACACAAATAAAGGGGAAACTCCACCCCTGAGGTTGCTCCCCTCTGTCTCTGCTCCATCTTTTCTCCCCTACACGAGCACCTATCTCTCTCTCCTCCCCTCTTCCAACCTCTGTCTTTATTATTATCAAAGTGAAATTTATGAAGAGCTCGAGGCATTGGCGATTTCCTGGATTTCAATATAACTTCTTGCAATCTTAAGTGAACAGCTTGGTTGCTTCTGCCTGTCAGGGAATTTAAATTGCAAATTGAATAGTGAAATGCAGCAGCCAAGGGTCTGTGTCAGTGACTTTGGAGAGCAGAGATATCGCTTAGCAACTGGAGGCAGAGAGGGATGGAGGCCTCAGCAAACACAGCAGTGAAGGATCTGGATTTTGGGACAGTTCTTGCCCCTGGGATGACAAAAGAAATGACCCATTAGTGAGATGGGGGTGTGACTTGTCAGGGGAACATTGGGGATCCTGGGTTTGCTCAGCCTGGAGAAGGCTGGCAGCTTGCAAGGGGAGCTGTTTTTTTGTCACCACCACCTGCAGCAGGTGATGGAAAAGGCAGAGCTGGACTGTCCCCAGAGGAGCAGGGAAATGGCACAAGTTGGCAGCCACAGGCTGAAAATTCCAGTTCCAGCTGGAAATAAGGACAAAATCTTCACATTCTGGCCCAGCCCCAGCACTGGGGCCACACAGGTGATGCAAAGTCTGCCTGAGAAATCTTTGCAACTCCTGTGGGTGAGGTGTGGCCCAGCTTTGAAGGTGGCCCTGCTTTGAGGTGGAGGTTGAACCAGACACCTCTAGAGGTCCCTTTCAACCTGTGCTATTCCACAATGCCATCCACTGTCTCTTTTTTTTAAATTAAAGATGTTGAAGACTGACTTCAATTCTGCCAGAAATTAGAAATTAGAAGAGTCCTGAGGAATCACTGAAGCCTCCCCCTGCTCCTGACTGGTGTAGGGACATCCAAAACTGTCCTGTCACCTCTGTATTGGGGCTTTTCTTGCAGGGAGGGAGACTCCACATCCCCCACAGACAGTCTGTTCCTATCTGTGCTGTTAGAAAATGTTTCCCAAAGTTAATCTTGTCTAAATGAGCTTTGGCAAACTTTAAACCCACTGGCTTGAACTCACTGCTTAATAACACAAATCTTCAATGCAGCCACCATTTAAAGGCACAGCAAACTCTAACACCCTGCAGCACTGGGTTCCACCAGCCTGCTGAGCTCTGAATTAAAATTAATAATGGCTCTTAATGGAGAATCCAACAGGCCAAGAGGGAAGGGATTCTCCTTGTCTGCTCAACCCCTGAAACTTTCATGGAGAAATCATCACTCAAGTCCATCTCATCCTAAATATCTCTAATAAGCAGGAACAGAGCTCTGTGGTTTGGTGAACCTTGCCCAACGCCCTGTGATCATGGACATCTTTCCTGTATGGATGCCACTGCTGAGATTTGCCAGAGCTATTTCCTTGTAGGACCTATTGAAGGAGAGAAACAGGCATTGTCCAGGAGCTGTTCACCTCCTTTCCATGTATCTATTCCCAGGTGAGATGGATTGCTCCATAACAGTGCTTTTTCCTCCCTAGAAAGTGATGAAGAAGGAGAAAGGTGCCTGCAGTGTTGATTTCCAAAAAAACTTTAGGAAAACCAGTACCAGTCTGTGTATCCCAACTGGGGAAGTGACCACAGCACTGTGGGCCTGGAAGCTGCAGGAGATCACAAGGCCTGAAAAAGTACTTGGAGCCAATGGAAAATGCTGTATTTTGGGAAATGCTACAATCAACAGGGAGGATTTGTTTCCACTGTGGCTGTGCTGGAACAATTTTTTGTTGTTCTCTTTGGGGGACTACTCTCAGTGCCAGAGCAATGTGTTCCTGGGGAGAACAGGTCCAGGAAACCTTGGCAAGGAGTTTTTGGGTGGGGGGGGTCTAAGGCCAACAGCCACTAAATCGTAGAATTAAAAAATTACTGAACTTGGGTCAGAAAGGATCTTAAAGACCACCTAGTTCCACAATGGACAGGGGTGCCACACACTAGAAGAACATCCAAGGCTGTTCAGGGAGTATTTCCTGTATTTCTCCAGTGTTCTGAAATAGTGCACTAACCTTAAATTATTTCCCCCATTGTTAAAAACCTTCATTGGCTGTGACTTAGAAGGAGCAGGGATATTTCTGTGTCCATCCCTCATCTCCTTGGGTTCAGCAGTGTTTGCTGCCTGCCCTCAAATGCTGGCATTGCCTCAGCTGCAGGAACCACAAAGTCTCACCCCAGAACCAACTGCAATTTCCCAGTCAGTGCTAATTTCCCTTAAATCCCACACTTCCTCTGGAAGGGTGTTGACATTTGCTCAGCTGCCTGTCAAATGTCTGGAGATGTGAACATCTCAAACAAGAGCTGTTGTCATGAAAGGAGCACAAAGACAGGTAGTTAGCATGATTTTGGGGAGAGGTGTCTGGTGAGAGGGTGTTTTGTGTGTGCCTGATTTCCCTCCAGCTCCTGGGGAAACAGTTGGTGCCAGGGTAGCACATCAGATGGCAGAGGAGTTTTGTGGGATAAGCAGAGAACATTCAGATGTGGAAGACCAGCAGAGATGTGGAAAATTCCCTGTATCTGTCATTCATTTTCTTTAATGAAAAAAAGGACTTGACAGGAGGCTGTAGGCAGATGGGATAAGTCTCTTCTCCCAGGTAACTTGCAACAGGATGAGAGGAAAAAGCCTCAAGTTGCACCAGGTAAGGTTGAGATTGATATTGGGGAATATTTCATTGCTGAAAGGGTGGTCAGGCACTGGAACAGGCTGCCCAGGGAGGTGGTGAAACCACCAGGCCTGGAAGTGTTCAGAAAACATGTGGATGTGGCCCTTGAGGACGTGGATTAGTGGTGGCCTTGGCAGTGCTGGATAATGGTGAGACTCAGTGATCTTAGAGGGCTTTGCCAGCCAATGATTCTGTGATCCTGCAAAGCATCAGTGACACTCAGGTTTGGCTCACCCAGTCAGCGTTCAGGTGCCGATCACAGCTCCTGAAATGGGGGAGAAACAGATGTTTCCAGGAGCCAGCATCTTCGCTATTTCAGGATGAGCTGAGCTCTTTCCTCGTGGTGTAACCCTTAGGAGCTAATTAGTCTTTGTGCCCTTCAGTTCCCATGGTGAGAACACCACTCTTGTGATTTTTTTATCAAGCCTGAGCCTCGGGCTGTGTTTTCTCCTCCACGAACATCTCCAGGTGACACAGCTCTCAGCACCATCCTTCACAAAGTACCTGGACACAAATTATATCCCTGTCCCCAGGAATTCCAGTCCTTAACCCTGACCCTTCAAGCCCCACAGCAGATTGAGGGAAGTGAAGCAACATCCTGGGGAGCTTCAGAGAGCCTGGCATGGACCCCACTGTTGGAAATTATAATAGTTTAAAAATTTTGTATAACTTTAGTCAAAAGGTTTTCTTTGGCTTTAACCCCAGGAAAAGGAATTTTAGGTTTCTTTCCAGGACATTGTTCTACCAGGTGAGGTCTGATGAACTCAACATATCAACAGACTAAGAGTAACCCAAAGATAAAGATAAATTAACCCAAAGATCAAGAGCTATCAGCAGAACATCAGCAGACATCAGTGTTTATCTACAAACATCTACCCCAGAGCACCTCCAGCAGGGGTGAAGACATCTGGTCAGGAAAGGACTGATAGGAAAATTGAAGAGTGAAAAATCTAGTTAACATCAGAGGTGAGGAGATTCAGATCCAATGGGAAACTGAATACTGGGGGTTTGTTCAACTCTGGCCCAATGAACACTGACCCAATACATTTCTATGTATCTTTACTGCGTAAAATATCTGAGGAATTGAGTAAAAGCTATGTGTCATGGAATGTTTCTCTCTGCACACTCAGGCAATGTGTAGATGAGATGATTTCTATGGTACATCCTGGCCAGAACAACATCCTGGCCAGATAATAAAGTAATGCCTTCACTCTCTAACACTAAAAATGTTGTTGGAGGGTTTTTGTTTTTCCTGCAGTTTCAGTGACAACACCATGTCCATGAAGAGTGTAAAGCCTCATGTCCACGTGTGTGGCATCACTGGGGAGGTTTGTGCAAGCCTGGGGAGTGCTCTGTGTTGGTCTGGAGTTCCAGAGCCTCGTGATTTTAAATCCCCTGCGTCTCATTTTCCACGAGCCAGCCGCTAACAGGGGGGCTCTTTCCCTGCAGGCTGAGGTTAATTGGCTTGTGCTTTTAAAAGGATAAAGCTGCGGCGACTCGGAGTCAGGGCTGTTCTCCAGATTTCCATTATAATCTACATTGCGGGAAAATAGCTTTCCTGATCAAATCATCTGTCCTCTCGGAGCAGAGGATAAAGAGCTGGTGATGTGGGAAATCTGCAGAGGGGGAAATCTGCAGTGTCTCTGCACGACCTTGCTGGACAGAGGAGAGAGAAGAGGCAAAGATTTTTCCGTGCTGTGAGGAAATGTGAGGGAGGTGCACAGCAGCAGTGAGGAGACTCAGGGCCACTCCAGAGCTTGGTGTTATGCACCTCTTGGAAAAACAAACAGGAACATCAGATGGTGCACGAGACTGGGAATTCTCTGGGAAATGTTGAGTTCTGGGACCAAACCCAAAAAGTGAGTTAAACCTGTGGCACTCCTGACCCTTGAAAACTGAGTTTTATCCAGGTCAAAGACAGGTTTGACTGTGAAAAGGAAAAAGCAAGATTTACTTTCCAGATTGGTCTGTCTCAAACTCTTGATTTTGATATTTTTCTTTGATTTTTCAAGCTCTTGATTCTACTCAGCACCCAATTCTCCAGACAGCCTTCCTCCCTGAAGAAGCTGCAGGGAAAGCTTTTTCCCCAGCCACACACAACACTCCTGGTCATTTCAGCTCCCATCTCTAGGAATTCTCACCAAAGCACTTGGCATGTAAACATCCAGTGGGTTCCCATCCCATACCCAACTCTCACACTGTGCCTTCTGTACAACATCTCTCAGGGCACAGGAAGAAAGTTCACCCAAAGAAGTTCACCTCATCATTTCAGCTCTCCTAAAAATTCCTTTTCCCAGAGTTCTAAAAACCATATAAAGAAAATTTCTTTAGAAATGGGTGGAACCAAAACACCCCGAAAACTCACAGCCTGTGGTGAAATTGCTCAGCTGGTTGGGGTTCTCCAGGTCCAGTTGTGATGGCTGCAGAAAAATATTTTTCTGTGTTTGCCGCAGAAAAATAGGAGTCACTGGCAGTCTTCGAGTCCCTGGGAAGAAAACTGCATGACTCTGTGTGGAGATGACCTTGGAAAAGAGGAGAACTCCTTGCATTCCCTGTGCTGAGAGCGGAGCAGGGAGGAGCTGAGTGTCCTGCAAAGCTCAGAATCTAGTTGGCCTGGATCACCTTCCCTTGAAGTTCTTTTTCTGAGGTTCACCTGTTCAGACTTACTGGAAAAGTGAGTTAAATGTTAAATGTTCAAGGCTGAGCTGGATGGGGCTCTGAGCAGCTTGGTTAAAATCCCTGCCCATGGCAGAGGGGTTGGAACAAGCAGGTCTTTAGGGTCCCTTCCAAACTAAAACATTCCATGATTCTATTCCATGGAAAGGGACTCTGTTCTCCTTTCTCCTCTATCTCTTACCTGGCACACATCAAACAGCCACATAAATC
Organism: Lichenostomus cassidix; assembly: GCF_008360975.1. Classification (NCBI taxonomy): domain Eukaryota; kingdom Metazoa; phylum Chordata; class Aves; order Passeriformes; family Meliphagidae; genus Lichenostomus; species Lichenostomus cassidix. The sequence goes on from NC_139480.1 coordinate 2,830,302, forward strand.
AGCGCCAAGACTGACAAAAGTTGTGCTACAAGTGGGCAGAAAATCCTCCCTTCCTGAGCATCCCACTCACCTACTGACCCCCAGGAAAACCCCTCACCTCTCCTCTGCTGCTCAGCACTCCAGGGAGCTGAAATCCAAAGGGCAGCTCCACCCCTCCTCCCCATCCACCCTATAAAAACTGTTAGGACTGGGAGGGAAAAACAAATATTGCAATTTCTCCCTCTCTCACAGCCATATTTTCTCACTGCTGGGCTTCTACCAGTAAAGTTTACAAGATGTTTGTCACAGGGGTGATTTGTATGAGAGAGGATGTTTACCTATGGTAAATCACAGCCTGCTTCTTTGTGTTCTCCTGAAATTTCAATTACTGAAACGATTCTTTTATTTCTCGCTTTCCTGTATGTTTTTCTCATTTAGACAATGAGCACCACAGTTCAAGTTTGTTCCTGTGTGTCTTAAAGGTTTTATATGACCCTCATTTTGCCTGGGTGCTTTATGCTCTGCCTGGGTGTATTTCTCTCTCTGTATTCCCATTTTCTGCCTTGAGCTATTTTATAGCATCTTGCTCTTGATGAAGTTGCTGCTGCAGCTCTAGGTCAGGTTATTTGGGTTCAGGAGTGGAACTGTGAGCTTCATGAAAGGTTGCAGCTCTTTCCCCTCCACGATGCATCACTTTCTGACCTGAACTCCCACATTCCACCCCGGCTGGGAAATGTAGTCAGGGCTGGAAAAGAGTATTTTAAGGGAGAACACTGACATGGAAGTTCAAGTTTGGTGTGCACTACTGGAGGAATGGCTTGGTTACACTGTGGGGACTTAGCTGCAGAGGCTGACAGAGCAAAGGGCTGATGCAGACCCAAATCCCAACAGGAAAATGTTGGCAAATCTCTTCCTGTTCACTAGGACTGGTGCAGAATCCATGGGAAACAGATTAATCCTTTTATCAGTTTCCCAGCTTGTAAAACAACATCCTTCTCCTGGCTGAGCAAGCTTAACAGTCATCTCAGTCAAATCAGCTGTAAAATCAGGAATTTAACATGCCTGATGTGGACCCTGAGATCAGCTCAGCTGGCTGGAGCTTGGTGCTGATAATACCAAGATTGTGGGTCAGATCCCTGTATGGACCATTCACTCTACAGCTGGATTTGATAAACCTTGTTGGTCCCTTCCAGCTCGGAATATGCTATAATTCCATGTCCAAGCCCAGCCTGATTGGTACCTAAGTGTTGCTTTCTCTTCCTTGGGCCTTTTAGCATTTTACAGAGCTTCTGCCATCAGGGCTCTCCACACCCATTTTTGCATGGTTTCCACGCGGATTTTGAAAATTAAAACAAAACCAAAACCAAGCCACCATTATTTTTGCCCAGAAATCAATTTGTTCTAATTATTGTGGTGCTTAACAATCTCTGCTCTGTTTTGGAGCAGAACTCTGACCATAGCACATCTTGGCCCCTTGCCTGGAGTTATTGTTGTTTGAGATAATGTTTATGACTGAGTTCAGTGAGTTGTGCATTTCCTTATCTTTCCACATGTCTATGAATGCCAGTTTTTGGAGTCAATCCAGCAGAATCCCAGGATGATTTGTCAGAGACAAGCCAGCAAGAGAATATGAAAAGGGAAAATGTGATGGCGATGGCGAGAATGTGAAATTTCTTCTACAGATGCACCACGTTTGATAAATCCCAGGCATTGGAAGCTCTGAATTGTTGCTGTTGAGCCGCTAGCAGAGAAAAGACCCCAGTTCTCAGTGTGGCAAGAAAAGGGGCATTTATTATTTTGATTTCAATATATATAGACTTTTCAGAGGTCACCCAGATGGGTCAGCCAGAAACCTCCCCCTAGGCCTAATTGGCCAGGCCTGAACTGTCCAAATCTCGAGACGCTGTTTAAAAAACATCCAAACTTTATCTTTGTTTATAAAACACAATGGAATGTTCTCACGAGAAAGACCTGTGCTAGCCACACTGAATTATGGGGTCCAGAAAGAACCTAAATCACACAAAAATGGCCTGTCTGCACTGGTACATAATGGGAAATCTCTTTGTCCTGCTGTGTCCTCTTCCCAAACACAGAGCACCAGAAATGAGCTCAGTAAAAGAAACTTAATGAAACAAATTGTTCCAGTACAGTTGGATTTCTCGTCAGTTAGAGAATATTGAAGTTCTTTTGGAGGCAGGGACACCTGTGATTGTGGCTCTCTGAAATGTCATGCAAACTTCAGGATATCCTTAAATGATGCTCCCTCTTTCATCGGCAAAGTGGGAGCAGAGACTGAGCAGAAATATTTGCTCTCACCACGTGCAAAGTTCCTTTGAGATCCTGGTGTGAAAGAAATGGAAGATGAGCGAAGCATCTCCCTCACTAAACTCCTTAGCCATGGTAATTCTGCACGGTCATCATTCACAGGAAGAATGTTTTATTTGGGAAGGAATAATCACATCTTGCTGCCAAAACATGAAATCCAATTATGCTGTGAACCAAAGGCTGTTTTAAAGGGTTTATAATTTCTCAGCTTTATCCTCATCAGCTGAGAAAGTGGGTTTTCTTCCCTTCTTTCCTTCACTTTTAAAAGGGCTTTGTCCCTTCTTTTCCCATTTCCATCTTCCCTGAGTGCCAAATTTCCCTTCTCTATGGCAGAGTTAACAGCTGAACTTTGCTTGGGATTTTGCCTCTCACCTTCAATATTTCCCCCCAAAAATCAAGGCAAACCTATAAGCCCTGATCTGGTTTAATTGTTTTCCACTGAACATGAAATACAAAACCATGGGAGTGTTGAAACTGGGGCTTTCTGCCTGTTTCATCCTCTTGAACAGACTTTGTGGCTAAACTTTGGATCCAGTCCCTGCGAAATATCCATCCATGGGGAAATACTTTCCTGAAGCAATCATTAAAAAATGTGGTCTTTCCTTTCCTTTCCTTTCCTTTCCTTTCCTTTCCTTTCCTTTCCTTTCCTTTCCTTTCCTTTCCTTTCCTTTCCTTTCCTTTCCTTTCCTTTCCTTTTTCCTTTCCTTTCCTTTCCTTTCCTTTCCTTTCCTTTCCTTTCCTTTCCTTTCCTTTCCTTTCCTTTCCTTTCCTTTCCTTTCCTTTCCTTTCTTACTTCCTTTTTCCTTTCCCTTTCCCTTTTCTATTTCCTTCTCTCTTAACAATAAATAATGTAACTCCCTAAGTATGGAAATTCTGTGTTTATGGTATGTCAAACTCCTCTCTTTCCACGACTTTAAAACAGAAGGACTAAAGCCTCATCAGGACAGAGAACTTAAAGGCAGGAGAATTATTTTTTTCCTGTTTCTGCCACAGATTTTTATTAAAAACACAGCTTTGGGAAATATATCGAGGAAAAGTGCTCCTTAAGAAGGGAGATGGGGTGAGGGTGGGATTTGGTAAAAGTGTGCTGCTCTAGAGGAGGATAATTCATACTTGAAGGGAAAGAATCTCATCAGTGGTTAAAGCAAGAAACTGTTTTTTTCAAGAACAGCAAAGATGGTTCAGGAGGAGAAACTGTCTGGGTGGCATTGGTGTGTTTAGAGAGGTTGGTGAGGAGGTGATGGCAGTGGCAGGACTGCCATCCTCGTGAGGCTGAAGAAATGCATTTGTCAGGAACTAATTAGGTGGAAATGACCCTGCCTTGCTGTCTTTCAACCTCTTTACAGCCCTAATTTCCAATGACTGAGGAAGTCCCTTGCTGGGTTAAGTCTCCCTCTATTAAACCTTGTCTGTGTTGATTGTAAATCCTCTCAAGGAGGCTGAGCCTCAGCTCAGGAGTGTCTCAGGATCACCCAGACCCAGTTCCAGTTCCAGATAGCTGCAGGAGACCCTGACAAACAGTTCTGTCAGCATGGCCAGATGTGCCCTGGGATGGACATTTGACAGCTGTGCCTCCTGGAGTCCACCTGTCTTTTCCCTTAGAGGAAAATGGAGATCTCCTGATCCCCAATCTGGACTCAAAATCCAGTGTTCAAAGATCCCAGGGCTCTTCAAGGCTCTCCTCTGCCTTCAGCTATAGAAATCTCCAGCTTCTCTTGCCCCTGCAGTTGCAGTAGCCCAGTCTGAGTCCCACGACAGCTGGAAAGCTCAAGATGGATGAGCTGCTTGCCTTTCCTCCCTGATTCCTTGATTTATTACTTAATGTCTGAAAAGCACTTTGGAGCTCAAGAGTGTTAAGTGCTATTATTATTAGAGACCTTTCATATGAATGTTGATTGAAAAAGATAATTGTTACCTTTCTGCCTTTCATTCCTTTTTTTAAAAAATGTTTTAAAAATTTTTATCAAAGAGAGGTTTCCTTGAGAGGTAGAAAGGAAAAGCTGGATGTGCTACTGACACAAGAGATGATGGTGCAGCCCTGATGGAAAACACTAAGAATGGAAAGAAATGAGAAAAACAGGATGGGGGGAACAAGCAACAGTTCCTTTGTTCCTCAGGCAGACAGATAAAAGTCAGGGCAGGTGCCCAAAAATTCTATGGGCTCTGCATCCATGGATGTTTCTGAGCTTGGCTGGGTGAGACCTTTAGGGTACAAAATCTAACTGGCACTGAGTTTTGGAGAATGGACAGTGGTGGACTACAGACCTCTTAAGGTCTTTTACATCTTTAATTATTCTGTAATTCTTAGCTTGGGAAGACAAATAGGACCTCTGGGTATCCATCCCTTCCTGTTGGCTGTGCAGGGAGAGGCTGATTCAGACAGAGGGATCTGCCAGAGACGTGTGAAGTGGTTAATTATCATGCAACCAAGTCTGAATGCCTTTTTACAGCTGAACATCAAGGCAGGTTTGTAACTGGGAGAGAGGAGAGCAGGGCTTGCTGCCAGTGATGGTTGAATCACCCTCGGGAGGTCTTTTTCCATCCAGTGTGGGTAGAGTTTGGATAGATGGAATAAACTCCTATTTTTGCATGGAGAAAAGGAAGGAAAATAATCTGTCCTAGGTTGCAATATAGATGTATTTAGTATTCTATTACCACCAGCTGTGGGGCATTAGTTGTTATCACCTGCTGTGACTCACCCCTGATAACTGTTAATGAGCAATCAAGAACCAACTGCATGACTCATGGATTTATCTCATCCTATTGTGAGATGTTCCACCCAGGAGGGAGGAGCCAAGCATTCCCACCTGGATATAACCTGGCTTTGAACTGCCCAAGGTAGCTCTGTCTGCTGGGTTCCCAGAGGACATGAGCTACCACTGGACCTTCAGCTGGAGACCAGACCTTCCACAGGATCACTGCTTCAACCTAAATACTTCACCTGGACTGCTACTACCATCCTAACGGGGTGTCAGGTTGTATCTGGCTCTGTCAGTGTTTTACCTTGTATTATTGCTCTTATTTTTAATTTTATTATTAAATTTTAATCCTGACTTGTGCTCTCCCACTGGTTTGTTATCAAACTAATACATAATCCATCCACCATCTTTGTAACTCTAGAGAATTTTGTCATGATGAGTTTGAAGGATTTTGTTTGAAGGATAAAAATTCCTCCAGGGGACCATCCAATTCCTGTTTAGCACACTGGGAACAAGTCTGACTGCTCAGGCTTAGTTGCATCCATGTCTTGTCCCACTCCACATCCTGATCTTCTTCACCCCACTTCGGATTTCCATGGAAAGCAGCAGAAGAAAGTGATTCAAACAGGGGCCATGAAGCTCTTTGCACTGATTCTCATCCCATGAGGACCAAGACTCAACAATTCAGTCTCCTGAGAGGGCATGGAATTTGTTCTGTGACCATGGGAGCAGCCAGGCCTCACCTGGCTCTAGGACAGAGTGGACCAACCACAGACATGGCACAAAAATTATGTTTAAACATAGAGGCAAAAAGCAGAGCTCTTCCCATGAAGCCCTAGAGTCACTTTTACCCTGTATCCCCCACAGCAGCATTGCCCTCCTGTTTCCAGATCCATTTCCCCTCTGATGGTTCCACCAGGTTGGAATTTGCCTTCAGTCTTCCATGTGGAAGCAAGAAACAAAGTGAAAAACCTGTTTGAATTTCCATTGATTATCCCTGCCCAGCTCCTTTCACTTTGGGTTAATGGGACCCAGAGATGCTCGTTTTCCACAGCTGAGGAGTAAAATCATTTACACAAACCAAAGATACTTCTCTCACAAAATAAATTTGCTAAACTGCTATTGTCCTATATTTCCATTTTTATCGAGCTGGGGCTTGCATTAACATTAATGAGATGTTAAAGGAGAAGGGAAAAAAAGAAAAAAAGGAAGAAAAAAAGAAAGTCTTCCTGAGCAAATAATAACTACTCAGTCATAATTCAGAGGAAAATTATGGCTCTGTTACATGTTTGAAACTTTCCACTGTATTTCACTCCTGGTTTTGCTGAATTATGTGCAAATGATGGAAGTCCATATATACATATGAATGTGCCTTGCAAAGTTGAAATGTTTTCTTTGCCTGGAAATTATTTCCTTTTTCAGTTGCTCTCTATCTTGGATCTTTCTCCTGTTCCCTTTCTGTCCATGCAGTGCAGATAAGGGGAAATTCCTCTTTCTTCCAAGTTCTGGTCTTGGTTAACTGGGACAAAGAATTAATTTCATGACTCAGTGGCCTGTCTGGAGGGACATCAGCAGAAATTCCTGGACTACAGAAGAATAATCCCAAAAGTCCAGGTCTCATTGCATTGGGTTTTTTATTGAGATTGGAAAATAGCAACATCACTCACTTGAACTCTATCAGTTGTTCTTTTCTGAATCATGGGGTTGTCATTCTGGTCTAGAAAAGCTTTGGTTTGTTTTCAGTCTATATTTTCCTGTTGTCCTCCAGGTTCTCGCTCACCTGCAAAATACACAGTGAAGCAGCAAAAACAACAGGTGTAAAGAGAAAATTGTAAGTTGTTTTGGACTCTTGATGAAGAGCCTTAGGGGGAGTTATTCTGGTTTTATGGATGGGCTCAGCTTGTGCACATCACATCAGGGACCTGGCAAAATCTTCTGAGAGTGGGCAGCCAAAGCCAAAGGTAATTCCCACCTTTCCTGCTTCAGAAAAACACTCTGACAGCACCTGATCTAAAGGAGAACTGCTGAGACAGACACCTCAGTGATGTCTGTGGTTGTTTCTGTAAAAACATGAGTATCTGTGGAGCTGCTCAAAAACACAAGGCATTGTGGAGAGATAAAATAGAAGAGTCCAAGCTGGGATTTCCCCTTCTCCCAGGAAAAGCAAAACAAAACCAAGTCAAACCCAGAAAATCTCATGGCAAAGTCTTTCTCAGGGAAATCACTTTGGTTTATTCTGTTGGGACAAGGAAATGTTTCCCTCTTCACTAGATCTCCCTTTCATCTGGTTTGTGGGCTTTGGTTACCTTTTCCTGCTGTGGTTTCCATGTGGTTTTGGAGGACAGGGAATGTGGAACACACATCCTTTGCTGACAGCAGAACAGAGCAGCCCCACATCAGAGGTGAGCCCTGCATTTACCCCCAGGAGCTGAAGGAACACCTTCAGCCCATACAATCCATGGCTCAGCAGGAGAGATACACAGCTTTGTTTGGGAAAATCACACAGTGATAACATTCCACAGTAATAATTCTCTATTTAGTTGTCTGCAACCTACAGAACTCGTCTCTAAATGTGAATAACCACTAACTCGGGGTGCTGCATGGAGCACATGATGTTCTGTACATGTTTGAAACCCAATTTAAGGCCTGAGAAAGCAATCTTGGCTTCCTTGAGAAAGTTGACCTTTAGCCCATGATGCCTTCCTGGACTTTGGCCACAGATTTGTCCTGGACTGAGCCCCAGGACTCCTCAGACAGTCTGGAATTTGCCCTAGTTGCTGCTGCAAGTGGAGTTGACTGAAAACACAATCCTATTCTACCTCATTTTATACAAGCTATCTTTTCTTTTCAATTTATCCAAAGCCTCCATTTGAAATCCCTGGCCAGATCCACTCCAGACCAGAGGCCACGGGTTCATTCTCAACTTCTTCATTTTTTAATAAACTTCCCAGTAAGCCTCACCTCTGTTTCAAAGCTGTCTACAGCATCCCTACAGCATCCCTGGGGCTTTGCACAGCTTTGGGTTGCCAAATGAAAGCCTAACGCTGGTTCATTGTTCCACAGCCCCTGCTCCAGCCTGACCTAAACCCCAAAGCCTGGGATGCAAGGCGGTGTCAGGATTACTCCTGCGTTTGGCAGGGAAAACACATCTGAAAAGAACAATCAACACTTTGTTAATGTGCCAAGGAGCAGACTGATCTGCTCGCTGGCCAAAGGCAACAGAGCCACTGCTGTTTACCTTGATGTGCCTGAGCTTCTGTGGAGCAGCTCTGATAGCAGAGCTCATTCTCAGCTTTAAAGCACAATGACAGATGAGAGGTCCTCCTCTAATTTCCCGTCCTCTCCATTAGCAGGGAATGCAGATAAAGCCAGCAGCACAACTCTGCAGTCCCGACTCCTACCTGGCAGATAATAATGCAAATTACGGCAACAAAAATGGCAAAAAAATGCGTGGCAGGAAAGCAGATGAATGGGGCTGATCTGGGCTCGGTGGGACAGCACCAAATGCCACCCCCAAGGGAGGCTCAGGTTGTGCTCAGATCTCTGCTGCTTTCTCCAGTCATTAACATTCATTCCCATCTGGGATTGCAGGCTGCCACCGGAGCCCTGCGATGCTGCTGTCACCAAATGTGACACAATACCTCATCAGAGAATAAAGGAGTTTTTGCAAGTCTCTCAAAACTATTTCTGCCTTCGTGCTCTGCATCCTGTGTGTGGCTGGGAGAGTTGAAAGGAGTCTAATGCTTGGGGCAGATCCCAGATCAGGGTCAGCAGATGTCTCTGCACCGACATCCTGCATCCCACTCCACACCAGCATCCTGTTCCCAGTCCCTCCCATCGAATCCTTGCTCCATCTGGACCATTTAACACCAAACTGGTGGATATTCACCAACTGCTGGATATTCAGCCCAGACCCTCCCAATTTCCCTGCTGCCTCCCTTTTACCCCAGGCTGTTGCTCTCCTGCCGCTCTGGGATTGCTCCCTCCATGAATAATTCCCTCTGGAAAACTGAGTGATACCTGGACAATCCTCTCCTGCTGACTCCGTGGTGGGATTGCACTGCCCACAGCAGGAATTGCTGCCTTTGCTCATCTGTCTTTTCATTTTGGCTCAGGCCCTCCCTGCAAAACCTCAGAGCTGAGGAGAGGCAGTGATTGATCAGGGGAAATTTCGCCAGCAAAGATGCAGCTCTGCAACCTTCACTCGAGATGGAATGGAAGTCACCAGGATAATAAAGATGGATAGGTGGATAGACAGACGGACAGATATGGAGATAGACAGATAGATAAATGATAGCCTGAATCCTGTATATTAAAATTGTGGACAATCTGTCACCCAGGCTCTCTTCCCTTTTTTATCCCTCCCCTTCCTTAAATTACGCCTATTGCTCCGGTGAAATTTATTACAATGTAAGAAATAATGACTTTTTAAAGATATTTTTTACTTTTTATGCAGAGGTGTGAGGGCTCCCTGAAAACAAATGGATGAAGATGTGAAAGCTTATTGGATTGTCACGTCGGATACATTATCCCCAGGGCTCTGAATGAAGAATTAGACCATGGAGATCTTATTTGACATTAGATGTTTCAATTTCTCCAAGAACATTAGGCATGTTGGATTCAGCACTGAATTCAATAATAAACAACAAGCGTTGACCCTCCCCCCGTCCCCTTTTACCCCTTAGCATTTTAAGTCCGAGACATGCTATTAAGATTTATTTTACATTTTTATTATTGCGCTCACAAGGAAAGGGAGATCATATTTGCATAATTCATTTTTATACAAACCTTTCTGTATTACTTACAGCTGCCTATTCTCCCCCCCTTCTAATATATGTGTTTATGTGGCAGTAAAACAATGACATTGGAACAACACACTGAAAATTATTTACTCCAACCCTGCAGGTATCGCTGTCTATTTATTAACCCCTGGGAATTATTTTGATGGAAGTCCCTTTGGATGATGCTCATCAAGAGGCTGAGGCTGTGCACTTCCCAGAGAAAAGGCAGGAGTTCAACATCAGCCCCTCTTGGGGTGGTCACTGAGTGGCCACTTGGAAGCAGTTTGGGCATTTTTAGTGCTGAATCTAGCTGGGATCCCTGTGCTGGGTGCAGGATGAGTGCTGGGATGTGTTCCCTGGGGTGGTAAATGTGGAGATGAGCACTGGATCACCCAACATGGTGCAGAATTTAGAGCTTTGCCCATGGATTTCTCCATATCTTTGGACCAAACCACCACAGCCCCATGCTGAGCCCATGGACAGCCACCCCACACCTCACCAGACACAAATCCACCTTCTCTACCTCTCCTCAGCTCCCAGGAGTTGCTCAGCCCTTCCCTTGTCAGACTATTTTATCCTCTGGGAGCTCTCCTGGTCCTTTCCCTAGGGAAACTCCCCCAAACTCCCCCAAACACACCCAGGGAGTTGCACCCCAAACTACCCCATTTCCCTGTATTTTCACACTCTCTGGTGGTGCTGGTGGTGGTGGGTGAAGGTGGTTGTCATGGAAACTCCCTTTTTCTGCTAATTCTGCAGGATTTCTTTCCACGGAATCGATTTGTGAACGTGCCTCCTTTTCTTGCTCACCCTTTAAAATAACAGCTATTGGGAATATTGGAGGGATGTGAAATTTGCCAGGCCAGGGGGCTTCTCAGGGTGGTTGATTTTGGAATTATATCTACATCCAATAGCTACACCCTCCAGCTGCTTTCAAAGGCAGCACGAGAAGTCTCAAGGAGGAAGAATTTCCCAACCAAAAGGTTTTTCCCTCAACCCAGTTGGAGCAGTGATGTGTTCTGCCCCTAATGCCTATCCAACCTGCAGAAATTCCCACTCTTTTTCTCCTTCACCATTTAGTTCTCCTCTGAGACCTAAATTCGTTGTATTTTGGACATCCTGGAACAGCATCTCCCACATTTTTAGTTATGGAGAAACCAAACTCAGCGTTTAGTTCTTCACTTTACCATTGCTTTGCTGAGTTGGGAAGGGGCTTCACCTTCTCTGTAATACTCAGAATAAGATCTATGATTCACTTTATCATCTGTTAGTTTAGATACCATTTTTACTCTCTGAAACACCTTTGCTGATGGTTTCCAGGGTCTCTGTCTGGTTGTGAGCATGAGGACAGGGTGTATCTTTTGAGGAGGGATGGCTCCTTTTCACAAATGATATACTCATTCCACAGGAATCTCCAGGAAAATGAAAAGGAAAAAGAAAACCAGGTTTTAGACCTTTCTCACTCAAAAGACTCTCAGGTGAGGGATCCCCCAAAAAGCAGGAAAATCGTGTTATTAAATTGTTCCATCAGGGGTGTGGCAGATGGATCTGGATTTATTTCTTCACTAGAGGAAACCTAATCTTAAAATCTCTCTCCAGCTTGTTTCTCTTTCCTAAAAACATGGGTGGCCATTTTTAAGCTGCCATCATCAGAGTCCCCCAAGGTGAACAGAGATATTTTCTGTGGTGTTTGAGGTCAGGGGAACAATGTGGTGCAGGGACTATCTGCACTCCAACGTGCTGGATTTAATGACACTTCCATCAGGGAAGCTTCCCCTGAGCGTTCCTCACATCTCTCCTGAAGTCAGATTGAAAATGTATTCACCCAGCCAGGGATTTATCTCACCTACCCTCTCCTATTTCAGTGCAAACATCACCCTCTGAGCCAGCTGTCTGGATGCTCTTTATAATCAGGGGAGAGATGGGCACTTCCAGAATGAGATTTGTCTGCCCTGCTTTCGACAGCTCTGTCTCGACATGAGATGCACTGAACACCAGCAGGACACGTTTCTCTCCCAGAGTGATCAAAGGGCTTAGCAATGCTGTCAAAATCCTGTTATGGGACAAAGGGAACACCATCTATCCGAGCTAAAAATTTATTCATAAACCAATAAGTGTTTTAGCAGTCTTAACAGTTCAAGTTATCTGATTAGGACAATAAAGTTTCATTAATGATGCAATGATGCTGTTAAAACTGCTGTACAGAGACATTCCTGCATTCCCAGTATCCATTTCCCACCTCTGGTGTCCTGTTTACCCTGGATGTGTATCCAGTGTTATTCCCAGTGGCATTAATCACTGACCTCTCCTTGTTCATGGCCACTGTTCCATTCTCTCCACAGCATCTCCAGCCTAAAAGGTGCCTCAGACATTTTTTTCTCCTTTTTTTTTTTCACAGAGTCATGCAATAAATCAGGTTTCAAGCCACCCACGGCAACCTTTGCTCCAACCCCATCAGGGTCAACAGAGAAAGTTCTCCTATCAGAGTTAGATGAAGTCACTCTGTAAGAGAAGCATTTTTGTTGAAAACCCCTGCTCGCTCCTGATGTTGAAATAAGAAATATCTGTTCCATTTCTAAAGTTGTTTCTCAAGCCTTTCCACTCAGCGGCTGTTACAAGGAGAGGTTTCAGGCGCCGTGAGCATTTATCTCCTGGCACAAAAGAGAGGTCAGAATCCAGAGTTAGCTCCACTTATCTGTCACCAGCGTTGATGGGAAGCCTCCTATTCCCCCAGCACACGGAATTGCATTTCATGGACAAGGGATTTTAGAAAGAATTACGCTGGAGTTTGATCCTACCTTGTTTCAGAGCATGTCGAGATGTGCCTTCAGCTTTGAAGGGAAAAGGAGAAGGCACTTAATCAATAGCCCTGTGAGTGATAAGCACATAAAAAAGATGAGCTTGGCCAGCCTGTGTAATCATCAGCAAGTCCAGATGGCTAATGTATTATTCAGGAAGAAAGATGACCATGGTGGGGATGGTTTTTATGAGGGTCAAGACTGCTTAAGGAGCACTCAGTTATCTCATGAAGCCTCTTACCTGGAGCATTCACAGCACTTTATTAAGATGAGGAGGGAAATAGAGAATGAATATTTTTTTCCTGTGGCCTGGAGAGAACAGAAACAGCATGTTTTGACTTCCAGAATCTCCTGTCCAGAGCATAGGAGGAGACAGAAAAAAGGTTATTTTTACTTCCAAAATCACCTGTCCAGAACACAGGAAAGGTCAGAAAGACATTGTTTTGACTACCCAAATCTCCTGTCCACAGCATAAACAGCTTAATGCTAATGCAATAAGAACTTTTTTATTATTAATTTTTTTCTCCCATAACAAACACTTTTGCACTGGAGCAATATTGTTGTAGAACTGGCATCAAACATGCTGAAATCCATAACCTACTCTCAAAAACTTTTTCTTCATCCACCAACCCCAGCAGCTCCTTTTCAAGTTAAAACCTGCCTGACTGTGGCCTCGTCACAGCTGTGCAATGCTGGATGGAGAGGAATGCTCAGCATACACTTCCAGCTGTGCTTCCTGAAGTGATTTCAGCTCCCAAAAACACCTGCAGCTCTTTATCACCTTCCTCCAGCTGATCAGCCCAAGCGCTGCTGCTGCTCCTTCCCAACTCTGCATTTGATATGAACTGGAGGAGCAGAAATGTACTTTTGGAAGTGTTTTAAAAGCAACCTGGCTCCCTTTGGCTGTGACAGGCTGGGGAGGAGGATCACAGACAGCTGGGTGCAGCCAGGATATGGATGAGGTGATGACAACCTCCAGCTGAGAGCATGGCAGAGGCAGGGCTCCCTTCAGACCCCTCAGAGGGATGCTCATTCCAGGCAGAGAGGATTAAACAGTGCAGGGCTGTTTAACCAGCTCCCTCCTGTAGCACATCCATGTCATTGTTTAAAAAAATTAAAGTATGTAATCATTCCAGTGGTTGTAGTAAGAATAATGGGATCATGGAATTGTGGAATCATGGAATGGTTTAGGTTGGAAAGGATCTTAAAGATCATGTCATTCCACCCCCTGCCATGGGCAGGGACACCTTCCACTGTCCCAGGTTGCTCCAAGCCCTGTCCAACCTGCCCTTGGATCCTCCAGGGATGGAGTATAAGAGCCAGGGATACTGATTTTCCTTCACACTGATTGACTGTGGTGACTCTGCTCTTATGGGACAACAGTTCTCTCCTGGCACATGTCACAGCTGGAGCATCACAAGAAAGATGTTATTCCAGAATTTAATCTGGACCAGGCTGAGCAAATCAGCCCATTCAGACCAATGGTTTTATCCCTTGGAAGGGACAAGGGCTGTGTGACAAAGCCACCCAAGTGTCCTCCCAGATCCAAGGTGCTGTGTGCCAGATGTCATTCAGGGCCCAGAAAAGCCAGAGCCCCTTGAGTTGCCATTCTCATGGTTGGTTTCTCCCCATGCTGGAGTTTGTGGTGACAGAATTAATGTGGTTCTAAAGGCAATTTGAAAGTGTCAAGAGAGGGAAATTATCACATGAAAATGCAAATCGTGCCTTATCTGGGCTGCTCCATGGCTGCTATGATTCATCATCATTTCTTCATCTGTTTTTTTTTCCTTTTCCAGGTGAGTTCTCAATAAAAAGAAAGAAAAAAGGAAAAAAAAAAAAAAAGAAGGAGGAGTGGTAGAGCAGAGCTTCAATTGCCAGAAAAGATTTATGGCTCCTTTTATCCGAATGTAAAACATCCTTCAACAGGGAAGGAATATTAAACATTTCAAATCACCGTCTATCATTCAGGCTCTGCTCTGATGGTGACCACACATTCCTCACACACTGCACAGGGAGCTCTGCCTTTTCTCCCAGGTCATCCCCTGGCTCAGGGCACCAGCATCCTCCAGCCAGATTTCCACACTGGACAACTCCAGGGGTGTAAAGCTGTGTTTGCAACTCAGATTCCCCTGGAGCTTCACAAATTCATCCCTGCAGAGGATCCACAGTGCTGCTCTCCACATTTCTCCTATATAACCTCCTGTAATGCAAACTATGGTGTGTTGGGTTCACATCATCCCAGCAAATATAATTTCCTGAGTGAAGTGGATGAGATTTACAGACCTGTTCACCTTGACACTGGTTGCTGAACAGTGTGAGGTGCAAGGAAAGGGAATCAGGGCCTGATTGCTCCCAAAAGAAGGAAGAATCATCAGGTGGTGGATGCAGCATAACTGGATGGAGAAACTTCACAAATGGAAGTTCAGCTGTGAAATTCCTTGTCTTAGGATACTGTGGTTGCTGAACGTATAAATGGTTCAAAACTTAGGAAAACTGATGAAACAGAGATATGGAAGGTGCATTAAACATGAAAACATAATTTCTGGCTCAGTGAGGAGGCCTCTTACTCCCAGAAGGCAACAAGATGTAAAAATGCCACCACATACCAGCCTTATTTTTCTTCCACTGTCCATCAGTTATTTTTGGAGACAACTGATTTTTGGACACAACTCTGTGAATTGCAGCTCTGACTGAGAACATCCTATATTCTTGCTAGAGTTTTGGATATTCTGTGGTGACCCGTGGGGAGCAAGGCTGCCAAAACCCTCACTCCAGCTGTCCTTCACCCCAGCAGTCCAGACCAGGAATTGCCCAGGCAGAAAACAAACCCTGTGGATTCTGTGACATTTCCCCCCAAGTAATTCTGACACATTTTTCCATACATTTTCTGAGGGACAAAGCACATCAGACAGACATCAGTGCTCCCAGCACTGCCCCTCTGATCAGACAGAGCAGTGACCCAGGAGCAGAGACACTTTGGGGAAAAGGCTCTGAGGGATCTCAGGGAGTCAGGAAAATCTGAACGGTCAGCAGACTGAGCAGAAGATTTCACCTCAAGCTGATGAGGCATTGGGGTCATGCCCTGCCTGCACCAGAATTTTGGATCCTTACAGGATGCAGTCTGGCCCTGGCGGTGCTGAATTTTACTTTTCCTGCATTTTTTGGCAAATTATGGAAGTGGAAATAAAAGACAAAGAACAAGACTCTCACAGCTGAGCTGTCAGTTAAGGAGTTGGACTCGATGATCCCTGTGGGTTCCTTCTAACCCAGGATATTCTATGAATTCACATTACTCTGTGTAGCAAAATGAAGTGATAAAGATCATTTGGAAGTGATAAAGAATCCCAGAATGGTTTGGGTGGGAATGGACCTCAAAGATCATCTTGTGCCAGCCCTGCCATGCACAGGGACATCTTCCAGGCTCCTCAGAGCCCCATCCAACCTGACCTTGGACACTTCCATGGTGTGACAGAGGTCAGCTGGAATATCCACACCCGCTGAGGATAATGCTCACATAGGCAGAGCCTCCAAATGCAAGGTTTTGAGAAACAACAGCTCCACGCGGATCATGCAAAGAAAAACACCCCATAATTATATGGAAAGACACCACAGCACCACGGAATCACCCTGTGCATTTCTGTTTGCTGCTTTATTGGCTGTCACACATCAGGTACCCTCACAGAATAAAGATAAACAGCACTGAACCATCCAGGTGCACCATGCCAGCAAACACATCACTCACAGGCAGTTAATCTGCGTTTGCCATTGGTGGTTGACATTGCAGATCGTGTGTGATATGCACAGATAAATGGCAATTAAGCACCAATATCTTCAGATCCCAGAGCTGGCCGGCTCCCTTCCAGAAAGGAAAGCTTTGCCATTATCTCCATCCTGCACTGTGTGCATATCCATATCCAACACCACTTAGGAACCTCTCCAACAAGTGATCATCTTAACAGGGTCAGCACCTTTCCTCCCCAGGACCTCGTAACGAACTTAGCATCAGCTCCTAACTAATTGAATTGGAGCATGATCAACAGTCTAATTGAAGACTGCCTAGCATCCATTTCAAGTTCACAGGATTTCCCAATTTGCTTTCCGAGCTTCTGCTCAGATTTAGGGGAAAGGCAAAGAATCAAAAAAAAAAAAAAAAAAAGAAAAGAAGAAGAAGGAAGAAAAAAAAACACAGAGGGGAAAAAGCGGCTTTGCTTAACAGTTGCTATTTTGGTATCAAAAGGAGTCTGCATTGTTGATTAGAGTGAGAGATCATTATCCCTCTTAGGAGCCCGATGAAGGTCGTTGTGTTAACCTTCAAATCACTCTGTAACTGGAGGATGCTTTTTTTCTCCTGCTGAGCCACACTGGGTGGAAAAAAAAAAAAAGCAACTCAAAGGAAACAAGTCCAGCTCTGCTTCTGCAGACTGGAAAAGCAGAGTGACAGGGTGGGATTAACTTGGGATCTTGTGTATTGTTCATGTGTCGTCAGAGGAGGGAGGCAGGATGGAGGGAGAGGGAAATAAACAGATTTAAATGTTTCTGCTGTCGTGACTGGACAGCAGCAGGAAGGCAGCCTGAGTAACTCTATATACAGCTAAAAACCAGCTCATTAAACACTAATAAAATGGGCAAGAGTTTATATAATTTACTCCAATAGTAATTATTGTTTTTTTTACACCCAACAAACTGCCCATGACAAGACAATTCAGGTCTATGCACACTGAATGATGCTGCTGCTCCTTATTTTTCATTTTTATCCTGTTTCCTCCTTTTGTTCCTGTTCTGGCACAGCAGGTCCCAGGCTTACAGTGCTGGGTTATCAGTGTTCCAGGCAGGTGGTTAAGAGTTGCACTAAGCTGCCTCTCTGCATACACAGGGCATGATTCCTCCCACTGATGTGTTTCTTTGACGTGGAGGCCACGATCCTGATGATCCCAGGATCCCCAGGAAAGGCACTGAAAACCAGAAATGTCTCTTGGTCATGGAAGATGCTCGAAGTAATACCTCATCCTGGGGTCCTGTGGTCAGCACAGGTAAGAACCACCATGGGAGAGAGATTCTGCCTTCCACACTGCTCAGGCTGGTCTGGAAAAGTTGTAAGAGCAGCCAGTCTTGGCAGGAAGGATCAAAATCCAGGAAAAACAGCGGAGAAGAAACACACAAAACAGTGCTTTAAAAATTGCCTCTCCCTCTGTAGGTTTTCTCCACCCCAGACCTCCCCTGGTTTCTTTGGCTTCCTGACCCCACCTGCAGTGCTGTGCTCAGCTCTGGAGACCCCAAAATAAGAAGGATGTGGATCTCTTGGAACAAGTCCAGAGGAGGCCAAGGTGAGGCTCCAAGGGCTAGAGAAACTCTGCCATGGAGCCAGGCTGGGATGGCTGGGAATGTTGCCCTGGAGAAGGGAAGGATGCAGGGAGAGCTCAGAGCTCCTGCCAGGGCCTGAAGGAGCTCCAGGAGAGCTGCAGAGGGACTGGGGACAAGGCATGGAGGGACAGGACACAGGAAATGGCTTCCCACTGCCAGAGGGCAGGGATGGATGGGATCTTGGGAATTAGGAATTCCTGGCTGGGCTGGAATTCCCAGAGAAGCTGTGGCTGCCCCTGGATCCCTGGGATGGCCAAGGCCAGGCTGGACAGGGCTTGGAGCAACCTGGGACAGTGGGAGGTGTCCCTGCCATGGCAGGGGTGACACTGGATAATTTTTAAGGTCACTTCCAACCCCAAGCACTCTACAATTCTATCACTTATATCACAAGGACAGAGCTCCAGACCTCACACCCTTCTCGTGTCTCACATTCAGGCCGTGCTTCTCTCTCCCCCCAAACTTTTGTCACTGATTTCCCATGCAGATTCCCCATCCAAACCCTGGCTCATTCCCTGACCCACCCTGTCCCCACGATGACGGTGGCTCTCTCCATTTGCTGTCAGAAATAACCTATTTCTGTACAAGACTTTGGATCCACTTGTTGCCACCCCTTTCCCTTCCCTGTGGTGCTGCTGCCCTTGCATTGCTAATCCTCCTCTGATAACTTCTATTCTAAACCAGCCATGTGTCAATTTAGCATTCACCTTTTGTTGAATCTTAAATCCTTTTAATCCCTGTCCTTGCTTCTCCGTGTTAAACAAATAAAGCTCATCTTTTCTCCTGTCTCTCCCCCTGTCCCTGTGCCTGGCGAGGCTCTGAGGTGACATCTCCCAGGCAAGGCACACAGATGCAAATCACTGGGACAGGGAATGTGAGCAGCAGAGTCACCTCAGCCTGGTGACAATGTGAGAAAAATCCCTGCAAAAAAGGAGAGGTTATTCCTGTCCCTATCCTCACCTGAAACTTTTCAGTGGGAGAGAATCTTTCCATGGACAACACTCCAGGAAAGGTCTGAAATGAAGGGGAAAAATTCAAGTGTGTCCAGCTAGGTTTTAACAAAAACAGCTCAATTTCCATTTGTATGTGAGTCTCCCTTTTCTCTGTCACAATTTGCCTCCCCGTGGTACTCCTGATCTGCAGGCTGTGGGATGCTGCAACACAAAATTTATCCAAGTTTTGCCTTGGTTTTTATTTTAACACAAGATATCTTCCCCAGGCAGTGGTGCAGACAAGGATAAATGCAGAGAATTACTCTTGCTCGCCTCCAGTATGGGCAAGAAAAAGTTCATCCACATCTGGATGAGAAAGGCACTGGTTTATCTGCTCCATCACTGCTGCTTTCTTGGCCACACACCTAACAGTACAAACATGTCATTTTTACATATGTGACACATAAACATGATAAACATGGCATTTCTGACGTGCCTCAATAATCCACATTTTGCCACCACGACCCCAGATGAGCAAAATCTGCCCTTTCTGGTGCTGTTGGGGACTCTGTCCCTGCAAAGAATCACTGCTGGTCTATTTGTTAGCCAAGGTTTTCAATCCAAATTCTCCTTCATGTTCATGCTCAGTAAAACTTGGAGATTTTTTGAAAAGCCCTGAGTTGAGACGGATCATGTGAGGAAAATTGTATTCAGTGATCCAAAGGAAATGAATGAGCACAATTCCTTCACCGTGGATGCCTGAGATCCACGTGGGGAATACAACACATCTCCACTGGCTCCTGACTCTTGGATTTCAAGGGTAGGGATCTGTCTCCAGTCAGGAGTTGGTGTTGCTTCTTGGACATCCTGGCTTTCCATCAGAGGCATTGAAATAGAATAAAATAAAATAAATAATAAAAAAAAGAAAAGCAAAGAACGTACAAACAATAAAACCAAATATTAAAAATAAATTATAAAAAATAAAATAAAAAATAAAATAAAAAAATAATAAAACAATAAAATGAAATAAAGAAATAAAATAAACAGAACTTTATTCTAGGCAACTGAACACAGCTCCACAGAAAGAATCAGCCTTTTCCATTAGATTCTGTATGTGGAGAGGGATTATTTTATTGAGACTGACAGAGCACTGAGCATCATGGGGTTCTGCTTCCTGAGTCTGGATCCTCAGTGTTCCTGGGGCACAAATTAGAATTTGGGTGACTGGGTTTGCATACCTGAAGAATGTTTGTAAATTCACCTCTTGAACACCTTAGTCTGTGACTGATAACCACCATCTCAGCACCCTTTTTATGGCTATCTCCCACATGCTTCCACCTCCTGCCCCAAAAGTGAAAAATCCCTGGAAACACTGCTGCTCTGCATCCCAAAATTCCCATTGAAATCCATAAATGTGGAGTTCATAAATGGCCATAAATGAAACAGCCCTGATGCCATTTCAGCCAAAACCAAAGTGATATAAACCTTGAACCAACAGCTAAACAGCAGAGGAGGATTTATCTTCCCTGTGGGGCTCAAGTCTTCTCAAGACTGTGGAGAAGGACTAGAAGAACTTCATCCTCCCTCTGGAAAGGAGAATTATAGTGCTAAAACCCAAAAGTCTGGTTTGGGGCTGGGCTGCCACACTCCTGCTGTCACTGCCCAACATCCATCCCTCACCCCAGGGGCTTCCAGCAGCTTCTCACACTGGCTTGGGAACAGAGGCTTTTCCAATTAACCTGTCAGGAAGAGCAATGTATTATTCTCCAGCACTTGAGTAATTTAAAAGCCATCAGATTTCAGAGCTCTGCCTGGCATGTTAAACTCTCAGCCAGTGCTGAGGAGCTGTGTGAGGCTGATTTCATCAAAGATGCAGCAACAGAGAGACCCAAGGTCAGAAGAAGATGTTGCATCTGTGGAGGAGGAGGAGAAAACCACACAGCCAAGGTGCTAAAGCCTGTTTTGGGAATTTTGCTGTGCTATTATAAATCCACATTAACTCTGTCCCTGGCAGAGCCCCAGTTTGGACTGCCATGCCCTGATTCACGTGGCCAAGAGCTCCAGATATTGAATGGTGCCACCTCTGGGGCTGCACCCCTTTGGTTACTCAGAGGAATCCATCTCTTGACTCAAGCTGTTGAACCAAAGGGATGCTCTCCCATTTTTGACCACATCCCAGCACTCTGAGAACCTGGCCTGGACATTCTGGATGCATCCAAGGTACTCATGTTGATGGAGATTGATGCCTGAAGGATGTTCAACTTCTATTTTTCATGTATCTGTAGCTTTGGTGTGTAGCTCTAGGCTCAATACAAAGTGCTAAAAACCTCTGTTCTCAGCATTTTAGACAAAACAATTGCTCTCAGTTGGAAAATCCAAGGACACTTTGCTGCCTCAGAGCCCCAAAATATGTAAATAATAATGAACTGAGGGGAGCAAGCTTGAGGTGATTGACATCATCAGCTGAAGGTGTAATTGGAGAATTGAAGCCCAATATGTTAATGGACAGAACTTATAAAATGTGAGGAACTCGTGACTCACTGTCCATTTTGGGTGTAGCCTCTCAAGTAGGCTTTATCTGCCCTGAATGCACCTGAAGGTCTTCAATAAATTAATCTGCTTTTTATTCTCCTAACTTTTTCTAGCCTCCATTTCAGGTAAGCCCTGCCTCAGCATCAAGGTAAGTCCCCCATTCCAACAAATCGCCATTTTTCCTCTGGCATCTTTCCCTCCACAACCCAGGCCCTGCTATCAGCCACCCCCTGGCTGATCATGTCCCAGCCAAGCATTTCTAGACAGAAATTCACACCTGAGCTCTGCTCTTTAAAGCCCATGTGGACGCCTGGGGACTTGAGGAGGGCTAAATGGGTTTCTTCGCAGGCTCCTCCTGTGCTCCTGGGGAGATGATGTGGTTTTTTTGCTTGTCTTCAATCACAGAACAAGAGCTAAGTGTTATTGATCTGGGACCTGGGGGGAATATTTCTGAGCAGCTCGCCCTGGCATTAGTCCATCACTTAGCTGGTATTTATTATTCAGGGCTGGCAAGGGATTGCTGGCAGAGTGCCCTGGCCAGACAGCCAACTGGTGACGGAGGAGCTGAGCGAGTCAAGGACAAACGAAAAGGGGAAAGAAGGGAAGAAAGAAACTGCAAACCACATTTTCCCTTCTCAAATCGACTGAGGTGGGTCCCAGAGCCTCCCTCTGCAAAGTTGCTCCTGTGTGCATTCAAACCCCAAAGCAGGGTGCACACACAGAGCTTGGCAGATGGTCAGTGCGAGATGATTTCTGGCGGAGAGACGAGGTGAAAATGCAAATAAATAGGACAAGAACAGGATGAGGTTTCACCCACCAAAAAAATCATGAAGGGTGCATGTGAGGAGGCAAAGAGGCAGCTTTGCAGAGTGAAAAGCTGTTCTTCACAGCTGGAAAGTCCAAAAGGAGGAATCATGGCAGGGTCTGTCAGTGAATGACATCATTTTGGTTATTCCCAGCACTCCAGGGAGGTTCATCTTGCCCAATGATTAATGGAAGGATGTAAAACCATGTTGGTAGATCTACCCAGTCCCCTCTGAAGGCTCCTGCCAGGACCATCCTTTATTCCATGATTTGACATGATCTGATAGAGGAATTCCTCCTGTAAAGCTCACCTGAACAACAGCCCAGCAGACACAGAGCAGTTATCGCTGTTTGCATCGAGACCTGGGAAATAACTGAGACTGAAGCAGGACAGGAAGCTTTAGTGACATCCCTGCTGTCCATGCCAAGGAAAAAAAAGGGAAAACACAGCCTTGGCAGCCCAGTTCTGTGACAATTCCCTGTTTTTCTTCTAATGCCAATCCAGCATTGATGCAGGGGCTCATTTACCCTGCTGATCTGGGGATAGAAGTTGCAAACTCTCGAGAACAGATTGGATGAAACAAAAAACATTTATGGTCTCATCTCCAGGTCTGCTGTCCCCACGGCAGATTTGCAGGGCACTTTGCACAGCTCCTGGCTTTGAAGAGTCGATGTAAACCCTCAGCACACCATGGAGTGAGTGAGGTTAGCCCAAGGGATTGTGAGGAGGGTCAGAGGGGAGGAAGGGAATTAAGTCTCTGCTTAGCCTAACCCCAAACATTGCAGCAGGGCAATGGCAAGGCAGGAACAGCTCAAACTCTCTGTGAGGTTGCAGGAAAATCCCGAAAAATCAGCTTCTGGACAGACAGCAGGCTGGGCAAAGCCTTGGAGGAGTTCAGCGCATGGCACCTCTTTTTCCTAGGCAGTAAACTTGTGTGTCTTTCCAGGCAATAACTCTGCCTGTTTAAGAGTTCTTGTAACCTTTGCACTAAGATAATATTGGCAGAAAAAGGGGGGAAAAAAATCCCTCAGGCTTGGTCAGATTAAAGAGCCCTGTCTGCTAAGGTGCAGTGAATTCTTCTGTTATTGATCCCTGGGGTCATCCTTGAGACAGTGAACTAATGGACCAGCGCATTTCCTTGGATTTCCTTTAACTAAAAATTACATTAAGTTCAAGTGGGACATTAGTAATGATTATGATGGGGATAATAATAATAATAATAATAATAATAATAATAATAATAATAGAAGCAGCACAGCATTCCATCTCTCTCAGACAAATAGCTGCAAGGCTAATCCAGCCATATAATAATAATAATAATAATAATAATAATAATAATAATAGCAGCACAGCATTCCTTCTCTCTCAAATAGCTGCAAGGCTAATCCAGCCCTCACTGATTTTAAAACAACCCCCAGGCACTGAGTTTTTTCACATCTTCAGTCTTTGTGTTCCCTCCTTCTGAATGTTCCACACCTCCCCCAAAATGTCCATAGCAAGAGCTGGGGAAAAAAATTCCCTGTTTGTCTTCCACCTTGGAAAGAGTATTTGATTTCTTCAATGGTCTGATAGCCCAAGTCTGAACCTGGGCTACAAATGTTGATCTGAACATGCTGTAAAGAATGTCTCCAATTGCTTCTAAACCAAACCAAAACCGAGCCAACAGATGAAACACAACACCAACAAAGTTTCCTAAAGTGACAATCTGCTAGGTGAAGGTTCCAGCAGCAGCAGATGGGGCTGCTCTTCTCCCCGTGGCACAGCAAAGCTCTCCCCGGCCTTTCACATCAGTTATTTGGAAAAAAAAGGCTGGAAAAGTCGGAGAGAAGTGATGGATTCCTGTTCCCATCAGCTGCAGAGGCATCTTTTCCCAGGAACTGTGCAGTGCTGCCATGTTGCACACCCTCCCTGCTGCCTTTCACAGAGCAAGGGCCACGGAAATGAAGCGATCAGCGCGGCTCGGTAATTACGGTGGCAGCTTCTGTGTGCTCAGTAGGTTTGGGCTGAAAGGAGGTATATTTTAATTATTAGCATCCAATTAAATATTGAATAAGTTCCATTATTGAAGGGGGATTTTGTGTCTCTCAGGGCCCCTCCAAAGAGTTAATTAGAGAGCCTGCACACTTGTAGACATGATGTGTACGTCCCTCCACCCCCTCCAGTGCTGCCACAGATCCCAAGCATGCAGGTATTTTCCACTCTGTGAGCCTGAAACTGGATTTTTCCGTGTTCCTTGAATTGCAAAGTGTCAGTCCATCTTCAACAGCAGGAATCTTGGCACAAACTGCCAAACAAAAAGCTGACCCGTGCTGCTTTGGCTGAGGAACTGATTCCTTTCAATCAAGCATGTGCATTTCTGTCCCTGCAGCCAGAGCAGTCCCCAGAGTGTGGACACATCCTGGTGCTGATAAGAACATGTCCACTGTGAGTTATTCCCTGGCTGGACACATCTCCTGATGCTGAGCCAACCTCAGAAGCCTTCCTGGGGTTTAGATTCCCACCAGGACATTCCTGTTCACCAGCAATGAGAATGGATCTGGCTTTATTTATTTAGGAATTCAGCACAGCCCTGTCCTGTCATTGGTGGCATAGTCCTGATTTTTGATTGATGCCAAATAGCCCAGTCCTAGACAGGGAACGGGGAGGTGATCCAGGGGTGGCACAGGTGGGGACCACATTCTAAGGGATAAGAGAGCTCAATCCTGGCCAAACCAGGGCAGAAGAACAGCAGCAAGAAGAGCACAGCCTGGACATTGCATCTGCTGGAATAAATATAGCTGTGATTATAAATAAGGTTGCAGAGGTGCACAATTACTCAAACAGAGGCTCTGGGCCATGACCCATCAGCATTTAAAGGTGGTTGAATATCCAGCATGAGAGGGAAAAAAAGCAAACTGAGGTGTGGCTGGACAGCAATGCAATCCTCTCATGCTGGGGAGGAGGAGGAGGAGGAGGAGGAGGAGGAGAAGGAGAAGAGGAGGAGAGGAGGAGGAGGAGGAGGAGAAGGATGTGGCTCCAGCTGGAAATCAATCCACACAGCATCCATCAGGCAGGCTCCAAATGGAGTGCTTGTCATTAGGAGGAGCTCCATGGAAGAGACAGAGATGGGGAAATAGTCCGTGGGGGGCTGTTTCTGAGGCAGCCCCATCAGGCAAATAGGATTATTGGGAATGATGAGATAATTCACCAGGAAGCCATGCCAGGTTTTAGTGACCCTCCCAGACAACGAGGGAACGCTGGGGAAGAGGGGATGAGAGTTCCCAGGTGGGTCTTGGCCTTCATTCAGAGCCCAGCACAGTCTCTGCACTGTGAACTGGGTGAACTGGGAGAACTGGGAGAGGTGACTGCAATCTTTCAGAGAGAAATAATCTCTTTTCTCTCCACTTTTGCAAGCAACATTTCACACCGAAACCGAATGTACCTCCAGCAGCGTTTGTCTGTGTTTTTAAGCCTTCTGTCGTGCCACAGCCCATCTGCAATGCATTCATCCTCAGAGAAAAATCCATCCCAAGGGAACCAACTCAAAACACAGCCAAGTTCCACAGGCAGCGCTGGGAGGAAAAGGATCAAAATCCAAATCACTGCCTGCCATGGTCACTACGTGACCAGGCTGCCTCTCCAAAATTCAGGAACCCGTGGAGAGAAGCCAGCAAAACCTGCCCTCTTCAAATCCCCGACAGAAAAGTTGTGCTCATAGCTAGGCTGGCCTAAAATAAGAGTCATTCCAGTTCCTTCACTACTGTGTAAAGGACTTATATTTGAAATCCTTTAAAACTCTGACAACACTTGGATAAATCTCTTGTTCTCCTCTCCGTGAATGTATTGGCAAATGAAAAGGGCCCTTTGACCGTGGCTCTTTGAAAAGGAATATACTTATTTTTTAGAGAAAACAAAGCTAAAAACATTCTGAACAGTGGAGTTATTCTTTAGTTCCCAGCATTTGGGGAAGTTCTCATCAGATGGATGCATCAGTAGGAATGACAAAGCAGCCATCTCTCCATTCACAGCAGCAGAACCCAAAACACGTTTTTGGGGTTTTTTTGTAGGGTTTTTTTTTTGTTTGTTTGTTTTGTTGGGGTTTTTTTCTTTCTTTTTGTTTTGTTTTTTTTTTTTTTTTGACAGCCCTTTCAAATGCTTGGGGATGTCTGCAGGAGGGATGACAATAATTAGATTCATAACACATTAATGATGGCTGTTGCAGTGTGGGTTGTCTGGAGCAGGAAAACGAAGTGACACTCAAGCCTGTGGAGCTGCAGCCATTCTGTTCCCAGCTCTGCCCTCCTTGGGGAACTCACCACAGATCAAAAGCTGATGGACACAGGCAGCTGACATGAACCAAACCACCCTCACCTTGTAAAGAGCTGCCAGAATTTGAGCAGTCTGGTCTAGTGGAAGGTGTCCCTGCCAATGGAGTTGGAACTGGATGATCTTTAAGGTCAGTTCAAACCCAAACCATCCTTTAATTCTGTGACAATTAAGCAAATTCACAGTTTTCTCCGTATTTTGTAGATTACTTGGTCCTTCATTGTATCAAGTCCTGCACAGGTCTAATGCAAAAGTGATGGTTCATGCCCCATAACAAAATTAAACACTCACACAACCCAAATTTCCAAACTCACCTCTTCCCCAAAATCTTATTCACAGGGAGAAATCTCATGCTGAGTTTATTTTTCTTCTTCACCAGACTAGTTGTTCAACGAGCAGACACTGTCTTTCAGATGAAGAAAACAAATTGATCCCATTTAAAATTCTTCTTCATCCATGACCAACCCAATTTAAAATGCAATCAATCTGCATGGTGACTTCCCCAGTGGAAAAGGTGCAAACCAGAGGCTTGGTGCTTTTATTTTGGCTTGTGTTGGATTTCTTCACTCATGTTGTTTGTGTTTTGATGTGTTTTTAATAACCCACAGACACAACTGCATCTTCTGGGTGAGGGCAGCTCACCAGCTGCCACTGTTTATTGATTTGTTTATCTTCATTTACCTTTTCAGGGGGAAAAAAAAAAAGAGGGAGCACAGTTTGTGTCCTTCCTGTGGCCAGAGTCAGAGCAGCAGGGATTCCAGGCGCGTGCATCTGGATGGAGAGAAAGACCTTGAAGAGCAGGAGAGCGACAGCTTTGGAGCACCTGGTGACCAAATTATTTCAGCGGCAAAAGTGCAGCTAGAATAGAAATTGCTCTGGAGGCACCACGGGGGTACAAGAAGCAGAGAAGTGGGGAAGGTCACCTTATTAGCATTGCAAAGTGGGGTGGGTGTGACCTTCTCCCTGGTCCTACAGAGGGGTGAGACTGGGGAAGGTCCAGTACAGATAAGAACACGCAAAGTACAGGATTTTTAGGATGCTGTGGACAAAGAGGCTGTTGGCTTTTAGTGCAAAACCTGAGAGAAATTACCCTAAGGAGGAAAAGTGAGGTTGTTTAGACTTCAGCAGCTATAAGGGGAGAGTGACTCAAAGATCACTTCAGAGGAGCAGCTAAACTTGGAGAATAGTGACTCTAACGTGGTCTGTACTTGTATTTACCTCTGCTGGTCATGACTGGAGACATGATCCTGAGGGGAAAACTTCATCATTCCGAGCCATTGGCCACTCCTGTGTTGTTCTGGAGAGTTCAAATTCCCTGATAACAGCCACCTCTGAATGCCAGCAGCTATTCCCATTCCCTAAAGGAGGGATAGGACTCACCTCACTGATCCAGACACCTGCATTCAGTGTCTGCTTACAAAGATCTCCATGTGAGTCAAATGTCTTTGTCATCTGAGATGCCCAGAAATGTCCCACTTACCTTCAGCCTTTGTTTCTGAAGGGCTCAGGTCACCAGTGGATCCAGTGTTGTGTCCTATGGGATGAATTGGGTGCCACAGGGAGTCTCAAATGGCAGGGAGTGATTATCCCTATGGAAATCCAGCCCAGCCAGTGGAGCCTGTCTGGGCTCTCCTTGCTAAATCTCCTTGCTCAGCACCAACTGGAGTCAGGGAACCTGAGTTATCCTAGTGGGGACCAA